>NC_138033.1:46207278-46807278 GCF_964106645.2 Podarcis pityusensis | reverse complement strand
CACTGAAGGATGCATCCCAGTCTGTGCATAAGTGCATTGAAATGCTGAGCTCTGTTCAAGATGTGGAAGTTAAAGCAGACATCCTGTGGGCAGAGGAGACCATCAAGGATGCAAGCCTTTCAATCAGTGTGAGCTCTCCTTCATGTGTGTTAAGGGTGCTTTCCAGGCAGGCGCTTAATCTGCAAACAGATTGTTCACAACACTTTTTTTAACATACCAGATTTTCTCCTAAAAGGGCACATCCAGATTAAATCAGCAGGAGTGAGGGATGCAGGCTGACATTTTGATGCCAGTGATGTCATGTGCATGCTACAAAAACAGCTTACTTGCATGAGGAGTACTGATCCCACAATAAACACCTGTCTGCAAACCTCCCCTTTGCTACTTTTCTTGTTTTGGAACTCAGTCATGAACCACTAAGAATTGATGATGATGATGATTAATTGAATTTGTTATCACTTTATCTTGCCCTGGACAACCGAAAGCAACTTACAGTCAAAAAGACAGATACATTAAAAAAAAAAAATCACCTGCCCTCTTCTAAAAAGGCCACAGATAGTTAAAGGCCAAAGACCTGATTATAGAGGGAAGTTTTTTGCTGAGTACTTAAAGATATATAATGATTGCTCCATGTGAGCCTCCCTGGGGAGAACATTCCACTAATGGGGAGCCACTGCAAAAAAGGCCCGTTCTTGTATTGTCACCCTCCGGACCTCTCATGGAGGGGGCTCATGAAGAAGGGCCTCAGATCATGATTGTAAGTTAATTTTTAACCTGGATGTGTTTTCCTGTGGTAGTGTCACAAACCAAGCAACACTGGCAAAAGTCAGAATAACAGACATGACTGTAGATGCCTTTTAAATTTTCATTACAAATTCAGGAAGAATGCATCGTTTTCATAGGACACAGGTAGGCAATCTGCAGTTTGGGGCCACACACAGCCCTCAACCTCATTCTGTGTGGCCTAGACTGACAAAATCAATGTCTTCTGGACAGTTTACAAACATAAATAAAATACACAAATGCAATAAAACCGATACCACAATTTCTTTACAAGTATTAAATATATAGAAGGTAGCCATGAACCTCCTCTAGCCCCCTTCGATAGCAACCTACTGGTGGCAACCTGCCTTCAACAGTGGCCTTTCAGATAAGCTACTGTGGCAAAGAAGGACTGAATAGCCATTCTTGATGAGAGCCTTTCTCTTCCTGCAGGTTTTGCCTATTTTGTATGAGGCAGGAAACCCTGTGCACCAGAACAGCAAGCTTCAGCACAAGCTGGAGAGTCTCATTGAAGAAGTCTCTCAGACTTGCAGCAGCGACATCCAGGTAAGTAGGTAGAGTTCCATAGTCATCTAGTAGTAGGAGATGGAAAATACTTTGGAGAGCTTCTGCCAGTTAGAGTAGACAATATTGAGCTTAGATGGACCAAGTCTGCAGTTTTGCACCACACAACTGTAGCTTTTGGTGTGTGCTACAGAAATCAGCCTCCTGAGAAATTCTGCTTCTGTTTTTTAAAAGAATGTTTTAATCCATATGGTGACAGAATTAAGTCTGTAATTGAACTGGAGACAAAGATGCCAGTCTTTGGTACTATTGGAAGTTTGACTGCAACTCAGCTTGCAAAACAGGGATTGCACGGGGTTAAAATCAATAGAGAAAGTGACCTCCAGTTTCTCAGACTACCTCTGTACCTTTAACCTCTATGCTGATCTTGGGTGTATCTTCTGACAACAAAAGGCAAGCATGGCGGCTTATTTCTTCAACTAGTTAGTTAGCTAGAATTACAGAACTCTTTCCCATCAAGAATGTACTTCACGCATAGGCAGCCTTCGGCCCTCCAGATGTTTTGGCCTACAACTCCCATGATCCCTAGCTAACAGGACCAGTGGTCAGGGATGATGGGAATTGTAGTCCAAAACATCTGGAGGGCCGAAGGTTGCCTATGCCTGATGTACTTGCTGGCACAGGTGCATAATGGCCACTGCAGGGAGGGCCACAAGAATGAACACAGGAGACTGGTACTGGGTTGAATTAGGCCACAACTTTATTTATTACAGGAAAGAGTAGATTTGGCTAAGGCGTTGAGTATGTATCCAACCAGCATCAGGCAGCCCATCTGCTACCTGGTAGGAACCTGGTGGGGTTGACTTTATGCTGGGGAGTTTCCCCAGTATGGAATGGGTGCCACAACCCTGCACAGGCTGCCATTGGGCAAGGTGCATTGGCCCATCAGCCTCCCTGTGAACTCCTGGACAGAATCACCTATTCTGGACCCCTCTGGCAGAGTGCCCTTGTGACTAAGGATCTAGTCCAAGGCCTTATCTGCCAAAGTTGTGATGGTTGCTATGAGGTAGGTGAAAACTGGCAAGCTGGCCAATTTGTTTGCAGGAGAAATTTCCTCCCTGGCCCTGGGTATGGTGACCAAGTAAACCATAGCAAGATCCATAGGCAACTTGCCCATTCCCCCACTTGGTGGACCCCTAAGAACTGGGTGAGTGGGTGGGTGGGTGGAAAATCCAGCAACACTCGGCCAGGAGGGTGGCCTGCACCTAGCAGCCCCCTTAAATAGGCCATGGTCGGACTGGACGCAGCCCCCAAGCCCCTGCCTCTGATTGGCTTTGCGGGTGCTGCCCACCCTTACCTGAGAAGCTGATGTGGCCAGAGGTGGGTGGCACCAGGTGGCCATCCCCTCCACTGAATGCGCTGGAAGATGGTGGCCTCCCCAGACCCACTGCGGCCACGCCATGCGGCAAAGGCCACCCATCCAGAGCCCCGGGCAAGCAGGTACTGGTATTTCCTTTTCTTTTTTTTTAAAGATATTTATTAGGATTTTTTAAAAAAATATTACAATACAAAATGAAAAAGAAAAAAAAACACTCAGATTTTCCATTGCTTATTTTTCTTTAGCTTGTTTCCCGGACCTCCTCATACCTCCCTTTTTTGTATTCCAATTCAGTTTGTTGGTTCAGCAAATCCTTACCCTCTTTATTTATCCTATTCTTTGGTCTTAAAATAGTAACGTTAGATTTTTACCTCTTAACAACCCCTTTTTCATATTCCCTTAAAGCATTACAGCTAGAAACCACTTAATTTCTATCCAACATCGTTCTAACATTCATTAATTTTACAATATTTCTGTAGATAATCTTTGAACTTCTTCCAATCTTCTTCCACCGACTCTTCTCCCTGGTCTCGGATTCTGCCAGTCATTTCTGCCAGTTCCATATAGTCCATCAGCTTCATCTGCCATTCTTCCAGAGTGGGTAGATCTTGTGTCTTCCAATACTTTGCAATGAGTATTCTTGCTGCTGTTGTAGCATACATAAAAAAGGTTCTATCCTTCTTTGGCACCAATTGACCGACTATGCCCAGGAGAAAGGCCTCTGGTTTCTTCAAGAAGGTATATTTAAATATCTTTTTCAGTTCATTATATATCATTTCCCAGAAAGCCTTAATCCTTGGGCACGTCCACCAAAGGTGAAAGAATGTACCTTCAGTTTCTTTACATTTCCAACGTTTATTATCAGGCAAATGATAAATTTTTGCAAGCTTGACTGGGGTCATGTACCACCTGTAAATCATTTTCATAATATTCTCTCTTAAGGCATTGCATGCCGTAAACTTCATACCTGTGGTCCATAACTGTTCCCGGTCAGCCATCATTATGTTATGACCAACATCTTGTGCCCATTTAATCATAGCAGATTTCACCGTTTCATCCTGAGTATTCCATTTCAACAGCAAGTTATACATCTTTGACAAAATCTTAGTTTTGGGTTCTAATAGTTCTGTTTCTAATTTTGATTTTTCATCCTGGAAACCAATTTTCTTATCCAGATTATATGCCTCCATTATCTGATAATAATGAAGCCAATCTCGCACTTTGTTTTTTAATTTCTCAAAACTCTGCAATTTTAGTCTATCTCCATCTTGTTCCAAAATTTCCCAATATTTCGGCCATTTGGCCTCCATATTGAGCTTTTTCAGAGCTTTTGCTTCCATCGGTGACAGCCACCTTGGAGTTTTATTTTCCAATAAGTCCTTGTATCTTATCCAGACATTAAACAATGCTTTCCTGACGATGTGATTTTTAAATGCTTTATGTGCTTTGACCTTATCATACCACAGATATGCATGCCATCCAAATACATTGTTAAAACCTTCTAAATCCAAAATGTCAGTGTTTTCAAGAAGCAACCATTCTTTCAACCAGCAGAAAGCTGCTGATTCATAGTAAAGTTTAAAGTCTGGCAGGGCAAATCCACCTCTTTCCTTTGCATCTGTTAATATTTTAAATTTTATTCTAGGCTTCTTGCCCTGCCAGATAAATTTAGAAATATCTCTCTGCCACATCTTGAAACAGTCCATTTTGTCCACAATTTGCAATGTTTGAAACAAAAACAACATTCTAGGCAATACATTCATTTTTACCGCAGCAATACGGCCCAGCAGTGAAAGCTTCAAATTTGACCAAATTTCTAAATATTTTTTCACTTCAGCCCAGCATTTTTCATACTTGTCTTTAAATAAATTCCCATTTTTTGCTGTCATGTTAATCCCCAAGTATTTAACTTTCTTAACCACTGTTAAACCTATCTCATTCTGAAACCTCTCTCTCTCCATTGGTGTTAAATTTTTCTCTAAAACCTTGGTCTTTAACTTATTCAACTTAAATCCTGCAACTTGACCAAATTCTTGAATCAGTTCTAAAACTCTTTTGGTACTAGATTCTGGCTCCTGTAACGTCAATACTAAGTCATCTGCAAATGCTCTCAGTTTGTACTGTTTGGCTCCGACCTGTATACCTTTAACCAACCGGTCCCTTCTAATCATATTCAGCAGAACCTCCAGGACCGATATAAAAAGCAATGGGGAAATTGGGCAACCTTGTCTTGTCCCTTTTTCTATCCTAAATTCTTCCGTCACCACATTGTTTACAATTAGTTTAGCCTTTTGTTCTGAATAAATTGCACTTATACCATTTTCAAAACCTTGACCTACCCCCATCCCCTGTAGGTTCTTCTTCATAAAACTCCAAGAGATATTGTCAAAAGCTTTCTCCATGTCCACAAATATCAAAACTGCTTTAGTGTTTATGTTCACTTCTAGTTTTTCCAAAATATCAATTATATTCCTCAAATTGTCAGACAAGTGTCTTCCCGGGAGAAAGCCCGCTTGGTCTTTATGAATCTCTTCCATCAATACTTTTTTCAAGATTGGTATTTCCTCAATAAGGCTAAGCTTTCTTATCTTACACTAAGTCTCCGTCTGAATGCCTTCAATTAAAAGTGTGTTCCAAGCAAAAATTCATTTAACTAAAGCTAACTGCTGCAGCAGCATATAAACTCTGTCTGCTAACAGGTACTGTGAACATACCTTTGCACCTTTTATGTCCATCAGAAGATATGCAGATATGACAAAATCAAAATGTTGGACCTCTGGCCTATAAATCCGAGAAGAAGTCAAATAAAGTTTCTCCTGGCAGATCAGGACAAAGATATCACTGCCTTAGTAGCTTCCTTTTTTAGCCACAATTTTACCAGAATGGGTTCCCAATGAACCATCCTTTTGGGGAATAGACAGGGTGAAGCAGAATATCTAAGTGCACACAATCACAGTGTGACCTTATTACCTTCAACAGCTTCACCCTTGTCCTTTTAACTACCCTAGTGACTTGAAATATTTTATACTGTGATACCAATAAAGGTATTTGATTTGATTTGCAAATGTGTGTAAATGCCTAATTTCCATTGTTTATTAATAACACCAAAAATATTGTAAATATACATATAAAGCCTTAGACTAGAGGAAGGTGACCTGGAACCTCTTGCAGTGAATGGCTTCCCCACACATGCTCCCAAGTAGAAAGTAATAAAACTTCAGGTTTTGATGACTCTTCATGCCACATTTATCTCTTGCTTGTACTTTCTTCATAGACCATCATGCATGCCTCATTGGTTGCCACTCAGAGTTTGTGCCCCAAACTCATGCAGAAAAATGACTTTCAGGACCACCTGATCTCCAGCGTGCCAAAGAAGATGCTCCTTGACCAGCTTTTGACTGAGATGTACAGCAGGCTCACGTGGGTGACAGGACTAACCTTTCTCTTCAAGCCACACCAGAGTGCCTGTTTGGGTTGGAAGCATCTACTCAATCTTCAGCATTAAACGCTGAAGTAGAAAGAGAAAGGTTTTGCCTGCTGGCTGTGTTTCTCCTTGAAATTTCTGCTTCCTGGCATATAGCTTTTCAGTAGAGACACATTTGGGATAGATGGGGGCCTCTTTGAACTGTCCTTTTTATTTTTCATACAAGTACTGTTCTCCATCGGCAGCTTAACCTCATATCTGTAAGAATCTTGAGCCTCTTGTCTGGTATATGGGTCTGCAGAACTGCTTCCATGGCTCAGGCAGAAGCCAGCATCTTATGTCCTCTACATGTCACTCTCTGCTATGCAGATACATCTCTCTGACAGCTGTCTAGGCTCCTAGGGCATAGTCATACCACAGAGTTAAACTGATGAAACAGACATTCCCCTTTCCTAGGGAATTCTGGGATTTGTAGTTCTGTGAGGGGGTAGCTTTACGGAGAATTCTCAGCACCTCACCAGATAAAAATCCCCAAGATGCTTTAAAAAGGTTATTTTTTGTCCTCTGCTTCTAAAATTTGTATAACATTCCAATCAACTTTAATCAATTTTCACATTTTTGTGGCATGCGGTATAGGACCACATTCTAGATGCATGTCTTCTTTCATTTTTCAAAGATAAAAGAATTTATAAAAAATGTTTTCCAGACTTCTTCATGGAGAATGTAAGAAGTGTCTTGCTGTGTCACTCCTCACTCACTAACAGATCCCAAGCAACTGAAATCTAGGTACATCCTGTCTCTAAACTTGGAGGCTCCATTTAACCCTGATGACTAGTGGCCACTGATCCATATATATATATATTCTGATAGTATTTTAAAGATACCTAAGCCTGTGGTCATAGCCACATTCCCCAAGAGCACGATCCATATATCAATTATTGTTATTATTTATTAGGTATCTTACATGCCCTTTACTCTGAGATCCCAGGGCAGGGTACAGCAATGAAAAAAGTACAGTACAGTACAGTTAAAACAAATTAACAGTTCAGACTACAGGCTACATCATAAAATACACATACCCCAGGTGTCAGAGTGGGGAGAAATCTTCTTCTCCCACCCATTTCTGGACCTTTACCCAACATCTGATGGTCATGGGAGCCTTAGCAGTTACTTTATCTCACTTCTCAGCCTCCTTATTTTCCAAATCCTAACCCAAGTTATTGGTGCCAAAGTCTTACTACACAGTGGAGTTCTCCTTTGTGCTTTTCTGTGCTAATTGCCCTGCTTTGTCCCTTTTTTGATAGGGAGATCCAGCAGTCAGTCACTGAGGCCATGGTCAGTGGTATTGCTGATAAAATTTTGGAGGAGTTAGCCACCGTTCAAGGCAAGCTGGTGAGTGCCAGACAGGATTCCGGTCAATGTGCAAAGGCAAGACTGGCCCAGATAGGAGTTCTGTATGCTGCAATTCCTTTCCTTGCTTTGCTCTCCTCAGTGTTAATGTAGGTTTGAATGTCATTTTGTCTCTACTTACCTCTCTCTCTCTCTCAAACACAGCCCTTTTATCTGTTTAAAATATTATTCAACTTTTCCACCAAGGAAGCTTGCTATATAAAAGGTTGAAAGAAGAACAAACACATGGTATATGTGACCACACTTGTCAAGTTCTGGCTACTGCATCTCAAATTCTCAGATTCTTAAAGAGATGGAAAAGACAGTTAAATACAGTGATTCACTGGAACAAAACCACCATTTTCCCATGCCACCTGTCTAGTATACTGTCTGAGTCACTTTTTGAACCTACTTAAACCATTTCAGGCAAAACACCTCTCAAAACTAGCCCAGGAGCCACAGGTGACGAATGCTGCAGACTGGAACACTTTCCAACAGGGGCACAGAAGCCTGTGGAATGTTGTTGAGAAGGACTTCCAAAAGGAGGAGGTATGCATTTTCCAGCCCTCAGTGCATTCATTATTATGCTAGCATGAGCCTCACAGTAATTTCTAATTGGGATCAACCTAGTTATTTAAATGCTCTGCACACGATCTGAAAGCCATCCCTTCATGTTGCATCTGTGTCTCTCTTGATTTTACCTATATGTCCCAGTGTAGCTGGGGAGTGGATCCTGCAGTTATTCTTTCCCCCCAAAACAGCAGTAGGGGAGTGGCCAAAGGTGGCAACAGCAGCAGTATGTACATACCTGTTCGATAACTTGAAAGATAGCCCTGCTGGGTCAGAGAAAAAACCTGTTTAGTCCAGCATCCTATTTCCCAGTGTTGCTGGCCAGATGCTTCTGGGAAACCCAAAAGAGAGACATGAAGTCTGAGAGCAATAGTTTTCTCCCACTGATGTTCCCCAGCAACTGGTACTTGGAGAGGGCTCTGCAAGCCCATCAACCCAGACAAATGTCACTTGTATCCACCAGTGGAAGGGATAACTGAATTTATACCCCAAGCTGCTTATCTGAGATGCCTTTGAAATTTATGTGCTACTTTACAGTGCTGGGCATAGTGACATCTTTGCTGTGAAAATGCCTTCATCTGACAAGTCTTTTGAAAGCAGTGGTGGGAATCACTCCTGATCTGTTGTAGACATTTGCAAAATTACGCATAGCAGCTTGGTTCGATAGCCAAATTGTGTCACTAGACCTTGCTATGTATGTTTTCCTTCTGGGATTTTAGAGATGTACTCACCACCTTCTGATATAGCTGCAAAGCTTCAAGCTTCAAATTAATATTCATCTCTGCTTTGGGAGACTGCTATGAGCATATCTGCGTCACAGAATTAAAATGATCTAATAGTCATTCCCTGTCCCCAGTGAATCCTGGGAATTGTATTTCTTTGAGGGAAGGTGGTGATCTCATTTTAGCAGAGAAGTCTTGTCAAAGCACTGTTTTTAGCAATTTTTGAGAAAAGCCACAGCAATGAAAGTGGTATGAAACAGAGATAAACTTGTAATAGGTTTGTCATTTCACTAATCTTCATTTAGTAGGTTGAGGCCTAGACCTGTATCATGGCCTGATCTAAGGTGGATCATATCAGCAGCACTACCCTAATATAAATATACAGTAAAAAGAAGTGGGTTATCATCAAATCCATTAAAAAAAGTTTAAGATATCTCTGAACAGAAGCCATGTTGATTTAAAGCAGAGTCTCGTGCCCAGCGGAAGGATGAGGAGTACGTGCTGCATACTCTATATTGCTTTATTTACAGTTCAAAGCTGGTATATTACAGAAAGACATCTTGCCTCTGCCGGAGCAGAAAATGCATCCTCTCTCCTCAACAGCTCGGAGAGAATCACACAGTGAAAAACAGGAAACCAGTGTACGTCACATCCAGTCTCCCTTTCCCGTGAGAAACTCCAACAGTACAGACTGTGGAATGTAAACACCTGTCTCGTGACAAGCCCTTTCGCTGCACAGTGAAGGAAAGCAGAAACCAACATCCTCCCCCTTTCTGTGAATATCACTGGGCAGCGTGTTCGTACAATATCAGTACAAACCCAACTTCTGCACATAGGTACAGTGTTGATCCCTTGATACAATCTTGGACAATACATCAGCAGGAATTTCATTACCTGGCATATAGGACACCGTTACGAGTCCCTTCTGAATACATTCCCTAGCATGCTGCAACTTTAATTGCAAGTGCTTCGTGCTTTGCTTACAACCTTCAGACTTCAGCAAAGCCAAACATGCTTTGTTGTCCTGGTAAACCTGGATTGGACATTTGACAGGAATTTTCATATCTTTGCACAATTGTATTAACCATTCACAATCCTTAAGTGAATACGATAGTGCATTCAGTTCGGCTTCACAAGTACTTAAACTAACTGTTGTTTGCTTCTTGCATGACCAATCAAACAGACCTTGATTGTACATGTAGCAAACTCCAGACGTACTTTTCCTGTCTGTAGTGTCACTTCCAAAACTTGCATCTGCAAATATCTCAAGACCACCAGACTTCTGATTGTTAAATCTCAGTCTGTAATGCATAGTGCCTTTCAAATACCGCGCTATGCGTTTCAGAGCTTTCCAATCCTTGACACTAGGATTGTTGACTTGTCTGCTTAGCAAATTACAGCTAACAGCAATGTCTGGTCTTGAACATCTGGCAATGAAGTTTAGCTTGCCTAGCACACTTCTGTACAGTGTAGTGTCAGAAAATGCTTCTTCAGTGTCATCTACCTGATAACCTGTTGTCATCGGTGTGTCTACAGGGTTAGCATCCATCAGATTTAGTTTGCTTAACACATCAGCAATTTTCCGTGACTGGTGTACTAGAATGTTACCATCTTGATCTCTCTCTATTTCCAGAGATAGGTAGTTGTTTACCTCACCAAGATCTTTCATGTCAAAGTGCTCTTTCAGTTGAGCTAGGGCGTCATTGTACATTGCGACATCTTTCCAAAAGAATAATAAATCATCAACATAAAACAAACAGTACAGTTTCTTTTGCCCCTCCTCTTTGACAAATACACATGGATCAGCTTTCCCTTGCTGAAAACCTAGAGAAAACAATACTTCAGTGAGTTTTGTGTGCCAACACCGTGCACTTTGTTTGAGACCATAAAGGGATTTCTTCAGAGCACAAACAAATCCCTGTTTTACCTGTACGCCATCAGGTGGAAGCATATAAAGTGATTCATCCAGAGATCCGTACAGAAAAGCTGTGTTAATATCATGGTGACTAATGTGTAGATTTTCCTCTGCAGCTAGCTTGAGCATAAGCCTAATGCTTTCATATCTCACTGTGGGTGAATAGGTCTCGTGATAGTCTTCACCTGGTACCTGTGCAAAACCTCTGGCTACCAATCTGGCTTTGTGTCTGACTATCTTGCCATTTTGATCTGTCTTCGCTTTGAAGACCCATTTGCTTCCAAGCAGTTTCATTCCTGGAACTACTGGAACTAGCTCCCATGTTTTGTTCCTTTCTAAGGAATCAAGCTCAGCCTTCATGGCATTTAACCATGGCTCAGCTTCCTTTGAATCCAAACCCTGGATTTCTTGGAAACTTGAAGGTTCAAATACCTTCTTGGAGCTTTTAACAGCTGTTACTGCTATCGTAGCAAACTCATCAGCAAATCTCTTTGGAGGTCTGCCTTTTGTGGCTCTCTGTGACCTACGAATTAGCCTTAAGTCTTCAACACTCTCCTCTTCCTTCTTAGGAGAAAAACGACCTACTGTGAACAATGGTTCCTCCAATTCTTGATCAGAGCTTTCAGAGGGTCGCATAGAGGCTTTTGCACTCTTGAAATCCTCTGAATCACCCGATTCAGTTTCAGATTCAGACTCAGAACCTTCATCAGTGGGTGTGGGTTGTTGTGGTTGCTTTTGACTATCCTCAGTCTCATCACCGTCATCAGGATAACATTGGAAAATTCCCACATTCTCCCCCCACTTTGCATTGTACTCAACACTTCTCGTGAGCTTAATTGTCTTAGAGTCAGTCATCATTATTCTGTAAGACCCTTTCTGATAACCTAGAAAGATACCATGCAATCCACGCTTGTCTAACTTGGAGTTTTGTGGTGAGCGAACCCACATGTCAGAACCAAAAATCTTCATGTGTTTGATGTATGGCTTCTTGCCAAACATCTTCTCATAGGGGGTACAACCAATCGCTGAAGATAACCTGCGATTGTAACTGTAAACAAAACACGAGAGAGATTCGGCCCAATAACTCTCTGGAAGATTGGCATCATGCAGCAAGGTTTTTAACCCTTGAAGCAATGTCTGATTTGCCCTTTCCGCAAGTCCATTCTGCCATGGCGAGCGAGGACTAGACAAATCGTGTTGAATTCCTTTCTCAGTCAGAAAAGCTTCAAACTGCTGAGAAGTGAATTCTCCCCCGCGATCACTGAAAAGAGTCTTTATCTTCTTACCATGCACATTTTCCAACCAAGCACAGAATTCCTTGAACCTAAGAAAAGCCTCTGATTTCTGCTTGAGATTGTACACAAAAATATATCTAGAAAATGCATCAATGAGAACCATGAAGTATCTATTTCCACCCAAAGAGGGCGCTAGTGGTCCAACCAAATCAGCATGAACAACCTGGTATGGTTCTGTAGCTTGCCTACTAGACACCTTACCTTTCGCAGCCATTTTCACCTTGTTTGCTGCGCATGCTTTGCACTTCATGTGGTACCTGCAGGGTTTAATAGTCATACCTTCAACCAAGGCAGGCATTTTAGATACTGCCTCAAAATGCAAATGACCAAATTTTCTATGAAAATCGTGAATACATTCTGCATGCAAACTTTTGTTAGAACCTGCAATGCAACAAGTGTCATCCTTCACAACATCATCATAATACAAAACAAACAAACGATCAACATATTCAGCATGCAATACATAATCATTTTTCTTTGTGATGATGCACTTCTTGTTCTTGAAGGAAACGTCAATGTTCCGCTCATTCAGCTGTCCAACGCTGAGCAGATTATGTTTGGCGTCTGGCACGTAAAGCACATTCTGTATCGATAAGTCCAAACTGTGAAGAACAACAGTTCCGTAGCCTTTACTGGGAATAGTGTGGTCATCCGCCTGGTGAATCGCACCTTCCTGCGGTGTAAAAGACACAAACAGTCTCTTATCGTTGCACATGTGGTGGGTTGCCGCTGAATCAACAACGAAGAAAGATCTAGACGTCTTCTGGACCTCTGCAACCTTTGGAGTGAAGCGTGAAACCATAGCCTTGTGCTGCGTTGTCCTAGACACCGGACCTTTGCCTTTGCCTCGGCCTTTTCCGCGCGATGAGCTATCGCTGCGCTGTTCTGTCTTGGCCCTGGGATATCTGCACTCCCTCTTCATATGGCCTAGACGTCCACACGAGTAGCATTTCACTGCCTTCAAAGCTTTGGCGCCATCTGGTGGTTCCACTGCACTATGGGATGACGTCTGTGAAGACTCCCCCTTGCCCATGCAGCTAGCACCCCGGCGATCTGCTTCATTTAAAATCACGGCAGTTACATAGTCCACTGTTAGCTGAGCGGTTGGCTGCACAGCAATCTGGGTTGCAACAGACTCCCAACCTGAACCCAAAGATTGTAGTATCATGAAAGAATACACAGCCTCTGGAAAGTTGAGTCCTCTCTGTTGCAGCTCATGTCTCAGATTTTGCATCTCCATCAGATGTAAACGCACATCTCCACCTTCAGCAAGAGCCATATTATGCAGCTTGTTAAAGTAAAACATAGTGGACCCAGCTTCTGTCCTTAAGTGAGCTTCTCTCAAAGCGTCCCAAATTTCTCTGGCTGAGGTCTTATCACGCAATAGACAGAGCTCTTCTGGGGATACTATCAATGTAAGAGTTCCCCTTGCTTTGGAATCCTTAGCTTCCCATGCATCTGTAACTGGAACTGGGGGGGTTTCTGTAATCACCTCAAACAAACCCTCTTTCCGCAGAATTGCCTCTGCATACAGAACCCAGTCCGCGTAATTTTTCTTGCTGAGCTTAGGAATCCCACAAGCATCCTGAAGGGCCATCATGACTCTGGCATTAGCCTTCAGCGTCATTTATGCTGCTTTAAATCTTGCTGCGTCACTGCTGCAGCTGCCTTATTCCAAAAGCGCACTTAAAAGTTACTTTCGATTTCCCCAGCATAGTAACTTGTGCCTGGGAGCCTTTTGCCTATTCCCGGCAAAACGGCTTTAAAGGTTCAAAGTCCAGCCATAAAGCCATAAACTAGAAGCTGGCAGGCTGCCCGGAGCAGTAGCACATACCTCATCAATCACTTTTACGCGCAGAGCAGATTCCGTTCCGATCTGTCCCTCTGCATTCCGATCCTTTGCCGGCACTCCGATTCGACTTCTGGGCCCATAACCACGTGTTGATTTAAAGCAGAGTCTCGTGCCCAGCGGAAGGATGAGGAGTACGTGCTGCATACTCTATATTGCTTTATTTACAGTTCAAAGCTGGTATATTACAGAAAGACATCTTGCCTCTGCCGGAGCAGAAAATGCATCCTCTCTCCTCAACAGCTCGGAGAGAATCACACAGTGAAAAACAGGAAACCAGTGTACGTCACATCCAGTCTCCCTTTCCCGTGAGAAACTCCAACAGTACAGACTGTGGAATGTAAACACCTGTCTCGTGACAAGCCCTTTCGCTGCACAGTGAAGGAAAGCAGAAACCAACAAGCCATAGTCCCCCCACAGCAGCCAGGCATTCTCCCCTTTCTCAAAAGTCCCTGCCTTGTGGTGACACTACTCCATCAAATTAGGGTCAAACTACATGTAATGCTGTGTATAGTGTGTAATTATGTCTGGGTTTTTGAAAATGTAATATTTAGTGTGGATGGACACCCCCCCCCCCATGAGCACAGGGAGGGGCTTCTGATTAAAATCCCCCTCGTGCTGCAGTAGCCTTAGGAAAAAAGCTCTTGATGCCTACAGAAGCTTCACATACACATACACACAAGTAACTGGAGTACTGTTGGCAGGTTGGATTTTCATCAGGATCACAGCTGGGGAGGAGCCTGAGAACCTCAACTAGTATAAGAGATATATCCAATAATTCCATGTTTTATAGCTTTTCTTTAAATTTGTATTCTTTTGAACATAAATAAACTCTGGAAAGAAAAGAAAATCAAGGGTTCCAACATTTAGCATTACATTTGAAAAAGGGGGGAAAGATCTAGTTGTACACCATGCATTTAACACAATGTACAGTTTGACCCGCTCTGCATTTTTATCCTCAAACTCCTTTGTTTGTTTGTTTGTTTGATTGATTGATTTGTAGGAATTTCTGTACCACTCAACATATAAAATACCATACCTTTTAAGATTTAAAATAGACACAAAATAAAAAACAAGAAAATGATAAAGTATCTTCAGAAGTATCTATAACATGGCTGGGTCACTCTACAGCAGGGGTAGGCAACCTAAGGCCCGGGGGCCAGATGTGGCCCAATTGCCTTCTCAATCCGGCCCGCGGATGGTCTGGGAATCTGCATGTTTTTACATAAGTAGAATGTGTCCTTTTATTTAAAATGCATCTCTGGGTTATTTGTGGGGCATAGGAATTTGTTCATTCCCCCCCCCCAAAAAAAAATATATAGTCCAGCCCACCACAAGGTCTGAGCGACGGTGGACCAGCCCACAGCTGAAAAAGGTTGCTGACCCCTGCTCTACAGAGTAAGCTTGTGTGTGTAAGAAAGTTTTAAGCAAGCATCTATCACTGTATGCACTGTAAGCTCTTCTTAGATGGCCAGAGGGTGGGAATTCCACAAAGTAAGTGCAAAGGGCCTAGCTGCAGGGGTTCATGGATCAGACCTCAGGAATATGTAACAGGGGGGACTTCCGGGGTGGCGCCATCGGTAATGGCGGACTCCCTCTGATCTGGAGGGACCAGCTCCACGGGAAACGGGTCTTTTCCGCTACGGCGAAGCGGGGACCCTTTCAAAAATCACAGGCGGATGAAGCCTGTGACCATGGGACTCGGCGGGCACCTTTAGCGCCCCCCCA
Source organism: Podarcis pityusensis (assembly GCF_964106645.2). Taxonomy (NCBI): domain Eukaryota; kingdom Metazoa; phylum Chordata; class Lepidosauria; order Squamata; family Lacertidae; genus Podarcis; species Podarcis pityusensis. The sequence continues at coordinate 46,791,721 of NC_138033.1, read as the reverse complement.
ACCCGCAAAGGAACCCACTAACGGGTTCCGGAGCGAAGAGGGGGAAGTGGCGCGGTGCTGAGAGTCAATTGCTTCTTCCATGGAGCGAAGCCGCACAGCCGTTGCCGGAGAGCGCTGCCTTTTTCCTGGGACAATTTGGCTTTTAAAACAATCACCCGTGAGTACTTAAATTTCGGACAATTGGACTCTAAATAAGGATTTGCGAGTAGAAAGGAAAATTGGACTTAAAAGTTTATTTCAATTTGGCACTGAAACGGGAAGGTCTAAACAGGAAGTCAGCCTTCCGTTTCTTTGTAGATAGATTAAAGCGAAGATATGGCAAACTAGAGTTCAGAAAATCGCTTGTAAAGGATTAAATTTCATCATTTAAAATTGTTGAACCCCCTTCGGAAGCAGGAGAAGAGGGGGGATTTTGTTTTCTGGACTGTTTAAACCTGCAGAAGTGAGTGTAAAGCAAAGTAACTTTCCACCGTCTTGATCCTGGAGCGGGGTGTCAGGACTGACGTTTTTTGAAGCTCATTGACCAGAGACAAACGTTTTTGACAGATAGCTAAAAGAAGAGAAACATTGTGATTCCATTGTTCCCTTTCGCACTTTAAAGGAACAAATATTGACAAAATATCTGAAAAAGGAAACTTTGTTGTTAGATCTGTCTTTAAAAGAAAAGAACAAATAGAAGTTTTTCCCCTAGAGGGAGCCTGTGAAACTGTAACCAATTCTGAATCGGGGAGCTTGCAGCTGCTACAGATTACGATCGTGGGAATAGACTTCTGACCTTGTAGGACAATGTATTCAGAAGCTCTGCTGTGTGCTTTCTGTAAAACAAGTGCCCTACTGGAACAGCTACATGAGAAGACGGACTTGATGACTGATGCGATCAGAAATTTTGGACAGGCAGTGGGAAATTATATAGAGCCCACCCAGGAATCAAATCAGGAGTGTGCCCTGACAGAACAGATGAGGGAAGAGGATGTTGCTGAAACTTGGGCGCCAGAGATGGAGGGAGCTGTGGCCCAGCAGGAACATGAGTTCTTGGATTTGACAAATGAACTTGGAAAAAGCCAGATTTGGAAAGATAAAGTTTGGTTTGGTTTGCAAATGGGGGGTTGGATAGACCCCCCTATGCAGGGATGTATGGACTTTTCAAGTCTGGCAATGGGCCGTGAGATGTTTGGGGTTGTGGGGGCTCTTAGTTTTGGAGGGACTTTGAAACATGTTCTTAAATACCACATGGAGTTTAGTGTGGACTATGGAAAAGGGGCGGATTTGTCGAGAAGGGTCAAAAACATTGTCAAGCTGGAGTTCCTACGAGTGAAAGGAGCAGGAGACAAAGGAAAATACAGCTATAAATATGAAGAAGAGCCGCAGAAGGGACATGGAAGGGACTTTAGGGCCTCGGACATAAGATTACCAGGTTAATGCGCTCGATTGATGGGATAGAAAGGACTGACAAAACCCGGGACCAGGAGGAAGAGACGCTGGATGAAGATTGGATTGTTTTTTATTTTTTTATTAGGACTGTTTTATAAAATTGATGAATGTTAGAAAAATGTTGGAACGAAATTACTTGGCTTTAGCAAAAATGTTTAAAGAATTATGTAAGAATATTATGGTTATGGGAAATTGGTAAAAATAAGATCTAAGTTTTAAGCTTTAAGGCTTTTTATAGTAAGATAAGATTAAAATAGATTAAGGTAATGTAATGACAGAATATTATGAAATATGGAAAGGATTTGCTGCGACAATTAACAACTAGGATACCAAAAAAAGGGAGGAGGAGGAGGTCAAAGAAAGAAGGTAATGACAGTTAAGGATTTAAGAATGTTGGATTTGTTTTTAAATGTTTGTGGTATATTTTTGTCTTTTGATCGTGTTGTGCTATTTTTTGATTTTGATTTCTATTAATTTGTATTGTTTGATTGTGGTTTGTTTTTTCTTTGTTTTTTTTCTCTCTTTTTCTTTTTTGTTTTCTTTTGTAATTCTAAAATTTTCAATAAATATCATTAAAAAAAAAAGGAATATGTAACAGGGTAAAATGTGCTTCTTAAGAAGACTGCAGTGTCCCCCCAACGTCACTCATTACCAAGGAAATATAATAAATGAACAGAAAAAACCCTACCCAAGTGACACTGACACAAAGCTCCCCCCACTAAGCAAAATAATGTAAGTTTACCACCCCACCTCCTCTTCCCCCCCTCCCTTTCTCTTTTCCCCCAGCCTGTACAACAGTGTCTCACACTGAATGTAACTGGTCAGTAGAAACGATTCTATGACCTGAAAAGAGACAATGCGTGTACTTTTGTAAACCAAGAAAATCCTTAATAAAAAAATATTTTAAAAGCAGGCTACAGTGACAGGGCAGGTACATAGAGAATAAGACTGTCACTCAAATAGGCTGTTTCTAAGTTGTTTGGGATTTTATATACCATCAGCAAGACCTTAAACCTGGCCTGGTAGCATACTGGCAGCCAGTGCAACAGTACAGTTGGTTTTTAAAGTATCGTTTCCTCTCTTCACAGTACAAGATGGCTGCCCAATGGAAGCACAGCTGTTCCACAAGCATTCTCCCAACTCTTGGACTAAATGGTAAAGCTTATTATATGTGTTGGTATGAATGAGCGCCTTTTCTAAAACCCACTTAGCTGGGAAACAGTTTAGGTGAATGCCAAAGGGTTTTATTTTTTGTAAGTATTTATGTGACAAGCATGAGTTTGAAAACACATACAATCATATATGGACACTCAATGGAGAGTTGAGAGTGGCTTTGGCCCCTGTTTGGTACACAATTGGTGGCAACCTTTGTGTGAAGTGCCCCAAATGCATAATGACCTAAATCTCAGAGATGATTAGGCAGTAACTCTAACTCCACTAAGATGGAAGTAAGCCCCCATGAATACAATAGGCCTTGCTTCTGTGTCTAGGATTGCAGCACTAAAAACTCATTGAAATTAATGGATATACATTAGGCACAACAAACTCGTCCTGTTGATTTCATTGGGGCTTTAGCATGACCAAGTACGTCTTGATTTTGGCCCAAGTGACTTACCGTAATTCCTGTATACTTCAGTTTCAGGGCAAGTTTATACATTGGCATGTCTCCATGGAAGATTGCTTTCCTATCACCAGAGCCAGACTTACCATTAGGCAAAGTGGGGCAGCAACCTCCAGTGGGGCTGGGGAGTAGGCAGCAAAGTACTGAAGGAATGGTGGTGAGATATTGGATGGCAGAGCTGTGTGTGCACCACATAGCCTGTGCTCCCTCGCTCCCATCTCTGAGCTACCCTGCTGCCCTTGGTTACAGTGGAGGACGATGTCTGGTCATTCTTGTGGAAGCTAGATTTGACTGCCACTCCAGTTGGCTTCCATCCATGTCATGGGAAACACCATCTTGTCCTTTGCCTCAAGCAGCAAAATGTCTTAGAGTGGCTCTGCCTGTCACACCTTTATACTCTGGTTGTAGCATTGCACAACCCAGCCTTAAATGGTTGATCTTTGTACAGGAGTGGTTCCCACATCTTATGTTTGGAATAAATGATGCAAAGTCACCAGCACTCTTAAATTTTTCGATGGCCAGAATCCCCTATCTCTCCTTGAGATGTATAGGTCTTGCATGTGCTTTCCTTCTCCTCCTTCAGCCAGTCTAGGAAGGTAGGGAGAATGAAGAGACAATGGCAAATTGGTAGATTCCATACTTTGCATTTTTCTATTGTGAACTGCTCTGGGATCTTTGGATGAAGGGTGGTGTACATTTTTTAATAATAATAATAATAATAATAATAATAATAATAATAATGCTGCCACCACCAGGTTCAATTCCTGGCATCTCCGGTTTAAAAACCTATTGCAAAAGACCAGTCTGAAGCCCTGGAGAGCCATTGCCAGTTACAGTAGACAATTCTAGGCTAGATGGACAAATAGTCAAACCTGGGTAGGTATAAGGCAGCTTGCTAAGGCCCTACGAGGTGTGGGTGGCAGCAAGGCAAATGTAGTCTGGTGACTGTCGCAGAGGGGGCAGCAAGAAGGACGACAGGAGAAATGTGGATTTCATCATGTGTCCAGTTGCTGGATAGCAGCAGCAGTAATGGGTAAGTGGGGGAGCAGGAATATGGGACAACACAGAAGCTTGGAAATACAGTGGTACCTCGGATTACATACGCTTCAGGTTACATATGCTTCAGGTTACAGACTCCGCTAACCCAGAAATAGTGCTTCAGGTTAAGAACTTTGCTTCAGGATGAGAACAGAAATCGTGCTTTGGCGGCGCGGCGGCAGCAGGAGGCCCCATTAGCTAAAGTGGTGCTTCAGGTTAAGAACAGTTTCAGGTTAAGTACAGACCTCCGGAACGAATTAAGTACTTAACCCGAGGTACCACTGTACTGGGGTTGTCTCCTTTTCACATGCGAGTGGGTGGCTGGCTGGCTTCAGGAAGTCACAGCACAGTTGGCTTAGGTTGTTTGCAAAGGGGACTTTGGTAACCTCCGAAAAGTGGGAATCCTTGCTTCACTCAAAATGAAAAGAAAAGGGGGTGGGGGAGATGAGACACGACCTGGCTTTGTACAGAACCACCCACTCCTATTTGTCTTTGGAAAAGAAAATAAATCTGTAGCTGCTCCAGCTTCTATTCCTCAAAGTGTGAGCTAGCCAGGAAATCAGTCTCAGCCAGGGGATGCACTAGCTGCTCCTCCTCATCCTTCCTGAGGCAAGGCAGGCTTTTCCCATTGGTGCACAAAGCCCCGAGTCCATTAGCAGTAGCCAAGTCTGCCTTGTCAGTTTAGTCGCCTGATATGTAACAAATCTGCCTGTGTGACAGGAGACGTTGCTGTGCTGCATAGTGGCAGCCTGCTGTCCGCCTGGCAACTCCAAGGATTCCTCCCCCTCCCCCCTCCCCCCACCTCCTCCGACTTCTCTCTTTCAGGTCTATCGGAACTCGATTTTAAGGTAGAGGCAGAAGATAACAAGATTGGGGCTCCCCAGGCTGAGCTGTCACTCAGCCGTGCCTCCGTGAAGTCACGCCCTGCCTCCACAAAGGATGCTGAAGCTGGGAGCAGGCTGCTTCCTTGCACAGAGCCTGCATCCGCACAATCCCTTATGGACCTGCCGACTGCAGGAGAGAAATTGGAGCATTATACTCGAGACAGGCCCAGGCCCAACCGCAGGAACAGGCAGCCCCCCAGCAAGCCAAATGTAAGACTCCTCTTGCTTTTTTAAATCTCTAATTGCTTTTGCAGATGCACAAGGCGTGTGTGTGTGTGTGTGTGTGTGTGTGTGTGTGTGTGTCTGTGTGTGGAGAGAGAGGAAGAGAGAGAGAGAGAGATGGGCAAATGCCTTACGGGTGTTTATTGCAGCCCTGGAAGATGAAATGAGTAGAACAGCAGCTGTTTGATTATGCGCTTGTCAGCTGGGCACTGGCCACTGCTGCGTAGAGGACAAGGTTGTTTATATATGAATATATGCAGCATTTGGGGGTCTGGAAGCAAATCTTGGCTGCTTGTGTTTATTTCTTGGGTTTTGCAAGGTAGGGGAAATTGTAGCACTGCCCACTCTAGGAAAAACTGCAATCTGGATTCTGTGGCAACCATCTGCATGCACTCACTCACTTTTGAGTGCTATGTTTATTCAAACATTTATGGAAGAACAAACTTATACTGCTGCATGGACAATCTACTGTCTCTTTCTGAAAAAATGTGGATTATTTTTGGAACTGTTAGCATGGATTATGCCACTAGATCCTTAGAATATATAAACAGCTAAGTAAGGCCTTTGCTCTTTGAACATTTTGGGCATTGACCTGGTATGTTTTCCCAGGTGAAGGAGAATAAGGGAAGGGAAGGCTTGTACCATGAGATGTCTTTTTAGCAGAAAATGGTCCATTTATAGAATTATAAATTAACCCTTTGACTACAGCTGAGAGTAAAAACAAAAAACAAAAACTTTGTGGTGCAGCCCAAGCTATATATATTAGAGAACTAGAAATCTGTGTTTAACAGAGGGGTGTGTGAGAGAGAAAGAGAAATACATTCTTTGAGTGATATGTGAATCCAGATTATGAATATAGCAATGCAAGTGATGCCTCGGAAGATGTAAGATGGAGAGTGGAGTTTGGCGTCCCTGCAAAGGTAACACATGTTTCTTCATCGCTTGTTGCCTTGAAGCACTGGGGCTGAGGGCTTTTTCCCACCACTACTTTTTTTTTTTAGGGTGAAGCATACCCAAAGTGTGTTTGTGTATGGTTACCACATACTTGGAAAAGTTCAAAATGTGGGTTGAACCAAGCAGTGATGAATAGTGAATTGTGAACTCGCTGTCTGATAATTAGTATTTATTCAACTGGACACAAGAAATTGCAGGAGGAGGGTGAAGGCAGTAGTGCAGTCATTTAATTAAACCCTGGACTTAAATGTGGGCCTTCCTTTTTAGATTAAAATTTGTATTACTTCACTTGCTTCAAAATGTGGTAAGTTAGCCCTGCTGCATTTACAGGTCCCTCTGTTCACTTTGGCAAGTGAGGCCCTGCATGATATTATTACATTTATAACTTACCTTTCCTCCAAGGAGCCCCAAGGAAGTGCATGTAGTTCTCCTCCATGATTTATACTCACAACAACCCTGTGAGGTAGGTTAGACTGAGAGTTGGTGATTGGCCCAGTGTCATGCTTTATGGCTAAGTGGGGATTTAAACCCTGGTCTCTCGGGTCTTGGTCTGACATGCTAACTAATACACAATACTTTCTTGTTTCATTGCAATGAATTGACTCCCATGATCACTTCAGTGCCTCAAGGCCACAGGTTTCTTCCATCCCAGAAGTGATGGGAGAAATGGGTTCAGAAAAAGCACACCAAAGAGCCTCTGCTATTTTAACTACTCTCATAACAGTACTTTCTGCAAGAATAGAGAAGGGACCCTTTCCTGCCTGCCTCCTGCTCCCTGATTTAGCCACCCCGGATATTCTCATTGAATACTAAAACTGCTGCTCATACATTAACCTACACATGCTTGCAATAGTCCTGTAAGGCAGACCCATGGTATTAATATTAATCCCCACATTGTTTGAAGATGGCATTGGGTTGCATGAAGCTGAGAACTTGTGACTTGTCTAAGTCAATCCAATGGATTTGCATGGCTAAGATGTTTTTGCATATAGCTTTTGCTACTCTATAATGCTACTGTTATATAACAAAGATGTGTTTGTACATTCACACAAATGTATGAGATGCCTGACCACTTATCTTGGTGCTGCGGACAACATTTCCTACATCTGACTAGGAACTTCTTTTAAATCAGGCTCTCACCCCCAGACTATGCTGAAGGAGTGGGGGGAGTTTAGCTATTTATTGCCTATGGTCTCTTACTCCCAATACTAGAAGCAACAACTGAGACTTGAACCCAGGACCATTCAGTTAAGTTGAGATGGCACCATAATTTCAGGACTGATCAAAGAAAGTACACTTCATAAAACACAAGCTTAATGTATGGAATTTGTGACCCCAGGAGATGCTGAATGGCATCTAGCACAGATGTCTTTAAAAAAGTTTGGTCAAATTAATGGAGGATAGATCTATGAAAAATTATTCATCCTAGCAGCTCAGTGGGACCTCCATATTTTAGAGGCATCATATCCAGTATTAACAACAGATTTGGGGTGGGCAAGAAGTCCTCAGGGCTTCTTCCATTGCCATTATCACTGTTTCAGATTCACTTAGTGTTCTCCCTCTGGCCTAAATTCATACCACTCCCCCACCCCCAAAAAGGGCAAGACAAATGGAGGCTGCCGCTGTTTCTCATGTTGGAATCTCTAATGTTGGAATCAGAGAGGTGGAAGGGACCTTAAAAGTAATCTGGTCCAACCCCTTGCCATTGCAGTCTGTCCTCTACTTCAATGTCTTGTTACTGCTTGCATGCTTGGAGGGGGTTAGGTAAACAGACAACAGCAACAAGGAGAAGGAGTGAGAGCAGAGTGCTCTGGAAGTTAGCACTGGTCTTCCTGCTGGGTTGTGGGCTTTGGCTGTTGCTCAGTGATGCCAGCCCTGGGTATACCTAATGACTCTGAGATGCTGGGAGCAAGCAACAGGGGATGACTTAATTCTATAGGGCTTCTCAAGGGCACTGGAAATGCTAGACTACATGGACCCTTTATTTGAGCCATCATAGGCATTCCTGATGTTCTTTGTCTTGATGTCTTTTGAAACAGGACCATGTACCTCTAAGTATGAATGGGCGAAGCTGAATATTTTGAGTTTCCTCCATTTCTTAATCTTTTCAGTTCTTCACATTTGTACATCAGTTCATAATATCTATTTTTTAGAGTTCTCATGAAAATTCATTTTAGTATAAATTTATTTTAATATAAACAATTGTATGCAGGTTTCCCTAATATACATATTTTTCCAAATCAAAATACCGTACACAATTAAACTATGGAACTCGCTCCCATAGGAGGCAGTGATGGCCACCAACTTGGATGGCTTGAAAAAAGGATTGGACAAAGTCATGGAGGATGAGGCTATCAATGGCTGCTAGCCAGAATGGTGAGGCTCTGCCCCCGTGGTTGGAGGCAGCAATGCTTCTGAATACCAGTTGCTGAAAACTGCAGGTGGGGAGAGTGCTCTTGCACTTGGATGCTGCTTGCAGGTTTCCCACTGGAATTTGGTTAGCCACTCTAAGAACAGGATGCTGGTTTAGATGGACCTATGGCCTGATCCTGCAGGGCTGTTTTATGTTTTTAATTTTCTGAAATATAGTACATTTTGTATGTTATTTTCACTAAGATGTGCATTTTAATGCAGGCTGTATTCTAGTATACGTATTTTTACACACATTACTTGGCTGGAGAACTGCACTGCAAAGTTCAAAGAAGTGTAAATTTTGAAGGATGGTTGTGTTTTGGGTCAAATGTTGTTTAAGAAAGTGCAAATTAGGTAGAATGCAAAGTGAATCAAATTTCTCCTCCATCCCTACTTCTGAGAAACCAAAAACTCTCAGGCATGTTTGCATCATTACATGTTTATATTTCCATGTGTGCCCATATAACCCAAATCATTCCAGATATGTAGATACATGCATATTAATTAGTGAGAGTGCAGGCAGGAGAGTGAATGACACCTATAGGTTGCCCCAGTTGCTTACATCTCACCTATGGGTTGTGCGGGGCAAATTTGTCCCATAAAAATGTATTGGGCAGCCACTGCTGGAAACGACTATTTCCTATGAGTGGAAGCACTGTGAGATGTGTGGTGGATATGTGACCTACTGGATTTAGGCCTTTGAGATCATTGGACAGGAGTGGGGAACCACTTTTGCACAGAGGGACAGATTCAAAAGTGGCCAACCTTTTTAGGCTACATTGACAGGTGGGTGGCTCTGCTCACCTGTCAGTTACCGGTACCTTTGATAATGCCCTCAAAGGCTCCTGACTGTTTCTTTTCAGCTGCAGCTTTACCTGTGTGATGCATGATGTCATATGACATCAGATGAGTGGTAGGTGAGCCTAGCCCAGCAAATAAGTTGTGGTGGCCAAATTTGGCCTGGTGGACCTAATTAGGCCCAGAGACTGCAGAATTCCCGCCACTACAGTACTGTTTTTTTTACTAGTTTGAATCCGTTGAATCCCTGCCATTTAAATGACATGGGGAACAGCATAACTCAGGCATAGGCAAACTCGGCCCTCCAGATGTTTTTAGACTACAATTCCCATCATCCCTGACCACTGGTCCTGTTAGCTAAGGATGATGGGAGTTGTAGTCTAAAAACATCTGGAGGGCCGAGTTTGCCTATGCCTGGCATAACTATTTGGTATAGAAGTCACTGACATTGCTTCAAGAAGGCCTGAAATAATCAGATATTCTTCCCTGGCTGCCCTTCGCTTGATTTCCCCCTTCTTTTGTTGAAGGGTTATACAGAGATCCCAAGACTGCTGTATTATTTTTTTGTTAAGCCCAGCAAATGTACTGCAATTAAGGTTTCCAAGGTTCTTTGTGGAGACATTTCCTCCAAACCAGGTTGTTTACATTTTGGATATGCCTTCTATATGCAATAATCAGTAGAAACACTCATATCATTTGGACCACTAGAAACAAAAGGGCTAGGTTGTGCTCAAATGAGAGGAGCAAGTGTCAGAAAGGATGTGGTGATGAGAGACCACCCACCAAAACATCACTACACATGTGACGAACTAAAGCACAAAAATGTACTAACAAGCTTCCACAGCAGCAGCAGTGGCTGCTGATGTGAAACAGGTTGTTTTTACTTATCAGCAGTAAGGATTAAATGTGTAAAAAGGAAAAGTACAGACTAGTATTTTATAATGATGTTGTGTGCATGCTGTGTAAATTTGGGTGCATGAGTAGCACCGATTCCACAATAAATTCCCATCTGGAAACATCCAAGCATAATAGTTAACAGGGGTCCTGCAATTTCAGATAGTTCTTAAGCTTGTTAAATCTGCCACAAAAACTCACCAGTGCAGACAGTGTTCACTTGCATATGTTAATTTCCTAAAATGTGTGCCAGATTAAAACAGCCCAGCATTAAAATGGAATTTTAAAATGAACTATCTTGGAATCCAAGAAGCCCTTTTAGGCTAGCCAGTCAGAAGACAACCTCAATGTAGACCAGAGTGTGTTGTGTGATTTCAGGGAGGCTCAAATTGGCTTTAAATTTTGGAAAACAGCCAAAGCCTGTGTTTGCTTTCCTCCCTTAAAAAAACCATAAAAATATGTGTTCCCAGGGCCACAAAAAAATTCCCCAGCCTCCTCTGCAGATACATGTTGGGGTGCCAAATGATTTGGAGTTCTGCACCCTGGTGTTTCTGCCAGTACTGATGCAAAGGTAGGCCCACACAGTTGCATTTATACATGTGTGTGTACACACACACACACACACACACACACACACACACACGAGCATTCTTTAGCTGTGATTCCTGCATTGCAGGGGTTGGAGTAGATGACCCTTGGAGTCCCTTCCAGCTCTACTATTCTATTATCCACTGAAGTACAGCTCTTACTTTCTAACAGGAGTGTTTGTCTATTTTCATGTTCTCTCTTGATGTATTCTGAAGTAGTCAGTATTGAAGTCCTTGTGCTTTTCAGTTTACAATGGATCAGATGTGCCTAATCAGGGAACATGACCACTATTTTCTTTTTGTATAATGAGAGAACAACCTCTGTATAGAGAATTTTAAAGGGTCCTATTTCAAAGAAGGAAGATGGATGCAATCTCCATGCTGAAGATATAGATATATTTATCTTCAGTTTTATCGCACCCATTCCCATAAATAACAACAACACAGGAGGGACTCTCTGCATTGCTAGGACCCTCCCTATTCTTTAGTTTAATTACTGTAATGCTTAACCCAACCTTATGTCTTGTGTTGTGTGCCAAGCTGTGGGTTGCTTAGCTAGCACTGTAACTATCTTTCCAGGAGTAGACACAGGGAAGCATAGGATGGCTTCAGCTACTGTGTAGTGGTGGTATCATGTGATCTACTTGTGTCTTTCACTCCCCACTTTCCTTGGCTTATTATCTGCATGTCCCCCCCCCCCAAACACTGGTTAGGCCACTGTCCATGAAAAGCTGGTGCTAATTGCAAGTCTTTGTACTTCCCTGTTTAGGGAAGTTTTTAATGTTTGATATTTTATCGCTTTTTATTCTGTTGGTTACAATTGTTCAAATTATTATTATTATTATTATTATTATTATTATTACTACTACTACTATTAATGCACATATACAGGCCTCCTCATTTATCACTTGCTACGTAGCTTCCATTACTTGCCCTGATGTTACAGTACTTAGAAATAATTACCGTAACTTCCTTTATTGTGAACACTTCAAAATCTGAAGAAGTGTGCTTGCACACGAAAGCTCATACCAAGAACTAACTTAGTTGGTCTTTAAGGTGCTACTGGAAGGAATTTTTTTGTTTTGACTATGGCAGACCAACACGGCTACCTATCTGTAACTTCAAAATCTGTCCCACACTCCAGGGTTGCTTCTCTTGAAGGGGGTGTGGCTTGCAGACTTGTGAATATAAGAAGGAGGCAAATGTTCTAGGATAACTTGAGACTCCTGTACTGCCACCAGGGGAGACCTCCTGCTAGGTGCATTCCCAAAACCAAGTGTAGGATCAACAGTTACTGTCATTAACTGGATCCATCATTGTGTGTGGAGTCTTGGAGAGACTGCTTTCCTCACATGAACGTATCCTGCTTGGATTCTACTCTATATCCTAAAGGTGTGTAAGGAAGAAGATTTTCTGATTTTTTGAGCATACACCATGTTCTAAATCAGAGCCTTCTTAGCTAAAGGGTTCATGCAGCAAGGAAGCTAAAGCAGAATTTGGGAGTAGATTGTATTTTCATGTCCAATAGGAGTTGCTTCCTTTGGCCTGATTCTAGATGATTAAATAAGAACACTAAATGCTTAAATAAAAGCATGGGCTGGAGAATTAACCAAGTTTCTAAAATGCCTTCATACTTCTCAGATTTCAGTTTATACCGTTTCAATAGCATATTCTGCAACCCTACTGTGGCACATATAATCTGCAGTTTTAAAGTGTGAGGATTGGATTACATTTAGGGTATGTTGTATTATTTCTTTTGTAGCTCCATAATCCAATCTGTAAGAGAGAGGTTGCTTCCAGGGTTGCTGAAAGGTTGAGAACACTGGTCAAATTTACAGAAAGCTGATTTGATGTTTGGAAATAGTAATGGCAAGATAATAAAAAAGTGGTGGTGCCTGCACTGTTCTGGGCAAAACTAAAAATATATATGGATTTCTATGTCATACACTATGGTCACTTTTAGAGACCTGTCTTCTTTATGTCTATTTCCATCTTCTACAGGAAAGTCCCTCTAATAATAATGAAGCATAAATTCAGTTGCAACTAATTTGTTTTATTGATTTCAGTGGGACTTGAGTGGGACTAACATTCTCTAAATTTGGGCTCATGTATTTAGTCCTGGGGATTAGTTATGTGTTTCCATATAGATGTACATGGAGTCCATTTTGCCACAAGTGGCTTTTTAATGAGTTGTTTTGTTTTTGTAATGGTTTATGGTTGAAACAAACTTTTATTTATTTACTGTAGAGATCCACCACCTTTTGTTCAGTAACTATCTGCTGGTCCCATGCCTTGACCAAACACATGAGCTTTACATTGTGCTTCCAAAACTGTTCCCAGCACTACCAACAAATTGGAAAAGTACCTGGAAAGCTTCCACAGTCCAGCCCCCTCATTTCGAAACCATTCCATCTGCTGTGAATATGGGTTGTGTGAATCTCTATGTAGCTTAATGAGGCTGATTGTTAAAGTCTGTGCACAGCACATAACTCAACCCTTACATTGTTAACTGTGCTGCTGCTGCAGTCATTTCCAGGAGTTTTGCAATGCTATAATAAATGTGTCTAGAGCAGGGGTCAGCAACCTTTTTCAGCCATGGGCTCGTCCACCATCCCTCAGACCATGTGGTGGGCCGAACTATATTTTTTTCGGGGGGGGGGGGTGAACAAATTCCTATGCCCCACAAATAACCCAGAGATGCATTTTAAATAAAAGCACACATTCTACTCATGTAAAAACACACTGATTCCCGGACCATCTGTGGGCCGGATTGAGAAGGCGATTGGGCCGCATCCAGCCCCTGGGCCTTAGGTTGCCTACCCCTGGTCTAGAAAGTTGGGACCTGTCATGCTAAGGCAGCATTAAAATATCCTTCTTATATAGTTTTTCTATATTTTACTAATGTCTAAAAACAAGATTTACTGGTATAGCTGGAACAAAATTATATTGAAGGCTGTTAATCAGAACTGGATGAAGAGGTGGTGAGGTTCAATATTATTGGTTAAGAAAAAGAATGCCATCTTGCCTAATAAAGGTCATGCGAGGCATGCCTCCTACTGGCACACCAGCCCTTATCATCCTTTCTGTTTTTTTCTGTTTCTTCTGAAAGAAAACTGGATTCTCCTCTGATTAGAATCCTGCGCTTGGTGCTTGCCATCATTTTTTTCTCCAAATGTAAAGTATACAATAAGCTGTTCTTCTATTAAACGTGTTTTGAAAACAATTCTGTTTTCCTTTTTTACATTCAGTCTAGAAATTCATTCTGACAACATGCATTAAGTTTTGCCCTTACTGCTGGTGTACACAACAATCATGGTCTAGAAAGTTAGAGCAGTGTTGGACCTAAGATGCAAGGACCCTGCTCTAGCACAGAAAGCGAGGCAGTTTAGTGGCTTCCCACCATGCTCACACCCATTTGGCTTTCTAGGCCTCTTGGTAACCTGTGATGATGGAAAGAGGGGCAGTTTAGGGGTTACCAAGAATTATGATCTGTCTCTACTTTGTCCGCTGTGTTGCAAGATTTCCAGGTTTGGAAGGTGAATCATGATCAAGACTGCAAATTGGCCTTTCTTAGAAGGTCAGCCAGACAGCACGGTGCCCAAAGCAGGGAGCAAAATTTTTGTTTTCTGATGAGTTTGCCATGGCTGAGTCATGCCTTCTTATGAGCTGAAAGTGACTGTAAATCCAAGTGTTAAATACCTGAGCAACAGGCTTTTCTGTAGAGGAGCCAAATCCTAAAGAAAGATATCAGAGAATATCCAGGAGGCAAGAACCTCACAAGCAAGAAAGAGTGCATCCTCACTGCATGTATTTGTTGTGTAACATGGTACAAGTACTAACAACAGTGCTAGGATTTGTGTGCCCTCATCATATTTGTGTAATGTGATATGATGTGAAGTTTCAGTTAAGAGTTTTCTAGACCCAAACAGTATTTGCTGCTTGAATAGCTGGCCAGACAAAATAGCTGATTTCTACCCTCTGAGTCTGCAGTGTAAACAAGGAGAACAGAGAAAAGAGCCTGTATGGTGGTGGATTATTTTTCAATTTCATACTCCCATTTCTTATTTCTCCTGCCTGTCACTCTGACTGTGGCACTTTCTCCTAGGTGCAGCCTCCTGTGCGTGAGAATGATGAAGACAGAAGCATCGCTAGGCTGGATGAAGGGCTAGATGAGTTTTTCACAAAGAAGGTGATTCATGAGCATTTACAGTAAGTGAAGAGTTTTCCTCAGCCCAGTCGTTACCCGTGAACAATAACTAGGTGGTGGGGCATTTCTGCACCATGGGGTAGAAATCAGGGAGCCAGCCCATGATATAGGCAAATATTATGACAATGATAAAAGTTTAATGAGATTTGTTAACAATTTTCACAGCAGGCAGAACTATTGGGCAAATTTTGCATGAAGAATTGGATTGTTTCGCATGATGAATACATTCAGTGCTGAAATGGAGCACAAGTGCTGTTTCCTAACATGGAGTGGCAATGCTATCTAATGCTATTTAAGGAGCCAATGCTTTCCCAAGCAGAGTAGCTTCCACTGGCACTATTGTATTGGCAGTTAACTTCCTGTGGTTCTCTGTTTTGATGTTGGGGAGCATTCAGAACTGCTATCTTCAACCTGTGCAGACAAGGCATTTGTCATTTTCTGTCACAGAGTGGGTAATTATGCTGGCACCTGACTGGTTCTTCCTTCATTTAATACACTGAGTTCATTGTGGGCATATTTGTACCAAAGGTGCCCTATTCACAAAAATTCACTAGGATTCCAAGATGTCAATATGACTGCAACTCCTCAAGTAATTCTATTATTATTTCTTGTCTGGTTGCAGGCCTGCCTCATTGGAATCCTGCCTGGCAGCAGCCACGCCAACAACACCATCTGGTTCTCGGACCTTGAAAAAGAAAATTGGACACTTCTTTGCCTTCAAGAAGCCGAAGTCAAGCCGGGGTTCCAGGCCAGAGAAAGAGCCCGAGGGTAGTCCCTCAGCAACCAGGGGCAGGAAGCTGATGCTTAGTGACATTTTAAGGGCCCCCAGCAAAGCCAGCGAGCCAACTAAAGCACTAAGCAAGTCTGAGGAAGGAGGGCTGGCTTTGGAGAGCAGAGGTTACCTGGAGCAAAGCCAAACTCCAGACAGTGCTCGAAGGGCCAGGCCAAAATACTCCAGGGAGGGGAAGTCCCAGTCCCTGATTCTTCTGTCAGGCGAAGATGAAGAGGGTCTTGGTGTGAGACATGAGAAGGTAAGTCTTTTCTGTCTCATGTGTGGCTCAGTATTTGTTTGTTTGTTTGTTTGTTTGTTTGTTTGTTTGTTTTATCTTATTTCCACCATGGAACTCAAGGTGGCATACATGGAATTCCCAGTCTCTTATACACTGACCAGACCCAGACCTCCTTAGTTTCAGCAAGACTGTTCCATTACGTGTCTATGGGACATTTCATGTGATGAATCTGGTCTTTTAAAGTCAAGAACATGAACATTCAGTTTAGCCCTAAGATGGAAGATGGTGAGTCCTATGATAGAGATGACTGGTCGTGCCGCTAGGGAGAAGAAAAAACAGGTTTATCCCTAACAAAGCTAGGCATAAGCTGCAGTTTTCTGTGGTGGTGTTCACAGACCAACTGTCAAGATATCTTCAGAGAACACATGCTTCCAGTTGTGTTCATGTGTCAAGAAAGGGAAGCATCCTGTAGTTGTTGACTACTTCGTAGTGAGGGGGATGTTATACAGGGGGATGTTGTCTATTTTATCTCACCTGCCTGCTCAAACCCAGTGAGACAGATGACTGTCAAGAAGCAGCTGTACAAGTTCTTTGTCATCACAGCAGTGATTGCTGTAGGGTGGAAAGATGGATCTTACTGAAATTTCAGCTGTGGGAAAGGGACTGGATACTCTGTTACTAACTATTGGACTGTTTGGGTGAGTGTGAAGAGCAGGTGGTGGCTTGTGCAAGGCAGCTGGTATAAAGTTAGCTTGCCTGACTGTCCTGGCAGTATCCAGATAAATGACCTCAGAAAGGACTCCCACCCCTGGTTCACACAAAATGTAAGGTTTATCAACACAGCCAAGCTAGGATGCACAGCCTAGCTAGCTAGGTAAAGCTCCCAGTCTGTTTTGCTGATGTAGTAAGTGGCATTGCAGCCCAGGTTTGTCATGTGTTTTGTCCTATAGAAGAGGCCTTTTGAGAAGAGTGATGGTGAGCTGCCCAGCTCCTTTGAACAACGTGTCCATGTCATGCTGCATCGGATTGGTGTCACTAAGGTGTTATCCACTGAAGGTAAAAAGAAACAGGTGAGGACAATGCTGCTTTTGGTGGTGGGTCTTTTAGCCGTAATAGTGGTTTTTGAATTGCTTGGAACAGGCAGCCTCCTTTGGGAGAAGCTAAAAGTATAATGAGAGCTAGGGAATGAAATGTGTTCTGAGCAGATTATTTTCTTTGCCTGCTTTGATTAGTTTAATTTTAAATAAAACACTGTATTTAATTGCAGCCCATTTTTGCCTTAAACAGAAAAATAACTAAGGCTGCAATTCTGTACACACATACCTGGGGGTAAGCCCTACTGAACACAGTGGAATGTACTTGTAAACCTGCATAGGATGCATAATTAGCGTGAGTCTGTAATGCCAACAAAAGTAGTCTCTATGGAAAGAAATGCACATCCCAAATGATCTACTGTTTGTTGCTTAATGGGCTTGCTCATGCACATCAGAGTCTCTTCAGTAGTGGGAGTTACTGGATAGATGTTCCTCTCTTTTGGCAAAAATCCAGATTGTGTTGCCTTTTAATCCATTCCATCTCCAAGATACGGTTCAATCCCTGGTATCTGATGGACACTTAAGTGATTGTAGTGGGATATTCCATTGCCCATGAGAACAATAGTATTACAAAATTGCATGTAAAGTGACCATTACTGGCACCCTCCCTCTCATATCCACTGGGGCCTATCCCAACAGCATCCTAATTCTTACTTCAGTCAAACTGAGATCCTCTCCATTTCCTGCCAAGTTGTAGGATTTCCTTTTCCTTGCCTTTCTCATGTAGGCTACTCTAGAGACAGTGTTTTCCAGAAAGGATTTTCCCCTGAGAGTTTTTCTTTGCATTCTTTTGCAGAGCAAAGATGGGGAGATTAAGAAAGCTGGTTCTGATGGTGAGTAGCAGCTGACTCTACTTCTCCCCTGCTCCTACTATTCACTATGTTACATTGCTTGAGCAGTCCATACCTTGTCCTTCCTGTAGGACAAGAAAAGTGTTTCAAATTTCTAGATGCCTCAACCCTGGTATCCAAAATACTGTACTCTGCTCCCAAGAACCAGTACCCACTTAGTGCTCCTATCACTACACCACATCAAAAACCTGCTCTTGAAACTCCCCTAGCTTCATAAATGGGTTGCTGTGTGAAAATCACAGGTGCAAAGCCCCCTTGGGCATGTGGAATTAAGGAGCACACAAAAGAGACCCCTGGAAATCTATCCAGTTTTAACAGCAAGCATTTCAATGCGTCCATTTAGAAAGAGAAGCACAGAGAAAACTGCAAACACTTGCCTTCTGACTGTGCACTGAGCACTGATGACATCTACTGGACTTGAAAGGGAAATAATACGTGAAATATTTCTGAGAACTCATGCCCATGGCGTCTTTCCACCCACTCATTGCTTGTTGTTTTCTTTGTTAAAGGAAAACCAACAATACCACTGCTTTGTTTGTTACAACTTCTTCATTGAAGTGTTCTCTGTAAACCTTAGAAAATCTGAGGAATGCTAGCTACAGCCAACAATGCTATTTTCACTGATTCAGGAAGATCATGTTGGGAACCAAGATGTTTCAATTCCTTTTTTTATAAATGTTTTTATTAAAAGATTTTCCATAAGTAACAAGAATACATTCAGTGTCTCTATTTTCATATAGTAGAGTCTTTCACACAGATCAATTGCAGTCAATTTGAGACATTTTTGTTATAAGCAATGTGGGGTTGAGGGGGAAAGAGAAGTGGGGAGATAGTAGAGAAGAAGGTGGTGGGAAGAGACAGTAAAGTTTCATTCTTTACAGAGTATATGAGTGGTGCTTTTATGTCTATGGTGTGTGGATAGGTGTCTTACTTTTGCTAATGGAGTGAGAGCACGAGATCATGCTACCCATAATGACAAATGATTTATTTTAGCATCAACTCGCTGTTTCAAATTCTATTTTATAATGTAATGGTTCCGATCTTCTCAAATATGAGCTATGGGGTATTTTTCTGCAAGCAAGAGCAAGGTATTTTCATGCTAAGTGCGTAACTAGAGCAAACCTGCCACAATGATGTGAAGATTTGTGAGATATGCAGCATGACTCCCAAATTTCAAGCTGGGCCAGCAGGATATACTGCTGGCAGAGGTGCCAACAGCCTGACTGCTGGGGTGGTGAACCTCTGGCCTGCAGGCCAAACTTGGTCCCATTTACCCCACAAGGCTATTTTCCCCAAACCACACCCACCTGCCCATCTGCTGATGGGCAGGAGTGGGTTTAATCCTGCATTGGCGGTGCACTGTTCCCAGCAGGAAACACGATCATGTAGCCAAGGCAGTAAGATTTAATTCCCACTCAACAGCTAATGAACGGAGGGTAAATCTGCTTAGTTCAATCATGCCATCATTCCTGTTTAAGCCCCCAAAATTGGAGTTTAAAAGTGTGGGGTATGTCTGAAAGGGAGTGCTTCTCTAAATATCCAAGAGAGCAGACAGCGATGGAGGACGTGAAAGCAGCATGCATTGTACAAGCTCATTTCTCCTCGCCCTCACCCTCCACTGCCTGCTCCTATTTTTAAAGGCTTGCGTCTTCTCTCCCACCCACCCCTTTAAACATCTGAGAGGGTGGTGGTGGGTAGGAGAAAGGAGCAGGTTTAATGCAGGTTTCTTTCTCCTCCCTGTGGCACCCACTTGCTCAAATGTTTAAAGGACTTTGCCAGTTGCCCCAAACTCTAAATCTCCAAGATTGGGAACTAAAGATGGGCAAGGGATTTTGACATATGACTAACCCCACTCGTATATGAAATTTGGCCTGGGATAAGGAATCTGGCACATGGAGCTAAAAAGGTTGCAACTCTTGTCATACAGAGAACTAATTCTCTTGAGATAATATGCAACATATAATGAGCTTGCAATGGTGTTTGATATCTAGTTCTCAATGAAGTGGTTAACCTGTGCATGAGCTTTATCACTTCACACTGGTGGAATTTATGCCATTCATATGTTGCTTTTTCCATTATAAAAATTTAGTAATACATACATGAGGTTCCCAGGCTATATCTCACCCTGGCACTGGCACTGACCTGACCTAAACCTGCTTAGCTTCATTACTGCCTTCAGACTATCCTCCATACAAAAAAATCCCATACATGTAGAAAACAAGCAGAAGAGTTCTAGTTAGTTTTCTACATGCAGGGAAGGATTATATCATGTAAGCCTCCAGCTGCATTCAGCAGGATCTAGGTTTTTACAAGTTTAGCTGCACTTTGGATAAATAACCCTTTGACCTTCAGCAGTAATCCATGCCCCCCAAACACATTCTACACCTTGTTTTTGGCCTGCTTCTTGAATGTGGTTGTTTGGTTTCTAGGGGATATTGTGGACAGTTCAGCGGAATCTCCTCCTTGCCCCTTGAAATCACGCACACACTCCATGTCCACAGGTAGGTGTGCTTTGAGATTGGTGAGTTTCTTTTCCATGGTGCTTTATAATACTGTAGTTTTCACTCTTTAGCTATAGCAGATCAGTCTCTTCAACTGTTCACACACTTGCCATGGCAATCTGCATATAGAGCTCAGGGTCAAAGCTAGGCATGGGACAATGGGGGATTTCCTCCCAATGCAAACAACAGCTTCAGAATAACAGTGTTTGTCAGGACCACATAGGGGCAAGAAAGGGTTAAACTCCCCCATCCCTGTTCCCAATAATGATAAACCCTTTCAGTGGCTGCTATCTGCATTAAAAACAACAACCATGCACAATAAGTACAAAGACACATTTAATGTCATGTCTAGTTTGGCCCTTAGTCTCAAAGAACACAGATCAGAGGTCATGGGACAAACTCTTGACCCAGCCCCACAGTGGGCTGGGGAATAACAGATCGTTAGTTTATAGCCTTTCTGTATTAGGCTCAAGTTACCTTTGTCCTATGCAAACTAAGCAAAAGCACAGCTGCTTCATGCAATGATTTCTCAGAGATGAACTGAAACAGTTTCTACAGAATGCATTTATGTACTGATAGGGTAGGCCACATCACAATATTTTTTTTTTTTAAAAAATAGTCTTCCGAATGAAAGTGCTTTACCTTCCTCCAGGTTTTGCATGAAGATATGGCCCTTGGGGTATCTTTGGGGTTTTTTGTCAGGAATTCATTTGCCCATAGAGTTCCAGTGTGGTGTAGTGACATTTAATGTATTAGGATTAGGGAGAATGTCGTCCAAATTTCCACACGGTCATCAAGCTTACTCAATATACCTCACCATAACCGACCTCAAAGGCTTGTTGTGAGAATAAAATCAGAGGGTGAGCCATGTATGCTGCCCTGAGCAATGTGAAGGAAGAACAGGATGAAAATGTAAAAAAGTAATAATAATGGTAGAAAG
The DNA here is from genome assembly GCF_964106645.2 of Podarcis pityusensis. Taxonomy (NCBI): domain Eukaryota; kingdom Metazoa; phylum Chordata; class Lepidosauria; order Squamata; family Lacertidae; genus Podarcis; species Podarcis pityusensis. The sequence goes on along the minus strand of NC_138033.1, from coordinate 46,770,277 downwards.
AGGGAATAAATAAATGATTTGGAGATGCAGAATCATCCCAGAAGAACTGATCAAGCATGTAAGAGTGGGAGGGGGGTGTGGGTGTGAATGCCTGTCCACTTGATAGCATGTGGTGCTGTATTGCAGATCCCTCCGTGCGGCTAGGTCCTGCTGATGCTGCTGGCAGAACAGGTACAGAACCCAGTGGAGGATCCAGTGAGGGGAGACTATCCTGGAAAGCCCTTGGGAAGCAACTCAATGTAGAGCTCAAGGGCAAGTGTTCAGAACTCAGCTCTTCGCCAAGAAGAGCTTTTGCCGTACAAGAGCCAGCCAGCCCAAGAGAGCAGAAAGCAAAAGAGAGCTGGAGCAGCAGTTTGCCCAGGATTGGGAGAAGCACAGCAGGCCCTCTTCCTATGCGGAGGACTAGCAATGCTGGAGAAGGACGAGCATTTGCCGAGCTACAGAATTCATATGCTGATGTAAACGTGATTGCTGGAGGTATGTTCAGTAGATTCCGGTACTAGTGCACCAAAATCTTGCTGCTTGCTTCTCTGCCAACATCCCAGAGGCCAGAGCACAGTGAAGCAAGTTTTCTCTCTGTTTCAATTTGCTATAATGTTCATTTGGAACAAGGGAGAAGGAAAGTGTGATCTGGCTGTCTCAGCAAACTTGTATTTCTTGGAACATTGCATGGGATGTAGCTAATTAATCCAAAGCATGTAGCTTGCCAGTGATAGGCTGGCCAAATCTGGAGGAGATATGGCTTAACGGCAAAACCTACTTTCTGTGTGGCTGCTCCCAGAATACGCCTGAAATTTGTCAAGCCCTGATTGAATAGCATATAACCCCTACCCTCTATCTTTCAGACAATCAACTCAAACCCAAATCTCGTCTGAAGCCTGTGGCAAACCGGAGGGCCATGTCTGTTCACGAAGAACAGCTCAGGGACCAGGCCTGTGCAGCAGAGCTGCACCGTAAGTAAACATGCAGAGCACAGCATTCTTTCAGAGCGCAAATCATGATCTAAAGAATGAATTTACTGTCTAGGTGGCTCTTGCAAGAAGCAAAAACACTGCTTCCATGCACCCTGGGGTGCTTTTCAGATAATCCCCTTCTCCCAGTCTCATTTCATTTTGGATTTGTTAACAAGAAACAACTGTCAACGTTTTAGACTTATATTGCTTTTTCTTCCACTAAGCACTGATTCAGTGAGATTGGCCTTCATCCCTGCCACCTATTTAGAAGTAAAAGTAAGTCAGGTGAATTAATATACAAGGTACCAGTGTTAGGTTTTGTGGTGGTTTGGCAACTGTGTAGAACAGTGTCTTCAACACTTCAAAGTGTGGGGAACTGGTTAGATAGTAGTCTCAAAATGCTGTCAGCAGAAGGCAAGGGTTAGTTTTTTCTAAAATAGGCACTGGGCCTCAGGTATGTATCAAATTACCAGGGACCTGGAGTGTTCCTTAAGTGAGACAGGCTGTTGCTGGTCAGCAGATGGGGAGAATGTAAGTTGTACACACACACACACACACACAGAGAGAGAGAGAGAGAGAGAGAGAGAGAGAGAGAGAGAGAGAAATCATATATGATGTTGCTTCATAAAATGTTTGTGAAGAGGGTATGGACCAAGATGGGAGACTATGATGTTAAATGTGCATGGCTGAAAGAGAAAGAGTCGAGCTATGGAGCTAAGAGTAACATTACCTTTTAAGATAATTCCCCCCGCCCCCCAAAAAAATCTGGACCACCAGCCTTGCTTAAATTTGCCATCCTTCTTATTGGTTATCACCAGCTTGTGTCTCATCATATATTACAAGTTCAATGAAATAGAGAGGGGTTAAAAATATGGATAGGGGAGAAGAAAGTGTAAGGCATGTAGGCAACAGATAAACTGACGGGTGTGTGAGTAATCTGCAACAGTCTGAATGTTGATTAAAAGGGTCAACAATAAGATAGTGCAGACATAAAGTCCCAAATGGCCCTATATTAAAAAGGGAGAAAATAAATAAGGCAATCAGAAAGGTCAGTGAAACATTCATTAGTATAAAAGACCATTGGACAAGAGGTTATGCATGTCAGAACTGTGATACAAAGAAACCACCAAGCCTCTGTGTGAGATCTGAATATAAGCAGGTATTGGAAGAAATAACAGGCAAGTCACTGCTTACATGTCCATTGGAATTGCCACTAGCCACATATCCTGAAAATGCCAAACTGGGGGTTCATGGATTCTCTTGAATAAAGATTGTAACAGAAGTGTATTACTACAACATAAACTGACAAGCAATAAGAATGCCAATAAAAATCTACGGTGGTACCTCTGGTTACAAATGCTTTTGGTTACAAACACTTCGGGTTATGAACTCCCACTAACCCAGAAGTAGCTGCTCCTGGTTGCGAACTTTGTCCCAGGATGCGAATGGAAATTGTGCACCGTAGGATAAGAACGGTTTCACCTCAAGAACAGACCTCTGGAACGCCTTAAGTTCGTAACCAGAGGTACCACTGTACTTGGAGCCAAGGAATTGAACTCCGAAGGCCATTGTCCATTAGCTGTGCTCATCTGCCAGTTTGTAACTACTGCTATGTACATATGACTTTAGCCCATCTGCCATGAGGCTAGAAGTGGGATATCACTGCCAAGAACTCTAGAACAGAACAGCATCTGCTGGAGCACTGTGTACAGTGATCCTTAAATATTACACACAGAATGTACTTAGTGACATTTTACAGAACTGCCAGCCTCATTATCTATCTCAACTGCAGCAGGCCTCTTTCTCAATCTGGTTAACATGTTCACCTGACTTTTATTCCCTACAGATGCAAAGCTTCCTCTTTGTCTGCAGCGCTCCCCAATTGTGAAATGGAAGATTAAGCCCAAGTCCTTGTTGGAGCCCGGGACATCGACACCATCTGACTCACCAAGTAAGGACAGCCCCCCCCCAAAAGTATACAGTGTTATCCTCCCATAGACAGATTTAATACTTTTCTATAAAAACTTCCCAAGTTGGTTCCAAACTTTATTACTCAACTTCTGTTGATTGCGGCACAAGTGGTGTAATTACCTAGCACTTACCACAGAGGAGCCAATAATCCAACCCCACCCCATGAACACCTGTTTTTTGGACAGCAGTATCTAAGAGATGGTTGATGCTACATTAAGTATAAAATGTTCTGCATTCACATTTTCCAAATCTGACTTCTTTTTCAGTGTTGTGTTCTAATGGGTACTAATCACAATACTTTCCATAGTAGAGGCAGTTCCTGAGGAACATCAGAGAGTATTACTGCTTTCATGTTCCATTTGTGGGCTTCCCATAAGCATCAGTTTGGCCACTGTGGGAAAAGAACACTAAACTAGATGAGCCTTTAATCTGATCCAGCTGGACTCTTAGGTTTATTGGTTGGTTGGTTGGTTGAATTAATTTATATCCCTTCCTTCCTTCCAAAGGAGCCCAGGTTCTCCTTGCAGGCAGTAAAGAAGGCCACTGGTATTATGCTGATAGGATGGTTGTGGATTTTCTTGCAGGCACTCCACGCCAAGGAAGGAACAAGGAACCCACAGAGGCAAAGCCAAAAGCAGAAATTGAAGAAGAGTTGCAACAAGCTCTGGAACAAACTCTAGAGAACGCACAAAATACAGCCCTAGACCAAAGAACTGCTGTGCCACTCTCCAAGTCACCAACACAAGAGCACTGAGTTAGTGGCTGGTGATTCTGCATGATGGCAGCTCACACAAATGAGCACAGAAGACAGGCTTATAACTTGAAGCAGCAGAACAGCCATCTGAGGAGGTGCAAGCAATTCAGCACAGGGCCAAGCAAGCCCCATCATGGCTCCTTGGTTGGTAGAGCTGGTGTTTCCAGTGAGATAAAGTGACGTCAAAACTCTTGCACGTTTGGGTTGTCCCCTTTTCACCTTTCACCCTTGTATACTCTCATGTAAGTGCCCAGTGTTCTAATGGTTCACATAGGAAAAGCCAAATGCTGAGTATGCAGGAAACCAGCTATTTCCAGCAACAGTTATATAGCTGGCAGCTGGTGCAGATGCAAAAATGTGTAGTGCCAGAAACTGAGAACCACCAGCAGGAGGGTTGGGTGGGGGGCTATTTTATATACACTAAACTTGCCTGCCTTGCATTGTACTTTTCAGGAGTGTGAAATTTGGACAGCTTGGATTTTGCAGAAAAGGTTAAAAGCGCCACAAAGCCAGGTTGGTCTGTCTCACATTGACAATCTTGCTCCATCCTTTAGCCTGCATCATTTCTGTTCCTAAGATTCCACTTCTGCCATATCTTTCTATAGCCTTCGTATTGCCTAGGGGAAAAAACTCTATTCTAGGCAAATAACCATTGGCATCAGTTAGGTGTTTGGCATGAATGAGGCATAAGGGGAGGGTGTGATTTGGCAGCTTTCAGCAAGTTATAACTAATAAAGAAGTTTCAGCTCCTCTGTTCCACAATTAAATGATGATGATAACTCAAATCAGCAGAATTTGTTCTTGTCTCATTTATTGTGGTATTAGGACTGTTGCCTTTATTTCCCTCCAGTTTACAGACTCCATCTGTGTCTTGCTGGTACAAGAAAGGTGGGAGAAAGAGAAGATGCTTAAGTACCATGAAAAGGATAAGCGAGAGGTGTCTTGCAAAAACTCAGTGTTTCTGTTTAGAGCTACTGCAAGATGACTAATCACCGCCTCTGAGAAAAATAGGCAGGTTCCCCCTGCCCCAATGCCATCTTAAAGGAAACAACTTACCATAACCAATATGCTTTAAAGCACAGATGGAGAAGTTGTAGGTACTAAAGCTCCAACCATCCTTAATTATTGGCCAGGCTGGCTGGAGCTGATGGGAGGTTTGAGTTCAGCAACATGGGGGAGGCACTCCTCATTCCCTGCTTTAAGGACCCTGCAGCTGCTCATGGAGGTCACTACAAGTGTTAAATTTTCACACAGAAAGCACTTTTTTTGTACAAGAGCTGGTGAAGACAGTTTTTGCAGTGCTGAGAAACTCACTAAACGCAACACTGAAAGATTCAGTCATTCTCCACAATCATTTATGAGTTTAACTACATCCAAGTGCTTTCGGTGTAGAAAATCTGTAATAATAAGATTCTCACCGAGCCTCAGTCATTCAGAGAACTCATGCCCCCCCCCCAGCCCCAAATAATATTGAAAGAGATATACACAGCTACAGCCATGGAATCCTGCTTCTGTAGTTTGAGAACAATCTGGTTTAAGAATTAAACTGCAAGACTCCTAGACTTTGACACACACTAAAATGCAGGGGGGAATCTAGCTCTATATATTGTTCTTCAGTATTTATCATCAATTACCAAGCAAATATTGCATGTATATTTAAGATATATTCTAGCACAAATAGCTGGTTTTCTTTACATTTAAGGTAAAGATTTGTTTTATTTAAACTTTCAAACAGTATTTGAGTTATTGTGCTCAGTTTTGGAAAAAAGGCACGCACATATTTTCTATGAGAGCTGTTTTTTCTAAATTTGTTTTCATTTTATCAAGCATGTAAGCTATATAAAACATTTTGTAATTAAATGAAATGGGGAAATGTTCAAAATAATTACAGACCCATGCTATAATTCAATTCAAAACTGACGTTGACACAAGAAGGTATTATTCACAGTAAATATTCCTATCTCCTCTCCTCTTTACCTGGCTAAAAATACCCAGTTCCCTCAACTGTTCCTCATAAGGCTTGCTTTCCTTTATCATATTGGTAGCCCTCTGCACACATTTCAGCTTGTTAATATCCCATTGACACTTAGGCAATCAATATTCTTTATTCTCATTTCATTTTTTTAAAGAAACTGAACAGGAAATATGAATACAAAACTTAAATGGAGTAGGTTCCATATAATGTTTCTTTACTTTTTATTGGTTATTTATTTATTATACATTTATTTATTACATTGGAGCTGAGCTTGCTAACTCTATTTATTATAAATAAATAAATAGAGTTAGCAAGCTCAGCTCCAATGTATAATGCTTATAAGGAAAAGTACCACCAAGGGCAGGAATGTGCCTACATAGTTAACCTACTGAGCTATTGGAGGAAATAAGGCTTCTTTCAGAAAAGTTTTATCCTCATTAAAACAACGAAAGAATACAAGCAGGCAAGAAGGAATTCAAAAAGCAGAGCATATTGCTTAAAACTTAAGACTAGCAATAATAAGAAATACACTGGAGCAGGAAACCTGCTAGGGAGGAAATTTGACCTATTGATGGCAAGGGAATCAAAGGTGTACTACAGGAGAAAAAGGAGATTCCAGAGAAGCTGAATGAATGTTGTGCATCTGTCTTCATTGTGAAAGGTAATGGCCAGATCCATGTGCGTGAACCTTGTCAGGAAGGAGTTTGAGGCAAATAGTGGTGAGAAGAGATAAAATTCCAGCCCTTACTCAGAAATTAAAGATGAAAAAAATAACAGGTCCACATGTCATCCACTCAAGTTCTTAATTTGCCCCTAAGATCAGCCTCTATATCTAAACACTGGAAAGTTAACTCCAATTTTAAAGAAAGGATCCAAGTAGAATCAAGGAAATTACAGCCCGGTCAGCTTACTATCTGTTCCAGGAAAACTGGTAGAAAGCATTAAAATCCCAACCTCACTCTTATGGCATCCAAACTGGAGTCGTAGTGGATAACTTCTTGAAGATGTTGGCCCAGGGTGCGACAGCTGTGAAAAAGGCAAATTCCATTTTAGGGAGCCTTTGGGAAATGATTAAAACAGCACTGCCAATGTCATAATGCTCTTATTAAAAACTGTGGTGTGACCGCAGTTTGAATAGTGTGTTCTGTTCTAGTCTCACTGCATCTCAAAAAGGATATTGTAGAATTGGAAAAGGTTCAGCAAAGAACAAGCAAAATAAGAATGGGGCTGGAACAACTCCCCCATGAGGAAAGGTTGCAACATATGTGGCTTCTTAGTTTAAAGCAAAGATGAATGGGGGACAATGATGACATAATAGAGGTGTCTAAATTAAGCATGGAGAAAGTTTTTCTCCCTCTCTAACACTAAAACCCAGGGCCATTCAGTGAAACTGAATGTTGAAAGAATCAGGACAGATAAAAGGAAGTATTTCTAACACAGTGCATAGTGAAAATGATGAAATTTGCTACTGTAAGATGAAGTAATGGCCACCAACTTGAATGGCATTAAAGGGGTTTAGACTACGTCATAGAGAATAAGGCTATTGGTGGCTACTAGCAATGGTGATAGTATTGGAATTGGTATGCCTCTGAATAGTTGAGGAGCACAAGTGGGGAGAATGCTGTTGCACTCGTGTCCAGCCTGCGTGCTTCCCATAGGCACCTGGTTAACCACAGTGAGAACAGGATGCTGGACTAAATGGGTCTTACGCTCTTAGAGAACAAAAATTTAGTATGGTCAGCTTACTTTCTGATCATTGGTTCTAGGAACAGCATGCGCTACAAGATTGTACTGTGGTATTGTTATTTGGCCATCCCCTGTGGAAGCAGCTAACATATCCCCTTGTGACAAAAGCAGAATAGCCTCTGCTTTACAACTGCTGGCACACATGTGAAGTCAGTTCCTTTCTTTTGAGCCATTACATATACTAATAATAATAATAAATTTTATTTATATCCTGCCCTCCCCAGCCGAAGCCGGGCTCAGGGCGGCTAACAACAATAAAATAGTGCAACGTTCTAAAAACATTATAAAATTAATTAAAATCAAATTGATGGCAACCGTAGGCTAAAGTCCTGTAAAGACTGCCAAAGGAGGGAGTCAGGCTTCGCCCTGACCAAAGGCCTGGTGGAACAGCTCTGTCTTGCAGGCCCTGCGGAAAGATGTCAAGTCCTGCAGGGCCCTAGTCTCTTGTGACAGAGCGTTCCACCAGATTGGAGCCGCAGCCGAAAAAGCCCTGGCTCTAGTTGAGGCCAGCCTAACCTCTCTGTGGCCTGGGACCTTCAGGATGTTTTTATTTGAAGACCGTAAGTTCCTCTGTGGGACATACCAGGAGAGGCGGTCCCGTAGGTACGAGGGTCCTAGGCCGTATAGGGCTTTAAAGGTTAAAACCTTTAAAGGTTAAAATACTAAACACTTGTTTTCAAAAATTTATTTTAATATGTAAGGTACTAATCATTATAATATGGCAAAGGTGACTACATAAATCCAACCTGAGAAGAACAAGGAACTTCAGCAAGGACTATCATTTCTGTGTGCTGTTGAAAACCCAGCATGCCCATGCCAGCAATGCTCTTGAGATCCTGCAAAACAAAAACAAAAACAGGAAACAATGTGAAAATAGGATCATAGGATGGTGGATAAGCAGATCATTCTTGCCTGCTGTGTCATATTCCTCAAAATAAAAATACCGGTATATCATTAGCAAGATCTTATGGAAGGCAGCAGTCATTGAACAATTACTTTTACCTTCTCCCAGTTATTTCTCTCCTGTTCCTGCAGTAGGCACAGTTCCTTTGGACTCTATGCAGAGCAATCCCTCTGTCTCCCATATCACTTCAAGTATTACTAGCTTGGAAATACACTAACCTTGTAGAGTGCACTTGGGAGCAGAGTTCAGATGTTGGTGGCATGTACGTAAAATGAAAAGGGGCTCCTCTCACACACTCCTGCAGGAAGGAACAGAAGCAGATTTGTGAATTTGAAGTCAGGTTTGCTACCTTGCTCTGTCTTTTGAGATTTACAGGCTACTTCTTTCCCAAACCACTCTCTGCAGGGAGGATGGGAAGAAGGGAAGAGACAGGGATTTCAAGCCATGAGGCCACACAACTGGTGAGGAAAAGTCATTCACGTTGCACAAGTGACTATAAAACTCTACATTCTGCCTATTTGTAGAATCAAACATAAATACAATATTTGGAGTGGGGGCAAAGAAGAGACCAGGCTTTCTCAAACAGTTGTCAGGGAGCCCCTACTCACACTATGAGAATCCTGGCTATCAACCAGTGTTTCAAAGGGTTTTTACCATCATTGTTCACCCAGATCAGATTTACCAGCTGTTGAACTCCAAGCTGTTCTTCTGGCCTAGTGATGACTTTTGAGGCTCCTGGCTCCCTTCCCTTTCCCAGGACTCCCTCTGTGCATCTAAATTGGGCTGATACCTGATGCTGTTGAACTTGCATCTCCTTTATCCGGCTCTTTTTGGACATGTTCATAGCTACCAATTCCATATTACTGGATTCTGGAAAGGCCGTGGTAGTATGCTGCCCTAGGGCTTTCAGACTGGTACATGTGGGACCAGAGAAAGTCTCAGTAGGCTCCTCATCTAGAGTCATTTGTTTCCTTTTAGCTGCCACACATGTCCTGCTTATGTCCAGGAATTTCTCCCCAGATCTTCTCACCGAAGTCTGATCCCTCTGCAAATGGGCCATATGATCTTCCTCTTTATTTTCAGACAAGGACCCAAGAGAGATATTTCTCTGAATTGAGGAGTGGACAGACGAGCGAAGGCACATATTAGTGTGAGAATGTGAATTCCTCAGTGATGGGCCACAGGGAATGGTTTCATCAGTATTTGCAGTTTTGCTGACACTACGTGCAGTGATCAATGCAACAGAGCTGGATTTTTGACTGGCAGATTCCTTGAGAGATGTACTGCTGTGAAAAGGAAGTAGTGATGGGGACACAGTCTCTTTTGGCGCATCCTGGCCAGAGCTACAGTGGGACACATGAACACGAGGTTCCAGCAAATCTGGGGTGCAGCTGTTGGAGCGTGGAGTCTCTTCTTCCCCGGCAGTATTAGCCATGAGCACCTGCTGCGCGCAGGGGAGACTGTGTGATATACCAGATGTGTCTGCCAAAGCAAAAATGGAAACACACAACTACTTTTAAGTCATATAAGAAAACAAGCAGGCTACTGTGAACCTGGTACAAATGATCTCAAAAAGAATGGCTGTGAAAGTCAAGTCAACATAAAATATACACAGCTACTTGCAAATATAACCAAGAATTACACGATATTCTGAAGGCTATTTGCATGTGGGTAATTCTGCCATTTCAAGGGGACAGGAACAGGGACGTGAACCTGATTTGTAAGAGATTTTGACTGGCTAGATGACAATGTAGGCTCCAGATAGGCCATGACAGGAGGACAACTATAATATAAATAATTTGAGATTAGTGCCACAGTAGAGCATGTCATCTTAGTGGGTAAAATTTAATTTTTGCAAATTTCTTCATTTGGGGGGAATCTTAAAAATATGCTTTTGGATGTGAGAAATTCAAATCTGCTATTTTTGTGATTAGACATTTAGCTTACCAAGTCTACATTTGATTAAGAAGCAAATAAACTCTTGGAAAACACAAAAAAAGATGTTTAACCTTCTGAAAGTGTCAGGTAATATAAAATATGTATTAAATATATTGTATAACTGCAAATACTTGGCAATCATTTCTAATGATTTCTATGCACTTTCCCACACATTTTAATTACCAAGCAAAACAAAATTATATTTATTTAACCAAAGTATTTTTTTGAATTCCCAAATCATGTTAACAACTTTTTAGCACCCCTCATTTTTGGAATTTGAAAGTTGAAAAATTCAACATGCCCTAGCCCACAGGTAGGTTTTACACATCTGGTCAGCAACCAATTTTCCATTTTCCCCTGTAACACTTTACCCACAGACTTGTCTAATTCAAAGTATGAGCCAAATGGGGTGTAATGCAAGAGATCAGTGAGTGATATCTCTCTTTTGTGTGTGTGTTTCCTTTAAAGCAGCACAAAGAGTTCACATTTTGATTCAAGTAACAACAGGCGGCACGGGGGGGGGGGGGTTGGTTGACTCTTTCCTGCCTATCCCATTATCTCAACCTAGCTTCCAACTCCCTAGTTGCTGTTTGTCTCACTGGAGAAAAAAACACTCAAATGAGGCTTACAGCAGCTTCAAAGAAGAATGTGGTGGTTTCCTTTTCCAGCTCAATCAAAACTTAAGCCCGACATAGGCACTTTAATAACAAAATTTAGATTGGATCATAACCTCCTTCATTATTTTAGATTTGGGCCCAAGACACAGACAAATACCCATTTAACTCTCTCACCCTCAATATGAAAAGAGTCAGAGGCTTTGGCAATGCCCACTATCTTATAATGCAGCCCTGTTGCTCATATCCCTGCAAGAGCAATGGCATAAGCGAATGGCATGAACAGCAGAGGTGCATAGTAAAGGAAAGCTTCTGCAAATTGCTATTCACACTGTAGGAGAAGGGTAAAAAGCCCTTTGTGTCTCATCTTACAAAGCAGAAAGATGGTGAAGTGAACTATGGTGTTGGCAGGGCTTTTTTTCAGAGGGAATTCACAGGAACTCAGTTCCAGCACTTCTCAGGTGGGCACCATTGCTACTCTAAGAGAACAAGGGATGTGTTCATGGTAGAGTTGCCATATTTTGAAGAGGAAAAAAGAGGACATATTTGCTGACTTCTAGGTCATTATTGTCTACACTTACTGGCAGCAGCTCTCTAGGGTTTCTAGAAAAATAGCACTGGGAAGGAGAAAGTGTTGAAGCATGGAAGAGACCGGCCCAATTTAGCCACTGTTTCCAACCAGAATGTAAAAAACAAGCAAAACCAACCACCAGTTAACACCTATGATATTTAAAGACAGCAAGTGTGGCTGCAACAAAATCAGATTATTCCGGCTGCCAGTTTCTAGTAGAAACTCAAGATGGACATACTTGCACTACTAAGGATGCCTGGTAATGTTTTTGCTTCACTGTGAATTAAGTATGCATGTCATTTCCCAAGTATCTCTTCAAAAAAAATTGAGAATATAATTTTCAGACATCACAATCCACCCAAAGTTAAGAATATCTAGGTTCCATTGATTTCTAAAATAAATGACTTGCATCACTTAACTTTAGCTGGATAGTGCCCAAACCTCATTATTTTGAAAGCAAGAAAGGAGCAAAATAAATAAAAGTTTAATTTTTGAAACCTTGAGAACACTGAATCACAGAAACGTTTAGCAGCCTAAACTACAATTTTTTTAATAAATCAAAATATCAATTAAAAACATCAACACTTAACTTCTTGTGTCATTTGTATTTGATTTCTTCAATAAAACAGTCTGACTTTCTTTCATGCTGAAAATTCCAATTATACTTCATCTTTACTATCAAGGCCAAAAGAAATATCCACTGATGCAAATACCTGGTACAAAGAGAAACAGAACAACTTTCTTCACAGGCAGTAGGACAACAACATAAATACTCACCACTGGAGGTGGACAGAGTCATTCCTGGAATTTCATCCCAAGGGTTTTCTAAGGAACCATCTGGGCTTTCAGATTCAGCTGCCAAAAAAAAAAGGAGTGCAATCAACTGTTTCCCTGCAAATAGGCCTCTTAAAGGTGCAGGCGACCCTGAGGTCAGGTTAAAGTAATGGGAAAGAGCTCTGGACATTCAAACATTCTAGAAATTCTCTCTTTCAAGAAGGCAGCCGGTGTAACCAAAGTAGGACAGAACTACCCTCTCCCCTCCCAAGCTGTGTTAAGGTGGAGCATGGTCTGCCCTCAAAGTAAGTTCAAGATCATTAAAAATATCATCTGCAGAGCAGGTTTTCAGAAATTAGTTTAGTGGAAAAATAAGAGCAGAGGTTCTGAAGTTACATCTACTAATGCTTATGGAATAGCTTTGAACCACATGCACAGCATTGTAGCTTGGGGGGTGGCATTTGATATCTTATCTCCACATCCTTTCAAGACTCCCTGGCCGCATATGAGACTACTTTCAGCCATCCACGGTCACAAATGTTTTTTCCCTGTCAAATAACACCTATTAAAAAATTCATGCTATACTGGAGAACTGCACATCTGTAGTTATCAATGTGCTCCTTAGTCCTTTTAAGGTTTCATCCCAAAATCTAATAGCAAAGCAAGCCACCAGATGTATCTGAGCCTACAGTAAATGGATATGAAGCATGAATATTGTCAGGTTTTGAAGAGATTACAGAGCACATGGCTCTCAACCACCACTATCCAGAACTCATTAGATAGATTAAGAAGCATAAGCAAGTGAACTTCACATTTGTCAGCTTTCCTTGTAACTGAGTCAAGGGCACTTGCTGCAGCATTTCAAGGTCTCAGCAGATTTATTAGTTTGGTGAATAATAATAATAATATACCACCCTTCATCCAAGGATCACAGGATGGTTTACAGTATAAAAACACAAAAAACACCATAGTAACAAACAATAACTCTCTACACCCATTGCCCTGCCAACCACTGGCATGTGGCACCCAGAAGACTGCCCACTAGGGAATGCGATACTCAGGCAGAAAGAGGTTTCCACTCTTGGCTTACAAAGTTGGGCACCAAATGAAATTCAACTTCCTATGACTATTATTGAGATGCTGCTCAGTAGGAGCTTTGGATACAGACAAGCAACCATTATCTGTAAAACTACTGATTTCATAATACAGTGGTACCTCAGGTTACATACACTTCAGGTTACATACGCTTCAGGTTACAGACTCCGTTAACCCAGAAATAGTGCTTCAGGTTAAGAACTTTGCTTCAGGATGAGAACAGAAATCGTGCTCCGGCAGCGCAGCAGCAGCGGAAGGCCCCATTAGCTAAAGTGGTGCTTCAGGTTAAGAACAGTTTCAGGTTACGTACGGACCTCCGGAACGAATTAAGTACTTAACCTGAGGTACCACTGTAGTCTTCTAGACTTTGAGAGCTCAGTTGTGGACCAAGGTGTCTTTTAGATAATGTGATATCCCCTTAAGTAGAAAGCTGCACTTGTGTCAACAGAAAAGCCATACATTGCTTTTGTGGCCTTGCAGGCAGAGAGACAACTACTGCTACTCACCACTGAAAAAAGATACAGTACTTTGCTCATCATCTTGAGTACTCTCAAGAATAGCTTGAGAGGGCTCTGTAAGATAAAGGACAATCTGATTTTTAGCACGGACTCCCCCAAAGAGACATGTATTAGAACCAGCCATTAAAAAATTAACACCATCAGTAAAAAATTGGAATGAAAATCACCATAAATATCACAACAACCAAACCAAGAGGCAGAAGCAGCAAGCAAAAGCACTTTTCCATCCCCATTACACTTTACCCCTCCCCAAAGGGCTGGACGAAGAGGTGTCTTCACCTACCAAGGAAACAAGACTGTGAAAGACTAGGCAGCATTTCTCTTATCTCCGATCTTAACACTTTGACTAGTCTTTAAAATGAAGCATGGGGGGGAAAAGGCACCAGACACCAAAAACTCTTACTTGCTCTTTAAAAGGCAGCAGGCAGAGGCTTATATGTGATCTTAGTACTGTGAAACTTGAACTTTGAATCACCTGACATCATAAGATGCCAGGGGATTAGTAGCCTGTCCACCTGGCCTGTGGAGGGTGGGCCAGATTCAGTTCCTCTTATCTGACAAATGCACCACCTCAGCTCACAGCAGCCCTCACCCTTAATTCATAATGATCATTTTAATGGTAGCAAGATTATAAGATCTATGAGATTCTGCACAAAAAAACAGCAGTGGTGGACAATAAAAACAGCCAGACCTTGCACTCTCCCTTCTACAGTAGCTTGGATATTAAAATGTAGCTCCTGGTTGTGGTCACAGAATTCTCTGTCCACAAAACCTCAACCTTGGTCTCTCAAACATACTTAGGCTTTGTTAGTCCTTATGGATTACCATTAAAATGATGGCATTTAGTTATGAAGTTCTAGGGACACTTGATATTCTGAAATAAACAGAACTGCTTCGTAATAAAGTAGTGTGGCAAATTCATAGGCTAGAGCAAGAATGGGGAGCACTCTGAATACTCAGTTACAGTTCTCACAACCCCTAGCTATTGACCATGCTGCCTGGGGCTGATGGGCCCAACAGCATAAGGAAGGCCCCATCCTTAACTAAGGTAATCTTTCACCCAGCACTCTGGCACTCACTTGGTAGGTAGGACTTGTGAAGTAATGCTTCATTTTCTGCACTGATCGTCAACAGCTTGGCTGGGATGGCAAAGACATTCTTGTGAACCTGAAATCAGAATTGTTACTCCACTTCTGCTTCCCTGCATAGCACAACAGATCCACGCAGACCCAGCCAATGCTTAACAGGCCAATAAATCTTACCAATTACATAACTGTCCAATAAAATAGAAAATAAGGGACCCTGGTGAGCAAATCTCAGCCATTTACAGCCAGTATGGAAATTCTACCAGATCCACTGATTTGAGAAATAAAAAAACCTGACATCTGCTTTACTTTCAGGGATGAAGGTTTTATCAGTTTTGATCTGTATTTTTTATTCTTTATTCTTCCATCATCTATCTACCCATTCAACCATCACACCCACACACCCCATCCCTGTGATTTTCAGTTGAGATGTCACAGGCAGAACAGAGAACAGACCTTATCTTGCTTGTGTTCCACCTGCCATTTGGTGTCAGGATATACAGCCAACTGCTCAGAATCCAACAGCTTGCTGGGGTTCAATAAACTGAGACAATCCTTGGCATTTTCTTTTAAAGTACTGAGTCGATCCTGCTTTATCTCCTGCAGTACTTCAGAAACAGATGATGGCTCTTTACAGGAAAAGGAAATGTGCACAGTAAAATAGGGTGTTAGCTTTGGAACAAGAGTCCCGTAACATTTCGTATTAGAGTTAAATGAAAATGAAACAGATGCCTACAACACTAGGCCAATTTTAAAAGTTAGTCAGAAATATGCTTGCATCAGTCTTTTTGTAATTTGATCCAAGGTAAACATATTCTGGCAATAACAAGGTGAAAATTTCTACTGTCAGCAAAACACATAAATCAGGATGTAATCTTGCTATCTAAAAGCAGATTACAAAATGTTTGTCCTCTGCTGTAAGTGGCCCAGATGCACCGTTGTCCACTGATAAGGGATTTTGTTTAGTGGAATCCACCTCTTTTGTTGAATGTATACTAATCTGGCTAAAACAGTTTTACCCATTCTTAGAACTGTAATGTTTTTATTTGTTTTACAATTGTGTATTATATTGTTGTAACCTGCCCTGGGATCTGGTAAAGGGCAAGAAAGAAATCTTAGGAATAAATAAATCAAAGTGACACAGAGCTATGCAATGCAAACACCCATCAATTCTCTGTTAAGGCAATAAGGGACAGAAAAACCACTTACAGTAAGCCTGAAACTTACACTCACTTTACTTATGCAATCACAACCTTATGCGGGTGACCAAAAAATAAACAAATAAATCCGAAAACCACAGGAAAAATAGGGTTAAATCAAAATGTGGTAGAGAAACAACAGTTGCCAATCCCATCTGCCATTGCTGTCACCTGGGAGAGTGTTTGGGCACCTTCAGAGAATCAGAGTGAGAAAGGATCTAGCAATTGCATGGAGAGCAAGGGGAAAGTGACCTGAAAGTGAGCAAAAGTCATCTGGAATGTGTGGGGAAGGCTGACTGAGCAAGTGGGGGTGGTCTGAGAGTGATGGGAGTTGATCTGAAAAGTGGTCCGGAAGCAAGGGGAAGAGGTTTTTTAAACTTGGTTTTTTTATGGCTTCTTACAGGTCTTCCTGGCTTTATGTGTTTTGTCATTTATGTGCAGTTCCACATAGGTTGCGGGCTTGCAGTACTGCATGATGCAAGTATGATATGGAGACTTAATTAATCTTATACCAACCAGCCCCTTCTATTATGTTACACTAGGATTTCCCTTTAGAAACGTCCAATGCTCACTATACAATACCTGAGCTGGACCAGGGCTGGAGAGCAAGGCTTTTCCTGAAAGACACAAACAAAATAGAACCTAGAGTTAAGAATGGCAATGGGTTTGCAAAACCTTCAAACAACCTCCTTTTTATGTCTGAAACAAATTTGGCTGTTAATTGATTTTATCTGACCCAGTTTGATCCACTCTAAGGATGACATTTTAGCACATCCCTATCCCAAAATACTTGTTATGACATCTTAGAAATGGCTAGTATAGTAAATCCCTCCTTCTTTCTGAACAGCTCATTCTTTCTCTACTTCTGGATTGATTACAAGAAAGTAAATATCTCAGTTAAGGGACTATTAGCTTCCTAATAATTTTCCTTACAAACATGTTCTACTGTAAAATTTGGCATTTGAAACAAGAGAAAGAAAAACTGATGTGTGGACTATGGACGATTCCTATATAGTAGAGTCTATATCATCATCTAGTGAAAAGTTATTGTCTGTACATACAGAACTATCGATCAATTCCAGTAATATATCTTGCTGTTCATTGCACTATCCTTCCTCCAAGGAGTTCAGAGTGGTGTCCATGAAGGTTATTCCATGTTATCTTCACAATAGCCCTTTCTGTACTGAGAACCTGAAGTTTTGAGCTCTGACTGTTCTAAAACAAAAACCTTACTAATATGTGCAAAACAGAACCTGAAACGTGTTTTGGTAAGCCACATAGAATATTTCCACAGCTATCTTAAGCTAACTCACATATTAAGCATGAAGAAACAACTGTTGGACCTTGTACTTACTGCCACAGTTCCTTTATCTTCTCCAGTACTGAGGGCTCCCGGTTGCTATAAAAAGATGACATCTTAGCATTCCCAGCTTTTCACCATAGTCCAAAGTTACCACTTAAGCTTCTCAGAGCAGAAGAACAAATGGATTAAAGAATGGCTTTCGAAACCTGATCGATCATACGAAAAATTACAGAATACTCTTAGTTTCTGAATATGGTAGATCCCAAGCCCATCAAAAGTTACCAAAGCCACTTGGAGAATTATTATTATTTTCATTTTTAAAAACAACCAATTTGCAGCTTCAATTTCCAGTAACAAAAACATCACTAAGTAGCAATTCTATCAAAAATGAATGGCTGCCTCCAGGGGACACTGCCTGTCATCTTTCCAAATCCCCTTCTTTGACAATTTGAGAAAGCTACAGCACTGAACTAAAAGAGGTAAGGGCCTAACTACACAGGACACTAATGAAAACATTTCTCCCAAATATAAATTGGTATGCAGCAGAGGCTATTTTCATTTAAATTGTGGCTGGGAGTAGAAGATTTGAACCTTCCCACACCATACACCTCACCATACCTGGAGTTTCTGAGATAAAACCATACATGCACCTCTGGGTTGGCACTTAAATTTTTAAAAGCCACAATATGATTGCTAACCACCTCATTCACATCACAGGTAGTAAGGCTCTAACAAAATAAGACTGTTGGGAAGGACACATACCAATTCATTCTGCCCAGTTTAATTTACCAAGCTTAAGTAAAATGTGATGCAGATTCAAGCAGACTCATATAAAGATTCATCTAAGTGTTTTCTAGCCAACCTTCGTCCATGCAAATTCACACATCAAGCCCATAACAAAGCTCAGAGAAAGTCTCACCAGTCTTGCTGCCTTCGTTCCCTCCGCTTCATGGGCATCACTCGGAAACAATCAAGTACCAGGTAAAATCGGCAATCCTCCTGAAAGTGAAGGAAAGGCAGAATTAGGTATGTTGTGCCTGGATGAGTATTCAGTCCAACATAAGGCAACACATGTTCCCAAATTTGATTTAATTATTACTTGAATGCAGAGGTGCCAAGTTGCCCCCAAGACTGAGGGGGCCCAGTGTGCATCATGTGTGACATTGCACCATCTAGAGGAGGTCGAGCGCTTTGGCCACTGAAGCTGCGACACATGATGCACAATGCATGTGACGTGCATGCATGATGCACGCTGGGGCCCTTCAACATCAAGGGGAACCAGCCCCTTTCCAACAAAGACTGAGGGGGCCGAAGACACATAAACCCCTAGAGTTAGCACACCTGTTTGAATGTTATGCAGGGAGTGGTGGGAGGTGGAGAGACCAGATAGCAGGGCCTTTAACAAAATCCAGAAGCCCCCTTCTTGGCTTTCCCTAAATTTAATCATATTATGCTCCCACAGCATAATACAGAAGGAGAGATGAGAGGAAAAGAAGACAACCTTCAGTCCATTAATATTACTTAGCATAAGATTTGTAGGGAAGGGGGGGGATTACAAAATGCAAATGTGTCCTTGCTCTCTCCAGCCAACATAGGCTTGCTTCGGGACAATGTAACTGTCCATGTCAGCTGCTCAAGACCAACCTGTGTCCCATATAAGCTGTGCCAACAAAATACCACTTGGGACAATAAAGGATCCTGCACATGTTAGCTTTGCCCCTCAGGTTCATGGGATAAATGTGGCCTTTTCACAAGAAACTTAGGCTAGAAAAAATTATCTACCCACAAAATGATAATGATAAGTAAATAAATAATGAGTTCCCTGTTATTAAGATAAAGACTTGCCTTTCCTTTAACAAGTATTGTTTAAGTTTTCAATAACATCATGAGGTGGGTTAGGCTGAAATATAGTGACATGTTCAACACCATCTTCAGGTTCAACATTTAAAACTTTGAAAATAAATTGCAGTCACAGGAAAAAAAACAAAAAAACACCATTTTCAGGGCCAGAGGGAAATTGGAAACTTATGCTTCACCACAACCGCCCCCATTTTCAGGACGTAACTACTCACAAACTCACCTTAAGAGAGTGTGCTTTCACAAGACTATAATGCTGTATCAATTTTAAAAAAGGAGGTGGGAGAAGTCACCTCACAATGATACTTCTTCTGCCTTAAAGATGGCAGACACTCAGAATGCTGACAAACTCAAATCAGACAAAGGTTTGTGCCAGACAGCCTTCTGCGTCAGGAGAAAAGTCAACCGACTCAAGAATCCCACCCTGACTATTATCCTAGCAGAACTTCTGAGGAGCAGATGAACCCTAACACCACAGATAAAATACAAGCCAACCTGTGAAGGCTGGCTGAGGCCTTCACATGTTTTCCCGCCAATTTATGTGAGGCAATACAGCTGCACCTGATTCTAAGTACCGTATTTACTGGAATGTAATGTGCACATTTTTTTGCAAAATTAAGGTGCACATTTGATTTGATGGCACATTTTCAATTGCCAGCAAATACTTTTTTGGTTTCAAGGTTTTGAAAATTGAGGTGCACATTAGATTCAATGGTGTATTAGATTCGTAATATGGTGTATTAGACTCATAACAGAGTCTGAGGTGATGTCAGCGACATTTTTTTTCATCATAGGCCTGGTCAGAGGAAACAAAGGCAATTTTGGTAAAGAAAACTGAGGGTGCAATCCAATTACTGTACATAGATTTTAACTGATTAATGGTAGGTGTTTCATTTTATTTATTATTTTATTACACAACATACAAATGCACTATAAAAACACAAAATACATAATAAAAGTAACAACCAAACCCTGCCCCCCCACCAACCAATATCCCCCATCCCCCCACCAGCTCCCACAAACACATTTAAAAGAGAGTATAAGATGTTAATCAGCCCAAGGTCTGGTTGAAGACGAATGTTTTCACCTGGTGCCTAAAGGGGTTTAATGAAGGCGCCAGCCGAAACCTCCCTAGGCAGAGCATCCCACAAATGGGGAGCCACTGCAAAAAAGACCCCGTTCTTGTGTTGCCACCCTCCAGACCTCTGGTTGGGGAGGCACACAAATAAAGATGAGGATCACAGAATCCAGGTTGGTTTATATGGGGAGAGGCAGTCCTTAAGCTACTGTGGTCCTGAGCCATTTAAGGCTTTATAGGTCAAAACCACCACTTCGAATTGGGAAGGAAACTAATTGGCAGCCAGTGCAGTTGGGCCAGAATCAGGGTAATATGCTGAAACCGTCTTGGTCCGGTGAGCAAGCTGGCTGCCAAATTCTGCAAATTTTACGGATAGCCAGTAAAGAAAATAAAGTGAATTAATTAAACAAAGATGGCAAAAGATGCTAGAAATGAACATCACTGAAGAAATATGGGGAAATGCCATATTTTTCCATGTATAAGACGCCCCCATGTATAAGATGACCCCTATTCTTTTAACCCAAAATTAAGAAATTAAGTTGTTTAGCTTTTTGGTGGGGTGGGGGAGGTCACTTCCACCAATTGTTCACCCACCTGCCACCACTGCCGATCACTTGCCACAGCCACTGCCAATAGCACACCTCACTACAGTCGCCAATTCTCTGCCCGCTCGCCACCACCAACAGCCCACCCGCCCATTTGCTGCAGCCACCAATCGCCTGCCCGCCTCACCACAGCCACCAATCGCCTGCCCAATTGCCACAGTCACAGCCAATCACATCAAGTCTTGCCGCAGCCACCAATCGCCCGCCGAATCACCACTGCCAATCTCCTGCTTGCTGCTGCCATTAATCGCACACCCGCCTCTGCATTCACTATCCATGTATAAGACGACACCCAATTTTAGCCTTTTTAAAAAAGCGAAAAAGCATAGTCTTATACACAGAAAAATACGGTAAATTCTCTAATAATTTGGTATCCTGCAGGCCCAGCTTCCTATTACCTCAGTGGCATAATCCCATGGTAGGCAGCAGACTTTCCTAAAACCAACAGTCCTTTAGAGGCATCTGGGTGAATGCATGTGAGCTAAAAGTGTGGTGTGAGAATACACACAAGCCGTAAGGCTTCAGTGTCTCTGCTCACTGGTTGCACTCCTGACCTTTGTGCACTGAGTGCAAAGATTCTAGTCACGTTCAGTTTTCAATGGTTAGACTCCTTCCCACAGTAAGAAACTCAGTATAATCGTGATCTCAACTGCCCGGGTTCAGCTGAGCATGGTTAGGACCAACCTGCAGATAACTGGGAGAGGCAATGCAGTTTTTTACGGATTGGTTTTTTAATGTTTTTAGATATGTTGTAAGCTGCGCAGAGTGGTTGGGGAAACCCAGCCAGCGTGGGGTATAAACAATAATAACTTAAATAATAAATAATAAATATTCATGTGCCTTACCACTTTAGCTTCTTCTTTAAAACAAACCCTAAAATTCTGCAGGACGATGAATTGGCCAACAATACTGGAAAATCCAGACTGGGGTAGAGCACTAAAAAGAAAGAAAGAAACATGTATTGATAGGCATGCCCAATAGTTTGCCACATTGTCTAAAAGGCTGCAATTCCAAGCAAAATTTGGAAGAATCCATTCATTTCCTCAGAATACTGAAACTTTCAGCTTCCGTTGTTAAAACAGGGAAATCCAAAAACAAAGACTGTAGATAACAACAAAGATATGTTTCAAGAATATATTTATTTTTAAATACTTGTACATCATCATTCAAAGGCTGCAGGTAGTTTACATCAAAATACAGTAAAATAATATAATCATGCAAGTAGTGTGCTCTGTGTGACCGAGATTATGTAGTCCTTACTTTCCTGTAGCTAGGAACACATATTGCTCATCACTCACCCATATGTCGCTCCCTCCTCACACTACATTGCTCAGGGGGCGGGGTGGGGAGATCTTTCAAGTTCTACAAACGCCCATGTGGAAAGTGCAGAATGAAGTTTGCCAACAGTGTGCAAATGCAAATGTGCACATATTGGTTTGCAAAAATTATTCTAAGAACAGAACTTACACTGTCTCAGAGTGAATAGAGTAATTATGTATGCAGGACCTAAAATATTATGGAATTTACTCTTCCATGCTACATGCTCTGCAAATAGAAATTAACAACTGGTTGTCTACCATAGGCTCTCTTGTGTGTCTTAAAAAGTGAAGAATGAATGAAAGGTCTAAAGTTAATTTTTAAAATGGCATTCTTGCGTTATGAGACTTCTGGTAGATTTTGTAACACAGAATTTTAGATTGCTTGGCACAGAATGTTATGCAGATTGCTAATGTGCTAGCTTTTGTACATGCATGGTGAGTATTTCATAAAATTTATACATCACATAATTCTAAGAAAAATCCTAAAAGTGGTTTAAAACCCCAAAGCAGTAATAAAAATGAAAAACACAAGGAACCATAACAAGGTTCTCTAACCAAAGCAAGGTGCTCTGTAGATAAAACCAGGAAAGTCACCACTACCTAAGCCTCTCAGAAATCTACTGTGGCAGGGCCCATGACAGTGTTAATTTAAAAGCTAGCTAAACTAAGGATTGCACAATTTAGTGAAAGAATACAGTCACTTGGGCCACCAAAGAGAGTTGCTTTAACACTGGACGATGAAGTCACTGACCTCCATAAAACAACTGATTAGTGATTTGAACTGGCAATGTATCCACATCAGCACAACGAAGAGAAGTATGAAACCATTTTAATTAGTTTTTCTTAAGAATTATGCATTGTAGTGGGCTGCTTAGTATAAAATAATTATCTTCAAAATTCATATCATTAAAACACTGTAATCCATCTCCCCAAAGTCTCCCTTGCTTATTTTAATACTTTTTATTTTTTGTTTGAATATTATTTTAATTTTAGACTAGTGAGTTTGTTTGCTTTTAAAGGCTGTGTGACAGGCCCTCAAAACATTTCCATTTTTCTTAAGTGCTTGCCACAAGCTCAGCAAGTTAGAAACAAGGGTGGAGAGCAGTTTGGAACCACCAATATTTATTGGTACTCTATAAGGTTCCCTATAGTAGGCTGTTTACCCAAACACCAATTTCACCCTGGCAAATTTGATGATTAGGACCTGGGAGACCTGGGTAAAAATCCCCTCTCACCCAGGAAGCTCACTGGACAACTTTGGGCCACTCACTGTCTCTCAGACTAAGGTACCTCACAGGGTTGTTCAGAGGATGAAATGTAGAGTGAGGAGAACTATTTACACCACCTTAAGCCTATTGACAGAAAGCTGAGATATAAATGTAGTTCATACATAAAGTGTAAAAATTACCATTTTGTCATCTGAACAGCTTTGGCTGTAACATCCACTTGGATATAATGATGCCCATCTGCGACGCACAGAATAGCTGCTGGAAGCTGCTCATCATGATCTAGAGCCTTTGTTTCATTTAGAACCTAGCAATAAATTGGGAGATAAGGCAGGAAAAGAAGTCAGGTATTTCCCACACATATTAAAAATAGGGACCAAGCCACTCTAGAGTCTTTCATTCATTTTTGTGGGGAGCGGGGGCAGGATGAGGAAGATATGGAGACCCACAAAGTTTTGAAAGCCACAGTACGGCAATTTAGATAAGCATATGAGAAAAAAGCAATAGTTGTGGGAGCAGGGGACTTCCCATTTTTCAGAGGATGAATACTCCTGTTGCAACAGGAATCATCTTAAAAAGATCAGTCTCCTAACAAGAAGAAAAACTCTCTTCTAAGCTGGTATGTGCTGACTTCCAATTTTTACAAGTACTTGTATTAAAAGACAAAATGGTAGGAATGGGGGGGACTTCAATCTGCTTCCCAACTAAACAGGGGCACCATTTTAGTGAATCAAAATATTGTAATTAATCTAACTGATCAACCAACTTAAACACTGCAGCTCCGGCTATAAGGCACATAGGCTGCAATCCTATTCTCATTTACCTGGGGGTAAGCTCCATTAAACACAGAGGGACTTGCTTCTGAGCAAGCATGCATGAGATTGCTCTAATATAAAGCAACTCTTATGCTCAAGCAAAAGGTCTCCTCTGGATTCAGAAGGCAGAACATAGCCACTTCCTCAGGAGCAGCAGGAGAAGCAATTATGTCCACATTAATGTGGTGTAAGAGTTGAACCAGGACATGGGACATGGGACATGCAGGTTCAAATCCCTACTCTGCTATGAAGCTTTCTGCCAGTCTTGCTCTCTCGCTCACTCTGCATAATGAACCTCAGAGCAGAACCACTCAAAGTGGTGGTACATAGACTGGGGCAGGTCTGTGAGCCATCAGCTACTGATCCGTGGTAACTTCACCACAGCCCAGGTTGGGTTGGATACTTCAAGATAGCTTGAGAAGCACCGCCTCACAGGGTTGTTGTAAAGAGTAAAGTGAGGGTGGAGACATTGTTCTAAGCTACTTGGAGGAAGGGGAGTATGGAATTTTATTTTATTTTAAAAATTAAGAGTTCCCCATTCAACACTGCTTAAAAAGTCACATGAATATACCCTCAGGACATGCCCAAGTTGACCCTCTTCTCTGGCTTCACAATCCTTGTACTCCAGGAGAAGATTCACGATCCAAGGTTCCAAGTAGCAGGGCCTGTTTGTCTGGCTATCTTCATTGTCTAAACTGGGAAAAAATAAGTAATTAAAATTACTAAGGCATGGAAAAATGTGCAAAAGTGGCATGGCAAAAAATGTTGCTTGATGGTATCACACTAAATATCTTCCAGATTGCTATACCATTAAAACCCATTGTGCATTTATTCATCATTAAGAAAACAGAAAAACACAGAGAATGTTTGAGATAACATGAGCCATGTTACTCCAGAGAATGCTTCATATGCCCTTCCATATGTATGTAGGTACACAGCCAATCCATGTTCAGCCATCTTAATGGGACTACTAGGACCTTAACACTTTCATATTCAATGACCTCACCTTCTCATGTAACCATCAGTAGAGTAAACAATTTGCAAGTTGGTATACAGAAAGTTCATCCAAGAAGCTCTTCATTTTAACTAAAAAACCATTCTTATTTGATAAGAAACAGAAACATGTACAGTGGAACCTCTTGTTACATACCGTCCTCCTTGCAAGCGCTGCAGGTTACAAGCTCAACTAACCCAAAAGTAGGTGCCCCTTGTTGTGAACTTTGCCCTGGGATGCGAGTGGAAGTCACGCGGCGGCAGCAGGAGGCACCATTAGTGAAAGCGCGCCTCATGTTACGAGCAGTTTTGGGTTGCAAATGGACTTCCAGAACGGATTAAGTTTGTAACCTGAGGTACCACTGTATTCTAAGCCAGGTGCAGTGTGGTACAAAATTAGGTGTTTTGAGGAATAAGTTATGAGCATCATATAATTTTTATTTTAAAAAACACCCTTGATTGCAAAATTTACTCCTGCCTGTTGCACATCACTCTATTTTCAGATACTTTTGCCAGAAATCAGGAGGGCTAGAAACTTGCAATATAAATATAAGTTTTGCAGAATTCTGTATTAGAGTCCAGATTTAAAGCAAAACTGGGGAGCAGGCAAGCAGTTCCTGAGAACAGAAGATCTTCCTTCCTGATACAGTTTCACCCATTAGTATCACTCCTTTCTCTTTTCTATTGAGATTCCCAGATTGCACTATGGGATTAGGAAGGGGTTTGCATTCACCCAATACCAACATAAAAAGCTTGCACAGACATGCCCACAAGGTCACTCACAGGGTACTCAAAGTGGTCTTTATCATGCTGGTGAATAGCATAAGGTTACCAGATTGTTTTCAATGAATCTGGGGACACTACACTCTGAAATGAGTCAGAATGATAGGATTTTGTCAGGGGACTGATTTGTAAATCTGGGGACTGTCCCCGGGAAACGGGGGTGTCTGGTAACCTTAGAATAGCAGCCTAATGCAGATATGAAAGGAATATACAGGGCTGGTCATTGCTGGTCCAAGAAGAACTTACAATTTTGGACACCCACTGCAGAGCTACTATAAATGTGGACTGATGCAAAAACAGCAGGCTCTCATTAAATCTAAATGTAAAACCTGTGTTGACAGAACACTTTCTCAGACATAAGACAAAATTCAGACTAAACTGAGTGGCACGTATTTTATGCCTGGCAGATAGGACTGGTTATATTACTTGGAAGGAAGCCCCAGCCCATCGAGATGCACATGAAACTTCCATAGAGTAAAACCCTGCCCACACTTACATAGAAGCTAAGCCTCACTGCAATCGTTCGGGACTCGCAGCGCAATAAGCCTATGTAGTACGGAGGATGGATTGCATTTGCGCTGGAAAGTGGTCCAAAGCAAAAGATGCCGTGCGCGCCTCTGTACAGCAACGGGAAAGTAATGTCCCGAGGTGGGAGGGCTGCTTCGGAAAATCAATATCCTACAGCGGGTGAAAGTCCGATTAAAAGGGAATTACGAAGCACTCAAGAGCTTCGCCACCCGCCAGCTTATTCGACGGCCTCTGCCTGCCAGCTACGCCAACGACACCCGGAATCTGCAAACTTACCCCGTGGGCTTTGAGTCTCGCAGCGACCTCCGCTCCCGATTCATAGGGGCAGCTGCCGAAGACCCGTGTCAAAGCGACCTGCCCCTTTCTCTGGAGAGGAGCGAGGCCTCATTCCCGCTCCGGCAGCTGGACTCCTCCTCCCAGCGACTTCCCAACGCGACCCGAGCTAGGTAGGCTGGCCGGAGGACGGGAGGGGCAGGCACGGGCGGCCCCTTCGCGTCTCGCCCTCCCCTCTGTAGCTTCCCTTGCAGCGCCTGCAAAGCAGGAAGAGGAAGCGACGTTGGCGCGAGCTTTCCGTTGTGCAAAGTAAAGAGCTCGGCCAGCTCAAGATGTCGGACGCCGAGGCGGGCAGATCCGCGCGCAGAGACATCCTTTCCCCCCAGTTTCCGGAGCCTTGCCAACTGGCCCAAACTGTGCTGGCTTGAAGCAAGCTCTGCAGTGCACTCAACTGCTCTGCGAGCATTTTCATCTGAAGGCAGGATAAAAATGTTTACAATGAATAATAATAAATAATACCTTACTATATTTCCCGCACTTCCCTTTTCATTTCCCCAGGCCTTTAAAATTATATTATTGCTTTATGCTGTTGTAGCTCTGTGGATTTAACTCTTTCCTCAGTTTAAATTGTTTTGCACAGTCACTTTTCCTCTGTTGTATAGTGATTGGTGATTTTATGATTGTACTGTATAGCACTTTGTTATTTTTTGAAATTTTGATTGATTTAATTCTGAAGAATGTTGATTATACCACAACCTGTAAAGTGTATGTATGTAATGCACATTTCCTTCACATTTCCCTAGTTGTAATCATTACAAGTTCTTTGTAAGGTTGGTCAGTATTATACCCTACCTACAACTGTAAGTGGGGACTGAGGCTCAGAGAGTGCAGCTACTGAATTCTGGCTAATGCATTGGAGTGATGGTTTCATTCAAACCAGGAACTATTGTGGATGATTATAACAATTCCAAAATTAGTGGGTGTTTAATTACATGTAGGAGCATTAGTAGATGGAGAAGTATTCTTTATGCAATATCACCATCTGTTGGATCCTGCAGGAAACGCAGAGGCCCATTAACAGTGAAATCCTATTCCCATCTTTTCAGAAGTAAATTGTGTTACCGGTAAGTGGGATTTTGCTCCTGGTGGCCTTGTTAGGTGTGAGCTTAAGCACCAGGTGGCAGGATGGCAGTCCAAGGGCCTCGACTCCCACAAATCCAATGACACAATCATGTTGCTTAAACCATAGAGGTAGAACGGATCTCTGAGGTCATTTAGCCCAACCAACTACTCTCTGGGCAGGCTCTTCAGTCATGTCTTGACTTATAGCCATATAATATAGCCTCTATTTAAATACCTCCAGTGAATGACAGTTTGTTTCACTGTCAGCCAGTTCTTACCATCGGAGAGTTTCTGCAATGCAGGGATGGGGAACCTGTGGCCCTCGACTCCCACTAGCCCCAGACATCATGGCCAACGGACAGGAATGATGGGTGTTGTAATCCAGCAATACCTGATTGATTTGTTGTCATGCTATGCCAATTTTAATTCAAATGAATCCCAAAGCCACTTACAAACAATAAATAACATAATAAACTCAGCATAAATAATACTGAATACTGTATTTTTCTGTGTATAAGACTAGGTTTCCCCCCTAAAAAATAATGTCAAAAAATTAGGGGGACGTCTTATACACGGTGTCAGAGCTGCTTCCAGATCCTAGCTCACAGAGGATCACGCTAGCCAGCGATCATTAAATAAAAGTCTTTATTGAGTTACAGTTTCCATTCTCAATCTGCTGCGTGCAACTCTACGTCTCATGGTTAGATCGGCGAAGCTCCGTCTGAGTCTCCGCCCCTTGTACACCAACTTAATATCCTAGCCCTGCTCCACCTTTTCCGCCTGACTGTTCTTCTCTGGGTCCCTCTGCCCCCCGGGGTCTCTTCCTTCCGGGATTCTTCTGACGCCGACCCCCCGGACCCTCCTGTCTCCTTGCGCCGGGCTTTAGGACCTGGCTCCCTTTCCGGGCTGCCTACTGCGCCACCTTCCTGTGCATTTGAACTTGGCGCGCGCGCCAAACCTTCCACCTTCCGTCTGACCGTTTCTTCGCTCCCCGATGGAGGTGTGGCCACTCCTGACTCGTGCCCTCCCCCCTGTTGTGAGCTGCCAGCGCTTGATCCCTGGCGCCCTTCCTCTTCCCTGCTCTCTGGCGGTGACGCTGGTCCCGATTTCCAACTGCTCCCCTCTGAGTCCCCTCTGGCTCTATCTTCCTGGGGTGTCCCCCTAGGCTCCCCCCTTGCCCTGGCCACTGGTGCTCCTTTCTGTGAATCTTCTGATTCACTGGAAAGACTCGGAGATCTCGGGTCGTCGTCATCACTCATCTTTTCTTCTGCCTCCTCCCCCTCGCTCTCTGTTTCCTCCCTTGCCCTTGCCTCTGCTCCTGAACCCCTGACACACGGATATGTCTCCCCTCATTTTCTTAAATCTGAGTCCCCCAAAATAGGGGGCATTTTATACATGGGGTTGTCTTATAGACGAAAAAATACGGTAATTAACAAATCATGAATAAAACAATTATAATAGCAATATAGCCTTGCCTAGAGCAGCCCTCAAAGTATTTTGGGCCACTACTCCCTGCGTCTGTTATTGGCTATGCTGGTTGGGGCTGATGGGACAGCTTAGAGAAAGGTGTTATTGAGCTACAGAGAACATCTGCCCAATTCCTGCATAAGCATCGTTAAGATATTTGAAGACTGCTATCATGTCTCCCAGCCATTTCAGCCATAAAGTTCCTCAGAGGACTTGGTTTCCTGACCCTTCACCTTCCTGACCTTTCTCCTCTGGACACGTTCCAGTTTGACAGTGTCTTCCTTAAAAGTGTGCCTCCCAGTACTGAACACAGAGTTTGAGATGCCACCTGAGCAGTGCAGAATTAGGTTTGTTGCACCTCTCTGGGATTATCTAAATTAAGAGTGGTAAACAAACCTTCAAGTAGTCTGAAGGTTATTTGAAAGCTTGTCTTTGTGCTAGTCTGAATATGCACTGAACTCTTGCCTGCGACATAAAAAGGTAAAGGTAAAGACCTCTGACAGTTAAGTCCAGTTGCGAACTACTCTGGGGATGCGGCGCTCATCTCGCTTTACTGGCTGAGGGAGCCAATGTTTGTCTGCAGACAGTTTTTCCGGGTCATGTGGCCAACATGACTAAGCTGCTTCTGCTGAAACCAGAGCAGCGCATGGAAACGCTGTTAACTTTCCACTGGAGCAGTACCTATTTATCTACTTGCACTTTGACATGCTTTCGAACAGCTAGGTTGGCAGCAACATGTTGCCTGCAACATAGTAAACAGTAAAATAAAGAACCTCAGGTCATGCTGTTAGGTAATAGATCTGTGGAACAGAATGGAAAGATTTCAACTCTTATTGGTCTCAGAAAGTTTTAAGAAATTTTCAGAAGTTTTCAGAAGTTGTGGGGGTACCACTCAGAAAATGGTTGCCATGGAGGGAATGTGGCATAACACAAAATGTCTGCCATGGGAAGTGTGGCTTAACACAGTATTAGAGACAACCACCCCCTGACCACTTTATGCTTACCCATAGGAAATCAGCTATGTCCTGCTGGTGCTGATTATGGAGTTAATACGCACGCTGCTACTGTCAAATAAGAACAGGTAATACCAGAAAATATATGTACAGTGGTACCTCAGGTTACATATGCTTCAGGTTACATACGCTTCAGGTTACAGACTCCACTAACCCAGAAATATTACCTTGGGTTAAGAACTTTGCTTCAGGATGAGAACAGAAATCGGGCTCCAGCGGCGCGGCAGCAGCAGGAGGCCCCATTAGCTAAAGTAGTGCTTCAGGTTAAGAACAGTTTCAGGTTAAGTACGGACCTCCGGAACGAATTAAGTACTTAACCTGAGGTACCACTGTATAAGAGAGCAACACCACTCTCATTTCACAGAAATTGATTAGAAGATACCTGCACATTTTCCTCCATAACTTACTTTCTAGGAGAGCTGGAGCCTTTTAAAAATGAAAATTCCAGAGTTTGGGGCACCTGTCCAGGGGCTATTGGAAGCCCTCATGGTTGCCACAGCACCTGTGAGCATCAAAATGACGACCCATGCATTATCTACCTCCTACAAACTGAGTTTGGAAAAGGGTCTCATCTTAATGAATAGGGAAGTTGGTAGGTGAGGAGGCATTCCATCAGATTTGAGGGCCCTAAGCCACTTCAAATTTCAGAGCATGGTTCAGATGATACCTGCATTCTTCCATACCAAACCATTCCCCACTCTCTACACACAGAAAATGAGTATGTCAGAGAAAAAGGCTAGGATCCTTTCCCTTTGTGTGCTAATTTTTTGTGGCAAGGATTTTTTTAGCATGGGGGAGCATTCAATTAAGTGAGCACTTATTTAGAGAAAAAAATATGGTAGGTGACGACATGACAGAGGTTTATAAAATTTTGCACATTGGGAGCAAATGGATAGAGAACACTCTTGTCTTCCCCCATAATGATAAAATATCTCAGGGCCACCCTTTGAAACTGATAGGCAGTAGATTCAGGAGACAAAAGTAATTACTTTTTCCCACAGCACTTAATTAACTTGTGGAATTCAGTGTTACAAGATGAGGCGATGGCCACTTGCTCAGAGAGCTTTAAAAGATAATTAGACCAATTAATGGAAAGCTAGGTCTATCAAGGAACATTAGTCATGATAGCTCTGTGGGACCAGGTAAGCAACAGGGGAAGGTGATTTCCCTGCTTCTGAGCTTCTGGGGGCAAACAGGATGCTGGACTTCACGAGCCTGCACTCAATAATTGGAAGTGGAATTGTCCAAAAATCAGCACTTGGCATTCTTGGGCAACTGCTAGGACCCCAAAGGCCCAAGGGAAACTCAAATACATAAAGGCACTGTAGATGTCCAGGGAACACTCAGAGCTGGCAGGTAAGAATGCTGAAACGAATACAAACAGCATGGCTGGCATGTCTGAAAACCTGACTCCACAGCCTTAGACTCATTGTGTTGGAAGATACCATTGAGGTCTTCTAGTCAAATCCTGGCTGCTCAACGCAGGATTCAGCCATAGCATCCTCAAAAGAAAACCATGCAGACTCCGCCAAAATGCCTCCAGCACAGGAGAGCCCACCACCTCCCAAGTCACTTTTGTTTTTGCTCCATCTCCTCTGCTAATGCATTTGCATCTCTTGTACACAACACATGCTGTGTCACACCCAATTGCACAGACTGGTTCACTGTATCTTTCACCCTGTAGTGTAAACCACTAATATAATTCTGGCAGCTGACAAATGAGTGGCGACTACAGCATTTGCATCTCCTTTTGGCAGCTCAGCATGACTGCTGCTCCGGTAATGGACTGAGCCCTGGATGATTGATTACAGTTCTGTGCCACTTTATCCAGAATGGCCCAAGGAGGTCAACCAGTTAAAAACTCATAAGACATCTCCATAAAACTCTACAGTACACCGCTATTTTTCTCATAATAAAAATAATTATCACATTTTTTGAAGAAAAACTTTATATAATATAGACTATTTTGTCAATTAGAATGCCTCTTGTTGCTGTACATTTAAATGCAGGCAGATCCAGAAGACTTTAGCTCTGGAACAAACAGAAAAAACATGAATTGTCGTTCATGTAGTGCAGGAAAGATAGAGGGAAGCACAGCACCACAACTTTCAGAACATCATCTGCTAGAGCACCAGGATAATTGACAGACCCTCTTTGTTATGGTAAGTGAATGAGGTGATAGTGAGACTATCAAGTGAGTTTGTGACTGATTAGCATGGAGAAAGTTAAGAGAATGAAGAAAAGGAGAGGTTGGATACTTTTTTTCCTTTTCTTTGTTGGGGTTCCTACTTCACACTAGCAGTTTAAATGGTACAGGTTCTTGCAAGATTGCTTTCATTTCTAATTAAAAGCTAAAAAGGTGAATTTTCAGCTTGTTGAATACCTTTTGCTAAAGCTTGAAGTGTTTTAAAATCTGAATCTATGCAGTCAAAACTAAGCACCATTGAGTTCAATGGAGCTTAATTTCAGGTAAGTACAAGATCACAGTCACACTGATTCAAAAACATTGGTGTTATGCTATATACTCCTGCTTATTGGTGTGTATGTGAACAAATGGTATGACACACCCAACGTGCATTTTTGTTTTAAATAGTTTATGTATTGTGTTTGAATGCTGTAACTCGCTCTGGGACCTGAGGGTGAAGGGCGAGTAATAAATAACAGAACAAAATGGAAAATTCTGGAAAAGCTTGAATGGGGTTTGCTTCTGAGTAGATTTTGAAAAGGATCCCACTTGGCCTTCTTTAGTCTGCTCTGTGGTTTTACTCATATTTTGTGTTGTTTTTCTTACTCTGTTCCACTTTCATTTTGATAGTAAGCCACCTTGAATATCTGTTTCAAAGTCAGCCATTAAATAAATTGAGCAGTCAGGGTTTATCCAGCAACATTTCTAGCTTGGGTGCCTTTGTAGTGATGCAGACTGAATGCAACACATAATTCATTATCTCTGCTGATGGACCAGCTGCCTTTGGCTTTCCCTCAGCCATCACCTATCTGCAGCCATTCCAATGGGGTTCCTGAACTGTTTCCATCCCAACTGGTCATTACAATTTTTAACTGCTGATCCTGTCCTTTTTTTTTTCTTTTTTTTTTAGATGTTGCAATTGTTATGGTCTTGTAAGCAGCCATCCTGAGTGGTATATTTGCACAAAGAGCAGGATTAAAATGCTCTAATTTAGAAAGAAAGAAACTGTAATAACTAGTGACCAAGCTTTATTTTATCCCTCTCCTTCCTCCCCATTGCTTTTTCCTTGTGTGTATTGAACTGTCTTTTAGATCAGAAGCCTGGGGCCAGGGGCTGTTTTCCAGCACAGTGATACCTTGGTTTACAAACAGTCCTGTTTACGAACTATTCGGTTTACAAACTCCACAAAACCAGAAGTAGTGTCCCAGTTTGCGAACTTTACCTTGGTTTAAGAATGGAAGCCAAACGGTAGAAGGGCACCATTGGCGGGAGGCCTCATTAGGGAAAGCGTGCCTCGGTTTAAGAACGGATTCGGTTTAAAAACGGACCTGAAATGGATTAAGTTCGTAAACCAAGGTACCACTGTACAGTTGTACCTCAGGTTACAGATGCTTCAGCTTACAGACGCTTCAACTTACAGACTTCGCTAACCCAGAAACAATACCTTGGGTTAAGAACTTTGCTTCAGGATGAAAATAGAAATTGCACGGCGGCAGCAGGAGGCCCCATTAGCTAAAGTGGTACCTCAGGTTAAGAACAGTTTCAGGTTAAGAACAGACCTCCAGAACGAATTAAGTTCTTAACCCGAGGTACCACTGTACAGAATTGCCTTCAGACGGCTTAGAGGCCAGAGAACTCCATACCCTCCAACATTTCTCCAATGAAAATAGGGACATCCTAAGGAAAAGTGGGACATTCCGGAATCAAATCAGAAACTGGGACGGCTTCAATAATTCAGGGACGTCTATGGAAAATAAAGACACTTGGACAGTGTTCTCGAAGCTACCAGCATGAGTTTGACCAAACTGCGGGAAGCAGTGGAAGACAGGAGTGCCTGGTGTGCTCTGGTCCATGGGGTCATGAAGAGTCGGACATGACTAAACAACTAAACAACAACAAGGGTCTGTTTTTGTTTAGCCAAGTCTAACCTGACACATGTTTTAATTTCTTTTTAGCTTGCCATTGATTTTAATTATTTTTGTATTTTTTAAAATACAAGCAGTGACAATTTCACACAGGGGTTCTGTTCCCATCCCCTGTGTCTGTCGGCGGAGTTTGCATAAGAGCGCCCTGCCGCGTCCCCATCTTCATCCCCCATTCTGTCCCCAAAGACCCATGCACCAGGATTCGCGTGTCAACTGGACACACCTATAATGGTTGCTGCCTGTACCTGTTTTTAGCTATCTTTTACTGATAAAATTAAATGGGGAGGGGGATTGTAAATTGCTTAGCAGCCTATTTACAATCAAGTGGCATGTAAGTTTTGTTAACACATAAATGTGAAAATGTGATCAGGTGGACCTGTGCTACCAGCACAGAGTGAGTAGAAGAAAGCTGAATGTGAAAAGAGCCCAGAATATAGTTTAAGGCAGAGCTTTCCAAACTTTTCATGCTGGTGACATACTGTTTAGACATGCATCATTTCAAAACACAGTAATTCAGTTTTATTAGCAATCTGGAGGTTAAACTAACCCCTTTACAGGAACACAGGGAGTGTTTGTGCAGCACACAGATTGGAAAGCTCTGGTCTAAGGGTACATAAGGCAGCTAGCTACCTTACCTGAAGCTAAGCAGGTCCGTGTGTGGGCACCAACTGAGCACTCTACATATGTTGGGTTGGCTTCCAAGATGGAATAAACAAATACACACACAAAAATAAACTCTACAGTGCCAGCCCAAAGCATTTTGTT
Source organism: Podarcis pityusensis (assembly GCF_964106645.2). Lineage (NCBI taxonomy): Eukaryota > Metazoa > Chordata > Lepidosauria > Squamata > Lacertidae > Podarcis > Podarcis pityusensis. Next base: position 46,734,923 of record NC_138033.1, on the reverse strand, counting down.
GCCTGAAGCGGAGCACCTAACATTCCCTCCCCATTCTGAGCACAACAATTCACAATGTTTCACTGCACCATTCCGTTCAGACATCAGTTCTTGCTTTCATCTAGCCTTCCTAGATTCCATCATGTGAAGCAGCCAACTTCACCTTGCTGCCTCCCCACTGGGAGACCTATGAAAATTGGCCCCACAGTAATTGTTAGTGGAGTGCAAAAGCCAAAAAGGCACAATATGGCAAGGGCCTTTTTACCTCCATCAGACATCTGCTAAGCTGCTGACTTCAGGCAAGCTGAACACCTGCCAGGGCTGCAGATAGATACGTACAAGCTCAGCACCAGCCTGGTGGGGCAAGATACACCCCAGGGTTTGCTGCAACCCATATTCTGGGCAGAGATAAGGGGCTCAACAAGCAGCCAAGGTGGAACCGCCTTCAGTACTTGCACCCAGCCCAGTGTGTGAGCTGTCATGCTCCAGGGAGTCACAGGGGAGGAATGTTCCTGCTAAAGAGCAAATCCAGGGCAAACTGCACTCCCCACTGAAACTCTGCAGCCTGCTGCAGCAAGAAACACAAGGGTGTTGTGGCGGGGGGGGGGGGAATAAGTCCAAGTCCTACATCTCTTGCCTGCTTCTCTCCCCCGAATTTTAAAAATGGGTTTTTTCCCCTTTAAAAAATGCTTACAGGGTAGCTGAGTGCAGCGCAGAGCACAGTGCTGGTTGTGGTGTACTGTTTTTTTAAGGAAAAAGTAGGGAATGTTAGCACAGGTGAAGGGTGTTTAATCAACCAAATTCCTTATGTCTGGCAGTCCTGCCAGTGTTTGCTTAGCTTTAGAAGATTGTAGTTAATTAAGCCCTACTTAGAGTAAACGCTAATTAACAAACCTAGTGTAGTCAAATTAATGAACTTCAATGGGTCTACTCTGAATAGGACTTGACAGCCACCCTCAGTATCTAAATGACAAACGTTTACAGAAGATTTTGAGTCTTCAAGTTTGTCTTACTCAAGCCTAGCCAAGGTGGTGCCCTCCAAATGTTGTTGGACTACAGCTCACATTATCCCTGATCACTGGCCACACTGGCTGGAGCTGATGGGAGTTGTAGTCCACCAAATATCTGGAAGGCAGCAGCTTGTTTGCCCCTGGATTCCTAACTGCATGTTTCGGCAGCAGGCATTACACCGGTAAAATCCCAGTGCAATTGGCTTGCTCTAGCTGTGCATCATGAGAAAGCAAGAGACAAGGCTGCTATTGTTGCAAGTTAATAAATACAACTTGAGGCGTGTCCACACTTCCGCTTGTCCCACCGTTTTCCCCCAGGGAAAACCTACTCCTTACCACTGAATCAAAGCAGACATCGATTGGATTTTCTGTGGATTGAAGTTTGCACCAATTCAGTGGTGAATAGTGAGTTTTCCCAGGGAAAGCAGTGGGGCAAACGGAAAACGGCTCAGACCCACACTTTCTAGGCACAGAATAAGCAAGGCTTAAGTGATATGGTACAAGCCTTTAGTTCTCCTCAAGCGCAGCCTTTGAAGCTGTAGTCCTCTACATAGTGGTGAGGAACCTCAGGTCCAGGGGCTGAAAGTGGCCCTCTAGGCCTCTCTGCCCAACAGTGGATGGAAAGGTGTGTGTGTTGTCTGTGTGCCTGCATGTGTAAACCTCTGACTTTTGTCTGGCTGGGATGCAACCTGCTGTAGAAAGATACAGGTTGCATCCATTGCTCTGCCCACTTTTGCCTCTGGCCTGCCAACCGCTGACATGTGCTCCCTGAAAGGTTCTACATGAGGGAATGTGGTCCTCAGGTTAAAAAGCCATTAAACACAATTGGACTTCTTTTAACAATGTGTTGGATCACCCTCAAAGTATGTGTAATTTAACTGGATCAACATCTTCTCCTATTACCTTCATCTCTTTCTCACTCTCTTCCTCCCCCTCCTTATGTTGCCTTCCCTGTATCAGATTTTTAGACCTTACTCTTATTCTTTAAAATACGATGCACATCCATGATGAGAATAGCCCATAGTCAGGGTGATGGAAGTTGGAGTCCAGCAGCATCTGGAGAACTACATATTGGTCACTCCTATCAATGAACACACATACATACTGGAAGGCTGCCTTTCCAAGTCCAAGATGTGTGCCTTGCAAACAAGTTTTGAGCCCCAGAACCTATTATTTTTAAATAAATAAATATATGATGATTTCAGCATGCTGGAGATAAGCACAAATCCTGATGGCACTGTGTGGCTGCCTACCATTCTCTCTCCTTAGGTTGAGAAGCATCAGGAACCAGTCCAATATTAAGTCAGGAGAGCACGGCAAAAGGTTTTTTTTTTGCCCTCCAAAATACATAGACGGGCATGGATAGAGGACGTAAGAAAGCTGAGGAAGACCTGTCCTCCCTGCGATTCCACAAATAGTCTGATACCCATTTTGCCTTTGTGGCATTGGCCAAGCCTAGGGTGAGGGGAATGGGAACATTTGGGGTCACCAGGAGCCAAAATTGTCTGGCTAAAATCTGAGGGGGGAGAGAAATATAGCTCAGTTCCTGTGCCTGGCCACTGCATCAGCAGCAGCACAGCTTGCAATAAATCCAGTGGGGAAACGGACCGAAACGTTCCCATTATTACAGAATGGCATCTGTACTCCCTCCCTGACACAGCCTCCTTTACAAACATGAGCCAGGCTCTCCTCACAAAAAGAGAGAGAAAGAGCGAGAGAGAACAGCCAGACAAGGTCATCCTAAGAAGCTGCTGGAAAAGAGAGGTGTGAGTTTAAAACACACACACAGCTTTCAGCCTCCTGTTCAGAAGGGCAGGAGAGATGAAAGGCCCCCTTTGTCTCACCCAACCTGCGACATGTGTTTGTTGTTATTTCTGGGTCCCAAAATTAGGAAGATGAGAATGTGGGGACCACAAGGAACAATATCCTCTTAGGGCATTCATCCTGACTTGTTTGCAAGGAGATTAGTAGACATTGGTGAGGCTAGATGGTGTTACATTAGAGCAAGTGTTGTGTGACACAATTTCCAGTGAATTCTGCACAGGAAGGGAAGGGAAAGGGGAATGCTAGTAAGACAAGTCATAACAGAAATTCATAACATTATGCATGGTATAGAGAAGCTGGATAGAGATATATTTCCACCCCGCCCTTCTCCATCATACTAGGATTTGGATTAACTAAGCTGAGTTGATTGGCAGTAGGTTTTTTAACTTGTGGAACTCAGTGCCACAAGATGTGGTGATAGCATCTAAGTTGCAGAAGGCTTTAAAAGTGGATTAGACTAGACAAATTCTCAAGGAATGAGAACTCAATGAACAGCTATCAGCCACAATGACCATAGCAAACTTTCATATTCAAAGGCAGTCGGCCGCTCACTATCAGTTGTGGGGAGGGAGGGACTGTAGGGGGGCACTGCCTTCATGCCTTCCTTGTGGACTTCTCAGAAGCATCTGGCCAACCACTGTAGGAAATGGGTTGCTGGGTTAGATGGTTCAATCCAGCAGGAGTCTCCTTACTTCCTTACTCCACCAAATAAGAACACTTAACATTGTAAAGCGGTTTTGTGCGCTCTTACAACCTGATACATCAACAGGGAGCAGGAAAACTATTGGCAGGCCTCTTGCTGCCAACTCCTTTAATTTTAATCCAAGCCTCACCAAGTCTGTAGATTCTTTTAAAGTGCAAAATCAAACAAACAAACAAAAACCCATGCAATAAAACTGCAAAGAGAATCTCTTTCATGTTCAAAAGGCCTATTTCCAGCCCCTGTGGTGGTAGGAAAAACTTGGCAAATGTCAATGTGTGACAGAGGGGGGAAAATATTAAAGACTTTGATCCAAAAATAAACAAAAGAATAGCATCAAGAAACTTCTCTTTTTTAGTTTAAGTTAAAATTCATGAGATTAAAACAATCTTGCGGGGCTGGGGAGGGCTGTGCTGACTCAGGTTTTGAAGACTTGCCCCCAGCCGCTTTCTCCCATTTCTATCTTTAATGGCTGGGAGGAGGGGAGGCTTCGGTTTTTAATGGTGGGAGGGGGAGAGACTGGGAAGAAGCTCCAGAGCTAAACTGGTTCGTGGAAAAGGGATGTAGCCAGGGCTTTTCCCCCCAGCTGGAACTCAATGGAACTCAGTTCCGGCACCTCTCATGTGGGTGCCATTGCCATTATAAAACAAGGGGGACGTTCATGGTGAGCTCCGGCATCTCTTTTTCTAGCAAAATAGCACTGGGTGTAGCTGCATGGTAGAACATCTGTTTTGCACCCAGAAGGTCCCAGGCTCAGTCCTCAGCATCTCCAGGTACAGCTGGGAATTGCCCTTGTATGAAACCCTGCCTGGTAGAGCTACTGCAAGTCGCTGGACAACACTGAGCTACAATATTAGAGCATCTGCCTTTCATGCAGAAGGTCCTGGGAATGTCCACTGCCTGAAGCCCTGGAGAGCTGTTGCCAGTCATTGTGCACAATACTGAGCAAAAATGAACAGTGGCCTGCCTTGGCATAAAGCATTTCCCATCAGGGCAGGAGTTTGGGGCAGAAGTTCAGGGCCCCACTCTGCAGAACGGAGCAGGAGCACCCTCAAAGACAGTAGGACTCGCCATCTAAAGACTGGGATGCACAAGGACGATAAATCCAGAGCCTAAATTTTGCTAATTATACCACCATTCTAGTGTATGAATTGGATGAGACTGGGCTTATCACCTAACCCTGGTTTTGTCAATTTCTGCTCAGAGGGGAACATAGTAGGTGCAATTGATCTCTTCTCCCTTCTTTCATTTGACAACTTAGCAAGAAAAGAAGAAAGGGGGGGGAGATTCCAGGTAGATAACTGCACTCCACTCTCAGTCCCCAGAGAGAAAGGCCTCAGGAATCTTGCCCATTTCTGTTACAATCTTAAGGGCTCCGCCAGTATCCCTGCCTCAGACAACAACCGGGACTAGATGCCAGAGTTCCTTTGAAGGGTAGATTTTCTCTCACGACCTTCATTATGGGAAATAGCATTTCATATTAATAAGAATCTGTACATGGGAGATTCCAGAAGGGTAGCCTTGTTAATCAGTTACAGAAAACACAAACAAGTCCTACAGCACCTTAAAAACCTTATTGTGGCAGAAACTTTCATGCGCTAAACAGAAGCGGGCAGCCGTTTTGGCTCCTCAGGCAAAACCCTGATCAGATCTAGGCTTGTGGGCCAAGTTGGACAGACAGGCAAGGCCATCCCCTCTCAATCACCTGATGTCACAACGATGTCAGGTAATTGGGAGCCTTGAGGTCCCATTGTTGGGACTTCAAAGAACCACACAGTGCTTGCAAAGTGCTTTAAAGCACCTGAGGCTTGGGGTTTACCCTTGCCAGTTTTCCCTTGCACTTTAAGGCTCCCAATTGGCACTGGCAGCTGTGTCTCTATCCAGCCCACACCTGTTGTCACATAAAACATCAGGTGTGGTGCAGGTGGGCATGGTTTTGGGAAAATGGGCTTGCAGGCCAAATCTGAACCCCTGGCCAGCCAAGTCTGGCCCATAGACTGGAGGTTACCTACCTCTGTACTAGAGGGAACTTTATCAAATGTATGAAGCACTATCCTCAACTGATACGCGAGATGGGGGAGGGGATTGTAAACTTTAAGAATAGAAGTCATGACATCCCTAAACTGCACCTCTTATATTTTGTGGCATTTGAGCCCTACTGTTCACATCATCTGTCTGTCTGTCTCCCTGTGTAAAAGGTAAAGGGACCCCTGACCATTAGGTCCAGTAGTAGCCGACTCTGGGGTTGCGGCGCTCATCTCGCTTTATTGGCCAAGGGAGCCGGCGTACAGCTTCCGGGTCATGTGGCTAGCATGACTAAGCCGCTTCTTGCGAACCAGAGCAGCGCACGGAAATGCCGTTTACCTTCCCTGTTTATCTACTTGCACTTTGACATGCTTTCAAACTGCTAGGTTGGCAGGAGCAGGGACCGAGCAACGGGAGCTCACCCCGTTGTGGGGATTCAAACCGCCAATCTTCTGATCGGCAAGTCCTAGGCTCAGTGGTTTAACCCACAGTGCCACCCGCGTCCCTCCCTGTGTACATTCTGTATATTATGAATCTGCTAACTAAGGACTGCATTTCATGCATCTGAAGAAATGAGCTCCCATCTACAAATATATAATTGTCTTTAAAAGTGCCCTAAGGCTTCTCTGTGTGTTTGCATTTAGAGATTACATTGTAAATAAGTGCTTAATTCTTAAGTAGAGGCCTGCCAAGACTCAAGTCTGCTCTGAACTTGAAGCTCTTTGCCATCATCCTGGAGGCATGGGGATCAGCCAGCATTGAAAGGTCCATGATAAATCTTGTACATGCACAAGAATCAGGGGCCTATGTAACTTTGCAGTCTTGTACAGAAATCTCCAAGGATTCGGGGTGCTGAGTGCAGCAGTGCTGATTTGAGCAGCAATCGTAGCTCTTAGTGCAGCCAGTGAGCCCACCAAGAGCATGAGTGGGGTAAGGTGTCCGGGAGTGTGGCAACATGTGCCCTGACAGGGTGGCAAGGAGGTGGCAAGGACAGTTCTGGATATGTTACCACCTCCCACCAAAGTTTAGTCTTCCTTCACCCTCTCTTCATCCTCAGTTTGTCAACATAGATTGTAAGCAGCGTTGTTGTTTTGTTTTTGAAGAGAAGACAGCATAGAAAACAAAAACCTATATACCAGGTGTGGTGTGGGGAACCTCCAGACCATGAGCAAGGCATGGCTTATCCACCTCTCTTCCAAGTCCTGCCCACTCTTATTTCTCCACACCCATAGCCCCATTTTCACTGCTGCCTGCTGAGCAGATGATGATGAAGAAGAAGAGTTTGGATTTGATATCCCGCCTTTCACTCCCCTTCAGGAGTCTCAAAGCGGCTAACATTCTCCTTTCCCTTCCTCCCCCACAACAAACACTCTGTGAGGTGAGTGGGGCTGAGAGACTTCAAAGAAGTGTGACTGGCCCAAGGTCACCCAGCAGCTGCAAGTGGAGGAGCGGAGACGCGGACCCGGTTCCCCAGATTACGCGTCTATCGCTCTTAACCACTACACCACACTGGCACCAGGAAAAGGGAGGTCTACACTGTGTTAGGTGTGGGGGGCAGCTGATATGCCTAGTGTTGCTACTGCAAAAACTGGCTTCAGTTGTGGCTACACTATATTAGGCTTTCTAGTAAAGTAAAGGTAAAGGGACCTCTGACCATTAGGTCCAGTCGTGACCGACTCTGGGGTTGTGGCGCTCATCTCGCTTTATTGGCTGAGGGAGCCGGCATACAGCTTCCGGGTCATGTGGCCAGCATGACTAAGCCGCGTCTGGCGAACCAGAGCAGCGCACGGAAACGCTGTTTACCTTCCCGCCGGAGCGGTACCTATTTATCTACTTGCACTTTGACATGCTTTTAAACTGCTAGGTTGGCAGGAGCAGGGACCGAGCAACGGGAGCTCACCCCCATCACGGGGATTCGAATTGCTGACCTTCTGATCGGCAAGCCCTAGGCTCTGTGGTTTCTACTCGCAGCTAAATGCACTCTCCTCTTTATTATTTCACACCTCACAGAATAGATATCACATAAATATCTGGTGAGTCAACAACAACAACAGCAAAAAAAGAGGTCAGTGGTGCTGTAACTATTTACATTGTCCCTATAGAAAACATCTGCTGCACGGCAAAGCAAATAATGTACAAAGTCTCCACTATTGATCAACACTGTTCATTCAATCCTTTTAAAAATCTGTGTTCTTCTACTCTGATACTCCCCAGTGCATTTCAGATGAGATGATCCCCCTTCTCAAGGGTAATTAAAAGAATTCAGAGAGCTGCAATCATTCAGCAGCAGCATGTATCTCCATGTACCGTGAGTCATAAAGTGTGTAGTTCCTAATCTAGCATCAAAGCTGACCGCTTTTTCAGGACACCAAGAAGCTTACGTTTCCTTCCTTCCTTCCTTAAGTTTTTGCTCTCATAACCATCAACAACACAGTCCAGATACCTCACAAGCATGCAGAAAACCCAAAACAGTACAGTTACTGTACAATTACCAACATACATGCAAATATGTCTATATAGCACTTGGGATTTTAACCCCAGAGTTTCTGCCATGAATTTCTCTAGTCCTTTTAAGAAGTCCACAGGCAGAATAGCATTCTATGGCAGTGAGTTCCATAGATCTGGTAGAGAAAAAGCTTTTTATGTCAGAAATTACATAGTTTAGAACAAAGTTTTCAAGCTGTTTGAAAGTGAGGTGACTTGTCAGCAGTACATAAAGCCTCCCTGCTCTAGTACATCAACATATTTTTGATGGTGGGGGAGGGGGGAAGGTGGGATCAATTCAATGCACATCTAATGGATTGTCATACTGAGTGTAAATCAAGTTATGCTATCCAAAAGAAAGTTACACTATATTTGCAACTCCAGAATATACTACTTGCCCAGTGACACGTGAGTAGCACAGAAGTCGTGTCCATGCATCCTCATGGGGTGTGGGTTCACTTGTATGGGTCTTTCTGCTGCCAAAAAGTGCTTGTGTGCACCAGCCACCAGAAGGGGCCTCCAATCCATTTCCTTATTGCTACTCACTGGCAAGGCTCTGAGAGTCTCCTATACCGCCGTCCTGCCCCTCATGTTCCATCTTTCCCCGACGCAGAGCTTGGACGGCAGCCAGAAGGTTATCAGTCTTTCTTCCCCACTGCGTTTCTCATTACAATGGCTGCAAAACGAACGTGTGCAGCTGCCTTGAGCTCCGAGGCTGCAGGCAGTACCTCCTTTTTTGCACTTATTAGAGCAACGGCAGCTACATCTGCTGTTAATTCTGAACAATAACGACGCTCTTAACAAAAGCAACAAGCAGAGGCTATTGCAGCACTTAACTAATGAAGGCTCGACCTCTCTGCCTCATGTAGAAGCCAGACAACCCCGGGGAGGCGGATTCCCCCAGCGTCCGCGCGCGCGAACTGCCGTCCAACTCGCCCTCCTTTTGATCTCGCGCCGTCGGATACACCTTGGAACGCCCCGGGCCCCGGTTACCTAGGCGACGTTGTCAGCAACCTTCCATCCTTGCGCCGCGGACGTTCTGAGCCCGCCCTCTTCGGCCGGCCTACGCCAATCGCGCGGCATCCCCCCAACCTGCTGGGGGCTGACGTCATGGCCGGTGAGTTCTCTCTCCTGGCCTCCGCCTCCTTCTCCTGTTTGCTGTTTCTGCTGGTGGAGCAGCAGCAGCGGCAGCGGCAGCAGTAGCAGTGCGGGGCGGGAGGAGCGAGCCGGCCCTGCCCTGCCCTGCCCTGCCCGGCGCAGCATGGCCAAGCACCACCGCACACCGGCGCGCAGCCCGGAGCCCGTCATCGAGGTCAAGAGCAAGGTGAGCGCGCCCGCCCCCAGGGTGGGGGGCGGCGAGGTAGAGAGGGGGGGGGTCAAATCTGTTGCTGCTGATTTGCCCGGGAGAAAGAAGGGGAATGTGCTCACCTGCAGCAGGGCAAGCTCTGCGCATCGGCGGCGCCGGAGCTGCAGCCTCTCCAGCTCGGGAGTGGTTTTCCAGACCCACAAACGCGAGGTCCGTCTAGCTCGCCCCCTTCCCCTCATGTCGCGGGGGCCCAGGTCACGCCGGGGGCCCGTTCGCCCTGCTGGGGGCAGCCTTGATCCGGCTTGCAGCAGGTGCACCGGGCAACTGTCGCCACCGTCTCCCCCCCCCCCCACGCCAGGCTTGTACCATCCCCACGACGGGCTTGCGCGACGCATCTCGCCCTCCCCACCCACCCCCGCTTTCTTTCCTGTCCCGGGTGTCTGCTGTGCGCGTCTAGCCTGGCCTAGTGGATGGCGGAACTGGCCGATTGTTTATGCTGCCCCCCCCCCCGCCGCCAATCCTTCGGCAGTGTGGAGACTGCCAGCAGAGGATTATTGCTCCGATCCGTGGGGATTTCTGCCTTCGATGCGGAGTATGTGTGCGGGAAAACCTCCTTCTCCCGGGAAAGGGAACCGAGGGATGCCAGAGTTCTCCGCCGGTTATGCAATGGTGCACCAGAACCGGGCATCAGACCCGTGGCTATTTAGCATCGGGGCCTCGGAGGGATGCCGAGCTGATTTCTGGAAGCGAGGGGATGCCTCAAGGAATCGGTGAAGCCGGATATTGATCCAGCGCTAAATCCGATTTGGAAGTGAAGGGAGGTGGGATACGTGGTGGGTCAGCAGGTATGCAGTTCAGTCGTCTTGGGTTTATTAACGTGCCTTCGAGAGAGCAGTAATAGAGAATGGAGAGATATCCTTTACGATGTATTTCCCTCCCCAAATAAGCATTGCAAACGCGAGGACAGATCTCCAACTTCAGACTGGAGGTTGCAGAACCCAACTGATCTTTCTTAGAATTCTACTGACGATTGACATCAATTCTCCCTTGGGATTAAATTTGTTGTTCTCTTTAGAGGGTCAGAATTTTCCCACAAGCAACTGGCTGGGACAGACAGGCACACCCCAGATTATATACAGCATTTCTGGAGCATCCCTTGACTTAAGTCCAATGAGGAATCATGGCTATTTGGTAAAGCACATGCTTTGCATGCCAAACGTCCCAGGATGAATCCCTGAATTTCTAGTTAAAAGGTCTGGGTGATGGGACAGACCTCTGCCTAAGACCCTGGAGAGATGGTGGCAATCAGAGCAGAGGACAACACCAAGCTGAGGGTGCGAATAACCTGGCTTACTGTAAGGCAGGCATTATCCAAAGTTCCCTGTTTGGCTTTAATAGGCTGTTTGTTGCTCTCATTTACAGTGGTACCTCGGGTTACATACACTTCATGTTACATGCGCTTCAGGTTACAGACTCCGCTAACCCAGGAATAGTACCTCGGGTTAAGAACTTTGCTTCAGGATGAGAACAGAAATTGCACGGCGGCGGCAGGAGGCCCCATTAGCTAAAGTGGTACTTCAGGTTAAGTACAGTTTCAGGTTAAGAATGGACCTCTGGAACGATTTAAGTACTTAACCTGAGGTACCACTGTATAGCCTGCCTTTAAGAACACAAATCCTTTGACAAGATCCCAGGTTTGGACCCTGACAGTGACGTAGCGTGGGTTGTCAGCACCCGGGGCAAGGCAAGTAATTTGCGCCCCCTAACCCGTGGATTTGCGCCCCCTAACCCTAACCCCCAGATGTTGCGCCTGGTGCGGCCGGCCCCCCCTGCACCCCCCACGCTACGCCACTGGACCCTGACATCTTCAGGTAGGGCCGGGAAAGGTGCCAGCCTGAAATTCTGGAGAGCTGCCATTGGTCAGCATAGAGGATACTGAGCTGGTATGCAAAACGGCCCCCAAATATAATTAGAATCTGACAATATCAAAAACTCATCAGTCGATGAAACTGCAGGGCAGAAGCAAGAAGCCTGTGGCCCTCCAAATGCTGCTGAACTGCAGCCCCCATCATTGCTAACCATTGGCTATGGTTGCAGGGGCTGATGGGAGTTGGAGTCCAACAACATCTGGAGGGCCACAGGTTTCCTACCCTGCTGTAGGGGGATGGAATAGTCCAGCTCAAATAGGAGCAAGTGCCTGGTATTGTTTTCACCTGCTTTTGTCCTTCTCTCCCTCTTTCTTGGTCAGAGCCGTAGCCAGATGATCTTGCGCCCTTGGCAGAACCGTCCAGATTGCACCCCCAGCCACGGACAAATTAGCTCTTCTTTCTGCCTATCCTCCAACCCCCCCCCCATTCAATTCACCCTCTATTTAAAACTTTTTCTTATGAGGCAATAATCAATATTTTTATTTATATTTATGGAAATACTCACCACCCCCTAGCTACAGCCCTGCTCTCGACCCTACTAGAACTGATGTTATTTCTCTTATTTGGGGATTCGCCCCATTTTTGGGGTCCTTCAGATAAGGTTTTGTAACAGTTCATGATTTGTGAAAACGCCATCTGGTGGGGGGACATCCCACACAATACAGCATCTCTCTTGGGCTTTTCTCCTGGCTGGCCTAGGTGTCTTTTTGTTCCTCTAGGGCAGAGGATGGGAAACCTGCACCCTTGGCCCAATTTCATATGATTGACAAGGATAGGGGGAAAGGGGGGTGTCCACCAACCTTTGCCTGTGGTCCCAGCCACGTTGACTCCAACCCTGCCCACTGCTGGATTCCTCCTCTTGACAGAAAAAAGGTTGCCCACCCACACACCCCACTGAAGAAGGAAGCTGCTTCAAAAGTTGTGATCTGCCTTGTGCACCTAGACTCATACAGGCTCGATTGGGGAGCTGGGATGTGACAAGAGGCAGAACTAAGTTGGAAAGGGAAATGCTGCTGGCCATTCACAGTTCTGTAAATCTTTTTGGTTTGACCCTTTCTTATCCAGGCACCTTCCCAAAAATATTCCCTGCTGCTTCTAGACATAGCCTTCCACAATGCACTTATCTATTCATTGGGGTTGGGAATTTTGTGGCCCTCCAGATGTTGCTGGACTACAGTACCTATCCTTGCTGACCATTGGCTATACAGTCATACCTCATGTTACGTTTGCTTCAGGTTGCGCGTTTTCAGGTTGTGTCCCACGGCGACCCAGAAGTACTGGAAAGGGTTACTTCCGGGTTTCACCACTCGCGCATGTGCAGAAGCGACAAATTGCAACCCGCAGAAGTGCAAACATGGGTTGCATTCTGCTCATGTTGCGAACGGGCCTCCGGAACGGATCCTGTTCGCAACCAGAGGTAGCACTGTACTGGTTGGGGCTGATGTGAGCTGCCATCTAACATCTGGAAGGGTACAGGTTTCTCACCTCTGCTCTTCTGTGTCCTATATAAGCAGCATCCTCCTTGCTAACACCACCTCCCTTTAGCTTGGTCTTTCCTTTGTGTGTCTGTATTAATTAGGAGCAATACCTCTGAGTTTCAGATGGAACAGAGGAAGCTGCCTTATATCAAGTCAGTTGATTGGTTAATCTTACTCAGTATTGTCTGCACTGACAGGCAGAGACTCTCCAGGGTTTCAGGCAGAAGTCCTTCTTAAACTTACTGGAAGATGCCTGAGTTTGAACCTGCATCCTTTTGCTTGTAATTCTTTCAGCATTACAACAGTGTGTTGAAAATTATCCTCTCCTTTTTTGCAGTGGGGGGGGGGGATGTGGGGAGAAGCCATCATGTAGAAAGCTCCTTATTTATATGTGAAGTTGTCAATATGTTTATTGATTGATCAATTCTAGTAAATGTCTACCTTACCTTTTGGACTCCCAAAGGAGACCCTGAGCAGTTTCCAGATTTATTTTTTTAAAAAACTGCACAGTAAAAATAATGAGATAAAAGAAAAGCAACAGCAAATATAATAATAAACAAATCATAATATTTATTATATATATATTTATATTATTGTTTCTCACCGCAAATGATAGTTTGGTTACATGATTGAGGTATGTATCTGCAGTTGGTTAATGAGAACATTCTTTAACTGATACATTCTGAAGTAAAGAGGAGTTTTTTCTCCACTTCAGTCGTTATGTTCAAGTAGTTGGCCATGTGTAAATAATACTGTGACTGGTACCTGCACATTGTGCAGGTGGAGAAGGCAGGCATATCATTCCTGTCTCCTAGCAGAGACCCCAGGAGAAGATGAGAGCAAGCAAGATAACAAATGCATGAAGAAGAGCTTACTGATCCCTTATAACCACTTCTAAATGAGTTGGTACTCTACTTACCAGGAGTCGTGTTGTTAAAATAAAAGACTTTAGCAGTTTTGTACTTCATCTGCATTAAAGCTAGCAGTTTTAATTCCCTGGCATATCTGTTAAGGATGCTACACAACAACCCCCCCTTAAAGATAAGGACTGAGAAATCAAAAGGGTAGCCTTGATTTGGGGAGGAAATACTGACCTACTGAAGCAGAGTCCAAAGTCCTTTGGCAGCAGTAAGGCTGGCAGTTGCCATGTATTGCAAGTCTTTCCCCGAATTTGCTGGGACGTGTTAGCAGCTTGCTGATTTACATTTGGCCCCCATCTCCTTTTATACAGTTTGATGCTGAGTATCGCCGCTTTGCCATGAAGCGCTCCACTGCGGGTGGCTTCCAAGAATTCTACCAGCTGATCCAGAGAGTCCACCAAATCCCTTGCGTGGATGTCTTGCTTGGGTATACGGATATCCATGGAGACCTGCTGCCCATCAACAATGATGACAATTACCACAAGGCTCTGTCATCTGCCAATCCTCTGCTCCGGATCATCATCCAGAAACGTGGTAAGAAGGTTCTTAAGGAGGGGGCTAGAGTTCACTTTCATTTTAATCCAGCTAATTTATTCTATTTACCATATTTTTCCGTGTATAACACACCCCTGTGTATAAGACAACGCCTATTTTTTGGGAATGAACCAAGTGCCAGTCCCCCCTATGCATTATGTATAAGACAACCCCCAATTTTAAACTTGAAAAATTGGGGGGAATTATAGTCTTATACACAGAAAAATATGGTACTTTATTTTATCCTGCCTGTCACCCAAGGAACTCAAGAGAGTGTTGAGCTCAGAGCAGTATACATCGTTTTCTTCACCCACTGATTTTTTCTTCACAACAGCCTTGCCAGGTTGGGTAGGCTGTAGCTGGCTTGGGGATCTGAAGCCTGGATTTCCCCAGATCATGATCTAACCACAATGCCACCATTACCTGCAGAGGCAAGAATGCCTTGAGATCAGGATTAGAAATGAAGTATGCTAAAATTCTCCAAATAAGATAAGATATAGGCAGTTTTGTTCTCTGTGTTTGTGGGTGTGAAAGTTTGTGTGTGAGTGCAATATATATAGAGAGAGGGGGGGGGGAGGGAGGGAGGGAGACTAATCAATTTCTGCTAGCCAGGAGAAAAGGCAAGGAACTGAACAAAACAACAAAACTGCCATCAATAACTAAAAGTCCCACTCAGCCCTCCTATGGCTAGTCAGACTTCATTCACCTCTATGCACTTGTCTTTATCAGTTTGTCTTTGTAGGTAGAAGGACTAGTAACTTGATTTTTAGCAACAGCAACAAAGCCACACGATGCAGTGCATTTGCTGAAACTAAGCAAATGTAGCACTGTTTGGAAACCCCTCATGTATGCTGCTTTGAGTTCTGTGACAGATGAAAGACAGGGTATAAATACAATAAGCAAAGCAAAGCTCAAATATTCTGAAACTGAATTTTGTGCCAGATCCCAGATTCTGCACACCTACAGTGTAATTGTGGAAGTGGGAAATGTGCCGTGCACGCGGTGCTTTTAATGCTCAGGCTGTGGATCTCTGTGATGGAGGGCATCAGTGCCATCTTAACCATGTCCATTCAGAAGTAGGCTCCATTGAGCTCAGTAGAACTTGCTCCCAAGTAAGCAATCCTAGCACTCCCTTACATGAGAGTAAGCTCCACTGACTTCAATAGGACTTGGTTCTGAATAGAATTGGTTAGAATTACACTGTCTGTGCCTAAGTTGATGGTACTCAGATATTACAACAATGGATTATTTCCTAACCATTTTAAAGGCAGAACAGTTTGGTGGGTGTTACGGAGGGCCCTGCTGAATAGAGACAACACTGATATATTTTAAGGAACAGTATCCAGAAATTATTTTTGCAGTCCTGAGACAGCAACGCTCTGTGTCCAAAATCTATTTAAAGGACAAAAATGAGATTTTCCTGTATCTGAATCTCGCCTAACAGCATCTTTATTTGTCTAAAGTATTTTTACCTAACTCTTCAGCCAAAAAAAGGCTCCCATAATTACTTACAACAATCAATAATAAGATTGCCCCATCTTCAACATTACATTCTAAAAGACACAGCACAAAAGGAAAGGAGATTGGGACTGGTGGAGGAAAAAAAGCTAACTCAGCCGGACACAACTTCTTAATTTCTCACAAGGAGGGACAGAGCAAGCTCCCTATAGCTGCTTTCTGTTTGGCTAATGGATGGGTCCAGGTTGGTCTTTCCCTGTTTTTCCCCACCTTGCTCATTCATGTACTCTTAAGGCTAGTAGTGGGCAGCAGATGGGGCAGATTTTCATTCTAAATGAGAAAGACATTTGCTTTCTTGAGCATTGTCTCCATCAGCCAACCCACAGGAACTCCAGAGTGGATTATTTCTGGGCTTTATAAGGCAATAACAACTAATTAAAACAGTGACTCCTTGAATAGCTTCACCAAATCATCCCTACCCACCCCCCGCTTGTTTGCAGATTAGATTAAACCGTAAAAACCAGTTGGAGACAGCCTGACCCAAACCTGTAAAGGTAAAGGGACCCCTGACCATTAGGTCCAGTCATGACCGACTCTGGGGTTGCGGCTCTCATCTTGCTTTATTGGCTGAGGGAGCCGGCGTACAGCTTCCGGGTCATGTGGCCAGCATGACTAGGCCGCTTCTGGCGAACCAGAGCAGCGCACGGAAACCCCGTTTACCTTCCTGCTGGAGTGGTACCTATTTATCTACTTGTACTTTGATGTGCTTTCGAACTGCTAGGTTGGCAGGAGCCAGGGACCAAGCAACGGGGGCTCATCCTGTCGCTGGGATTCAAACCGCCGACCTTCTGATCGGCAAGTCCTAGGCTCTGTGGTTTAACCCACAGCGCCACCCGCGTCCCTGACCCAAACCTGTGCGGGAAGGCAAATTAAGACCCTGAATGTTGTGGGATGGACTTTTGATGGCCATGTGTCAGTTGTTGAAGCACAGTTTACATTGCTCTTTGTTCCCAATTCCAATCACCATTCCATGCTTTATAACTGCTTCCACGTTCCTGATATGTTAGAAGTTGGGGGTGGGCAGTTTTCAAATTATCATTATAATAAAGCAAGAAATACTCTGAACATGTGAAACTTGACACTTTAAAAATTCACTTAAATCCTAGCACCTTCATGACCACAGCAATAAATTGGAGTTTGCTTCTGCTGCCCTGATGTTCCATGCATTTACCTGGGGATAAGTACAATTTTGTTGTAGAAAAGGATATGTTCTTAAAAGTGGTCTATGTAACAACACACATGCCTGGCTGGCTGACCACTGATCATAATTTTTTTGTGTGAAAAATAAGTAATGATTCCATAGTGACCAGCACTGGCCCAGGCAGCTGCTGTGTTGATGCTGGGTCTGTTTACTGCTGCCTCCATCATTTGCCTCTCTCTGGGAGGTTGTTTAGGGGAACCTGGATTGTGGGCCCAAGGCCCAGACCAAACAGCACGGCTGCTCATACATAATTCCATTGAGTTCAGTGGGGCTGACTCCTAGGGAAGTGGGTATAGGATTCTGTACCAGTGCTAGAACCACACTCACCCACTTCAGAGAGCAGAGTGTATATTTCTGTTGTTCTCTGCCAACTAAACATACCAACAAACGAAATCGAAGCTCCTTGAAACTTGAAACCAGAAGTGCAAAAATCTCCTGTCAGAATTAACTATGCAAATTAGGCAAACCGCATAAGCCTATTTTACTGAGCCACCAAATCTGTTTTTGTACACCGGAAGCTGTTCTTCTGAGGGCTGGATGGCAGGTCGCAGGAAAGAGATGAATGAAACATTGGGGACAATGCCAGCGTTACTGCTGAACACCCAGGAATATCCAGGCTCCTGTACAGAGGAGCTGTTACTGCCTGGTTTTGTTTTTTGCCTTCTGCAGATGTTTTCAACACCCACTGCAAATGGCCGTAAGAAAGGCCTCTTTTCCCTCTCTTACCTGAAGCCTCCTGCTCAATGGCTGATTCACCAGCCACAGCCCAGCGAAGGTTGCTATGCCAGAACTTGAAGTGCATCCTTAAGGTGGCCACCTATGCATTGCTTTAGAAAGAAGAGTGCCAGTTTGCATAAAGTGTTCATATGCTAATTTATCTGTATAGATGCAGGTTTAGAAAGAATTAAAAAAAAAAGAAATAATTACTTTGATGAAAATAGAAATGCATGTCACCGTAGTGCAGAAGACTGTAACCAGGTGATCAATGCGTCTGCTCAGTCTGTTGTCCAAGTGCTTACTGTTGATGGGAGACTTCGAGGCCCCTGATCCCCATTCTCCCCCCGCCCTTATGATTTTTCATCTTTGAATTGGACTTGGGGTGGACAAAACTGTCCTCTGTAGAGCAGGACACCTGGGCACCCTATGCATCCTCCCTCTGCCCCCTGTGCTCTCCTCTGCCCTGCGGTTTTGCTCTTGGCTGCCTTCGTAGCACAGAAGATGCTGCAGGGCTGCCAAGTACAATGATGCTGGTTGCTTGGCACCAGGATTGGCATTGCTGGGCATTTGCCAGGACCTCTTGCCAGGTCTTTCCTTGGCTGGCTCAGCTTCTCTTCCTCCTCATAGGAAGATAGGAATCTTCCATCTCTTTGTCCATCTTGCTCAGTATTATCCACACTGGCCAACACCAGCTCTCCAGGGCTTCAGGCTATCTGAGCCCTTCGTGGAGATGCCAGGGATTGAACCTGGGACCTTCTGCATGCAGGGGAGACCCAGAGTGGCTGGGGAAACCCAACCAGATGGGTAGGGTATAAATTCTTCTTATTCTTATTCTCTATCACCAGTCAAGGAAAAGGGTCAGAACTCTCCACTCACCTTGCTGTCCCTCTTGTTCTGGGCAGCACTGCAGATTTGGCTCAGAGAGAGAGAGGGCAACTGACTGGGCAATGGTGCAAGGTGCAAAGGAGAGAGGACCTCTTCCAGGAGGAAGGCCCATGAAGGGCTTCTTGCTCAAGGGTCCTGCAAAACCTGAGGTGGCACTAGTTGGACTGGTTGCTGGGTGGGGTTGGGTGGAGAGAGATTCCACAGCCCTGAACAGTCTCCCTGGGCTAAAAATAAGCCGCTGCGCCAAAAACACTGTGTGATATTTATAACTCTGGAGCTCCATCTGACAAGCTCTGTAGAATAAGGGGTGTGCCACTTAAGGATAGAGACATGGCAAGGCTGCTCTCCCTTCCACTTTGAGAAGTTTCTTGTCCTGTGTAGTACACTGACTTTGTTGAGTGTGTGTGTGTGTTCGTGTTTGTGCATGGCCATCTGTCACAGACGCAGGCTTGTAAACACATCACCCATCTGGTCTCCTGTGGCAATCCAGAGTCTTCTCCAGGCAACCAGGCAAGATAAATTTGTCAATGACTAGTTGTTGCTGGGGGTTTCTTGTTGCTGTTTTGGTCTTCCACGCTGCAAATGACTAAAAAAGTGAACGGAGGCTCATAAAAAGAGAGCTGAGGCCAGGGCCGGTTCCTTCTGTGGGCTTAATTTACAAAGCTGCAGGGACCAGGCTGTGAAATTGGACATGCTCCCCTGGGTAGATTGTGCAGGGATTCCAAAACTCTGCTAGCACCGACTTCTGGGATTGCTGTGGGGTGTGTAAGTATGTATGAGTTTAGGTCCCAGGTGCCTCTCTTCTCTCAGATATTACAGATATTTCAACAGCACCAAAACCACAGATCTGTTCAGATTCTTCTTATTTCTTCAAGTCCATTTTGTTGCTTGTCACAAATATCTTTGGCCTCTTTAGGGGGCTGGGTGAACTGTCCATCCAGCTAGGTGTGATGCATAGGCATGTGCAGCACATTTCTTCAGGGTGTGCATACAGGGATATTTATTTATTTATTTCATTGAAGGAAGACGGGGGTGGGGTGGGGGAACAACAAGACAAGGAAGAGGTAAAGTGGCAACTGGACAATTGTCATCCAAAACCTCTGGAAGGCAGCACATTGGGAAAGCCCAATTTACCCACTGCAATTGTAGTTTTTTTAACATCCTCAGAATGATTCTGTTTACCCATGTGCAGATTTACGCAAAACAAGTTGTTTATCAAGTAAAACCCATATGACTAATTGCCTCTGACTTCTTGAATTGAGTGGCATCTCAAAGGAATCCCTCTTCCCCCACCCAAACTGCAAATTCTCCCTTTTGGCTGTAGCCGATTTCTCCCTGGTGCAGCCCCAGGGAGCAAATTCTTCCTTGCAAGGAGCCTCTTTCCAGCCTGACAGCCCTTCAAGCCTTTCCAGCTCTTTAGTATCTCTTATGTCCCTACAGCATTCCCTGCAGTGTTGGCATGCAGTGACAAATAGTGCCCAGATGGTAGAGGGGTCCCCTGCAGGCATCCCTGGAGGAAAACAGAGTAGAAAAGAGTGTCCCCTGCTGTCAGCCGCCCTGTTTTCTGCAGATCCCAAAACTTCTTAATTCAGCCTTCTGCAGTGCCTGTCCTCTCAAGTCATATTATCTTGAGATAACAATGCCTTTCGCCTTTCTGTAGTGACAAACTGATAAGAGGTCATTTGAAGCCCTCTGCTTGCCGACTGCACAGAGGACATTCATGATATGCTTCTCACAGTGCAGAAGAGAGCGCTCTTAAGAGTCTCTGCTTACTCTCTAGGGCAGGAATGGGGAATCCCATCAGCCTCACACGGCCAATGACCAGGCATGGCAAGAGATGTAGTGAGCATTATCTGGAGGGTCCCCATTCCTGCTGCAGGGTCAAAACTAGATGATTAAAAGGACATATTTCTCCTCTCCTCCAGTTTATTCAATCTTTAAATGCATTTTTACTAGATTTAGCATTTGGGACTGACAATCTTAAATAATAAACCCAAGTATTTTATATAAAGTTCCTGCTCTGTGTATGTGTGTGATGGTCTGTTTACGCCACTGAAACCAATTTAGATTAACATGCACTTGATAAATTAGCACATGGAATTAGCAAGAGGACAAGGTCTCTGCCTCCGTCTTCCTGTCTCTTTCTCCCACTACCTCCCAGCACCAGATCTTCAGGGCCAATTCTCATTTGTGCCTGTGTGTTCTGAGTCCCAGTTACTCCTGATGAATTCCCCTGGAATTCAGATGTGGGCACCTCATGGAAACTGGCAGGTTCCGCTCTAGGGTCTGGCTGTTGGCACAGCCTTTATTTTGCTTTTGCTGCAGGAGAACACCAGAGCCTGAGCTGGCAGCGACAGAGTTAAGTCTGCAGAGTACAGCTCAAAGTGTGATTAAAACTGAATTATTCATATCCCCTTTAATCCCAGCCTGGCATACAGTGGGTAATCCCAGAAGGGGCTGAGTTCCTCTTCCCTCTCCAGCACTGGCAGGTACATCTATCTAGGCATGGGTCAGGATCTGACCTGGGTAGAGAAGTGTGTGAGGAGGGAGTCAGCACTACTGAGCAGAATGAGACCTGCTCAGCATTTTGCATTGGCTGTGCCTTCTGGTGCCTAATGATGTGGCGTTATAATACAAGGGAGTGGCACATCACTCACGGTCATGATCTGTCAGGGCCCAAGTGTGATCAACTTCCCCCCTTTTCTCCACCCCACGTCCCTGGCAATAGGGAGCACTACAAAAGGAATGCTGTAAGAGCCATTCACATTTCAATGGAAATATAGTCATTCTCTGTAATGCACACTGGGGTCTCAACCTGTGTTATTTCTGGTACTGCTCCTTGCTCACAGGGTTTATATATAAACTACTACCACAAAACAGTGGTGTCCCACTTCCCCCCTCCTCCCCAGCCAAAAAGACACTTTTGCATTCAGATGTTGTAAACTGGAAATGTTTCTCCTGTCATGCAACATTATTAACTCCCATGATGCTAAAACATTCAGCGTCTCAAAAATTCCAAGGTTGTTAGAGAACCAGCAGCTCCCAAGGGATACAGATCAGCTGGCTAAACGCAGACAGGTTTTGTTGAAAAGCCTTCTTTGGTATGAGAGAAATTTATAGTGCCTGGCAACCACCTCTGCAGTAGCTGACACTGTGTCTGTGATCATCTAGACAACTTGGGGGTCCTAAAGAGCTGGAAAGTAGGGATACAAATATTCAAGCAAATCAATAATGTGTTTGGCAGAGGCAGAGCAACGAAGAAAGGAACTATGGATATGAACACAACAGGGGATGAGCTGGGTGTTTGTCCTGGGTGCCATGCTAAACTCAGCAGCTCAGTGTTAAGTTTGTTAAGTCTGTGGTGCATTGGTAAAAATTATTTTCCCCTAGTTTTTATTTTATTTTACTAGTAACTCATTCTGAACCATAAGCAAACAATCATAACCCCAACATGGATCTTTCTGCTCCATATTCTCATAACTTAAGATGTATGTTTCAGTGAGCTTACCAGACAATGGGTGGTATTCAGCTGAGTTTTACTCAGAGTAGAACCACTGAAATGAACGAGACTCAGTTAGGTTCATTAAGTTAAATCACTCATGCACCACACTCATACCAGTCAGGGGAAAACTGTTGAAAGCTAGTTTTTGTCCCCTTTCATGGGCATTTCTGGGGAAATCTGGGAGCAGGAGGGCCTGTTGCAGAGCCAGGTTTTGCAATCCTGCACAAGAAGCGCTGGGCTTGGTAATGCTGCAAAACTGATCATGGCAGGTGGAAGGGGTGTGTTCCTAAAGCACTATTAATCCTAGAGATGGCCCTTGATTTGTGTTGAAGTCAGGATGAGTGCACAGGGGACAGAGAGAGGACTAGGAACATAAGAAGAGGCTGCTGGATCTGACCACATGCCCATCTAGTCCTTCATCCTGTTCTCACGGTGGCCAGCATATTGTCTATGGGAAGCCCATAAGCAGGACATGAGCACAACAGCCCTCTCCCTGCCTGGGATTCCCAGCAAGAGGTATTCAAAGGCATACTGATACTTGACAATGGAGGTAGAATATGGTGGCTAGTAGAACCTCAGTGAAGTTGGGAGATATTTCACACCTGGGGAACAAGGGTTGGGCTTGAGCAGTGGAGACCTGCCCATCTGATCTGTGCTTGCTTTGCTTTCTTTCCTTCTTGCAGCGGAAGCCGACACCAGCGTCTTCGCCTCCAACTCGCTGCAGCGGAAGAAGAAGGGGCTTCTTCGCCCTGTGCACCAGCGGGCCAAGCCGCACTTGCTGATTGGCATGCCGCAGGACTTCCGTCAGATCTCCTCCATCATCGATGTGGACATTCTGCCCGAGACCCACCGGCGGGTGCGGCTGCACAAGCACGGCTCCAACAAGCCCCTTGGCTTCTACATCCGGGATGGGGTCAGCGTGCGCGTGGCACCCCACGGTGTTGAGAAGGTGCCCGGCATCTTCATCTCCCGCTTGGTCAAGGGGGGCCTGGCGGAAAGCACGGGGCTGCTGGCCGTGAATGACGAGATCCTGGAAGTCAACGGCATCGATGTGGCAGGCAAGTCGCTGGACCAGGTCACGGACATGATGGTGGCCAACAGCCACAACCTCATCATCACCGTCAAGCCGGCCAACCAGCGCAACAATGTGATCCGCAGCAGCAAGGCCTCGGGCAGCTCTGGCGTGTCCACGGACAGCACCCCCAGCCAGCAGACACCTAGCCCGGCCTCCCAGTACCTGAGCAACTGCAGCACAGCAGAGGGCGAGAGTGACGAAGAGGGTGACCTGGTGATTGAGAGTGATCTGCCTGCCAGCTGCCCCAATGGCGGCCTCCTGGAGAGCTTGCAGCACAGCCTGTCCCTCTACAGCTCCCAGGGTTCGCTGCCCTCCCTGAACAGTCACAGCGGCAGCGGCAGCCCAATCCGGGGCAGCCGAGCAGGCAGCCTCCGGGAGGATGGCACGGTCATCACGCTATAGCCCCAGGCAGTGCCCCTCCCTTATCTTCTGAATTTCAGCATTTCCACGGTCAGTTTGGCAGTACCTTCTTCCTGGCCAATGGAGCTGGAACTGGGGGCCCCGTGTCGAACCCAAGACACTGCCCAGACCTGCCACCACAGACTCTCTCTTGCTCATGGCCTGCAGACCCAGTGGCACTCTCTCCGCAGCTGCTGGAGCAAAGGTGGCAGCTGGGGTTTGGAGCACTTGGGGCCAAGCCACTTTCCTCCCAGTCCTTAGCCACCCAGGAGGTTCTTTCTTGCTCCCCATTGAACCAAAGCAATGGGAGTTCTACTATCTTCTCCATTCCCTCTCTTCAGCTCCTGTCTTCATTCTGGACAGGTAGAAGGAA
Organism: Podarcis pityusensis; assembly: GCF_964106645.2. Lineage (NCBI taxonomy): Eukaryota > Metazoa > Chordata > Lepidosauria > Squamata > Lacertidae > Podarcis > Podarcis pityusensis. The sequence goes on along the minus strand of NC_138033.1, from coordinate 46,711,065 downwards.
AAAGGCAGGGATGCTCTTGCCTCTATCACAGTCTCTGGTTCTCCCATCCACCAACTGTCAGCTCTCATGAAGTGTTTGTTTTTAGTTATTTGTTTTTACGATAACATGCATCACAGATTAATATATTGCAACAAACTATTAAAACTTTTTTTTTTAAAGAAATGTGCATTCACATGATTTTTAGAAGTGTGCTGGTCAAGCACGATGAGGAAGCTCTGGTGCCTGTGCTGGGAAATTGAGCAGGGTGGTCCCAAACATGCAAGATGCATTATTCTGCTCAATAGGATGTTGGGACCCATTGGGACTGGTAGGGCAGCAAGGGAAATGTGACTGAGGCAACTTGGCTTTTTGTTGTCTGACTTGGGTGGATAGATGTTTAGCTGACTGGCTAGATCAACTGCTGGATCAGGATCTGAAACTGAGTTGCACCTGAAGCATAGCTGCTACTTTCTGTTAAGGGTTTTGTTTTTGTTTTTAAATAAAACACATAAGAAGCTGCCTTAGACTTAGTCGGACCACTGGTCCATCTATTGTCTACAGTGACTGGCAGTGGCTCCTCCAGGGTTTCAGGCAGGGTTCTCTCTAAGCCCTACTGGGAGATGCTGGTGACTGAACTAGGGACCCCCTGCATGGAAAGCAGATGCTCTCCCACTGAGATATGGCCATTCCTTAATTAAAATATAAGCAGAAAGCAGGGGAGAAATGTTTTCACCCTTCTAACTAGTTGGAAAGATAAAAGGGAGAAGATAGCTGAACATGTTTCTAACACATGCAGATTCAAAAGCAGGTCTTAGGCCTGAAAGGTTGGAGAGCTTTGGACTAGCCCATCTCTTGGCAGGCTGTATGCCTAGCTAGCCCCTTGCTCATTCCTATTGTGTGCAAGAATTCTATACACTGGCAAACCAAAATGGTGTTAAGTGCTTATTTCAACCTTCAAGATAGTGAACACAAAGAAATCTGCATGATGATGTGGCTTATGCAAATATTATATGCTAATTTGAATTCTCCCAGGATGTTTTAGATACCTGCTGATAGCAGTGACTGTATATGTCCGTCAGTGGGAGGGGAGCATCATCAGGAATTAAGACATGTGCCAACGCACTGAGCTCTGTGGCCCTCAGTATACTGATGATCTGGCCTTGCAAGGTGTCCAGCTTCTTGCTGTATCTCTTGCCAGAGCCCTTTGCACCTGCCTCTCCATTAATGAAAAAGAAAAGGTTTCAAGCATAATATCCTTCCACATCGCTTTCATTTTTCTCCTGCAAAAAGCAACTGACGAAAGGAAATAGAAGCATCTCTAACAAATCACCCATTCATCCCAGCTGCATTTCTACCAGGTCAGGATCATTTGCACTGAAATGGTTTTTAGGGAGATGTTTAATTTACCATTCTAAATTGAAGGAAGGTAGTCTTCTCTTGTTTTGTTCATTTTAAGTCTGACCAGCTAAGATGCTCATAGTCTGTAGTAGGGGATCTTAAATCATGGTAAACTAGCTAACAGCAGCTGCTTCCACCTCAGGAGAGACATTTCGGTGCCTAGGACCTTGATTTGCTGTGAATCATTATCTTGTACAATTACTGGGGTCCACCACCAGAGGACAGTAGTGGCCAGGTACAGGGTTCAAGGCATCTCTTCGTTCCCACTGGGCTTATATTTAACTGTTGGCCTTAAACACGGTGTAGTAATTCACCTGTAGGTAGTCACTGCAGGCCATGTTCACAACCAGCCAGCCACATGAAAGCCTCTGGGATTTAAGAACTCTAAATGAGGGTCTGTGACCCACCATTCACTCCCACTTGGAAGCTGTTGCCAAGCAGGCAGGGGTTGAAATTGGGATGGAAAGGGTTATTCTGTGCTGCAGCACCCACTGGATGCATTGATATCTTAAATCAATTTGAAGATTGTTTCCAAGCCCGATTGCTATGTAAGGAATCTGTTTTTGTGTCAGGTCTGCAGATACAGAAGGGTTAAATTGCGAATCTCCATGCACTGTGAGCCTCCCATCCAAATCCACCTCTTCTCAAGGCTAGTGACTGAGTTAACAGATGGTCAACTGGTCAACCTGCAGTCCTGTATCAGGGCCACAGCATGCCTGCTTCCCACACAACATAACCTGTTACTGGTGCCCTAACAAGCACAAGGTCCACAGAAAACTAACCAAGCTTTTCTCTGCTTTGTCGGTGGAGGTAACTCTTCTAGGTGCCTGAAACTACAATTTTTGCATGGAAAGGAGAACACCTGAAGGCAGTACAGAGCTGTCAGGGCTTTGCACCATTACCCCCCCCCCAAAAAAAAACCTGGCTAGGAGAGTTTGCACAGCCGAAATAACTCTTGTCTGTCATTTCCAGAGGGGAGGAAATGTTTTACGTACTCCGACTACCCCACGGGGAGGCAATTAATCCTGCTACTGCTGTCCATCACCCTTCACTGCAACCCTATCCAGGGTTTGGTTTGGGTTGTTGTTCTGGGGTGGCGGAACTAGATTGCCTGTTAACCTTATTAACCCTTTCCAACCCTGCCATGCTGCTCAATCCTGCCAGCTCTTAAAAGATATGGATTATCTTTGCCCTTCCTATGACTTCAGTGCCACTTGGCTCCAGGGTCCTTTAGAAATGAAGGACAAGCCTGAAAGGGGAGTTTTTCAGGCAGCAAAACATAAGCAGCAGTCCCATCTCCTCTACCTTAGCTTTGTGTCAGTGTAAAAGGCAGCAGCAGCTTTTCCATGACGCAGAATCAAGTGCAGCTTTTCAGATTAATTATATTAAAAAAAGAAACAGGCACTTGAATTCCACTTCACATGAGCCTATGACTGTTTGAAGCTTGCTGGGCCTACTTAGCATCCTTCCTAATACTGAACTTCTTATCCAACTATGGATCCTTATACAGGCTTCTGTTAGGTAAGACTCTACGTCCAACTAATGCACAATCCCTTTCTCTGACACTCTCAGCATAGGGTCTCTCTCATCCCCTCCTGACCCATTTAGGTGGAGGTGCCAGAGGGGCCTTCTGTGTATGCAAAGCAGGTGCTCCGATGATTCATCCTTGCCTGCAGTTCTGAGGATCAGAGACTTGCTGTGTTTGTACGATGTATCATCCAAATGGAGGATGCATTCACTATATATCTGTAAATTAAAAATAATCCCTCAGCCATTTAAAGAATCTTCCAGAGTGCTTGTGAAGGCACCCAGTTTCCACCTCTGTTCTGTGACAAGTGCTTTCAAAAGTTTGTTTGTTTATTTATTTATTTAAAAACCTACCCAACTATTTAAGTTAAAATTGAACACCTATCCCTCTGAGCACTGGCCGCTTGTCCAGCCAATGTGTGTACCTGAACCGTCTTGCAAAAAAGCAGAACAACGCCCAGGGTGCCTGCTCAGTCCTGCTGTACTGTTAGAGCTCCTCAATGCACTCTTCCCAGAGGGGCAGCTCTGCAAATTCAAGCTGTGGCTACAGAGGATTTACAGATTTCACAACAGCCAGATTCCTCTGAGACCAAGCACCTCTCTCTCCCCTCCTCCACCACCAACCATCCCATCTCCTTTTTGGCAACCTACTACTTTTGCATGAAGAACAAGGAAGGGGAACCTGTGGCCTTCCAGATGCAGTTTGGACTACAACTTTCATCACCCTTGAACACTGGCCGGGCTGCCTGGGGCAGATGGAAATAAAAGTTCAGCAACTTTTGGTAGGCCACAGATTCTCCCCGCCCTTGGTGTGAAGCAAGACAAGCAGACAGGTATGATGCAGACCTCTGTTGCATCCCAGCTCCTGAAAGGCTGGGTGCCAAGAGCAAGCACCAGAGAGTGGTCAGCCACACAAGTGTGGGGCAGAAGCTTGCATCACTGAGTCAGCCAGCAAGGATGGCTGAGAGGGAGAAGAGGATTTCTGGCTGAGTGAAAGAGCAAGGAAGGAAAAAGAGACCTTTCCTCTCCATTGCAGTCCAGAAGAAAGGGCGTATCTTGCCTCTGCCTAGGAGTCCAGCTTGATAAAGACTTTGGGTCGAGAGAATATTTTGAGTGCCTCCTCAATCTGCGACAGCTTATTCTCCAGGGTGGCACGTCTGTTCTGGACGCTGAGGGTGTCAGTTCGCACTGGAAGCAGCAGGAGGTCTTTCAGGAAGCGCTCTTGGCCTAACAGAGAAGAGGAAGAGTGACCAGCTTACAGTTAAGGATGCCTGCTCAATTCAGTCAGTGCAGACAAGACTGAGCTAGATATACAGATGGACAACAACCTGACTTGGTAGAAGACATCTTCCTATGTTCCATAGAGCCTCTGCCAGGTGTGGGGGGCCATGTGGCCCTCCAGATGTTGTTGGATTCAACCTCCCATCATCGCTGCCCATTGGCCATCCTGGCTGGGGGTGGTGGGAGCCAGAGTCCAAAAACATCTAGAGGGTGGCAGGTTCCACATCCCTGAACTAGACCATCCTGGGCCAACCTGGCATGAAGCAGCTTCACACGTCTTGTGTTCCGCCCTCCTTACTTTGTTTGAGGTTGTTGAGCGTCTCCAACCGCTGGCTCTCTGGCATCATGGTGTGGCCAGGTGGCATGGAGGGGTCAGGCATGTTGCGCTGGCGCTCCTCTGCCTCTTTGCGCCAGTGGTCCTTCCTCTCAATCAGGCTAAATCACAGCAGAAAGAGCATAGTGGTTAAGGTGAGGAAAGAATGGCAGAGAAAGCTAGGAGGAAACAGCACCTCAGACTTCAAGGAACAGAGCATGGCCTAGCCTCACGTCTCTCCCCTCGGGGTCCTACAAACCAATTAAGTGGTAAAGAAACGGCTAGAAGAGAAGTTGGGATAGGAGGCGGGAACAGATGTGGTGTTTACTGCAGTCAGGGCCATCAATCCAGCCCCTCAGAAATGAAACTCCAGGAGGAGGGGTTTCAAACACAGGCATAACATGGCCACCCTGACTTGTGCCTCTCACCAACTGGGTGGAGATATTCCAAATCACCGGAAGTTTTTGAATTGTCTTCAAGGGCAGCCCCACAAAGAGCACATTGCTGTAGTCTAATCCCAAAGTTATCAAGGCATGAATGAGGATAGCCAGGTCATTTTCAGCAGTGAGTAAAGCTGGCCAATCAGTCCAAGCCAATAAAAGCATTCTATGGTGCAGACACCACCGGGGAATCCAAGAACAGAGCTGCACCCAGAAGTAAGTATTCCCTTCTATATCTTTATGAAGAGTTGTGACCCCACCCATTTTATCCATCCAGAATGGCAGAATCTCCAATTCAGAATACTGTTTTATTTATTTCAAATCACAAACAAAAGGGCCTCGAAAAAATAAAGCAGAGATTCTGGGAAAACTAAATTCAGCAGCTGATATGAGATGCCATCATTGCTCATATGGCAGTCCTGCACATGGGCAGAATGCTCCCAAACTTACTTCTGGTGCTTATTCCAGACAGACTGCTGTGTCTGAGATGGTAAATCTGTTCCTGCCATTTCAGACTGCAGGTGGAGGATCACATGACTGAAAACTCTCCATTTAAAAATGAACTCACCGCATATGTAAGGCTACTATGTCAGGGAGAACGGCTCTCACTTAGCTTTCTCCTTGACATGCTAGTTTTCTATGGGAAGGGAAGGGTTATTCAAACCTGTGACCACCACTTTGCAGTCTTGTAGAAAGGTTGAACATTGATTTCTTTTCTTTTTCAACCTTATATTTATTGGGTATTAATTTTATTTTCTTGCAAGTAGCCTTGGAGGCCTGTTGTAACACAGAAAAGCACGGATAGCAGTATTTTAAACAAATAAATACTGAAGCCAGATGGGTCAGGGGTGAGTTGGATACCTACTAGTGGGGGACATGGCCTTTCTGCTTAGCATTGTACTCTTCCTGATCCTTGCGTTTCTGCTCCAGCACTTCGGTCAGCGACTGCAAGGAGCGTGAGCGCCGCAGCTGAGCCCGTTTGGCGTTCCGGGCGTTGTGGCTGACAAAGTCCACCCCTTGACTCTCCTCCTGGTTCTGTAATGAGAAGGTCAAAGAGCTGGAAGGCAAAGAGCTTCGGTTGTCAGGAAACGTTGCTTTTCTACAGACTAGGGACAGGTTTGGCTTAATTTCTCCTAGCCCCTAGCCAACTTTGAAAGCACGGATCACGTCTTTGTGGCAGGGGGAGGGAATATTCCCCCCATCAGATCAAAGAAACAAAATAATTTGGGGGTCACAGAGAAGTAAAAAACATTCCAAGAGAGCTTTGGAAGTGCTGGCAGTCATGCACAACTGCAAAAAGTGTCCCTCCCTCTGCCTTGGGACACCACAGAGCTCCATCATTTACTGCAACCCTGGAATGGAGAGGTTGGGAGGAGGTTGGCTAAAGCACTAACCACTCATGAGGAAACGGAAGTATAAAGCAGATTGCATCAGCACCGGTGGGCATCTCCCAGCCCCCCACCTTGACACTCCCATTCTGTGATTTTGCAGCTGCTGCATCTGCTGTTGCTCCGGACTGGGCAGGGTTTGGAGACGGTGACCTGCATGGACGAATTCCTGCACCGCAGCGCGAATAGGCTCTCAAGTATCTCTGATGCTCTGGATTCGGAGGACTAGGACTCTCCTAGGAAAGAGGAAAACAGGAGGAAGAATTATTGCACAGTCACAGACGGGTGTAGACTGAAGAACCCAGAGAACATCACTGATCAACCTTCAGCATAGTCTATGGCACCTGCTCCTGAAGACCACCACCTACGTTGTTTTAAACTGGGACATCAGACAGGGGTTGCCAATATTCTCAGATCTGTGGGCACATTTGGAATTTTGAGAGAGTGCTATCAGCATAATCCCGTCTGTTTCTTCTTTGTTCACTCCCTACATCACTTTCCTCTCGGCAGACAGAAAGAGAGATAGCACGTAAAATGTATTGCCAATAAGCAGTAGTAGAAATACCTGCAGCTTTGCTTTGACTTTAGACTCCACACTCTCATACTTCTGAGACTTCCACAGGGCCTTCACAGGCTTTGGTTGGCTGAGCTCCCGAGCCTGCTCCTTCTCTCTGCATTTCCGCTGAATCTCTCGCATGCGCCTCAGATTTTCCTTCTCATAGTCCTTGTGATCTTTGCCTGCATTGGCAAGAGAAAGAAAACATTGCCCTACAATCCTTGAGCTACAGGCACAAAAGCCTCTCTCCCTTGAACTTCCTTATGTTCTCCTTGTAAAAAAAATAAATAAATAGACAGCTCACCTGTAACATGTGGAGAGAGAGACAAGAACTCATATTTCTCTCCGTCTTACAGAGGTTGTGCAGCCAGGATTACACCACAGGTCAGAGGTAGCCAAAGTGTTGCCCTCCAAATGTTGTTGACTACAACTCCCATCAATCCTAGCCTCCATCATCCCATCAGGCATGATGGGAGATAGCCACATGGCCTATCACTGCTGTAGGTGAAGAAACCCACTGTAACCACTGTTAAGATGGGTAGGCTGAAAAACAGTGGCTGGCCTGAAGTTCACCCAGTGAGCTTCATGGCTGAGTATAGATCTGAATCGGGGTCTTCTGAGTCCCAGTCAAATACTCTTAACTGCTACACCACCCCTAATGCTGTCAACAGCAGGCTGGCATCTGTCTCTATGTTGCGACCACACTTACGCTTAGGTGTCACCTCCTGGAAGAAGGAGATCCCATCCAGCTGCAGGAGAGCTCCCACTGTGCCCTTCTTTCCCATCTCTAGAATGTCCCTGGCATTTGGCTTAATCCGCGGAGGGGGGTGAGCAAGGCGGGCACTGTAGCATTCAGGGTAGAGGCTGCATTCTGGAGGAATGGGACCGGGGAGCAGATCCAGCTTCAGAGAGTTCCCTTCCAGTCTCCCTCGTGCTAAAGATGGAAAAAGAGAGTCAAGAAAGACAGCAGCTCAGAGATAAAGTTAATGCAGAAGTCAGGTCAAATCTCTGAACACTTCCAGTTAAAAGGAAGCGATGGGAAAGACCCTGGGCGCAGGACCCTGAAGAGCTGCTGCAGGTCAGAATAGACAATACTGGGGTATAAGGACAAATGATCTGACTTAGGAAAATAGGACCATAGGAAACTTCTTTTTCCCAACAGAATGAGAATTTACACATTCTGTCACCCTAAATTAGCACTTTTTCTAGACCAAATTATTCCTGACCAGTGTCCTCACCAGTCTACTCCAGCTCAACCTCCAGTATCAAGCAGCTGCTCGATTACTGTTCTCTTAAAGATCCTTTATTAGGGGTGCAGAACCTGATGCCATTAAGCTCCCATCAGCTCCAACCAGCACAGCCAATGGCCAGGGGTAATGGGAGTTGCAGTCCAACAAGCTGAAGAACCACTGGTTTCCCACCCCTGCCGTCAGCAAGGGCTAGTGAGTACTTAGAGGATTCTACCCATTATAGAGAAAAATATGGATCCTTCTCTTTTCCAGAGGTGAAAAGGAAAACTGATTATGCACTGAGATTACCAGGATACCCCAGGATCACACAGCACACTCACCTGATAGGGGACGCCTGTAGTAATCAGGACAAAGGGAGGGATCAGGGGGAATGGGCCCCGTAATCCTGGAGGGCCCCTCTGACATCTCAGCCTCAGCTCCAGACCAGGAATCAAGAACTGCAAGATCTCACTTTCCTTAGTTCTTCCTCCTTCAAAGTCACTGGCAAAGCATGGCCAATTTATCTGGAAGAACAGGAAACTGCAGGGAAGCTGCTGCAAGGAACTAAACAACATTATACCCTCAGTGTTGGTTTTATTTCACATCACCCACATCATGCTAGTCATAGAAACATTGCTACTATTATCATGTCATACATGTTAACTACTGCAATAAAGCACACATTTGTATTATATTTATTTCTATCCCGCCTTTTCCCGAGGGATAAACACAGCTGCTTACAGATAAATTAGAAACAGCTAAAAACATGAGGCGAGAGGCAGAATTTAAAAAACAATGAAACATTAATATAGAATTAAAGCTAACTAACTATATATATGATCTATTAAAATATACAGACAATTATAACAGAATACATCACAGCCCCAGTCCTTTCCTTAAAATCAGTCAGTTCCCCAAAGGCTGTTGGAATAAGAAAGTCTTCACCTGCTGGCAGAAGGGCATGGGAGTATACATGGAAGTGCCTATAAAAAGCAGGATGCACAATTGGTTCTGAATATGATGTCTAGATTGATAATGAATCCCGGTATGATAAGTATATTTTTTCTGGGTGTAACTTCAGAAGGAAGTTCTTCTAGTAGTCCCAGCACAGACATGGTTAAGCCATAGAATTCGCTACCACAAGATATAGTGGTGGCCACCAAGTTGGACGGCTTTAAAAGACAAATTTACAGAGGTTAAGACTTTCAGTAGCAACTACTTATGATCACCATTTGCAATCTCTCATAATAATGATTCCAAAAGAGTTTACAATGCAGACTAAAACAATACAGTACAACCCTATACAAGTCTACTCAGAAGTAAGGCAGGTAAGCCATACTTAATCCAAGGGTGTATAAGATTTCAGCCTATGGTATATAAACAAAAACAATAAACAGAATTAAATAGCAATTAAAAGAGTGGAGTAAAAGCTTTCATTACCAGGGTTCACAAATACAGCATCCTCCCAGTACTTAAAATACAAACTATTAAAATGCTTGAGTGAACAAAAATGTTTTAATTCAACACTGTAAAAATAATGCAGGAGCCAGGTGAATGTCCTCATCAAGGAGGTGGCTCCTTATGAATCGGCCTGGCTTCTGTCATCAACTTTGGAGGGCTTGATCTTTGTGCCAGCCACCTTTGAGATTAGGGGAGACAGGGCTTTTTCGGTAGTGGTGCCGAAAGGTTTTCTGCTGCAGTTTTGTTTTTGTTTTTTAATTATTCTTTTCCCCCTCAAAATACCTGAGCATATAATGTTCATGTATTTTGAGATATAAAAAGAATAAAACTACCCAGTATATCCTGGAGTTTTAAATTTTGTATTCTTAAAGTTTAATTGGTGCTATTTGATTGTTATTGTGGAGTTATTTTTAGCTTGCCTTTTATTTTTATCCTGCCACATTTTCCTGTTTTAAATTCAAGTCTCTTTTATTTTACTGGATAGAAGTACTCAGCTATCACTACGATACATCAGTTACAGTCTGGTTTTAGCCTGAAGCATTCAAAGAGGCAACACAGCAATACTAACGGACAAATCAGTTTGTTTTCTCAACTATGTTAAAAGCTTGGTGTTGAATTACCAGTTGCATTGTTTGTTTGTTTTTACATGTTTTCAGACACAGATATAACTGCTTATACAACACGTGCAAATATCTTTGAAAAGCAACAGTAAAATAGGCCTCAGCACTGCCAAGTGTTTCTGGTAAAGGCCAAGCTCCTGGGAGCTGTACAGAACCCAAGTCTCTGGGTTATCACCATTAAGAGGAGCCTCTGTTTCAGTGCCAGCTAGCAAGAGAAAAATCTGGCTTTATCTTCATACCATGGATCTCACCTCCAAAATGTTTCCTATGCACCTCCAAACAGGCAGTGACACCTCCATCACACCCCAAAGCTACACACAGAACCCTGGAATTCTGCCCACTCAAAACAGGTGCAACCATCACGGCTGAAGCACAGTGCCAGACATCACAAAGCTGTCAGCACAGTCAAGCGAGCAAAAAGGCGGCAAGGGGGGGAAAAACCTCTCGAGCAGCCATCTGCCTCCCATCACCTTCCCAACGCTCACCTCAAGATGCTCCCAGAGCACATTTTACACGTTGACTATCCTACCTCAGCACCTAGGTAAGATACACTCAAGCAGATTGTTGCTGTTTCTGTAGAGAAGGGATGGCTGAAGCTAAACAACAACCGTAGCCAAGCTTGCTTCATATATAGGAAGCCAAATGCCTTCCTCACACCTCCGTTAAAAGGGGGGGGGGCGCGAGAGCGCTTAGCAGGACACTATTGGCTTCATTCCAGGCACAGCACAGAGAATGTGTTTATTCTGTTGGCTTGGAGGGCAAACGGCTGTTAGGAGCCAAGTACAAATAAGCTGCTGGAAAGGCTCCTTTGCCCTACATCAGGGAAACTGCAGCAGCCTAAAACTGAGGGAAAGGAGGACTTTAGGATTGATTATTGCAGTGCAATTAAGGGGCAATTGGTTCAAGCCTGGGAAGTAGCTGGAAAGGCAATTGCAACATGACAAAAGCCCATTTTGGTACGACTCAGGCAGAAGAACTCATGATCTGTTCGTCCCCAAGTCCCAAATTACATAATATCCAGACTGATTCACACATGCTACTTGCATTAGGGCACATGTGACGGGAAAAAGGCTGCCTGAATCTTTTGCTACAAAGACAAACTGCAGCTTTGTATGCCAGTCCTGAACTCATATTGGAAACCGTATAGCCATTAATGAAAAGAGCAGTTTCCAATGGTTCAGGCAGACCATTTGCCAAAAGAACAGACCAATACAGATAAGATAAGGAAAGGAAAGCAACCAGTCACAACCGAAATGGTTGCAAGAATTGATCCTGGGTGCCTATTAGGTGGGAATAAAAGACTGAGGTTGCTAAAGAGCACATAAAGCTAGTCTATTCCATTTCTTCCCAAATATAACACACTCCCTTCACAAGTATCATCTCATATGAGCCTTTAAGTCAGGGATGGGTGGACTTCAATCCTTTTTCAAAATACAGTGCCCATGGGTCATCAAACCCAGGTTAAATTCATAAAGCAAGAATGCACCCTTCCCTTCACAGTTAAGGCATAATTTAAATAAGAGCTACCACGGATGTAGCAATTAGAATGTCAAACTAGGGCCCCATCTGCACTATATATTTAAAGCAGTATCATACCACTTTAAATAGTCATGGCTTCCCAAAACAAATCCTGGGAACTGTAGTTTGATAAGAGTGCTGAGAGTTACTAGGAGACCCCCTATTCCATGCACAGAGCTACAATTCAGTGATTTCACTGTCAGTCCCTCTTCCCAGAGAACTCTGGAAACTACAGCTCTGTGAGGGGTACAGGGGTCTTCCAACAACTCTTTTACAGACTATACTTCCCAGCTTTCTTTGTGGGAAAGCCATGGCTGTTTAAAATGGTATGATACTGTACTGCTTTAAATGTATAGTGCAGATGGGGCCTAAGACTTGGGGGCTGGGATGGGAGACAGATTCAAATCTTCACCAAGCCATGATGTTCATTAGGACACTATGGGTAGTTTTGCTGACACGTTTGTATGCCACCTTGGAATCCTCTTGATGAAAGGTGGAGATGTTTTAAATGATCTACCCTCCTTTCCTCTTTAAGAGCAACTCTGGTAGATCGGACCAAAGGACCACCAAGCCCATAATTCTGTTTCCACAGTGGTAAATCAGATTCCCAGGAGAAGCCCACAAGCAGGACATGAGTGCAACGAACTCACTCTCCTCAGCATCTGGTATTCAAAGAAGCATGCTGCTTCTGATGGCAGAAATAATATAAAGTTGTCAATGGGAGGAGGCACTAATAACCTTTTGAAGCTGTCTAAGCTGGTGGCCACCGCCTCTCCCGACAGCAAATTCCACATCTTTAACAGAGATTAGGGAAATGAGGGTAAGGCTATCAATGACTCCTAGCCACAAAGGCCATAGCTCTTCTTCCAGGTGCTTCTGAAGGCCAGTCGCTGGGAGCCACAGGTGGGGAGGGCGCTGCTGGGCTCAGGTCCTGCCTGCTGAGCTTCCCGTGGCTACTGTGAGAACAGGATACCGAACTAAGATGGGCATTTGGCCTGATCCCTGAAAGTTGAATTATGTGCTGCGCCCATTAGTTCTTCCTTTTGTCTTGTCTCGAATCTCCCTCCGCTCGGCTTCCTCGGAGGACCCCTGTCGCTGGCACTGCGAGGGGAAGGGAAAGCAACTTCTCCCCGTGCACTTTCCATGCCACGCGCATGTTTTCACAGCCCCCCCCGCCTTTTCACAGCGAGCGCTGCCCAATCAGACCGAAGGCCCCCTTAGTCCGGCACCCTGTTTCCTCAGAGCGGCTAAGCAGATAGGAAAGCCCACATGCTGCTCCGCCCCTTTCGCAGCCCCTCACTCACATTTCTGGTCCCTCTGCCCAGCGGCACTGGGCGGCTCTCTCCGAAGAAGCGGCGCGGGAGTCAAATCCCTGGCAGTTGTACTCCCCGCCTCCTGTCTCTAAGCAACAGGCGCTTCCTGTCGCAGGTTGGACGAGGAGCAGAGGCTCCTGGGAAGTGTAGTTCTCGAGCCTCCACGAAATAGCGCTGGGGAGAGCGAGCGCTGCGTATCTCTGGCGAGCAAAACGGCGCCCGCATTGTTTCTCGGAGTACCGACCGCGGGTGAGCAAATACTTGCTTCGCCAACAGGAGAATTTCGATGCTACCAAATGTCGCCGAGCTCCTCCTTTCATCCGCAACAGATAATATATAGGTTACTGATAAGCACCCGAGATAAAAAGCTATCCCAGATCTGTGAGCCAGACTTAGTAGAATGGAGGGGCTGATAAGAGGGACCAACTAATTAATTTGCTACAGTTTCCATTGTTTTATATAGTATCTTGATGCTGTATTTTATTGATTTGTGAACCTTCCAGACAACTCCTGCTATAAAGGTTTGTTGTTTAGTCGTGTCCTCTTCGTGACCCCATGGACCAGAGCACACCAGGCACTTCTGTCTTCCACTGCCTCCCGCAGTTTGGTCAAACTCATGCTGGTAGTTTCGAAGACACTATCCAACCATCTCGTCCTCGGTCGTCCCCTTCTCCTTGTGTTGCAAGGAGATCTTTCCCAACATCAGGGTCTTTTCCAGGGAGTCTTCTCTTCTCATGAGGTGGCCAAAGTATTGGAGCCTCAGCTTCACGATCTGTCCTTCCAGTGAGCGCTCAGGGCTGATTTCCTTAAGAATGGATAGGTTTGATCTTCTTGCAGTCCATGGGACTCTCAAGAGTCTCCTCCAGCACCATAATTCAAAAGCATCAATTCTTCGGCGATCAGCCTTCTATATGGTCCAGCTCTCACTTCCATACATCACTACTGGGAAAACCATAGCTTTTACTATACGGACCTTTGTTGGCAAAGTGATGTCTCTACTTTTTAAGATGCTATAAAGGTAGTTAATAATAATGATGATGAAATGCTCAACTTTAAGCAGCTTGGAAAAATAATAAGAAGTGTTTGTTATTAAGCTTTTACGCACACATATCCCATCATATTTTTTCCAGGGTTATATGGTTGGTAGGTATTGAGGAAAGGGCTTTCTTGGTGGTGGCAACAACTCAGTTAATTTTTTTAAAGCTCTGGCCCAGCATCCTGTGACAGTGGCCAATCAGATGCCAGTGAGAAGTTTGCTTCCCACCAGTTGCTTGGGGAACAGTAGAGTGGTATTGGACTCACCTTCTGCATGTTGGCTTCTGAAAACATCTGGTTGGCCACTACAGAAAACTGTAAGCTGGTCGAGTAGATAGGCCTTTCATCTGACAAATATCTTCTTATGTTATTCTTCCTATTATTTATGAACACCTCTAGGTGCTGTACCATTATTTTAAAAATAATATAGTCCCTCCCTGCAGACTCGTAGTCTAATTATAGATGTGTTAGGTAAGGCAAAAGGAATGAGGAGGGGAGAGGAAAGCAAACACTAAACCAATGGCAGCTTCACTGGCCAATGGATGGAGCCAGTTGGTCTCTCTGTTGGTCTCCTGACATTTGTAGCTCATGTGCTACGCCACTATGCCATATCTAAGAGACAAATTAATATCCATTAAGCTGTTCGGAAAACAGAAGATATTTATATCCATTAAGCAAGATGGTTTGCACAGCAAGCATCACTAGTGGGTACACAAAACATGACCATTGCCAGCCAGCCTACCAGCCAACCAACCATCAATGGAATGAACAGAATGCTACAGTCCTTGTGTAGCCTAGCAACTGGCATGAAGGGAAAGCAGAGCAATGCTTGTAGGGGCCTACTGGTCACCACAAGACAGAGCAGACTGTCCCCTATAAGAGCTCACTCTTGTCTAGACAAGAGTGCCACAGTCTTGGTGGGGGCCACATACTTATTTTACCATTGTGTGCAAACTGCCCAGATTCACCGAGTTCAAGTCCTCCATTTGAATGATAATCCCCAGGGTGTTTTTAGTAGAGGGGGATTTGAACAGAAGGTCTTTGGATATTATAAAAGGTATATGATGTGGTATACATGTTTCATTCACAAAAATGGTCTCATGGACCACAGAGAAAAACAGTGCTCAGGAACCATCAGCTTTTTATATGCAGAAATGACAGTGATTCTTCTATCCACCGACTACATCCCATTCTTAGCTTATATCTTTCTCAGAGCTATGGGCCAACAGGAAACGAGAAAGGAGGGGAAAACACTTTTAAAGCTAAGATTTTGATCAGATTTAGGATTTCAGGCTTTAAGATTCCATCAGACCTCTGTGACTCATGATGCAACCAAGAGATGAAAAAAGCGGTGACCTTGTTGACATCCTTAGCATGGAACAAAATTCCCTGTGGGAGTGCTTCAGTTAAGGGAGGAAGGAAGGAGCATCTGTTAGTTAATTTTAAGGGCAGATCTGCATGAGGGAGAAACTGCCTATCCTTGTGGCATATCAAGGACTAAAACAAGAGGTCTGCCATCCACTGCAGAGTGCTGCTGACATCAAAGGCTACAGGAAATGTTATTAGAATGATAGGATGCCAGAATTATTGAACAATCCTTCTCTGAGACTCAGTCAGTGCTACAGAAATTGGTGCAGGTCTTAAATCCTCATTACCTGTCTTTCTTGCACTCAGAATGCAAGTGCAAAATAGTAATGAGAGCACCTGAGGAAGGCAGAAGGAAAAGAGACAGAGCTGTAATTCAGTTAAACTATTGCCTCTTCCATTTACTCATTGGGTGGCCTTAGGCAAGATGAAATTTGTTAGCCTCACCACCCCAAAAAGCTGGAATAACAGGGCTGCAAGAGTGCTCCTGTGCAAGGTTCCAGCCAGTCTGCATGCCCTCTTCCAGCTTACAACATTTACTTGTTTACAGCACCCTTTACGCCAGTGTTTGACTATAAAGGCTATCAGAGTAGTTTACAAGAACAACAGCAAGAAGGCTGTTTTTACCCTCACCTGTACAGTCTAAAAGACATGCCACACAAAGAAAGAAAGATGAGGGAGGAGGGGGGAGGGGGAAAAGCTTGCTCAGGTGCCAGTTAAAGTTGCAGTATTTTTAACAACCATTCAATTCTCTCCCTCGCTTTAGTTCACCCCCTGCCCACATTTGTTTGTTTATTTCTATAAGCTTTAGAATTTCATAATTAACTCCATTTGGTTACAGAAGAGTCCACTCTCTGATTAAAAAAAAATCAGTATGAATAGATAGGTGTATTTTATTATCCAGTCTTAAGAGTTGGGGTAAAGCAGGTGCAGTGAACCTGTGGTCCTCCCGATGTTGAACTACAGCTCCCATCATCCCTGACCAGTGGTCAAGCTAGCTGGGGCTGATGGAGGTTGGAGTCAAACAACATCTGGGGAGCCATAGGTTTGCTACCCCATTGTAAAGGTTAGAATAGGATAGCATTATAGAAATTTATATTGCACCCTTCAGACAGATCGCCAGGGCAGCTTACAATACAAAATCAAAAGTCTGATTTTAGAAAATGATTAAAATGTATTTTTTAAAAAAAACACACACAAAACCCTACATATTAAAAGCAGTAGAATCCAAAATCTAAACTGAACATAAGCAGAGGCCTGTGTCAGATGTGTGATTTCTGATCTTTCTTCCATTGCAGTCAATGGCTGGTTCTGCACGGATCCCCAATGACAAGAAAACAGGTGGGAAGGCAGCGCCTCCTCATTTCCTGTTCCAGCTGGCTGCAGCCCTGGACAACCCCACCATCAAGTCACTGGAGGTAAAGGATGAGTGCTGTAGTTATGAGAAAAAGAAGGCAATGCA
Organism: Podarcis pityusensis; assembly: GCF_964106645.2. Lineage (NCBI taxonomy): Eukaryota > Metazoa > Chordata > Lepidosauria > Squamata > Lacertidae > Podarcis > Podarcis pityusensis. The sequence goes on along the minus strand of NC_138033.1, from coordinate 46,694,180 downwards.
GATAGGACAGGATATCCTGTTTACAGACGCTGAGGACATACCACAGGCTCGTAAATCTGGGGAAAGTGAAGATCATGTTGCAGAAATGTCTGGAGAGAAGCATGTTAGGTATAGTCCGGTGGTTAATGTTGGACTTGGACCTGGGAAACGAGGGTTCACATCCTCCCACTCAAGACAAAGCTCCCTGGCTGACCTTGGGCCAATCACAGTCTCTTAGCCTAACCTACCTCTCAGGGCTGTGGATGATTGTCAGCTACCCACATGAAGCACCATGCTGCCTCTGTTAAGAATGTCTTGAGGGAATTAACAAGCAGCAGCAGCCCTACAAAGATATTCCATACGAGCAAAGGAAGCTGCCTTTTATAGAGTCAGGGTCATTGGTCCATCTAGCTTAACAGAGCCTACACGGACTGGCAGCAGCTTCCCAGAGTTTCTATTGGGACATTCCCAGTCCTAGCTGAAGATGGCAGGGATTGAACCAGGGATCTTCTGCATGAAAAGCAGATGCCTCACTGCTGAGGCAAGGGGCCATAGCTCAGAGGGATTCAGTGCTCCACCTAGCAGTGCTGAGACAAGAACTCACTTGCTCATAACTGTCTGACCGAGGATGGTAACACATGAAAATGATTATTGATGCCTCCCAATAATGGCTCTTGATCCCTCCCAATAGTGGCCCTTTGTTCCCCCAAAAGAATTACTCCAGGGCCACCCCATAAAGCTGAAAGCATCCTCCACTGGGTTTGCCCTTTTAAAAAAATTATATGCCTTTTCTAGGCAGCCAATCCCCGCAACATCAGAATATGGCAGACGTTAAATGTGCCTGGGTTTGGGATTTTTTAGGTTTTTTTAACAGCCTCATCAGGATCTGGAGCCTTTCTCTCTGTGATATGGTGCCACTGAAATTTTTCTCCCACCGCAAGAAGCAAGTTGTGCCTTTCAGAATCAGAAACCCATTGTTCTCTCCAGTGATGCTACCTTGCTAGAGTTCTCCAAATTTTGTTCAGGGGTGAGGGTGTTTTATTTTGTGTTTACTATAACACTGGGCTAAAAAAACAACCCTGACCATCCAAATGTCTCAGCAGCCCCAGCCAGCATGCCCAGTGGTCTGAGGTCAGAACTGTAGTCCCAACATAATCTGTAACAGGACTAGTTCAGATTTCCAGAGGGGGCCTTGGCGAGGTGGACCCAGCAAGAGGGTGGTGAATAGTGGCATGGCTGAGGCCCTTGGACACTGTACATACTGGCCCAATGGTGGTGCTGGGCCTGATCTGGAGGGCCACAAGTTCCCCACTTTTGCCCTATGACAACCATGATCTATTCTGAAAGCACTTCCCTCTCTTATAGAACTTAAGAGATGTGGTGCCCAAAGGTGGCAGATGACTTGCTTAATATGAAATGCTGGAAGCTTCCCCTTCTTGTGGTCTCCAAGAAACCTCTGGAGGGATCATGAAACCAGGCTTTTGTTCTTGCCATTGGCCTTCTCTACTGACTATGTGCATCTTCCCACAGTGGCATGAAGATGGGAAAGGGATTCTTCTCCATGCCAAGTTGTTTGAGGAAGAGATCCAGAGGCACCAAGAGCTGTTTACAGAACTCAGGCATCTGAAATCCGTTCCTGTGCTCCAGGCCTGGCTAGCAACCTATGGCTTTAAAGCAAGAATGGTGAAGTAGGTCATGATGAATTTCCATATATTTCCCATGGCAAAGAAGCAGAGCACATGGGAGAAGGAACTGGGCTTCAGTTTTTATCTCAAATTAAATGCATCTAAAGTTAAATGTTTAAGGATGTCAGAAAGCAGAACTGAAAGAAACCTCTGCGCAGTATGCTGGATACCTGGCACTGGGCAAGATGGAGCAATGGCCACTATAAGGCAGCTTCATAAATACTTCCCTCCCATCTATGTTCCGAATGCTGCCCAGTGAACATTTTTGCTGGTAGTCCTAGCACTGATAATGCAGCCTAGCATTGCAAGGGAGGCAGCTAATTCAGGGGGAAGATGCTGGTGGCAACAGCACCACCACACCATCCCTTCCATGCCCCTCTGATCCTTCTCGGCCTTTCCCTGACATTATGATGACTGTCCCATCTACCTGCCAAAGTTGGTCTGTGGAGCCAAAGTTTCCCACTCCTGTTCTAGTAAATGGAGCCCAAGGCCTGTACTGGATTGTGGGACACTCACTGGAACTAGATCCCTTTCCATTTGACTCCTCAGCCCTCTTGCATCTTGTTTCTCCCCCACAGAACCGATTCTGAAATGCTTGTTTTCCAACATGCCGATTTCAAGAAGCTCCCTCCAAGGGTGGAGGAGACAGAGGGCCCCAAAATGGAAGGTTCTCTTGTGCCCAAACAGTCCAAGAAATCCAAGAAAAGGAAAAGCACACTGGATATCACTGTGGTCCCAGCTGCTAGCACAGCAGGCACATTGCTTCCAGAGCCTACAGGTGTAGAGAGTGAGTGCAAAGAAATGGGAAGTTACAAGCTAGGTTTTTTTCAGTATCAAGGCATGATTCCTGGTGGGGGAAGAGAGATATTGGATGCATCTGAGATACTAGTTTCAACTTAGCGATATCTACAGTGAGAATGACTGGCTTGTACAGAACGATCATATTTCCCACAGCTAATACTGACAATCACCAGCACAGGTTGGGGGGCTTAGAGTGGAGGAAGTAGCAGTCCCTTAAAAGCTATATATGTATCTTACATAGAAAAAGGGGACAGTTAGCTGCAGCTTTTCAAAACACTAGGAAATCCTTCCGAGCTGGCCTCCAAGCAGGATGGATATTACTTCTAACTTTAGCCCCATGATCCCAAACCATCCCTAATTCCCAGCACTTCTTGAAAAGTGCACAAACAGGCACCAGAAACAGGCAGCTGTGTGTCTGCTTGAACTCTTAATAACTTCTTCAACTACATTGCAATATAGGGGAAATGAAAATTCTGCTTCCCAAGTCCTTGTGCTATATTTAGGAAGACATCAGTTCATTCTCAAGGGGCAGAAAAAGTTCTTACTGCTCCATCAATGATGTGAACCAAGAAGCCTGGCTGTTTGCTGGGGTAGCTGCAGATAGAAGGTGTAGAGGGACAGACCATCATCTGCAAGAAAGGAATGGGCTGAGGTTTAGGTACAACATATGTACACGTGTGTGTGTGTGTCATTCTCATCTCACCAACAGCCTTTGCCTTAGAAGCCATCTATCTTCCAGCATTCACTGTTGTTATTTGTAGGAAAGTCACAGCGTCTGCGTCCCTTATACCAATATATCAACTATGATAACCCAGAGATGAACAGCCCCTCAGACAAACAGTGTGACCTGCCTCCGCTGGAAGTGCATTCTGCTCTAGAGAATAAGACAGGCCCATTGGAAGCAAGAATAACTCCACTCAAAGGTAACAGGTTGGGAACAAAAAAGGGAGCTTCATATGCGCCTTCCTCACAAATCCAATACCACAACAAGGGTTGGAGTAGAACAATGGGTTCAGCTGAACTTGGAACTGTGAGAGACCAATGAAACAGATGAACCTGCTATTTCATGTGGTGTCCAGAACTCCCTGTTTATTTTTAGTCAAAGAATTCTGAGAGCTTCTATTGTGGGCTCAGAAAGCCACAGGTCCGCTATCACACTGCTTCTGCATACCTGCTCATGGGACAGGACAATGGTTCATATTGACTATTTTTTTGTTGCAGAAGACAAAGGAAAAGAGCTGAGAATTCCGACAAGTGCCACTTCGGGAGCTGCAGCAAAGGCTGAAGTAGACAAATCTACTCAGGTGGACATTGATAAGATGCTCAGCGTCTGTGCGGCTCACCTAGTCCCACCACTGTCGCCACAGCACAAGTAGCAACATCTAACAGAATGGTTAGCTACTCCTCCAAGAGACAAGGCCTGAGACAGAGTCATTTTGCTAGATGCTCCTTTATGCTACCAATTGTATTTCCCCAAATGTTGATTATATTAAGGTGTTAAGTGTTTGCATTGTCTCCTCACTTGCCTCTAAAACAACAACAACGGCGGTATACCCTACCTCCATTTTATCCTTTACAAATATACTCAGTCTGGCAACAATATATCTCATCTGTGCTGGAAGGTGGTGAAAGAGAATAATAATTGGACATTTGTGCCTCTTCCCCTCTTTAAACTGGCTATATTTGCATTCCATCGAAGGAAAAGGAAGAGCACATAACCTCCCCCCACCAATAACAATAACAGTAACCAGAAAATGAAAGACTTACAAAATGGGAAGTGGTGAGTATCATACTGCTCTTTGCCACTAAAAGAAAAAGAGAATTCACATCAAAGAAAGAGCCTTCATTAAATTATTCTTCTATCTTTTCATGTTTGCATGAAAACCCAATCAAACATTTCCAATGGCTTATCTAGTGTGGACCTCCTTATCTTCACAGGTCTTGACAAAGCATTTAAATTCTCAAATTCCACATATTGTAAACAGAAAGTTGGGAGGTTCCCTTACTCTAGAATTTGGACTTTTCCAGTACAAAACACTGTCCACACTGTCTTTTGTTAGTCCAGTTGTATAAAACCAACATCTGCAACTAGAATTAAGGATACAGCTGTTTCGGTTAAAAATAAATTTAAAAGCTCAGAATAGAAAAATAGGGTGTTTTCCACAGGGAAGAGAAAAACAACTGATCTAGTTCTTGATTTTATCTATTTTTAGTTTTTCTTCCATAATGTTACCATTTACAAAAACACAAGAAAGGTTGCTTATTAATGCTTTATATTAATGTACAGGATTAAAACCTAGTAGGAAAATGAAGTAGGAAAACAATAAAAACATTCAAGTAAACAGTATTATTTATACAAAAATTAGCTACTGCTTCTCAGTGTCAGCCTAGTGAAGAGCAGCTCTGAGATCTGGTAGTTGTGCACTATGATCTGCTACGCAAGAAGCACCACAGCTCCCACAGGAAACAAGTCAGGACAAGGGATAGGGAACATTGACCAGTGTTCGATTAAATCAACTACCCCTGTCAGCATGCAGCTGAAAACAGCAACTGAATATTCCTTTTCTTATCAACTTCATATCCCTTGACAGATGGAATACCTGCTTCATTAAACAACAATCACTGACTTAGATTTGGCTTCTGTGCTACCAAGCAATCATTGGCGGCATTTGGCAGCACTGAGCAGGGCAAGAGAGAATGCAGGAAAAGAAGTGCAAGAGGCCTTCAGTCTCTGCTATGGGAAAGGAGCACCAGCACGTGCAAACAGCAGGTGAATGCCACACAGCACTCAACTGACTTCTAGAACAGCTAGTCTCAAAGGCAGAGACTAAATTGGAAGTATTCGGTACCGAGGCACAGACTAGATGGATGTGGTTGTCATTCGTGTGTCAACCCTGCAGGAAGCAGGAAGTCTGCAGGATGAAAATATAACAGAAGGAATGCAGGAAGGAGGATGCTCAATCCTCCCCCCCTTGCACACTTTCTTCCTCTCAGTCCACTACTCCAACAACTTTTTCCATTTCCAGCCCACTTTTGGAATCAAAGCCAGGGACAGACCAAAATGGCTGGAACAAATGATTGGAGGAAGGGAAGGCATGGGAGAGTTCAGTGGCCTTTTCCTGAACACTTTTTTTTACTGTTACAACAAAACAGGGGTGGGGTTTTGTGTGAACAGGGAGGATACAGGAAAATACATGTCCACCACCTAGTTTGATACTGAGCTATAGAGACTACAAATTGTTCTCTTTAAGGACCGTACTTCTGTATTTGCCTCACTTTTACCACATCAAGAAGAATCCTAAAAAGTAACTTGTCTTCCTGTTCTTAAACAACCAACCATCTCTAGTGCTACATTCAAACTGCAAAAATAGATGAGCTGTGCACAGAAGGGAGACAGACTTGTCCCCAATGGTAGAAATCCCACCTTTTCGTTTTAGCTACTTCTAAGTGCAAAGGGCAATTCAAGTTTTCCTAACAATACAAAGTTCAAAAGGTTTAGCTTTAAAAAAAACCAGTGACACAAATCTGCAACATTTAAAATGCTCTTAAATGAGTTTAAAAACCAAAAGGATTTCCTTTGAGGTTTTGCCCACAATTATAATTCCCCATTATACCTCCTCCCACCCCCCTGAATATGAAACAAATGTATCCATGTTAAAGTTTTCTGCACATATTCAATATTCTGCTCATTACAAATATTTCTATTATAGGTTATTTCTCTGTAATGCCTCACAGAGGTTTTGATTGGCATCTGGCTCCTCAGTCATTACTTCCACAGATTCCCAATCCCCAGACCGGCTGGATTTTTTAATAGCATCTACTACACTTTGCATATAGAGGCCATCTTCAAAAGAAGCCGCCATTGCAACCGGCTTGGGATCCCAGGTTCGCTGGTCTTCCTGGTCCTGGAAGGACTGACGCAGAGCTTGCACCAGGTACACCATCCCTTTGAGGTACAGAAGGGGTATGTCTTTGAATCCTTTTTCTGAAAGGCCTGCATGGACATTCAAAGAGTCTGCAAACAGGAGTTCTTCCTGGGGAGCAGTGTTCTTCTGGCCATACAAATCTGTCCCCCGTGCTATAAGGCGTCCAGCTGACCCTACAATCATGACCTCATGAACAAATGACCCAGGCATGTTGAAGTTCAGAGTCACAGTGCTACAGATACCTCCTGACATCAGCATTTGGAAAAAGCAGAAATCATCACTTGTGACATGGCGGATGCCATTGATGGCAGAGTTCTGCTTCACAAAGGTTTTCAGTAACCCATGAACCTTCTCTGCCTTTCGACTTGTCAAGTGAGTGAGGAGGTCTATAATGTAAGTCCCCATTGTGTGCAGGCCACCCCCACCCATCAGTTCATCACAGATCCAGTTGTACTTGTGGCTGAGAAGGCTTCCCCAGTACACTCGCACGTCACAGACCAGAACATTGCCCACATAGTGTTCTTCTATTAACTGCTTCATCTTGATGAATGCTGGTAGAAAACGCAGGACATTGCCTACAATGCTCATGAGCTTGGGGTAGTATCTGGCAGCTGTGACCATTCTGAAAGCATCCACAGAGGTAGCAGCTTTCTCACAGATGACATTCTTTCCAATACCTGTGAATAAAGGAGACAAATTTTAGTTCAGATTTTGCTAGGCAGCCTCAAGCAAACAGCGGATTCTTATCTGTCTGTACAGTGTCATCCTTGTTCAGTTCATAAAGTACAGAAAAAGGAAGGATGACCAGCAGCCATGTGTGCAACCATCTAATGCAGAAACCCCATCTCTCTAGCTGTTTTGGGACTACAAGTCCCTTCAGCCCCAGCCAGTGCTGCCGTGAATTGGCAGTTGTGGTCCAAAACAGCTGAAGGGGATCAGGCTGGGGAGGCACTAGATATTCTGCAAAAGTAAGCATTCAATCAGGTTTCTTCAACCTGGTGCCCATGTCCAGCTGTTTTAAACTATAGCTCCCATCAGTCCCAACCAGTAAAACCATACTGGTTTGAAGAAGATAGGAGCTGCAGTGCAAAACAAATGGTGGGCACCAGGTTGACAATCAGTGCTCTAGAGCAGCATTTCCCAACCTTGGGCCTCCAGCTGTTTTTGGACTACAACTCCCATAATCCTCAGCTAGCAAGACCAATGGTCAGGGATGATGGGAATTGTAGTTCGAAAACAGCTGGAGGCCCAAGGTTGGAAAACACTGCTCTAGAGAGATGCTCTGCCCCACCAAGGATTAAGTACCAAGGTAAGGTATTTGCAGACACCCAGTGGCTGGTGAAGCTGAAGAAACACGTTGGTGCATTTTACTCAATCCTTGAGGGACTGTGGATATGTGGATATTTAGTTTAACCACAGTAAGATTCCCTCTCTAATCTGCAGAAAAACATTTTTTGTTTTGGAGATCTGCCATCCTGTGTGAACTGTACTTGAGGAATGATAAACTTAGGCAAGGGATACTTTTACCTTTCTACTGCCTGTTTACTATGTTTCTGAAACATACAGACCTTGATACTTATAAAAAGAAAAAGTCTTCCAATGAGCATCTAGCTGTAATTGCCTTTACAATGCTGCTAGTTTAATATGCAATAGCAAAGTCAAGTTAGCAAATACTAAAAATTTTCTTACAGTAACAAAAAGAGTTCACTCCTTCCATCAGCTAATGCAAAAGAACAAAACACAAAAATGTTTTTGGGATAAGCGGAAGAAGGGGTGGTAATATTAGCTATGGCTGCCTGGTTAAATTTAATGGCTAGCTCCTGCTTCCCTCTATTTCCCTAGATATTTCTGTTCTGTATGTGACACATTGCTATGCAAATTTATTGGGAGGGGAAGAGACTTATTAAAAAATCTAAAGTGGTAAGAGAAGAGCAAAACCCTGATGTCAATTATTTTTTCACATGTCAGACTGAATCAAGTATCTATGGGTTGAAATATACTTCCCAAAATTGTACAGGCACAATAATATCACAGAGGGCAGAAAGTCGAGTATCACTCCAATTTATGTAACGTGAGACAATGATATAATAATAATAATAATAATAATAATAATAATAATATTTTATTTATATCCCGCCCTCCCCAGCTGAAGCCGGGCTCAGAGTGACTAACAACAGTAAAACATACTGCGCCAAAATGAAGCATTCAGTTTTATAATATTAAGTAATCAGCAACAGCCTGAGAACACAACTGGGAATCTATTAAAGGGGGAATGAATTTTAAATAACCACAACTTGTTTCAGATAATCAACAGCACAGTACCTAAAGCTTTCACAGCAATTTGTCGTGTGAGTGGTGGAGGGATGTTGATGCAAACCAGATCCACATCCTGGTGCAGCAAGACATCATCTGTCCGACTTGTGTAGAAGGAAATATTCATTTCCTCAGCTAGTTGCTTTGCTTCTTCTTCAGTCTTCCCCCATAGTGCCTTGATGGAAAAGCCTTCAGCTCTCAGCAGAGGCACTAGCACCCGAGCTGAGCTCCCAGTCCCAAATACCCCAACACCAGGAAGCATTTTCATTTTGTATTCTTTTTCCAATTCAGTTCCCAAGGGCAAGACTAAGGCATAAAAACAAAGCTTCTTGGCATCCTGTTTCATACATAATTCCTAAAACAGAATAAAATAAAGTGTAAGCAAAAGGAACCATTTATACATTCTGTATAATTCTGTGGCCATTTGTAGTCAACACTAATACAAGTGCAGTTCAAGGCTGGTTATTCAACATCAAATTTGTTTGAAGCTGTTCATTTTAAGTCTACATCTTTATATTTTAATTCTTCACATATACTATGTCTTACTAAAATATCTATTGCATCCTTCAGAGGAAATCCAAGTATGTGTTTTTCTAGTTTGAAACTTTCTAGTAAGTTACCTCTACCCTAGTAAGTCACTCTTTCAAATACAAAAAACATTGAAATGGTGGTGCTTAAATATAACACACAAGCTGAAGCAGCACTGGAAATTACCAAATGATCAAGCTATTAAATGTTAAGAAAAAGGACATTTTCAGGTTTTCTAATATCACTTGATATTATCTTTAAAGGAAAAAAGTGAATACTGAAAGTATATTTATTGACAATATAAGTAGCAATAGAGTATGCTATGCAAAATTCTCACTTCATTTTTATCATCTGAATAATATATTTTATGGCCTTCATATGCCTTTAAGGTATATCCTTCCATACATGTTGCTGTGACCTTTGGCTCTTACATCATTTTGAAATCTTTATGGGCATAAGACATTGGTAACAATTTCCCTTGAGGGGTTATATAAATAAGAGCTATATTAAAAGTAATAACCATATATATTAGATGCAAGATAGAGCTCCACAATTATGAGCAAGACTGGACAATCATGAATCCTATCACAAATCTTACCAACCCGCCTGGCAAGAAAGCTGTTAAACATTGTGAACGTTATTTATATGACAGCCCTACAAGCAGACAGTCAAACATATCCAGAACATACAGCAAGCAAGCAGTGCTTGTTGAGGCCTGGAGATCACTGGATTTTGACTGTTTTCACGCACTAATACTACATCTTGTAGAATTCTCTGAGTTATATTTTATCTGCACAATCATAATGAATTTCAGGAACTAAAATGCTTTTTCTGTGCAGCCTGAGCAGGAGCAGTCAACAACATTATAGTTAATTGTTGTAGCCTGTCTTCATTTACCCCACCCGACAGCCCTGCTCACAGTTGTGAAGAGCATTCATACATTATGAATGGTCCAGGTCACCATTAAGAAAAAGAGGTAGGAACAGGCCAATATATATGTGGACTGTCCCTGGATAAAATGACTTTTCTTTTTTAAGTTCCCAAAGTTCTTAACCTAGCTCAAGGTTATCATCTGAACTAGTCAGATATTTAACTGATAATCAGTCAGTCAGTCCATCATTTGAAAAATAAGACTAGACATTCTGTTTTGGCGGCTGTAACCTTGGTTTAAGGAGGCATTTGGTGCCCAGCTTATATATGCCAGTTTCCAACACTGTTCCCATTCCTACCATACCCTCACAATTTTTACACGCTTACTCCGCTGCAGCTGACCCTCATGTCTTATAGTCCTATTCTTATGGCCAGTTCTTTCAGCTTCTGCCTAGTCAAACCCATCCTATTTACGTATTGTACTTTTTTAAAAAATGGAAAGTGCTTCTCTTCAAAACCTGTGACAAGCATGGAAAGCAGCTACTACCATTTAAGGTTCTGAACTCCAATAATTACATAGTCCTTTATTGTACATTGCCTGTGATGCTTTAACAGAGAATTCATGAACAATATGATTAAAACTTTTCCACTCTGCCTGTCCTCCACATATATCCCACTTCACTTCCTCCACACTTTATATCTGCCCTTTCCTTTCACAATACACATCCTCCCACACAATTGCCATTTACTGCTGTCATGAATGGCTGCTGCATACATTTGAGCTTTGTATAGAAATGTTACAGGCTATATCTCTTACATTTCTTTGCCTTTGGGCCCCAATGTTTACTTCTCTGAACCTATATTTTTTAAAAAGCACCCTCCTCGCCACACACTCTTCAAGCATCTTTTACAAAGTAGATTCTGACTGACAAATATGCGGTTCTTTAAGGTGCCACAGGACCCGCCTTTCAATGATAAAAAATAGAGATACTTGATTCATTCACTCACCCACATTCATACATACTGTACATACTGTCTGCCTGGTTCAGAGGGCCTCGAGTTCCCCGCCCCGATACACGCCTGATCCTTCACGCATCGGACGAAGCAACCTCTCAGCCCACAATAAACCTCTTAAGACTTTTTAAGGCGCCAATAGACTCACTGTTGCTTGGGCGGCAGACCAACACGGATCCGCAAGGTCGTCTGTCACCTAGAATAAGGGAACACGCGTGTGTGTGTGTGTGTGCGCGCGCGCCAACAAGAAGCCCTTCCCCCTCGTGCAGGGACCTCACCTACCCCACTTGCCCCCCGCCTTGAATAGCGCTGCTTCTGCCCCGCCCTTCCTTCCCTTCCTTTCCACGCCTTTCACGATCACACACACCCCCCGCGTTCATTTTCGCCTCAGAGTCAGATTCCAGACGCTCCCGCTTTCCCATGGAGGAAGGTGGTGATGATGATGATGACGGAGGGAGGGAGGAGTAAGGAACATCTACGTCCGCCCCCCCCCCTTCACCTCACCTCACCTCACCTGAGGGCCTCAGCGCCTCTTGGTCTCTCTCTCTCTCTTGCGTGCTACAAGTGCGCGCGCACGCCTTCTCGCGCACTGCCCGAGGTACCGGCCGCCTAGGTCACATTTCTCTCCCCCTCCCACCTATCGGGCTTTTCCTTCTTGCGCAAGCGCGAGGGGCCGGGGAGGAGGCGGGGGCGGCGACGTTGCCGGCTCCCTCTTAAAGGCGCAGTGCCGATTCTTTCACTTGGCTTGCACGCGGTCCTGCAGAACAGGCGTTCGAATCCCCACTCGGCCACGAAGCTCGCCGGGTGGCCTTGGGCCAGCCGCTGCCTTTCAGCCTAACCAACCTCGGCAAGGTCGTGGTAGGGATTCAACGAGGGTGGGGACCTCAGTCTCCTTGGAGGAAAAGGTGGGCTATAAATTCAACAAATAAATAAATAAAGTGGTTGGTGGAAGCGGGCAGGGAAAGCAGTGCCTGGGTGTAGCTGCCTCCGCAATTGCCTGCATTACTCAATAGTGATGCTATGTCAGAAACAGATTAGAAAATGTAAATGGTGGCTTGCACAGTGTGGGGTGGAGGGACCTAAGACAGCCTTGCTGGAGTGCCGGACTTCTGGCAACTTCCTGAGGATGCCATGTGCTGGAGTTGTTCCAGGCTATTCTACTTTGCAGGGCTGTTGTGAAGATTTTTTTAAAAACAACAACAACAGGAGTCCCGGAATAAATAATGACATATCCTAAGTTCATTAATGAAAGGATGTAATAGAAATGCAATAAAATAAGCATATCATGCTGCTAGAGAATGTATTATTTCAACCTTGTCAACAAGCTTACAAAAGTTACCAGAATGCATTTTTTCTTTTTTATACTAACCTGAGTGGACTGGCTAAAGAGGGACGGAAAGCCTGTTGTGTTTTTATACTAAAAAAAATCCTTCCAGTAGCACCTTTAAGACCAACTAAGTTAGTTCTTGGTATGAGCTTTCGTGTGCAAGCACACTTCTTCAGATACACACTGAAGTGTTTTTATACTGTATGTGAAAGAGGGGGGCGTCCTTCACATGTATGCAGTTCCTTATCACCTATGGCAGAGGTGAGCAACCTGAGTTCTGAATACCAAATGTGGCCCTCCACATCCTTCTCTGACTCTGCTGCACAACCTCAAGTGCTTTCTCCTGGCTGCAATGTGTTCTTGAAGAGTGGTGATAGCTCTCCCCTGCCTGGACAGAAGATACGTTACATTCACCCCAATCTAAGGCTAGTGAGAGACTTAAGGCAGCCAGTGCTTCCCTCTGGTCTGGTTTCCTTGGAATGAGTATTTTTGAAGACTGGTGTCTTTTTGATATATGGTTTTATTTACCCACACACACAACCAGAGCACAAGATGAAAAGCTCCTAGCATCACTACTACATCAGAACTTGCTCCTCCATTAGACTTCCAGAGAGATCCCCCAAAGGTTTGGTTTCATCCCACCGTGAGCAAGTCAAACCTCTGTGTCTTCTCAGCTGCATACTTGACAAAGGCTAGCCTCTGACCTACTGTTCTCTTGCCTCTAGGATGATGTGGTGTCTAGCCACGTGTGTGAGATCTGGCTTCTCTTCCTTCTAGAAACATCAGAGAAATGCTGGGAGGGTATGGAGTTATCTGACCCCCGAGCCAAGGAGATAAGTAACTATACAGTACAGTGGTACCTTGGGTTAAGAACTTAATTCGTTCTGGAGGTCCGTTCTCAACCTGAAACTGTTCTTAACCTAAAGCACCACTTTAGCTAATGGGGCCTCCTGCTGCTGCTGTGCCGCCGGAGCATGTTTTCTGTTCTCATCCTGAAGCAAAGTTCTTAACCTGAGGTACTATTTCTGGGTTAGCGGAGTCTGTAACCTGAAGCGTATGTAACCTGAAGCGTATGTAACCAGAGGTACCACTGTACAAGCTTTAGAAGACAACTGAAGACAGCCCTGTGTAGGGAAGTATTTTTTTAAAGTTTAATGTTTTATTATGTTTTTATATATGCTGGAAGCCGCCCAGAGTGGCTGGAGCAACCAGGTCAGATGGGCAGGGTATAACTAATTAGTAGTAGTAGTAGTAGTATGGAATAGGATGTCTCTATTTTCATCAGATAAATGTTGGAGGGTATGCACATATACACAACCAGGGCACAAGATGAAGGGCTCACAGCATCACTGCTACATCAGATCTTGCTCCTCCATTAGGTCCCTAGGGAGATCCCCCAAAGGTTTGGTTTCAGCACTGAGAGGAAGTCAAACCTCTGTGTCTTCCCAGCTGTAGACAAGACAAAGGCCAGCCTCTGACCTACTGTTCTCTTGCCTCCAGGATGATGTTTCTAGCCACATGTGTGAGATCTGGCTACCCTTCCTTGTAGAGACAGTACTAGCTTGTTTTTCTATGACAACACGCCTATACTTGCTCAAGTCTTTAGGCATATAAAAGGATGTGAGCAGGGTCAGCTTGACCTTTTACAAAGAAACTGGTTCAGGCACTTCAGCTCCTACTATAGACTCCCATCGTCCAGATAAAGAACCACAGACTTTGGATGGGACCCAAACACATAATCCAAACCAACCCCCTGGTCCTACAACAGCAAGTTGCATGCACTAAATACCTCTGGCTTTTGTATGTAGCCTTCTTTACCAGAGATGGGGAATCTGTGGCCCTCCATCCTGTTCCATGGAAAGGTAATATTCACAACCTTGCCCTGCCCACTTTTGCCTTTGTCTCACCAGTGCCACCCACCCCCACCTGGCATTGGCATCCAGCCCCCATAAGGGGGCTCATGAGGGAATGTCACCCTCAGACTGAAAGATTTTTCAATCCATGGCTAGTCCTTAAAAACAATTCTGCATGAAAACTAGTCTTCAGTGGAACCTTCTGAAGGAAGAAAAGAGTCAAAAACATTTTTCCTTGAATCCCAGGTGGTTTATTGGATGCTCTCTAGGCAGAATCCTAGAGTGGTAAACCCCCTGGCATCGTGAAACAAATCCCTCACCAGGGTACTCTGCGTCCTTCCCAGTCCACAAAGGTACCGTTATCCACCTCAGAAAGTGTGGAGAGAACATGAATTATTCCTCGTGTACTCTCTTCTACAGTCAGGTCCGCCTCCTGTGAAGCAAAATATTGTAAGTGAAGGATTTCTTAAGTTCGGAAAAAGTCATTCTTGAGCATCAAATAGCAGAAGGCCTAGATGCTGTTAGATGTCTTGGTTATAAGATTTCAGTCTGCACATTAAACATTGCTTTATGAAAGACAACCAAGTGGCCATGCATGCCAAAGGATAGCAGTTCACTGCAAGGCCTCAGAGGACTATGCTTGCTTTTCCAGGAGCAATTTTGGATATTATTAGAAGCACCAACTCATAGATGTTCCCTTCATTGCCTTGCTCTTGTGCTTTTAATACCTCCAAGCAGTGAAGGATGGGGCACGAGCTACTCAGCCACCACCATCCAACTAAAAATGTCAAGGAATTTGTTAAATATCATCCTATAAGGTTGCCCACCTTTTCTATGATTACCAAAAGCCTTGAGCACTTACGAAATTGAGTTGAGTTTTCACCCAGCCAGGATGGATGCAAACACACAGAATCCCATAAACTGGATACGTGAGTGACTGGCACTTGGTGAGCATGTTTAAAGCAGCCTACATGGGAGAAAAAACAAACCATGAGCAGAGGGTGCATTGAACTGTGGGGAGCTGCTTAATATGGATAGCAAGGTGGATAGAAAGGATTTGGAGGCAGAGAGGTTTGTAAGAGAAACTGGACATCATTGAGCATTCCTGACACAAAAACTAGCAACTTGGAAGTTATCTATCATGGACACCACTCTTGAACAAGATTTTTGACAGGCATTTGTGAGTGTTCCCCATGCTTGTTGGCTGCATCATTTTGCTAACTGATTTGTAGCTTTAAATGTTTGTTCTAAGTTCTGCAAGAAGAAAAGGACTGTACACATGCTATTTATTTGTAGAAAACATCCTGGTATCTTCCCTTAATGCCATCCACTGTTTTAGAAAATGCAACATCCTCACAACAGAAGTTTGTCTCTCAACATTTATCTGTGGGCAATGCATGATTATTGCGCAGATGCACACATACAGCTTTCATTTGGAAAGATAATCGCAGCAGGGCAGGGGAGGCTGCAGACAGTTTCACATGGATTTCACATAAGGTACCTTACTGCAGCGATAGGCAACAGTCATCTTTCTTTCCCATAGCAGCATAACTTCCATGGAGCCTGCAGCACTGGAGGTATTGATAACGGCTGCCTTGCAGCAGCTCAGCCCTTCCTGGGGATATCTCTGAGCTGCCATCTTCAGCAGGGGCAGAAATGCCTAAAAGAGAATAGTGATCATGGCTGTTGTTAGGTCAATTAATGCAGCTATCTTAGGGCAGTGATACCGGAGGAAAGCACTGGATGCACTGTATAAAGTTAAAGGTATATATAAACAATGCTCGTAGCAGAGTTAGGATTTCTGATCCAAAAATACTTTCTATAAGCTTTTGCACAAGGAGTCCCGTAAGACTTAGCATACATTTAGAATTGTTTGAACACATAGCTGGGCAACCTGTGCCATGGCCTCATTTTATGCGGCCCCCCACAGGTCCTGAAGCTCCTATATTCTAAGGTCTCACCCATGTTTCTTCCTTCTAGTTCGCTTCTTGGCATATTAAACTTTTTGACAATGTATTGGAAGCTTCTGCATTCTCTCTCTTTTACTACGTGTTTGCATAGCACACTAAGATAGGAAAGGCATTAATGTCATCTGTTTTCCAGAAAGTAGCCATATTGATGCATTCTATTAAAAAAAATTGTCTGCATGTTCATGAGAGCAGCCCCATTAAACGTCTGGGGAAGGAAAGCTAGAAAGCATTCCTATTTTTATGCCAGACTGATGTTCAGCAACTGGTGGATCTATCAGTGTTGGTTTATCATTATTCCTACCTTAAGTTCAATTCTCTGAATTTCCATATCAGATTGCAATTATTTTCTTAAAATCCTCATGAAAATTAATTGCTCAAACAAATACTGCTTTTCTCCTACCCAGTTGGTTGCTTTTGTTTAATTCTCCCAAAGGGCCAGAACATCACAGTTATTACCAGGGCAATAGGTAGTGAGTAAAGGGTTTTGCAGCCCCATGAAAAGCAAAAACTTACCTGGCTCACCTGAAGTGGCCCAATAGTATTGACGGCATATACATCTGCCATGTCCTTTGCATTTTCTTCCTCCAGGTCATTTCCAGAAGTAACACCAGCATTGTTCATCAGGAGGTTCAATCCACATTCTCCAACACACCTTTGCACTTGCTCCACAGCTGCCTTGATGCTCTGGAGGTCAGTGACATCTGCAGAATGACATTTCTAAGCCCTTAAGAACTGGGTGGTGTGGGGATGCCCAAGGGACTAATAAAAAGGCCCTTTTAAAACTACCAAGGCAGGTGGCTTGGGGGGATCTTACAGATTACAAGGATGAGAGGTGCTTTTCAGTCCACTTATTTGTCTCTTGGCCTGTCTTTTCTTTTGTTAGTGTGGGACAAGAAGCTACAGTTAGAACGGGATATGGAACAACTGATTGCTTCAAAATTGGGAAAGGAGTATGGCAAGGCTGTATAATGTCTCCCTGCTTTTTTAACTTATATGCAGAATTCATCATGTGAAAGGCTGGGCTGGATGAATCCCAAACCGGAATTAAGATCACCGGAAGAAATATCAACAACCTCAGATATGCAGATGACACAACCTTGATGGCTTAAAGTGAGGAGGAATTAAAGAACCTTTTAATGAGGGTGAAAGAGGAAAGTGCAAAATATGGTCTGAAGCTCAACATCAACAAAACAAAGATCATGGTCACTGGTCCCATCACCTCCTGGCAAATAGAAGGGGAAGAAATGGAGGCAGTGAGAGATTTTACTTTCTTGGGCTCCGTGATCACTGCAGATGGTGACAGCAGTCACGAAATTAAAAGACGCCTGCTTCTTGGGAGAAAAGCAATGACAAACCTAGACAGCATCTTAAAAAGCAGAGATATCACCTTTCCAACAAAGGTCCATATAGTTAAAGCTATGGTTTTCCCAGTAGTGATGTATGGAAGTATGAGCTGGACCATAAAGAAGGCTGATCGCCGAAGAATTGATGCTTTTGAATTATGGTGTTGGAGGAGACTCTTGAGAGTCCCATGGACTGCAAGAAGATCAAACCTATCCATTCTTAAGGAAATCAGCCCTGAGTGCTCACTGGAAGGACAGATCCTGAAGCTGAGGCTCCAATACTTTGGCTACCTCATGAGAAGAGAAGACTCCCTGGAAAAGACCCTGATGTTGGGAAAGATGGAGGGCACAAGGAGAAGGGGACAACAGAGGACGAGATGGTTGGATAGTGTTCTCAAAGCTACCGGCATGAGTTTGACCAAACTGCAGGAGGCAGTGGAAGACAGGAGTGCCTGGCGTGCTCTGGTCCATGGGGTCACGAAGAGTCGGACACGACTAAACAACAACAACAGCTACCACAGCCCACTTGAGAAGGAAGAACAAGTGCTTCGCTGAATCATGGAGCTCTGTGTGTCTTTCTGAGTGTGCATGCAGTGAGCACAGGGACTGACTGGAAGCTGGCTTTTAAAAATACTTGTATCACATTAATATCACTCCATCAAAAAACAAGCTCAAAGCAAGGGGATTGTAAGGCCAAAATACTTAACTATTGTAGGTGGAGAAAAGTCCTGACAACACTTTACTGAACAAACTGAACAAAAAACTGTGTGTAATTTAGGGAGAAAGCAGCAGAGATATTTTGTCTCTCTTAGTTCAGGCCTTGCATATGCACACTGAAAGATCCCTGCAGTTCCTCTTCCAAGATTTATGAAATCTTTGGGACTATCAGACACACAAAAGGTAAGGCTGAGCCCTAAACAAGGCCATTGTGAATCCCAAGTACCGTACTTTATTCTTTGGACTATGGTAACATACCACAGGCTATGTATGGTACCTGTTATGGAAGCCTTGCCTTTGTGTGTCATATTTCCTCTGTAAGAATTCACAGACACAGAAAGGTAGAGTACCCATAAGAAATAGCATGAGGCTATGACTTTGGTAGGCCGTTTTGGAAAGTTCCTTTATGGCAGGTATGGGGAGCCTTTGACTCTCCAAATATTAGTGAGCTACAAATCTAATCAGCCCCAGCAAGCATGGTCAATGGGCAAGGTTGATGGGAGTTGTAATTCAGCAATATATGGTGGGCCTGATACCACTTCAGAAGAGAGGCTTTGTTGCTTAAGCCCTTGATTGGCTGTGAACCGTCCTTTTTCCAGTTACTGCTTTGTGGTTTGTGGTTTGCACTGGTGCTGGGAATGTCTATTCATCCTGCACTTGGAACTTGAGACTTACCCAGCTGCAGCACCACCAGATTCTGATGCTGGCATGCCAACTCCTTTATTTCCTGTCAAAAAAGAAATGTTTTACCTCCTTGATTAAACTGGAACTACTCACCAAGAGAGACCCTGAGCCTTAGAACTGGATGCTGAAAATGCTTAGTAGAGTCTGATAGAAACTCAAGAATCTCACATAGAACAGTGCCTTGCAAGGAGAACACCTTCCTCTTCAATATTAATAGGCAGTGCTTTTTCGGGGGGCGGGGATGCAGGGGTACACATACCTCTAAACATTTTGTTAATCTTTTTACTTTTGCCCATTTACTGTATTTATTTTCCCAATTTGAACTATAAAATGATGATTTTTCTGGAGTCAAAATGAGAGTACCCCTAAATATTTTTTTAAGAGGAAAAAAGCACTGTTAATAGGTGAGTACGTTATGAACAGAAAACCTTGTACATGGAAAAATGGTTAGCAGTCTGAAAGGCCTCCCCACCTTCCCCTTTGTAATTCTCCCAAGACCACAGCCTCTTTCTCACCACATCATACTCTCATTGGCATTGCTCTATACACTCAAAAAATGCTTCTGCTTGGCTAGAATATGTCCTTGTACTGTAACAGTGCCTTTTACTTGTTCAGATGGAGGATGGAGAGAAAGGTGTATGTAGAAACTAGTGACTTTTGCATCAGTGGCACGTAGCCTATTATACAAGGACAGCAGCCATATCTGTTGCTTGGCCCATTTTGGCTTCTGGCCCCCTACACCACTGGCATGTGGCCCCCAGAAAGTTGCCCACAGGGGAATGTACTGAAAGGAAAATGTGGAAGACCTAAGGGTAAGTTGAACACTATTACAAAGTTACTTTGAAGGAACTAGACTGTTAAAAGAGATAAAAATCATGCATGGTGTTGACTTGGGGTTTAAGGGATTAATTTATTTCCTGACAGCCAATACTCTCCTTTCCTGGTAAACGGCTTAAAAAGGTGTTGAAACTTAATTCAGCAAAATGATAATTGCTGGACAAACCAGTCTACAGGTGGAATTAGAGTGATAGAGATCTTCTTTTATGTCCCTCCCCATTAATGGATGCTGTAATTTTCTAAGACTATTATCATATCGCAGCTCAACTGGCCGCTAAGAGACAGCACTGTGAACTACAGCTTTTTGGCAGCCTTGGGAGAGCTGCTGGCCCATCACAGCAGTGTTGAGAGCAGCAGACAAGGCAGGCAGTGGGCAACTCAGATGAGCCACTGAAAACAGTCACACCAGAGAAGGGCAGCTGCTGGTGAAACCAAAGGCCCAACAGCATTCTCTCCAACCGGGCACCCTCCAGATGTTTCGGACTACAACTCCCATCAACCCCATCCAGCACAGAAAGCTGACATTACATTCTTACAACGTAGTAACATCACTACTCTCTTATGCTACCTTCTTGGTCCTCACCTTGCTTTTTGGTCCATCCATGTCTAGGGTAGTAGCAAAGACCCACTGAGGTGGAGTTGGCAGCCTCAGAAACTGCTTCACCAGACCCAGGCCAATTCCCGAATTGGATCCTGTCACCAGAACACTCTGAACAGGGAAATCTGTCGCCATCCCCTTGGAGCTGCAGCCTTTGGCTTCCATGCTTGTAACGCTTGCTTCAAAGAACGTCGGGTCGTCACATGAGATGCTTTTATGGGAAGTAGGCACCTCCTTTAATCTTCACATAATCTTATGCTGGATGCTACACCTCATTTGCTGACTAGCTCGTTGGCCACCTCTGTTTTTTAACAACAACATCATCATTAGCAATGGAAAAACGAAGAAGCATTATGGCATTATGGTATAGAGGACAGACAGTTCCAAATTAAAATCTTCAGTCAGTCTCTCAGCCTGTTTGGCTTTGCAGGATTGTTATGAAAATTTAAAAACGGGGTGAAGCAAATCACTATGTATCCTGAGTTCATTAGTGAAAAAGTACTAAAAAAGCATACTGTGTCACTAGGGAATAAAATAACCAGGATATAAAAACTAACCAGAGGGGGAATGGCATAAGCAGTGGCATAGGAATGTGGGTGTGGTGGGTGTGGGCCACCTCGTGTGTCATCACCGGGGGGTGTGCGTGACAAAATGGCAGAAATGTGAGTTTTAAAAACGTAGCTGGGTGCAAACAGGAGCCCCCACAGCGGACTCCTTCATCAGAGCCTGGCTCCGCGCCAGAAGGTGCTGTGGCTTGGCTGTAGCACTTGTGCCTGGCGCAGCTGCGCCCTGAATCGGGAGAAGAGCAGGCGAGTGGACGGCAGTGCTGCTGCTCACCTTCCTCACTGCGGGACGCCCAGCAGCAGCAACTCTCCTGACCCAGTAGCAGATAGCAGGAGGGTCAGCGGCAATGCTGCCAGCCACCCTCCTTGGCGTGGCGCCTTGCGCCCAGCTGCAGTAGCTCCGTCACCAGGTCATGTCTGACCTGGTAGCAGAAAGCAGGGGGAGCGTGAACAGCAGCTTCCCTGCCCCTCTCCTACCCTGAACTGTGGCACGTGAGAAGAAAAAGAAGAAGAGAAGTTTGGATTTGATATCCCGCTTTATCACTACCCGAAGGAGTCTCAAAGCGGCTAACATTCTCCTTTCCCTTCCTCCCCCACAACAAACACTCTGTGAGGTGAGTGAGGCTGAGAGACTTCAAAGAAGTGTGACTGGCCCAAGGTCACCCAGCAACTGCATGTGAAGCAGCGGGGAAGCGAACCCGGTTCCCCAGATTACGAGTCTCCCCCTCTTAACCACTACACCACACTGGCTCCCTTCCCTTCGAAGGCACCCTTCGTGCTCCACCCTCCTTGGGCACACCCCATGCAGCCACCCAGGGCAGCACGGGCACATGCTCCACCGCTGGGCAGAAGAGGCCCTCAGTACTCTCTCTGACCACACCCTTCTCTAACTCTTCTTCACAACCTCCTCAAGAGCTTTTGCGTGGCTGCAACATGTCCTTGTGCAGTGATGATAGGTACCCCTTGCTTGGACAGAGGAAGTGTGTGTTACATGAATCCCAATCTCAGACCAGTGAGAGGCTTCATGGCAGCTGCGCCATCCTTGTGGGGTCATGGGTGCCCAAGCACACACAAAATTCCCCATGAGGGGATTTGACCCTCAATATTACGCAGCTGGGCAGGCTCCAATGGGCCCTACACTGGGCCCAACGGAACCCGGCACACCTGGGTCATGGGTTCTATTGCTTCCCTTGGGCCCAGGTTCTTTGGAATAGTATCACTGAAGAATGTATCTTTTTGACAATGGTTTTATTTACACATACATCTGAGTGTCCCTATTTTCCAGGGACAGTCCCAGATTTACAGAAGCCATTGTTGTTTCTGATTTGATCCTGGACCAGAATGTCCCACCTTGCCTTAGGCTATCCCTATTTTCCTCAGAAAAATGCTGGGAGAGTATGGAGTTATGCGACCCCTGAGCCAAGGAAATAGGTAACTATACAGTACAACCTTTAGAAGACAACAACTAGAAGTCAGCCCTGTGTAGGGAAGTATTTTCTTAATGTTTAATGTTTTATTATGTTTTTATATATGTTGGAAGCCGTCCAGAATGGCTGGAGCAACTAGGTCACATGGGCAAGGTATAACTAATTAATAGTAGTATGGAATAGGATGTCTCTATTTTCATCAGATAAATGTTGGAGGGTATGCACATATACACAACCAGGGCACAAGATGAAGGGCTCACAGCATCACTGCTACATCAGATCTTGCTCCTCCATTAGGTCTCTAGGGAGATCCCCCAAAGGTGTGGTTTCAGCTCTGAGAGGAAGCCAAGCCTCTGTGTCTTCCCAGCTGCAGACAAGACAGAGGCCAGCCTCTGACCTACTGTTCTCTTGCCTCCAGGGTGATGAGTCTAGCCATGTGTGTGAGATCTGGATACCCTTCCTTGTAGAGACAGTACTAGCTCATTTTTCTATGACAACACGCCCATACTTGCTCAAGTCTTTAGGCATATAAAAGGATGCTGAGCAGGGTCAGCTTGACCTTTTACAAAGAAGCTGGTTCAGGCACTTCAGCTCCTACTACAGACTCCCATCGTCCAGATAAAGAACCACAGACTTTGGATGGGACCCAAACACATAATCCAAACCAACCCCCTGGTCCTACAACAGTGAGTTGCACGCACTAAATACCTCTGGCTTTTGTATGTAGCCTTCTTTACCAGAGATGGGGAATCTGTGGCCCTCCATCCTGTTCCATGGAAAGGTAATATTCACAACCTTGCCCTGCCCACTTTTGCCTTTGTCTCACCAGTGCCACCCACCCCCACCTGGCATTGGCATCCAGCCCCCATAAGGGGGCTCATGAGGGAATGTGACCCTCAGACTGAAAGATCTTTCAATCCATGGCTAGTCCTTAAAAACAATTCTGCATGAAAACTAGTCTTCAATGGAGCCTTCTGAAGGAAGAAAAGAGTCAAAAACATTTTTCCTTGAATCCCAGGTGGTTTATTGGATGCTCTCTAGGCAGAATCCTAGAGTGGTAAACCCCCTGGCATCGTGAAACAAATCCCTCACCAGGGTACTCTGCGTCCTTCCCAGTCCACAAAGGTACCGTTATCCACCTCAGAAAGTGTGGAGAGAACATGAATTATTCCTCGTGTACTCTCTTCTACAGTCAGGTCCGCCTCCTGTGAAGAAAAATATTGTAAGTGAAGGATTTCTTAAGTTCGGAAAAAGTCATTCTTGAGCATCAAATAGCAGGAGGCCTAGATGCTGTTAGATGTCTTGGTTATAAGATTTCAGTCTGCACATTAAACATTGCTTTATGAAAGACAACCAAGTGGTCATGCATGCCAAAGGATAGCAGTTCACTGCAAGGCCTCAGAGGACTATGCTTGCTTTTCCAGGAGTAATTTTGGATATTAGAAGTACCAATTCATAGATGCTCCCTTCATTGCCTTTTTCTTGTGCTTTTAATACCTCCAGCCAGTGAAGGATGGGGCACTGGAGCTACTCAGGCACCATCAGCCAACTAAAAATGTCAAGCAATTTGTTAAAAGAAATATCATCCTATAGGGCTGCCCACATTTCCATGATTACCAAAAGCCTTGAGCACTTACTTGCATGCCTTGAGTTTTCACCCAGCCAGGATGGATGCAAACACACAGAATCCCATAAGCTGGATACGTGAGTGACTGGCATTTGGTGAGCATGTTTAAAGCAGCCTACAAGGGAGAAAAAAACAAACCATGAGCAGAGGGTGCATTGAACTGTGGGGAGCTGCTTAATATGGATAGCAAGGTGGCTAGAAAGGATTTGCAGGCAGAGAGGTTTGTAAGAGAAATTGGACATCATTGAGCATTCCTGACACAAAAACTAGCAACTTGGAAGTTATCTATCATGGACACCACTCTTGAACAAGATTTTTGACAGGCATTTGTGAGTGTTCCCCATGCTTGTTGGCTGCATCATTTTGCTAACTAATTTGTAGCTTTAAATGTTTGTTCTAGGTTCCGCAAGAAGAAAAGGACTGTACACATGCTATTTATTTGTAGAAAACATCCTGCTATCTTCCCTTCATGCCATCAACAGTTTTAGAAAATGCAGCATCCTCACAACAGAAGTTTGTCTCTCAACATTTATCTGTGGGCAATGCATGATTATTGCGCAGATGCACACATACAGCTTTCATTTGGAAAGATAGTCACAGCAGGGCAGGGGAGGGAGCAGACAGTTTCACATGGATTTCACATAAGGTACCTTACTGCAGCGATAGGCAACAACCTTCCTGCTTTCCCATAAATGCATAACTTCCATGGAGCCTGCAGCACTGGAGGTATTGATAATGGCTGCCTTGCAGCAGCTCAGCCCTTCCTGGGGATATCTCTGAGCTGCCATCTTCAGCAGGGGCAGAAAAGCCTAAAAGAGAATAGAGATCATGGCTGTTGTTAGGTCAATGAATGCAGCTATCTTAGGGCAGTGATACCGGAGGAAAGCACTGGATGCACTGTATAAAGTTGAAGATATATATAAACAATGCTCGTAGCAGAGTTAGGATTTCTGATCCAAAAATACTTTCTATAAACTTTTGCACAAGGAGTCCCGTAAGACTTAGCATACATTTAGAATTGTTTGAACACACAGCTGGGCAACCTGTGCCCTGGCCTCATTTTATGCAGCCCCCCACAGGTCCTGAAGCTGCTCTATTCTAAGGTCTCACCCATGTTTCTTCCTTCTAGTTCGCTTCTTGGCATTTTAAAGTTGTCCTTCTCCCACAACTTCTGCAATCTCTCTCTTTTACTACGTGTTTGCATAGCACACTAAGATAGGAAAGGCAGTCATGTCATCTGTTTTCCAGAAAGTAGCCATATTGATCCATTCTGTTAAAAAAAATTGTCTGCATGTTCATGAGAGCAGCCCCATTAAACGTCTGGGGAAGGAAAGCTAGAAAGCATTCCTATTTTTATGCCAGACTGATGTTCAGCAACTGGTGGATCTATCAGTGTTGGTTTATCATTATTCCTACCTTAAGTTCAATTCTCTGAATTTCCATATCAGATTGCAATTATTTTCTTAAAATCCTCATGAAAATTAATTGCTCAAACAAATACTGCTTTTCTCCTACCCAGTTGGTTGCTTTTGTTTAATTCTCCCAAAGGGCCAGAACATCACAGTTATTACCAGGGCAATAGGTAGTGAGTAAAGGGTTTTGCAGCCCCATGAAAAGCGAAAACTTACCTGGCTCACCTGAAGTGGCCCAATAGTATTGACGGCATATACATCTGCCATGTCCTTTGCATTTTCTTTCTCCAGGTCGTTTCCAGAAATAACACCAGCATTGTTCATCAGGAGGTTCAATCCACATTCTCCAACACACCTTTGCATTTGCTCCACAGCTGCCTTGATGCTCTGGAGGTCAGTGACATCTGCAGAATGACATTTCTTTCTTTTTTCCCCCCTAATATTTTATTAAGGATTTTCTTGTTTTACAGAAGTAAGTGTAATGCCTCGTATTTTTTTTCCATATAACATTTTTACAAATCCATTTCATTTGTTGAGGCATTAGGGGGAGAAGAAGAAAAAAAGAAAGAAAGGAAAAGAAAGGGGGAGTAGGGGAAGGGAAGATGGATGGGGGTGGGGTCGGGTGGCGATGTTTCTATTATGCTTAATGTATGTAGAGTTTGGTGTCAGCGTTACTTGTGTTCCTTTGGTGGTGAGAGAGGTTGGGGTTGGCCTAGGGTGTGATTGGCTGTGGTGATCTTTGTTTTCGTGTGTGAGTGAGGTGGGTGGGTGTTTTGGATCAGGTTAGCCATATTGATTTGTATGCTGTTGGTGGATTATTGTCATTGTCTTGTTGGGCTGTGTATGTGATAAAGGGGAGCCATACCGGGCTGAAGGCGTCTTCTTCTGTTTGTCCCTGTGTCAGTTTCAGTTTATTAGTTAATTTTTCTTGTAGGGCTGTTTCCCATACTATTTGGTACCATTGGTCCATGCTTACTCCTGACAGGTCTACATTTCTAAGCCCTTAAGAACTGGGTGGTGTGGGGATGCCCAAGGGACTAATAAAAAGGCCCTTTTAAAACTACCAAGGCGGATAGCTTTAGGGGATCTTACAGATTAAGTCCATTCAAGGATGAGAGGTGCTTTTTGGTCCACTTATTTGTCACCTTGGCCTGTCAGCTATTTTTGTTAGCGTAGCAGCTACCACAGTCCACTTGAGGAGGAAGAACAAGTGCTTCTCTGAATCATGGAGGTATGTGTGTGTTTACAGGGAACACAGTGAAGGCCTGGCTTTTAAAAATGTTTGCACCACATTTATATCGCTCCATCAGAAAATGAGCTCAAAGCAAGGCAATTGTAAGGCCAAAGTACTTAATGTAGGTGGAATTCAGAGAAAAAAATTTGGCAACACTTTACTGTGTGTAATTTAGGGAGAAAGCTGTAGGGATATTTTGTCTCTCTCAGTTCAGGCCTTGCATATACTGTAGCAAGAAGACATTCAGCCAAAGGTACATATAGAAGAAAACTGCTTAGGCTGCTTTGCATGCTTGCTAATCAACACCTCCACCCAGCCGGTTCATAACTGACTTCAACACTAACATAAGGTTACCAGACGTCCCTGTTTCCTGGGGCAGTCCCTGGATTTACAATCAGTCCCCTGACAAAATCCTATCATTCCTATTGAAGTTGAAAAGTGTCCCTGGATTCATTGAAAAAAATCTGGTAACCTTACACTAACATAATTACACTGAATGATCCGTGCAGTTTCACTTCCAACGTTTTATTCTTTACTTTTTATGAAATATTTGGGACAATTAGACACATAGAAGGTAAAGCTGAGCCCTAAACAAGGCCACTGGGAGTCTCAAGTACAATAGTACTTCAGGTTAAGTACTTAATTCGTTCCAGAGGCCCATTCTTAACCTGAAACTGTTCTTAACCTGAGGTACCACTTTAGCTAATGGGGCCTCCCACTGCTGCTGCGCCACAGGGGCGTGATTTCTGTTCTCATCCTGAAGCAAAGTTCTTAACCTGAGGTAATATTTCTGGGTTAGCAGAGTCTGTAACCTGAAGCGTATGTAACCTGAAGCGTATGTAACCCGAGGTACCACTGTACACTGGAATCCCCACATATGTATGGGTTTTGCAGAAGCACTTGTGCAAGTCCACCCTGTTCTGCCTCTGCCCCATTCTGCCCCCCTTCTGCCCTGTTCTGCCCCCTCCCTGCCCCTTGAGGTGCCAAAAATGATGTGTAAATAAGTGGTTGTGCAGCAGTGGGTGGTGCCTGAACTTTATTCTGTGGACTATGGTAACATATAACAGGTTGTGGTACCTGTTCTGGAAGCCTTGCCTTTCTGTGCCATATTGCTTCTATATGGATTCACAGACACAGAAAGGTAGAGTACCCATAAGAGATTGCATTAGCCCATGTCTTTGGTAAGCCATTTTGGAAAGTTCCTTTATGGCTCTCCAGTTGTTGCTGAACTACAACTCTCATCAGTCCCAGAAAACTTGGTCAATGGCCAAGGATGATGGGAGTTGTAGTTCCGCAACATATGGTGGGCCAAACATTCCCCACACATCTATTATGTGACGATATGGACAGAGACTACATATAGGTGCATCTCATTTCAAAGCTTCATTGAAGTTGTGGGAAGAATCAAAAGTACTTATCACTGATATTCTGTAATGGGAGCAAATCATCTTGTTTTCCAGTTACTGCTTTGTGGACTATACTGGTTTGCACTGGTGCTGGGAATGTCTATTCATCCTGCACTTGGAACTTGAGACTTACCCAGCTGCAGCACCACCAGATTCTGATGCTGGCATGCCAACTCCTTTATTTCCTGTCAAAAAAGAAACGTTTTACCTCCTTGATTAAACTGGAACTAGGCAGCAAGAGAGACCCAGAGCCTTAGAGCTGGTTCCTAAAAATGCTTAGCAGAGTAACAGACACTTAGGAATCTCACTCAGAGCAAACCCTTGCCAGGAAAACATCCTCCTCTCCAATATTAATAGGGGGAGCACACCTCTATGCAGGCTTCGTAACTCTCCCAAGACCACAGCCTCTTTCTCACCAGGTCATACCCCTCACTGGCATTGCTCTACACCCTCCTCAATGCTTTTGCCTGGCTGAAATATGCCCTTGTGCCTTTTACTTGTTCTGATGGAGGATGGAGAGAGGTGTATGTAGACTTTTGCATCAGTGGAATGTAGCCTATTATACAAGGGCAGCAGCCATATCTGTTGCCTGGCCCACTTTTGCTTCTGACCCCCCACACCACTAGCATCTGGCCCCCAGAAAGTTGTCCTTAAGGTAAGGTTACCAGATTTTTTTCAAAGAATCTGGGGAAACTTTTTTTTTTTTAAAGAGGGGGTGAAAGTTATTTTTTTAAAAAAGGTATTAACAAAAATTCTCTTCTTTGGTCTCTGTCGCGTGGCCTTCCTCTGCGCCCCGGCCTGCTCTCTTGGAGCGCTAGCCACTGCGGAGTACACTCTGGTCGGGCCTGGGCTTGGCCACGTGTCCTTCCCCCCCCCCCCCGGTGCTCTCCTACCTTTCTTCCTCAGCAGTGGCAGCAGCGTGGCAAGGTCAGGGCTCCCCTCTTTTTTCTCCTTCCTCTTTTTCTTCCTTCTCCTTCTCCTCTCCTCCTTCTCCCTGCTTTGTCTCTGGGGTTTTCCTGGCCCCGGAGCGCCGATGGGCAGTCGGCCGGGTGCTCCCGCTGCTGGCTTGATTTGGGTCACCAGGGTGTGGGTGTGTGTGTCATTGGTTTCCCCAGTTGACAGCCGGGCATCCCTGGTTTCCTCTTGGCAGTGGCAGCGGCAGCAGCAGTCTCAGCAGCCCAGAGCCAGCCTGGTAGCGCAGTAGGCTCTGGCTGGCTTCAGGAGCTGCTCGCTGCTGTGGCACCCGCCATTTTGCCTCACCGGAAGTCCCCATATGATGTGTCTTGTGCCGTTGAACCAATCACGCAACATTCATTCCTTACTAATAAATCTACAACATTTAAAATATAAATCCAGGGACATGAAATGAAATCTAGGACATTCTGTGGACGGATTTTGTCCGGGGACAGATTTGTAAATCTGGGGACTGTCCCCAGGAAATGGGGACATCTGGTAACCATACCTTAAGGTCTCTATTATTATACCCAGCCTACACTACAAAGAAATGTTATTGAGGAGGCACAAGGGAGTGTTAGGCAGCCCGGTAGAAATAGACACTGATCTATTTCTGGCATTATTACAAAGTTAGTTTGAAGGAACTAGACTGTTAAAAAAGATAAAAATTCTGCATGGAGTTGACTTGGGGTTTAAGGGATTAGATTATTTCCTGACAGCCAATACTCTCCCCTGCTGGTAAACAGCTTAAAAAGGTGTTGAAACTTAATTCAGCAAAATGATAATTGCTGGACAAACCAGTCTACAGGTGGAATTAGAGTGATAGAGATCTTCTTTTATGTCCCTCCCCATTAATCTATGCTGTAATTTTCTAAGACTATTATCATATCGCAGCTCAACTGGCCGCTAAGAGACAGCACTGTGAACTACAGCTTTTTGGCAGCCTTGGGAGAGCTGCTGGCCCATCACAGCAGTGTTGAGAGCAGCAGACAAGGCAGGCAGTGGGCAACTCAGATGAGCCACTGAAAACAGTCACACCAGAGCAGGGCAGCTGCTGGTGAAACCAAAGGCCCAACAGCATTCTCTCCAACCGGGCACCCTCCAGATGTTTCGGACTACAACTCCCATCAACCCCATCCAGCCCGCAAAGCTGACATTACATTCTTACAACGTAGTAACATCACTACTCTCTTATGCTACCTTCCTGGTCCTCACCTTGCTTTTTGGTCCATCCATGTCTAGGGTAGTAGCAAAGACCCACTGAGGTGGAGTTGGCAGCCTCAGAAACTGCTTCACCAGACCCAGGCCAATTCCCGAATTGGATCCTGTCACCAGAACACTCTGAACAGGGAAATCTGTCGCCATCCCCTTGGAGCTGCAGCCTTTGGCTTCCATGCTTGTAACGCTTGCTTCAAAGAACATCGGTTCGTCACATGAGATGCTTTTATGGGAACTAGGCAACTCCTTTGATCTTCAGATAATCTTCTGTTGGACGCAACACCTCATTTGCTGACTAGCTCGTTGGCCACCTCTGTTTTTTAACAACAACATCATTAGCAATGGAAAAACGAAGAAGCATTATGGCATTATGGTATAGAGGACAGACAGTTCCAAATTAAAATCTTCAGTCAGTCTCTCAGCCTGTTTGGCTTTGCAGGATTGTTATGAAAATTTAAAAATGGGGTGAAGCAAATCACTATGTATCTTGAGTTCATTAGTGAAAAAGTACTAAAAAAGCATACTGTGTCACTAGGGAATAAAATAACCAGGATATAAAAACTAACCAGAGGGGGAATGGCATAAGCAGTGGCATAGGAAGAGGGTGCGGTGGGTGTGGGCCACCCTGTGTGTCATCACCGAGGGGGAGGTGACAAAATGGCAAAAATGTGAGTTTTAAAAACATGGCTGGGGGCAAACAGGAGCCCCCACAGCAGACTCCTTCATCAGAGCCTGGCTCCGCGCCAGAAGATGCTTTGGCTTGGCTGTAGCACTTGTGCCTGGCGCAGCTGCGCCCTGAATCAGGGGAAGCGAGTGGACGGCAGCGCTGCTGCTCACCTTCCTCGCTGTGGCACGCCCAGCAGCTCTCCTGACCCAGCAGTAGAGAGCAGCCCTCCTCAGCTGTGGCAAGGTGCACCTGGCTGCAGCAGCTCCATTGCCAGGTCAGATTTGACCCAGTAGCAGATAGCAGGAGGGTCAGCGGCAGTGCTGCCACCCACCCTCCTTGACGTGGCGCCTTGCGCCCAGCTGCAGTAGCTCCGTCACCGGGTCATGTCTGACCTGGTAGCGGAGAGCAGGGGGAGCGTGAACAGCAGCTTCCCTGCCCCTCTCCTACCCTGAACTGTGGCACGTGAGAAGAAGAAGAAGAGTTTGGATTTGATATCCCGCTTAATCACTACCCGAAGGAGTCTCACAGCAGCTAACATTCTCCTTTCCCTTCCTCCCCCACAACAAACACTCTGTGAGGTGAGTGAGGCTGAGAGACTTCAAAGAAGTGTGACTGGCCCAAGGTCACCCAGCAGCTGCAGGTGGAGGAGCGGAGACACGAACCCGGTTCCCCAGATTACGAGTCTACCACTCTTATCCACTACACCACACTGGCTCCCTTCCCTTCGAAGGCACCCTTCGCGCTCCGCCCTCCTCGGGCACACCCCATGCACCCAACCAGGGCAGCACAGGCACCGCTGGGCAGAAGAGGCCCTCAATACTCTCTCTGACCACACCCTTCTCTAACTCTTCTTTACAACCTCCTCAAGAGCTTTTGCGTGGCTGCAACATGTCCTTAAGCAGTGATGATAGGTCCCCTTGCTTGGACAGAGGAAGTGTGTGTTACGTGAATCCCAATCTCAGACCAGTGAGAGACTTCATGGCAGGTGCGCCATCCTTGTGGGGTCATGGGCAGGCTCCAATGGACCCTACAATGGGCCCAAAGGGAACCCGGCACACCTGGGTCATGGGTGCTATTGCTTCCCTTTGGAATAGTATCACTGAAGAATGTGGTATCTTTTTGACAGTGGTTTTATTTACACATACAAACCCTCTGAGTGTCCCTATTTTCCAGAGACAGTCCCAGATTTACAGAAGCCATTGTTGTTTCTGATTTGATCCTGATTTGATTTGAGCCCCTCCTTTGCTTAGGCTATCCCTATTTTCAACAGAGAAATGCTGGGAGAGTTTGGAGTTATGCAACCCCCGAGCCAAGGTAACTATACAGTACAACCTATAGAAGACAACAACTAGAAGACAGCCCTGTGTAGGGAAGTATTTTTTTAATGTTTAATGTTTTATTATGTTTTTATATATGTTGGAAGCTGCCCAGAGTGGCTGGAGAAACCAGGTCAGATGGGCAGGGTATAGGTAACTAATTAGTAGTAGTAGTAGTATGGAATAGGACGTCTCTATTTTCATCAGATAAATGTTGGAGGGTGTGCATATATACACAACCAGGGCACAAGATGAAGGGCTCACAGCATCACTGCTACATCAGATCTTGCTCCTCCATTAGGTCCCTAGGGAGATCCCCCAAAGGTGTGGTTTCAGCTCTGAGAGGAAGTCAAGCCTCTGTGTCTTCCCAGCTGCAGACAAGACAAAGGCCAGCCTCTGACCTACTGTTCTCTTGCCTCCAGGGTGATGAGTCTAGCCATGTGTGTGAGATCTGGATACCCTTCCTTGTAGAGACAGTACTAGCTCATTTTTCTATGACAACACGCCCATACTTGCTCAAGTCTTTAGGCATATAAAAGGATGCTGAGCAGGGTCAGCTTGACCTTTTACAAAGAAGCTGGTTCAGGCACTTCAGCTCCTACTACAGGCTCCCATCGTCCAGATAAAGAACCACAGGCTTTGGAGGGGACCCAAACACATAATCCAGACCAACCCCCTGGTCCACAACAATGATTTGCACGCACTAAATACCTCTGGCTTTTGTATGTAGCCTTCTTTACCAGAGATGGGGAATCTGTGGCCCTCCAGATGTTGAGCTACAGTTTCCATCAATCTGACCATTGGCCATGCTGGCTTGGGCTGATGGGAGATCCAGTCCAACAACACCCAGAGGACCACAACTTCCCCATCCTGTTCCATGGAAAGGTAATATTCACAACCTTGCCCTGCCCACTTTTGCCTTTGTCTCACCAGTGCCACCCACCCCCACCTGGCATTGGCATCCAGCGCCCATAAGGGGGCTCATGAGGAAATGTGACCCTCAGACTGAAAGATCTTTCAATCCATGGCTAGTCCTTAAAAACAATTCTGCATGAAAACTAGTCTTCGGTGGAACCTTCTGAAGGAAGAAAAGAGTCAAAAACATTTTTTCCTTGAATCCCAGGTGGTTTATTGGATGCTCTCTAGGCAGAATCCTAGAGTGGTAAACCCCCTGGCATCGTGAAACAAATCCCTCACCAGGGTACTCTGCGTCCTTCCCAGTCCACAAAGGTACCGTTATCCACCTCAGAAAGTGTGGAGAGAACATGAATTATTCCTCGTGTACTCTCTTCTACAGTCAGGTCCGCCTCCTGTGAAGAAAAATATTGTAAGTGAAGGATTTCTTAAGTTCGGAAAAAGTCATTCTTGAGCATCAAATAGCAGAAGGCCTAGATGCTGTTAGATGTCTTGGTTATAAGATTTCAGTCTGCACATTAAACATTGCTTTATGAAAGACAACCAAGTGGCCATGCATGCCAAAGGATAGCAGTTCACTGCAAGGCCTCAGAGGACTATGCTTGCTTTTCCAGGAGCAATTTTGGATATTAGAAGTACCAACTCATAGATGCTCCCTTCATTGCCTTTTTCTTGTGCTTTTAATACCTCCAGCCAGTGAAGGATGGGGCACTGGAGCTACTCAGGCACCACCAGCCAACTAAAAATGTCAAGCAATTTGTTAAAAGAAATATCATCCTATAGGGCTGCCCACATTTCCATGATTACCAAAAGCCTTGAGCACTTACTTGCATGCCTTGAGTTTTTACCCAGCCAGGATGGATGCAAACACACAGAATCCCATAAACTGGATACGTGAGTGACTGGCATTTGGTGAGCATGTTTAAAGCAGCCTACAAGGGAGAAAAAAACAAACCATGAGCAGAGGGTGCATTGAACTGTGGGGAGCTGCTTAATATGGATAGCAAGGTGGCTAGAAAGGATTTGGAGGCAGAGAGGTTTGTAAGAGAAACTGGACATCATTGAGCATTCCTGACACAAAAACTAGCAACTTGGAAGTTATCTATCATGGACACCACTCTTGAACAAGATTTTTGACAGGCATTTGTGAGTGTTCCCCATGCTTGTTGGCTGCATCATTTTGCTAACTGATTTGTAGCTTTAAATGTTTGTTCTAAGTTCCGCAAGAAGAAAAGGACTGTACACATGCTATTTATTTGTAGAAAACATCCTGCTATCTTCCCTTCTGCCATCCACAGTTTTAGAAAATGCAACATCCTCACAACAGAAGTTTGTCTCTCAACATTTATCTGTGGGCAATGCATGATTATTGCGCAGATGCACACATACAGCTATCATTTGGAAAGATAGTCACAGCTGGGCAGGGGAGGGAGCAGACAGTTTCACATGGATTTCACATAAGGTACCTTACTGCAGCGATAGGCAATATTCATCTTTATTTCCCATAGCAGCATAACTTCCATGGAACCTGCAGCACTGGAGGTATTGATAATGGCTGCCTTGCAGCAGCTCAGCCCTTCCTGGGGATATCTCTGAGCTGCCATCTTCAGCAGGGGCAGAAATGCCTAAAAGAGAATAGTGATCATGGCTGTTGTTAGGTCAATGAATGCAGCTATCTTAGGGCAGTGATACCGGAGGAAAGCACTGGATGCACTGTATAAAGTTGAAGATATATATAAACAATGCTCATAGCAGAGTTAGGATTTCTGATCCAAAAATACTTTCTATAAACTTTTGCACAAGGAGTCCCGTAAGACTTAGCATACATTTAGAATTGTTTGAACACACAGCTGGGCAACCTGTGCCCTGGCCTCATTTTATGCAGCCCCCCACAGGTCCTGAAGCTGCTCTATTCTAAGGTCTCACCCATGTTTCTTCCTTCTAGTTCGCTTCTTGGCATTTTAAAGTTGTCCTTCTCCCACAACTTCTGCAATCTCTCTCTTTTACTATGTGTTTGCATAGCACACTAAGATAGGAAAGGCATTCTTGTCATGTGTTTTCCAGAAAGTAGCCATATTGATCCATTCTATTTAAAAAAATTGTCTGCATGTTCATGAGAGCAGCCCCATTAAATGTCTGGGGAAGGAAAGGTAGAAAGCATTCCTATTTTTATGCCAGACTGATGTTCAGCGACTAGTGGATCTATCAGTGTTGGTTTATCATTATTCCTACCTTAAGTTCAATTCTCTGAATTTCCATATCAGTTTGCAATTCTTTTTTTAAAGTGCTCATGAA
This sequence comes from Podarcis pityusensis, assembly GCF_964106645.2. NCBI lineage: Eukaryota > Metazoa > Chordata > Lepidosauria > Squamata > Lacertidae > Podarcis > Podarcis pityusensis. The sequence goes on along the minus strand of NC_138033.1, from coordinate 46,658,701 downwards.
AATTAATTGCTCAAACAAATACTGCTTTTCTCCTACCCAGTTGGTTGCTTTTGTTTAATTCTCCCAAAGGGCCAGAACATCACAGTTATTACCAGGGCAAAAGGTAGTGAGTAAAGGGTTTTGCAGCCCCATGAAAAGCGAAAACTTACCTGGCTCACCTGAAGTGGCCCAATAGTATTGACGGCATATACATCTGCCATGTCCTTTGCATTTTCTTTCTCCAGGTCATTTCCAGAAATAACACCAGCATTGTTCATCAGGAGGTTCAATCCACATTCTCCAACACACCTTTGCACTTGCTCCACAGCTGCCTTGATGCTCTGGAGGTCAGTGACATCTGCAGAATGACATTTCTAAGCCCTTAAGAACTGGGTGGTGTGGGGATGCCCAAGGGACTAATAAAAAGGCCCTTTTAAAACTACCAAGGCGGATAGCTTTAGGGGATCTTACAGATTAAGTCCATTCAAGGATGAGAGGTGCTTTTCGGTCTACTTATTTTTCACCTTGGCCTGTCAGCTCTTTTTGTTAGCGTAGCAGCTACCACAGTCCACTTGAGGAGGAAGAACAAGTGCTTCTCTGAATCATGGAGGTATGTGTGTGTTTACAGGGAACATAGTGAAGGCCTGGCTTTTAACAATGTTTGCATCATATTCATAGCACTCTGTCAGAAAATGAGCTCAAAGCAAGGCAATTGTAAGGCTAATGCGGCCTCTCGTTGTGGGTGCGCCACCGGCGCGTGATTTCTGTTCTCATCCTGAAGCAAATTTCTTAACCTGGGGTAATATTTCTGGGTTAGTGAAGTCTGTAACCGGAAGCGTATGTAACCTGAGGTACCACTGTACACTGTTCTTTATTTTTATGAAATATTTGGGACAATTAGACATATAGAAGGTAAAGCTGGGTCCTAAACAAGGCTACCGTGAGTCCCAAGTACAGGGGAATCCTCAGGTTAAGTACTTAATTCGTTCCAGAGGCCCATTCTTAACCTGAAACTGTTCTTAACCTGAGGTACCACTTTAGCTAATGGGGCCTCCCACTGCTGCTGCGCCACAGGGGCGTGATTTCTGTTCTCATCCTGAAGCAAAGTTCTTAACCTGAGGTAATATTTCTGGGTTAGCGGAGTCTGTAATCTGAAGCGTATGTAACCTGAAGCGTATGTAACCCGAGGTACCACTGTACACTGGAATCCCCACATATGTATGGGTTTTGCAGAAGCACTTGTGCAAGTCCACCCTGTTCTGCCTCTGACCCATTCTGCCCCCCTTCTGCCCTGTTCTGCCCCCTCCCTGCCCCTTGAGGTGCCAAAAATGATGTGTAAATAAGTGGTTGTGCAGCAGTGGAGAGGTGCCTGAACTTTATTCTGTGGACTATGGTAACATATAACAGGTTGTGGTACCTGTTCTGGAAGCCTTGCCTTTCTGTGCCATATTGCTTCTATATGGATTCACAGACACAGAAAGGTAGAGTACCCATAAGAGATTGCATTAGCCCATGTCTTTGGTAAGCCATTTTGGAAAGTTCCTTTATGGCTCTCCAGTTGTTGCTGAACTACAACTCTCATCAGTCCCAGAAAACATGGCCAAGGATGATGGGAGTTGTAGTTCCGCAACATATGGTCAATGGCCAAGGATGATGGGAGTTGTAGTTCCGCAACATATGGTCAATGGCCAAGGATGATGGGAGTTGTAGTTCTGCAACATATGGTGGGCCAAACATTCCCCACACATCTATTATGTGACGATATGGACAGAGATTACATATAGGTGCATCTAATTTAAAGTTTCATTGAAATTGTGGGAAGAATCAAAATTCCTTATCACTGATATTCTGTAACAGGGGAGCAAATCATCTTGTTTTCCAGTTACTGCTTTGTAGACTGGTTTCCACTGGCGTTGGGAATGTCTATTCATCCCACACTTGGAACTTGAGACTTACCCAGCTGCAGCACCACCAGATTCTGATGCTGGCATGCCAACTCCTTTATTTCCTGTCAAAAAAGAAACGTTTTCTTGCGTTGATTAAACTGGAACTAGGCAGCAAGAGAGACCCAGAGCCTTAGAGCTGGTTCCTAAAAATGCTTAGCAGAGTAACAGACACTTAGGAATCTCACTCAGAGCAAACCCTTGCCAGGATAACATCCTCCTCTCCAATATTAATAGGGGGAGCACACTATCAGAGATGGACAGAAAACCTGGTGCAAGGAAAAGTGGTAAGGAGTCTGATAGTCCTCAGTTATAAATATGAAGAAGAGCTGCGGAAGGGCCATGGAAGTGACCTGAGGGCCTCGGACATAAGGTTACCGGGTTAGACTGATGGGAATAAGGACTGACAAATCCCGGAACCAGGAGGAAGGGACGTTGGATAAAGATTGGACTTGTCTATATCTTTCTTTTTCTCTTTTTTATTATTAGAATGTTTTATAAAGTTGATGAATGATAGAAAAATGTTGGAAGAAATTACCTGGCTTTAGCAAAGATGCATAAAGAATTATGAAAGAATATTATGATTATAAGAAGCTGGTAAGGTTAAAACTTAAGTTTTAAACTTTAAGGTTTATTTTATTATAGAAAGATAGGATTAAATTAGTCGAGGATAATGTAATGATAGAATTTTATGAAATATGGAAAGGAAAGATTTGCTGAGATAACTAATATCTAGAATACAAAGGAAGGGAGGAGGAGGAGGTCTACGATAGAAGGCAATGACAGTTAAGGGTCTGAAAATAATGAACTCGTTTTGTTTTTGTCTTTCATTCTTTTTTCTGTATTTTCTATTTTCTTGTATTTTCACTTTTTGTACTTTTTGTTTTTGTGTAATTTTTGTATCCTTTGAAATTTTAATAAATATCATTTAAAAAAAAAAAAAAGGAGTCTGATAGTCCTCATTCTCCTCCTCCCTCCTATGCGGGCTCCCTCTACGCAGGCTATGTAACTCTCCCAAGACCACAGCCTCTTTCTCACCAGGTCATACCCCTCACTGGCATTGCTCTACACCCTCCTCAATGTTTTTGCCTGGCGGAAATATGCCCTTGTACTGTAACAGTGCCTTTTACTTGTTCTGATGGAGAGAGGTGTATGTAGACTTTTGCATCAGTGGAATGTAGCCTATTATACAAGGGCAGCAGCCATATCTGTTGCCTGGCCCACTTTTGCTTCTGACCCCCCCCCACAGCCCCCAGAACGTTGCCCACAGGGGAATGTCCTGAAGGGAAACTGGAGGATCAACATAAATTCCAGTGTAAGACTTCAGCTGTTAGGACACTGTTTTATTTAAAGGATAGTAGGATGCATTGGTCTTATTTTAATTTCTCTATTAGCTCCTTTGGGGATTGCTTTGTTTGAATGTAACCATTCATAAGATAAAACCTTTTTCCTAAGAAAGACTTTTAAATCATTTTATTAAAACTTTAATCCTGGCTCACAAGTCCTTAAGGTAAGGTTACCAGAAACTTTTTTTTTTTAGAAGAGGGGGTGAAAGTTGTTTTTTTAAAAAATAAATAAATTAAACTAATTCTCTTCTGTGGTCTCCTATGTCGCACGGCCTTCCTCTGTGCCCCGACCTGCTCTCTTGGAGCGCTAGCTGTCAGTATATTGAAACATCACCGCTGTAGACAGCCAGATTGTTGACATCACATGATGTGGCTATCTGTGGGAAAGAAGAGTTTCCCAGTACGTTCACAGGCTGGATAAGTCTTTGTGAAGAGTGTAACTTGAAACCTTCTGTGTGCGCATGTTCAGGAAGTTTGTCAGACTTGCTAGAAGAACTGAACTGAAAGTACGTGTTTTTCTCTAGTGCTGTAATGTCAGAAATAAACATCATGTAAATAGATTTCTGACTTATTTTCTTTCCCCTGCGGAAGCAGGAGGAAGGGGTTGTGCATTTTACCCACGCTTGGGAAAATGTTTCCTATCAAAATCTCCCTGGTCTGTCCGAGATATCAGCCAGAGGTTGTTACCAGTAAGCAAGCTCCGAGGACAGTGAGAGGGTCCAGCCTCTATGGAGGGGGCTTGCAAACCGACTGTGGAGTACACTCTGGTCGGGCCTGGGCTTGGCCACGTGTCCTTGCCCCCCCCCCCCCGGTGCTCTCCTACCTTTCTTCCTCAGCAGTGGCAGCAGCGTGGCAAGGTCAGGGCTCCCCTCTTTTTTCTCCTTCCTCTTTTTCTTCCTTCTCCTTCTCCTCTCCTCCTTCTCCCTGCTTTGTCTCTGGGGTTTTCCTGGCCCCGGAGCGCCGATGGGCAGTCGGCCGGGTGCTCCTGCTGCTGGCTTGATTTGGGTCACCAGGGTGTGGGTGTGTGTGTCATTGGTTTCCCCAGTTGACAGCCGGGCATCCCTGGTTTCCTCTTGGCAGTGGCAGCGGCAGCAGCAGTCTCAGCAGCCCAGAGCCAGCCTGGTAGCGCAGTAGGCTCTGGCTGGCTTCAGGAGCTGCTCGCTGCTGTGGCACCTGCCATTTTGCCTCACCGGAAGTCCCCATATGATGTGTCTTGTGCCGTTGAACCAATCACGCAACATTCATTCCTTACTAATAAATCTACAACATTTAAAATATAAATCTGGGGACATTAAATGAAATCCAGGGACATTCTGGGGACGGATTTTGTCCAGGGACTGATTTGTAAATCTGGGGACTGTCCCCGGGAAACGGGGATATCTGGTAACCATACCTTAAGGTCTCTATTATTATACCCAGCCTACACTACTAAGAAATGTTATTGAGGAGGCACAAGGGAGTGTCAGGCAGCCTGGTAGAAACAGACACTGATCTATTTCTGGCAGAGAAAGGATAACTGGAAGGGAGGGCAAACAAAGGGGCACATTTGGGTTGGCCTTATCTCTCTTCCCCACAGGGCTCATGAACCTGAAAACAATTAGTTTAGCATCTATAGTTAAACTTAAATCAAAACCTTGCTTTTTAAAGAAAAGAAAACCAAAGATAAGGACTTTCAGACCAAAGGCCCACTCAGTCCTGCCTCTTGATCTCACAATCATATGGCAATGGGAAGCCTGCAAGCAGGTCATGAGTGCAGCAGCATTCTCTCCAACCGGGCACCCTCCAGATGTTTTGGACTACAACTCCCATCAACCCCATCCAGCACAGAAAGCTGACATTACATTCTTACAACGTAGTAACATCACTACTCTCTTATGCTACCTTCCTGGTCCTCACCTTGCTTTTTGGTCCATCCATGTCTAGGGTAGTAGCAAAGACCCACTGAGGTTGAGTTGGCAGCCTCAGAAACTGCTTCACCAGACCCAGGCCAATTCCCGAATTGGATCCTGTCACCAGAACACTCTGAACAGGGAAATCTGTCGCCATCCCCTTGGAGCTGCAGCCTTTGGCTTCCATGCTTGTAACGCTTGCCTCAAAGAGCATCGGTTCGTCACATGAGATGCTTTTATGGGAACTAGGCACCTCCTTTGATCTTCAGATAATCTTCTCTTGGACGCAACACCTCATTTGCTGACTAGCTCATTGGCCACTTCTGTGTTTTAACAACATCATTAGCAAAGGAAAAATTGCTATGAAAGATTGTTATGAAGATTTAAAAAACAGGGTGAAGCAAATAACTACGTACCCCAAGTTCATTAGTGAAAGAATGTGAAAAGCATACTGTGTCACTAGGGAATATATTAACCAGCATATAAAAACTAACCCAATGTCAGGGACTGGGCAAAGGAGAAATGGTGGAGATCGCCTCCCCAGCCTGACACTTCCAGAGAAGAAGACAATTCAGATTTACAATGGTTTGAGGGTGGTCACAGCTCAGAGGAAGATGAGGGGGAAACTTATGTTCAGGCCACATCCCCTAATATGCTTTTGTACCTGCTCCTTAGCTTCCTTTACATCTGTAAAATGGAAACACTATTTTCAAACACTTACAAGATGAAAGCTTGTCACTCTAAAGAGCTTTTGACATGCATGTTAGCTGCAGCTAGGGTTTCAATAGCCTAGCAAAGGAAAACCTTGAAAGATCTGCATTTGGCTGTGTGGTGTAAGAACTTGCGGAAGTCATTGTGGGGGGAAATTGCACATAAATTCAGTGTTTCCAGTGAGTTGGAGGATCCAGGAGGATTTTATGGGATCTGGTGGGATTTTATTTCCTATGCTTTGGATTTAGATGCTCAACATTTATCATCCACACTAGCTCGTGAAATATGGATGTCTTGATAATATTATTTGGGAGTTTATGTTAAAAAACTTAGAATATATGGAGGTGGGCAAAGAATTTTTCAATGGTATAAAGGCAATCTATACAGAACAGAGAGCAAAATTGATAGTTAACAGCGTAATTACTGAAGATATAAAAATATCAAAAGGAACAAGCCAAGGTTGTCCACTTTCGCCATTGTTATTCATAACGGTTCTGGAAGTCTTCTTAAATGCGATTAGACAAAACAAACAAATAAAAGGGGTGACAGTAGGGCAGAATGAATACAAAGTTAAAGCCTTTGCCGACGATTTGGTAATGACCATTGAAGAACCAATAGGAAGTGTAAAAGAGGTATTGGAGGAGATGGAACAATTTGGAAGGGTAGCCGGATTTAGACTGAATAAGACCAAAATGATTGCAAAAAACATGGAACAAAGTAAGATTGAAATAATGCAACAACAAACAGAGATAGAGGTGGTGAAAAAGGTAAAATATTTGGGAATTTGGTTAACGTCTAAAAATATTGATTTGTATCAAAATAACTACATACCGGTTTGGAAGGGAATAAAGAATGACCTGGAGGTGTGGGGTAGAATGAAATTATCTTTCTGGGGAAGAATCTCTACGATAAAGATGAGCGTGCTGCCAAAGATGTTATTCTTATTTCAGACTATACCCATTATAAAGGGTATAGGAATCTTTAAAGAATGGCAAAGAGTGAGTTCAAGGTATATCTGGCAGGGGAAGAAGCCAAGAATAAAATTTAAGTTATTGACAGATGCAAAAGAAAGAGGTGGCTTCGCCCTGCCAGATTTGAAACTATATTATGAAGCAGCTTGTCTATGTTGGTTAAAAGAATGGATTAAACTAGAAAATAAGGAGCTATTAGACCTTGAAGGTTTTGATAACAGATTTGGCTGGCATGCGTATCTATGGTGTGACAAGAAGAAAGTTCATAAAGGATTTGGAAGCCACATTTTCAGGAGTTCTTTAATAGAAATATGGGATAGATATAAAAATATATTGGAACCAAAAATCCCACATTGGCTTTCTCCGTTAGAGGTTATGAGTGTTAAGAAAATTAATATGAGAGGTAAATGGAGTACATACGGAGAATTGGTAATTAAAGAAGGAGGAAAATGGAAATTGAAACCATATGAACAAGTGAAAGACCATGTATATGATTGGTTGCATTATTTTCAAGTAAATGAAATCTTTAAAAAAGATTCAAAAGAAAGAGGTTATGTAGAAAAAGATTCTAAATTTCAAGTAGATATAATAAACAATGATTGTAAAACTTTGTCAAAAATGTATAAGATATTGTTGGAATGGCATACGAAAGACGAAGAGGTTAAATCGGTAATGATACAATGGGCCAAAGATTTTGGGTACAATATACATTTCGATGAGTGGGGAAAACTGTGGAAAGAGAACATAAAATTTACTGCATGTACGGCACTGAAAGAAAATGTTATGAAAATGTTTTACAGATGGTACATTACACCAGTAAAGTTAGCAAAGATGTATAAGACGTGTAACAAATTTTGGAAATGTAAAGAAAAAGAAGGAACATTCTTTCATGTGTGGTGGGAATGTAAGAAAGTGAAAAGCTTTTGGGAAATGATATACAATGAAATGAAAAAGATGTTAAAATATACTTTTGTAAAAAAACCGGAGGCTTTTCTTTTAGGGATCCTAGGAAAAGAAATAAGAAGAAAAGACTGTAAACTCTTTCAATACGCAGTAACGGCAGCCAGAATATTGTTGGCCCAGAAATGGAAACAAGAGGAAATACCGACGATAGAGGAATGGAGACTGAAATTGATAGATTACGCAGAACTGGACAAATTAACTGGGAAAATTAGATATACCAAAGACCAAAAGTTCATCGAAGACTGGGGAAAGTTGGTAGATTATCTGAAAAATGTATGTGATGTGAACACAACGTTAGTGGGATTTCAAGAGGCACTGTAAAAATTGAGAAGTATTGTCAATATGAAATAGTGGGGGAAGGGAAGTTTAATGGCAATACGAAAGAAGGGAATGTGTAATTAAAGATAAAATATGGATGATTCTCAGAGACGCTGAAGGAAGTTCAAAAAGAGACAATTTGTTGAAATTTGGATAAAAATGTATAACTGTATGGAAAACCAATAAAAAAATATTTTTTAAAAAAAAGAAATATGGATGTCTTGATTTATATTGATGTGTCATCATTTCTTTCTCTTACTATTTATTGTTTGCTTGCTTTATATATGGTATGATGCAACATCCTGTTACTGCACTTATGGGTTGTTAATAGTGTTAATAAGTTTTTTTGTTTTTTGTTTTTAAAGTCCACAAGATTGGAATAAGGTAAGTGAACACTACTAATAAAGGTCATTTAAACTGGTCTGGCAGGTGATTTCAAGGCTACCACTAAAACAAGGCTGCATTTAAAGCTGCATTCTAACTTATATTTTAATCAACTGTTTGTTTGGTTTGTTGTTGTTGTTCTTAATGTTTTTACTGTATTTATATTTGGTGTTAGCCGCCCTGAGCCTGGTCTTGGCTGGGCAGGGCGTGGTATAAATAAAAAATTATGATGATGATGATGATGTTAGAAAATTTAGAAAGCAGGTAAGAGAGATGCTCCTAATTGCTCTACTAGTTAGGGTGGCAGTTACCACACCCCAGCAGGAGAGGGAGAACAACTACTCCTGAAGTAAGAAGTCTGTTGAGAGCGTGTGGGCACTTCCAGGTGAACAATTTATTTTTATTTTTCCTTAATAATAAGGAATAGTAAATGATACAAATAAATAGACCAGGTCTCCTCATGTCATCTGTATATCACAGAAAGCACAATAAATTTGCAGTAATATCTGCGACCTGTGGTTCATTATTAGTGGTCAATTTGAAAGTTTATGGTTCGTGAGTTGGTGTAAATAAAAACAAAGGGGAAAACAGGATAGAACGGAATTAACAGATAGCATTGCATAGCTAGATGCCTAATCAGGAGCCCTTGGGTGTGCTTAGATTAAGTATGAGTAATAAGTCATTTTACCTCTTACGTTACCAATGAAACAATATAGTGTTTGTATATTGATGAACGTGGGGTGTGGGGTTTCAAAATGAAGATAAGAATTTTATGTTTAAATTTAAATGTAGATTAACCAGATTGACCCAAATGCTGTGGGAGGGGTTGTTCATTTTCTGCAATACTGGCATATGCTATGAAATTAAAGTGCCTCAGGGTAAAGCCCTATTACTTGATGTACTGGTGTAATGTACCTCGGGCTACATATGCTTCAGATTACATACGCTTCAGGTTACAGACTCCGCTAACCCAGAAATAGTACCTCGGGTTAAGAACTTTGCTTCAGAATGAGAACAGAAATCATGCTCCGGTGGTGCGACAGCAGCGGGAGGTGTCATTAGCTAATGTGGTGCTTCAGGTTGAGAACAGTTTCAGGTTAAGAACGGACCTCCAGAACGAATTAAGTTCTTAACTCGAGGTACCACTGTATATACTTACCACAGTTGAATGCTGCACCTGTAAGGCGGTGTTACAGATATAGCTGATATATTTTACACGAAAATTGACTAGAACTGAGAGATGCAGCCTTGGGGGCTGCTCAGGTTGTTACCTATTACCTTGCAGGTGTCAGTTTTGTTCATATATTTATACACAGTGCTTTTTTTCTTAAAAAATATTTAGGGGTACTTTCATTTTCCTACCCACATTGAAAGATTCACAAAATGTTTAGGGGTATGCGTACCTCTGCATCCCCCCAGAAAAAAGCACTGTTTATACCTAAAGCCAGCATTTCAAGTCCCTCACGTGTTCTCATCCACAGGAAACAGTTCGGCTCTATTGCCTCTGGAACTTCACTTCTTCTAGACACGAGGAGCAGGTAACAATATATAACATAATAAGCACATTGTTAGTATTCTAGAGATATGTTCTACCTTCATGCTTTTCAAAAGTTTATTTTATGTCCCCCCACTTCATTGTGACCTTTGAGCAATGAAGGCTATATAGATGAAGAGTAGTTTTCTCTTAATAAATGTAATTTGGAGCGCTGTCGGCAGCCAGGCAAACAGCAGTGTGATCTCTTACATTTTAATTATATAGTAAGAAGATATGGACCCTAATTCTTACACAGCACATTTGCCATCCTTTGCCAAACTAACAACCCGCTTATTAAAATGGGTGGGACTTCTTAATTTCAGCAAATTCTAGTGAAAACTCAAGACACTGTGGAACAAATTCTTCTTTGCTGCTTGTTCTCAGACACTTGAGAGCAATGGGAGTTTTGTGTGACTTAGGCAAATATGCCACAGAGTGTTCTTCAACAGTAAATGAAAATAGGACTTATATTTATTGAAGGTACGGAGGCTTTGAGATTTACCAGTGAATGTCAACTTGGCTCTTGGCATTAAAAATTATGGTAAACATTTAACATTCACCCAGATTTGGCAATAGACGTCACCCAAAGACTTAAGACCCTTGATAGTCAATGTGGGCAAGTTCTAATCTTCCTTCGTCAAACGGGAATCCTTCATGGCATGAGGTTACCTGGATAAAGCCTACATTTCCAATCCAGGGATCGCCAACCATTTTGGGTCTGTGGGCACATTTGAAAATAGAGAAGCTGTGTATTGGGCACCACACACACACACACGCTGCAAACAAGCACTTATCACAACCTACGTTATTAACTACAACCCAATGCTTCTTTTAAGCCTAATTTCAGCAGGGGGAAGAGGACCCTGTGGGCATAAGGGAAAGCCTCTGGGGATGAACATGCGCTTGTGAGCAACCCCTGCTCTAATCTATGAAAGGCTATTCATTCTTGTAGGTATTGCCTACCTAAAGCTTGTCTTCGCCCAATTTCATAATGATGTAATAGCTGGATAAATACAAGATCACAGTGGCCAACTGTAAATATTTAAGGTGTGGCGAAGCACACAATGAAGTGTGCTTTTTAATATTTACAATCCTGCACAACAATGTACAAACTAATGTTGTGGCGCACAGAGTATGGGCACACATGCAAATGTGTGCACACGCGCAAACACACATAAAGGAAGCTGTATTGTATCATGTCAGACAACTGATTCACCATCTAGATCAGTGCTGTCTATGCTGACCAGCTGTGACTCTCCAGAATTTCCAATAGGAGTGCTTTGCAATGATACCTGGAGACTGCATCTGGGACCTTCTACCTGTACATAGAAAGCATGTGCCCTTTCACTGAGCTATGGCCCTTCCCCAAGCAGACAACATACACAAACAGTACCAGAATGGAGCATAGGAGAGTGACACAGGACACTGGCAGGTGCACATGGATGTATATTTTAATAAAAATAATTCTGTCAAAATACAACAGAATGTGGGTTTTTTTTAAACCATATTTCCAGTACACCCCCCCCCATATTTTTTTTCTTCAGTTAAAATTTCCTCCCCTCGGAAGGGTTTCATGCTAGCGTTGGATAACTGAACTCACAAATACTAAGCAGAGACTGAACCAATGTGCACAGCTTGGTAGGATGTCCACTGAGTCAATGTCCTCAATGAAGAGAAAGAACTCCAAGTGATGATGGAAGCCTGGTGGAGCTGAGGTTCTGCTCAGCCTGTTTTATTTGGTGATTGGGGTTTTTTTGTTTTGTACAGTTGATGATGCTATAAAAAAGTTAACAAAAAAGTGTCCTGACATTCCATGCTAGAGCTGGTACCTGAGTTTTGAACAACTGGAAAAGGCAGGGGTAGGGTGGGAGATAATTGAATTAAAATAAGCACTTCACTGAGTAGGGTTTTGTTTTGTTTTTGTCCTAGCTTGACATCTAAGATGCAATCCAGTCACACTCTGCCACCCACCTCATGTTGCTGTCAGCCGATTTAAGATGAGAACACAGACACCCCAAAATTAAAAATGTAGAAAACAATCACCAACCCATAGTTTTAAACCTTAAATAATGTTTCTTTGTAGTAAATGTCAATCTTTTCTTTTCAATATGCTTCAGAGTACTTCCCCAAGCAGTGTGGCCCCACCATACAAAAGCTACTTGGTTCTATGAGAGTCCTAGTCAGCAACTAATTTTGCCTGAAGGGAAGTGTGGTGCACATGGCTCTAATGCCCAGTGGCATGTCAACAACAATTTCCACACCACCCCTTTTGCTCCATTTCCCCCCTTATTTAAAGAACAGGTTTGGCAACTAGCATCCAGGAGACCAGTTTTGGCCAACAGATCACCAACTGGTGAGCCCGGTGCTTGAAACCCGCCACTAATTTAGAACAAAGAATTCCTCAAGTTACAAAGTATATATGGAAGATGAGTAAGAGCAGCTTGGGCTTGATGAAAGGATGGATGTTTGGGTGCTGTTGGGAGGCATGCTACCCCGCCTGTGGTTAAAATGATTAGTTTAGGGAAGCATCGGAAACATGTACCTTATTGAACCTCTAGTGCCACCTGCCATGTTACAAAAGGCCTCCAGAACCAAAGCTCTAGCTCAGGTCTATGGTCTGGTAATCTCATCCTGCAAGGCAGATAGGTTGTCCAAAAATAAGATGTTAATCTAAAAGCAAAATCACTCTTCTTTTGCGCCAAAGGAACTGTTTGGGGTCAGAGTGAAGAAGTAATGAGTGTACTGCATTTACATTCTAGGACGGGGTGGCTAATCTGTGACCCTCCTTTTATAGAACCATACCTCCACTTGTCTTATATCTCCTGCTCCTAATATGAGATCAGATATAACACTCCTTATATGTGGAAAGTCTCATTTGTACAGTGTTAAGAACTTCTAGAGTATGGGGAGACTACATAGACAAGAGAGTGTGCTTTTTTATCAAGTGATGGATCAGCATTCTTCAGCATAGTATTTCAAAGAATGGTTTAAAACAGCTGTAGACTAGAGAGACTATTTTACTGCCAGACTGAAGAGCAATCAGCAGTGACGCTGTTGGATTCTAGACACCACAACTAGAGACTTTCAATCTCTATTCCATCTATATGGCAAATGCCCTAGAAGGGGAGGTTGCTGTAAATTCTGCAATTTCACCCCATAGCCTAGACAGATATCCCCTATGCATGTTATTTCTTGTTGCTCTTGATCATAATGGCTCTGATGACCACCTACTAAAAAAATGAGTATTTTGTATCCAAAGTGGATTATTCATAGTTAGCTGCTGTAAAAAGAGAATACTATTTCATCAATATGAATATGAACACATCTGGGAAAATTTTGTTTCACAAGTTCCATAGTGTTTTTGATTGAATTAATTTTAACCTCTAAAGTACATTTACACTGTTAATTTAAGAATAATTGCTATAGGCTTTGATACCAACAGCCACACTTTGGCTACACACTCCAGGAGTTTCTGGGTCTAAACAACAGTTGTACCACAAGGAAACTCTTGAGCTGAGCTGGCTGGTACTGAAAGTCTTCTTCAAGTGTGACACAGAGTACCTCCAATGTCTACAGGATTTCAAGCTTTCATACATTATCAAAGCAGATTGCTTTAGATCAAAAGCATGTTACCCACCATAAGTGTGGGTAACTTGTTTCTGAGAAAATATTCAAAGCAACTCTGTAAAAAGGAATGTTATGGAGGCAGGGAATCGCTGGTTAAAGACTCGTCCAAAATAGGTAAAATTTAAAAATTAAATCCTAAGAGCTACATACAGTAATAGCAGCCAATTGATAGGTTGCTGGTGCAGAAAATGAGATTGGAGATATGAAGATGTCAGTTTTCACACCAGGACACAATTAGGGATGGATTTTAAAATCAGTGTTTTAAACAGGATTTGCTTATTGATGTGTAAGCTAGCACTGAGCACTCTTTAAAATGATCTAAGACAGGATAGAATTGTTAAAACAACACTACACATTTGAGTATCATGTTGACCAGTTATTGATGGCAGCTGGCAAAAAAGGATAATGCTTTCCTTTATTCAATGCAGTCAAGATGATATTTTGCTTTGATCTAACCTGTGCAAGAGAGCAATCATAGCCAGTTATGTAACACTATCAGTGCAGGGACAGGGGGGATTGAATTTGGAACTGTGTCTTGCACAGCCATCTCTTTAATTTTAAAGTGTTTCTGTAGTCTCTCAGTAATAGTCAGCCCAGCAGAACAAGGGATGAAAACAGTGTGTTTACTTCCACCACCACTACTTTACACACAAACACATGAAAATAGAGGTGGTCTACAACTGATGAGCACTGTGCAGGATCATTCCCATCACACGTACAGGTCACATTCTTGAATGTGATGCTCATTCTGTATGTTCCAAGTCACACGTGTGTTATTCACCGTTATACCTGCAAGCCCCAAACTAAACTGTCAGCTTCTTTCTAATGCAGGCATAGGCAAACACCGGCCCTCCAGATGTTTGGGACTACAATTCCCATCATCCCTAGTCCTGTTAGCTGGGGATGGTGGGAATTGTAGTCCCAAACATCTGGAGGGCCGGAGTTTGCCCATGCCTATTCTAAATGTGACCACTGTTCTTCACCTCAAGAAGCACACTTATTTAGCACATTCCCCGTAACCTTCTGCAATACTGAAAAACCACTTGAGCTAAATGTCTCGCTTGTTGATTTTATAGGAGTCACTTTTCCCATCAGAAATGTATATTAAAAGCTAGACAAGATGTTGAAATATGCCAGCAAGCCAACAATTCTGAAGCTGCATAATCCATACTATAATCTGACAAAATTGCTTTTAGTAGTGTGCCTCTCTTGATATACATATATACACCCTCATATAAATTAGGCTGGCACCTGAGTTTTTCACCCATTATGCCTAGCAACTTTTTGTGAGGATTTCTGCAATACCCTGGTTTAGAAGTGTCTGTCCTTTTTTTTTTTTTAATGGCTACTCCTTGGAATAAAAACTGTAAACTTTTTTTAAAAGGAAAAACTAAATATTGGCTTATGTCCTCAATTTCACATTTTCGTTTGTGGCTGATCAGTTGTCATTCAAGCATCTGACGGACTTCAAGTTCAGTGTGGAACAAAGATCCACAGGTAATGAGGGAGGTGTGATCTGATCTACCTGAGCCCCAAACCTGGACTGGGAGCTTGTCAACTATGAATGACCCCAAAACACAGGGGGCGTGCAATTGTATAAAAAAGCAGACAGCAGTCCAAGTGAAAACCCCTAGGAGAGTCTCTAGCTCAAATAGAAAAAGCTAGAGAGACACATATCTCCCAGTTTCCACATCATCTGACACTATTCCATTTAAAAGACAGGTAAAGTCACTCTGCCTTCAACATCTCTATGGGACAAGTCCCATTTGTTTGATGCTAGCTGCCACCTAAATGCCCATATTGGATTAAATGCGCTAATCAAACTGTATTGGGCCTAGGATCCCTTCCTCTACTGCATGGGTAGTTAAGATGATGCTTTCCAGATGTTGTTAAGACTACAGATCCCATAATCCCTGACCACTGATCATGTTAGCCAGGGCTGATGGGAACTGGAGTCCAACATCTGGAGGTCATCATCTCAGCTGCCTGTGTTATAATGTTGGATGTGTTTAGGCAAGACATTGTTCCTACTCTCAACCATGTTTAGGGTGGGGGGGTATGCTTGGTTAAGACCATCTCCATCTGTCTCAGAGTATCAGGCCATTTTACTAGAAGATGAGACCAAAATACTACACACCTTTCATTCTCATTCTCAGCTTTTCTCCATAGAAGTTCCAATGGCCACCTGTCAGTTCTTGACCTTGAATATCACATGGCAAAAAAGAGACAAATGAGCCTTTCTGCTCAGGCAGTAGAGATGTGGTGGCACAGGTTGGTCTCCAGTCAAAACACAAAGCCTCTTGCCTTTAAGGGGACTAGCACTAGAGAACAACACTGCCCTGGTGACATGCGTGCCAGCAGTTTCCCCTCGTGAAAATAAAAGCAGGCCATCACCAACAGATACACTTTTATCTCTAAATTAGTAGAAACCAGCTCAGCACAAACTCTCCAGATATAAATACTGGTGGCTCAGTCAGAAAATAAAATAAAATAAAATAAATCCTAAAGTAGGAAAGGCGCTACATCAGAATGACCAGTGAAAATACTGAGTGCTGCAATGGCTGCAGGGCAGAGCAGGCTGT
Organism: Podarcis pityusensis; assembly: GCF_964106645.2. Lineage (NCBI taxonomy): Eukaryota > Metazoa > Chordata > Lepidosauria > Squamata > Lacertidae > Podarcis > Podarcis pityusensis. Next base: position 46,642,454 of record NC_138033.1, on the reverse strand, counting down.
GGTGGTGATGACGACAGGGGGAAGGCCCTGCCAGCAGTTTCCAAGGTGAGAAATGAAGGCATCACAAGGATTCCCCCTCAGTCAGCAATGTGTCCTTCCGCTGGGCAGCTTGCCCTTGGGGGCGGTGGGAAAATGCGAGGCAGGGGGAAGTGATGGTGGCAGCACTGGAGGGGTCACTCTGTCTCACTCAGTGGCTAGTGCAAATAGTCATCCACTCTGGCGAAAGAGCAGGAGCCCAAGCCCACGCGGGCCATGAGCCGCAAGCACTCCGAGGCCTGGCCCAGGGCAAGCAGCAGTGGGGGCTGCTTTGGCAGGTTCTGAGACTCTGCAGAAAGAGAAAGAGGGCATTGTGACAATGAGGCGATGCACAAAGAGCATGTCATTGATAAAAGCTACTTTATTCCATCCCCCACACCCCAAAGCTGCAAGAAGGCTCTTCCCCACAGAGGACTGGAAAACACAGAAGAGGAGTGGGGGTCCCGCCAGTTGTCAATGGGCTCCAAACCCCCACCAGCACGGCCAGTGGTCAGGAGTGATGGGAGCTGTAGTCCAGCAACATCTGGAGGGACACAGGCTCTGGAATGCATACAGACCCTACGAAGGGAAAGATCCATCTGAAGCCTGATGACAGTACATGAATCTGGCCCAAGTTCAGCAATGTTGCAGCCCACTGGTTTCAATATGAAAATTATACACAGGCATAGCTTTATTTCATGGTAAGCAGTGAGACCGACGAAAGCTCAGCATCTGTTGGACCATGCCTTCAAGTTTTATCGAGGTATCCCAAATTCATTACATATATTACCACATTACTCTATATAATAACCCTGTAAGGCAAATTAGTGGCATTATGCCCTCTTTACAGAAAGGGTGGCTGAAGCTCAAGCTACCTACTGAATTCATGGGTGAGGTGAGATTTTGCAAGTCTGCTCCCCACTCCAGCTTTCACCTCTGTGAGGATAAATATGCGTGCAGCAAAAGCACACACAGTGGCTATGGCTTCGCTCAGCAGTCCTTAAAACTATGGCAGCGGCTTAACACCATATATTTCAGGAGATCTTCATGGAACATGGGGAAAACTAAGCAAAATGTTGGGGAAAATTAAAGAACACTGCAGTAATTTTGCAAGGTAAGCAATAATCCTGCCAGCTGCACTCCAGCATCAGTAGCCTCACTGCAGAAACAGGTGCATGCAGAAGAGAAAGGTCTGAGCTACCTCACCGTTTGTCACCTTACCCAATATAGCGCTATTGAGTGCAGCACACACGGGTTCCCGCTGGATTGGATCTAGCTGCTGGCCAACGGGACAGTTCCATGGATCAGAGTAGGCCAGCAAGCTGAACGCGTCCTGAGTGAAAGAAGAGAGGCTTGAACAGCACTGCAACACATACACAAAATACCAGGATTCTCTAAGTGATGGAATGGGCCACCTGAAATTACTGAGTCTCTTCAAATTGAGACCAGAGAACACATACTCAGTATGCCACATGAACTCACTGCTCTGCTTGGGAGAAAGTGGATCTAAAGAAATTGCAGGGAAACGATTATATGGATTCCCAACATGTTTTAAAATACTGAACTAAATAGTTTTTAACTCAAAGAGGACAAAGAGCACTTTGTCCTGTTGGTATTTAACTACTATTCTTGGTCCAATCAAGATGTGTAATGGCTCAGTTCAGGCAGTATGAAAAACCAAGCTTAAGGAATCCCATCTCATGTGACAAACTGCAGTTATGGCTACTGCACCATGGATGCAGGCGCAAAGATAAAGCTAAGTGATGAGTATACAGAAATGAAAGCAGGCAAGTGACACTAATCTACATCTTTGCCTGTTCTATCTTTGAAAGCCTGAATGGTAGTTTGGGTTATGCAAACCAAGGTGACTTCTCTGGAAAACAGGAGGGCATAGAGTGTCCTTATTGTGCAACCCTTTCTCCTGATGTGAAACAGAGGGCTCCAGGGCTTCCTTGGCAGTGGTATCTCATCTGTGGAACTCTTTTAGCTATTTCTTGGTAGCGAATCTAAAACCCTTAGGTGTCAGGGTCAACACAGTACTATTTTCCTTGGGTTTTAAAACAGTTTTAAGTGACCAGTTGGGTGTTGATGGTTTTATTAGTTTAAAAAACTCCTCCTGCGACACTGCTCTATTGCCTTTTATTTTTACTTTTTATTTTGGGGCCATAGCAAGAGTGGTAGAACATCTGTTTTGCATGCAGAAAGTCCCAAATTCAACTCCTGGAATCTCCCAGTAGGGCTGGAAATGTCCTCTGTCTGAAATCCTGGAGAGCTAGTGCCAGTCAGTATAGACTGAGCTGAAAGGACTAAAGGTCTGACTCACTATAAGGCAGCTTCCTATTATACTGTTTTTATTTTTTATTGCAAGCAACCACCATAGCAATTTTATATTGAGAGGTGAAATGGGGATATTTTGAATGAATGAATGGTTTCAAGTTCTGGGTCATGAATGTGAATGGGGTTCTCAGCCACATGGCACACCTGCAACATTTTTTTATGTGTCGTATTCTTCCCATACTCTCTGCACAGCTGCTCGCTAAGGGTCTGCAGCTCCCGCCCAAACTGGATCATCCGCTCAGTGGCAGCATGGTTCCCTCCACAGAGCTGCCTCTGAGGACAGCCATCTTCTAGAGCAAAGGAAAGAAGAAGGGAAAGTGAAAAGAAGGGAAGGGCTGGAGCACCAAAGCAATCACCTTCCTCCATCTCTGTCTCCCCAAAAGCCAGTTAGTTCAATTCCAGTGAGGTCAATAGCAGAAGGCTCAGAGGAGTCCCACCACTAGAAGCATTTAGTTTTAAAATGCTGTCCATCATCAGCTATAAATTACATTGGCACTTCAGTCTTGGTGCAAGAAAATTACTTCATCATTTTCAAAATTTTACTGTTTGATATTCTAATGATCCAACTAATTTTAGAAACAATTTTTTTTTTTTTTGCATCCCATGCCCTCTCTGTGGGTTTCTGGACTGGAAGAGGACCCCAAGTAGCAGTTTCCTTAGGGAACATCACCCACACTTGCTAAGCTGAGTGTTCCCTGGAACAGAGATGAGAAGATGCTTTCCACACTGAACCCTACCCATGCTGGAATCATCTGTCTGCAGAATCTCTTCATGTTTGTAAGTGCCATTCATTATCCTTGTAGCAGAATTCTCCAGGACTCCATTGGGGTAGTGCTCTGCCTCCATCTCCATCTCACTGTCACTGTGTGAAAAAAAGGAGGGTCTTAGAAAGCAAAGGAGTCTTCCTGGGGGAATGAGAGGAATAGCTAACAGGAAAGACAGCGTCAGTGAGGATTAAAGCACACTGCAGATCAACCAGAAGTTCTTGGTGGATTTTCAGACTGAAATTATAAAATTTATAAACTGCTGTGATTAACACAAGTGTCAAATTATATTGAAAGGGAATTCAACTGGGTCGGAAAAATGGATTTGTGTGTGTGTCTGCTGCTTGTGCATTTGCAAATGCCTAGGCGTAAGAAGCAGGACGCTACATCAGTTTCCACCCCCTGTTACAGCTGCCTGCTACACACTTCTCACTAGAAAAAGTGCTTCTGTGCTACCTGGTCTCTTGGTTGCTGGTGCTGCTATGCTGCTGGGACTTGGTGGAATCTGTGGAGTTAGACTCTGAGTAGTTCACCGATGAAGGGGATGACGAGGAAGAGGATGATGACGACGAGCTCAGTGCTGGATATTTACAGTGGCTCTGTTTGTTTTTTATGGAAGTAACTCCATTGCTACAGCTTGGGCTGTCCGCTCCTGAAACAGAAAGAAAAGAATGAGGACTGGTGCCCCTGCTCTGTTTTAATGTTGCAAGGGGATCTGGACAAACCCACGTCAATGTCCACCTTAGACTACCATATATACTCGAAAATAAGCCGACTTTTTCAGCATATTTTTAATGCTGAAAAAGCCTCTCTCGGCTTATACTTGAGTGAGGCGGGCGGCGGCGGAGGGACGAGTGCCAAGAAAGGAGCCCTTTATCGCCGCTCATCCCTCCACCGCTGCCCGCCTCTCACAAGGGCAGGCACAGGAGCTGCGGCTGGGAGAGGCACTGCGCTGAACTGTGCCTCCCCCAACCGGGCTCCTATGCCTGCTCTTGCAAGCAGCAGAGGCGGTGGTGGAGGGATAAGTTGCCCAAAAGGAGCTCCTTCCTCCTCCTCTGCCTTTGCCCCTGTTGGCGGCAGCGGCGGAGCAAGCTACTTGTTCTTCCTCCTCTTCCACCACTGTTGGCAGTGGCAAAGGAGGAATGAGCAGCCCAAAAGCAGCCCTTTCGGGCTGCTTGTTCTTCCTCCTCCACTGCCACCACCACCACCACCAAGTTTGTGGTGTGTTGAACCGGCTTGTACTCGAGTCAATAAGTTTCCCCAGTTTTTTGTCCTAAAATTAGGTGCCTCGGCTTATATTCGGGTCGGTTTATACTCGAGTATATACGGTACTTAGTCCCTATTTCTGTTTTTTTTAAAAAAATAGTATTTATTAAAGTTTTAAGTTTACAAAAAGGCAAAAGTAAAAACACCAAATTAAACAATAACAAAACCAACACATCACAATAAAAAACAGAAAGGTAAAAACAATTAAAAAAAACAAAAAAACAAATCGAACCTTCCCATAACTTATCTTTCATTTGCTTGTTTCCCTGACCTCCTCACACCTCCCTTTTTTGTATTCTAAATCAGTTATCCATTTCAGCAAATCCTTTCCCTCTCTTCAAAATTTTTATCCTGAAAATATATCTTAATCTTGATATAAGTTTACTTTCCCTCTTTTCACCAATTAACAGTCTGTTTTTCTTAAATCTTTGATACATTTTTGCTAAAATCACTTAGATTCATTCCAACATCATTCTAACGTTCATTAATTTTACAATGTTTCTGTAAATAGTCTTTAAATTTCTTCCAATCTTCCTCCACCAACTCTTCTCCCTGGTCTCGGATTCTGCCAGTCATTTCCGCCAGTTCCATATAGTCTATCACCTTCATCTGCCATTCTTCCAGGGTGGGTAGATCTTGTGTCTTCCAATACTTTGCAATAAGTATTCTTGCTGCTGTTGTGGCATACATAAAGAAAGTTCTATCCTTCTTTGGCACCAATTGGCCGACCATGTCCAGGAGAAAGGCCTCTGGTTTCTTCAGAAAGGTATATTTAAATACCTTTTTCAGTTCATTATAGATCATCTCCCAGAAAGCCTTAATCCTTGGGCATGTCCACCAAAGGTGAAAGAATGTACCTTCCGTCTCTTTACATTTCCAGCATTTATTATCGGGCAAATGATAAATTTTCGCAAGCTTGACTGGTGTCATGTACCACCTGTATATCATTTTCATTATATTCTCTCTTAAGGCATTACATGCCGTGAACTTCATACCTGTGGTCCATAACTGTTCCCAGTCAGCCATCATAATGTTATGTCCAACATCTTGTGCCCATCTAATCATAACAGATTTCACCGTTTCATCTTGAGTATTCCATTTCAACAGCAAATTATACATTCTTGACAAATTCTTAGTTTTGGGGTCTAACAGTTCTGTTTCCAATTTTGATTTTTCCACCTGGAAGCCAATTTTTTTATCCAAATTATATGCCTCCATTATCTGATAATAATGAAGCCAATCTCGCACTCTATTTTTTAATTTTTCAAAACTCTGCAGTTTTAATCTGTCTCCCTCTTGTTCCAAAATTTCCCAATATTTTGGCCATTTAGCCTCCATATTGAGCTTTTTCTGAGCCTTCGTTTCCATTGGTGACAGCCACCTTGGGGTTTTATTCTCAAACAAATCCTTATATCTTATCCAAACATTAAACAGTGCTTTTCTGACAATATGGTTTTTAAACGCTTTATGTACTTTGACCTTATCATACCATAGATATGCATGCCACCCAAAGACATTATTAAAACCTTCTAAGTCCAACACATCAGTGTTCTCAAGAAGCATCCATTCTCTCAGCCAGCAAAAAGCCTTAGTCCCTATTTCTGATGCAGCTAACCACAAGCAGCAAGACCTTGGTCTGATCTAATGCTTACTCAAAGCTGAAAACCACACACCACAATACATCTTACTGAAATGTGCACAGAACACACATATCCAGGCAAAGGCAAGTGGTCAAGTACTTACTATCAGTAGACAGGCACTTGCAAGATAAAATGGTATGAGGAATGTGTCTAAGCAACATGGATATTAATTAATGCAATGGTTATGTGACATGGACATCCATATTGGACAATACCTCTAAAGACAAGCACCTTAAGGAGCAATTCTGTGGTCCCTGAGACAGCATTGCAAGGCCAGAGGATTTATACCTCTCTCACCCCACCCATGGATCTGCCATTTACTTACATTTCTGTGTGTGGGTTCTGATCAAGACTGTGGTGCTGGGAGGAGGTGACACTATCCTTTCTCTTCCTGTTATCTTCCTTATTAGGAAAACACTTAAGAGACAATTCTTCTTGGAAGTGGAAGGAGTTTTAAAATGGGCAAATGGCACAAGAGGAAAAGGTTGGCCCTGATCTAACTGAATTGTGGCCCTGATCTAACTGAATGCCCGTTTCCCCTGTTGACTTTTTTAAAGTTTAAAATTAGACAGGATATCCAATTACACATCAAGGTCATTTCTAGTTTCGCCTTCCCTGTAGGCCTACAGAACCTACAGTGGGGAAAGGCCATAGCTCTGCATGCAGAAGATCCCAGATTTCATCCTTGGCCTCTCCAGGTAGGGTTTAATAAAATCCCTGCCTGAGCCCCTGTAGAGCCACAGCCTGTCAACATGGACAGTACTGAGCTAGATGGACTAGTGGTCTGACTTGGTATAAGGCCTAGGCCCTAGGTTCCTATGTACAGACAGGGCACTGAATGAATACAGTGGTAAGGCCTATAGGACAGTACTTCTCCACACCCTCCTGAGCTTTGGCTCTTCTCTCACAGTACAGGGAGAGAATTCCTAACAAGTGGAGTGAGATGTGAACACACCAAGAATTCTCCCCAAACATCTCAAGTGCTTCATTATGGGTGCACATTGTGTAATAAGTACCCTTGGGCAGGGAGCTGGAAAAGTACTAAAAGGGTTAGGGTTCATTTGCAGAATGCCTGAATGTGGCTAGAGTGCTCTGTAGAAGAATGCCAAGTAACTGATTTCCTAGCAGAGAAATCAACACTTACCAGTGCTGTGAATGTGCAAATTGTTAGAGCCGTGCCTTGGACTTAGGTTGGGGGAATCAGGGTAGCTGTCCTGGGATTTGGGGCTGCGGGCACTGAAACAACGTACTTCACTGTCTGTTCCATTCACCATCTCCACAAACTGCCGGCACCTGTGTGCAAGGAGAGAGGAAGAGAAAGAGTTGAAACACAAAATGCCAGAGCAATGGATGCTGTGCAATGGTTCACAAGAAGCATACAAGCATTTTAGCACCCATTAGTAGCTGCAGCCTAGAACAAACAAGGATCTTTAGAAACCACCAGATGAGAAAAGCAGCATTCTGGTGTCAAAAGCAAAGTTTTCAGCTAGAGATGTCACCTGCAAGATGATACATGAATTTAATGTTCCATTCAAAAGCCCAGTATAAAGGAACCAGACACACGTTAAGCCCCTTCCCAAGACAGGAAACCACTCCAGCCACAGAGCAAAATCTTTTTACTGAAATGTCTGAAAGTGGCACTAACGAGTGAAAATTTTCTCTCTTGCTGAATTAGTATTCTTCAGGAGCTGGAGCTAGTAGATAAGGTACCCGGTCAACACATGAAGCTGTCTTACACCAAGTCAGGCCATTCATCCATCTAGCTCAGTATTGTCTATTCCAGGGTATGTTTCAGGCAGGGGTCTTTCCCAGTCCTTCCTGGAAATGCCAGCGCTTGAATCTGGGACCTTCTGTATGCAAAGCATGTGCTCTACCGCTGAGCCATAGCATTTTGGCTTCACATTGGGAGCAACCATTCACCCTTAAGCTTTGCTTCTCATAGAAAAGGATTAGCATTGTGCAGCAAGTGTTAATAAGAGAACCATGAAGAAGAAATGAGACAAGTTTCTATACTGGTAAGCTGCTTAGAAGCCTACTTTGGCATCAAATTAATTAATTAATTACAAGATCCTTTTATAGTTCACTTTTGAAGGAACAGATACAGCAAAGCCTAGCACCTTGTTCCATGTTCCATCATTGCAGACAGCCACTTCTAAAATCACAGGTGTGTTAAGAGTAAAAAAAGCTGATTCTCTGTGAAAGTGGTATAGGTTCAGACCACAACTTAGTATGACCAACTATATCCAGTGTGGGGAACTTTTGGCTCTCCAGATGTTGATGAACTACAACCAGATAATCTACCTGTACTAGATTATTAGACTGTGAGCAAGGGTGGTCTTCTCTTTTGATGCTTGTACAGCAATTAAAAATGTAAGGTGTTTTATGAGTGCTAATAACAAAAGCAAGCAATTCAGGTCTGCATGCCTGTTTTGAAGTACAGAGAAGGAAAAGTAACGATACCACAGAGGAAAACGGTGCCATTGCAAATAATGTCTTAACACAGAGAGATGTTTAAAGCATCTTTCTATAGGTAAAACAACCTTTCACTGGATGATTTGCCATCCCCAGCTCTTCTGGAATAAGTTGGAATGTGGCTCAAGCCTGCTACCCTAACCAATGGGGTCACCTTTTCAGCACTATACATCACTTATTCTTCCTTCATTTAATAAATTTATTAACCACCATTCAAAGTGCAATGATCTTCTCCTGACAGCTTCTAACTGTAATAGCCAAAGTAAAGACCTGGAATGTTTGTATCATTGTATCATTAGACTCGTTTTGATAGATCACAGCCAGTAGTTCCAGTATAAGCCTCTGTCTTCTTATGTTCCTCACATTGCAGGTCTTACTGTACTTGAAAGGATTTGGATGTACTCACTTTAACATAAAAAGGAGATTAGGATTGTGCTCTAGGAGTCCTGGGTATAGCTGTTGTGTGGCTTCAATGGCTTCCCCCACTCTTCCTGCCAAGACCAGCTTCTGTATTCCTGTAGATGAAAGCAGAATCACTGGGATGGAACAGTAAGATTGCCTATAATGACAGGCAGCATATAATCCCATAGGTAGACAGGCAATAAAAATGTTGGACTTTATCTGAATACCTGAAGAACATGAACCTATTTAATTGCAGATGATGTTCAAAGGCCTTTTTCTAGATACTCCTAACTTCAGAGGATAGATAAAAGTGACCACAAATAGGGACTTCAGTGTGATGGCACCCCAGTTGTGGAATTTCTTCCCCAGAAGGTACACCTGGTGTCAACCGCAGATTATTAGGTGTCAGATAAAAAGTGTTATTCTTGTCTTAAGTTTTTAACTGAACAGTAATACTGATTTATCTGCTGGTGTTACAATACCTTTATGCTGCTTCCTGTTGGTTTATTGATTTTATTAATTTTATTGATGTGTGAATGTTGTACCTGATAGTTGTTTAGTGATGCTTTACATTACTTTATATGAAAGCTACTCTGAGAACTTGTTAAGAGGCAAAAGGAACCCCCCCCACACACACACATAAAATGATTTTATTTTCATTGTGAACCACTATGGGAGTTCTTATGGCAGAAAGATTATCGATAAATATTGCAAATAAATATTAGTAATTCAGCAATTGAGAGAAGATACTGGTCTTTCAAGTGCCATAAATCCTGCATGGAGTTAGAGGTATAACTCTGTACCCAAAGCAGTGAGTTCTTTGCAAAGGACAGCCAAAGACAACATGCAAGTTTTTTTTTATGTATGCATTTAAAAAAACAGAAATAAATAATATAGGTTTGGCAGATTAAATAAAAGAGTACCTATTTTCCTTGAGCAGACTATCCTGCTTCTAAAGTTCTCAAACCAAACATTTGGTTTGGGAGTGGCAGGATGAGGGGGGGGGGGGAATGATGAGACACTGGAACACTGGCAGCCACAGAAGAGGACCCAAGGGAAGTTGTGGAGGATATTGAGGTTCTACCTAGTGACCACTTCCATTTGGCATCTGAATATGTGGATATTGGACTGAAGACATGCTGCAGGCAGGAAGGGCTGTCTCTCAAGTCTTCAGGGAAAGTTGTGAGGAAGTTGTAGGAATAAACTTACTTTGTCTGTTCTTTATAGAGATCTGTTCTTCCTGGATTGTACTTTCCGTCACCCTGGCAAAGGCAGTTGCTGTAGCACAGTACCCGTGATGGACCAGATAGGAAGAGACCATACTGGGGGGAGAATACAGAAAGCAAATTGTAGAACGGGTATCTCTGTTAGCACAGAGCCATGGCAAAGCTGTAAAACAGGGCTGTCCAACAGGTTGATCATGATCTACTGGTCAATCCCCAGGGGTTTTTTGTAGATTGTGGATGATCCCTGGCTCCTCTATCTGGCCCCACCCCCTAGATTGCTATACCAGAAGATGGAGCTCTCGCTGTGTTGTTGACTGTTTCATTAGCAATCTCTTGGTGAGCAATTTATTATTTATTCCCCTGCCCTGATCCCCCCAATAAACGAGATTTGCCTCCCTAAAAAAAGCTCAGCAACTTTGACCGGAACACCCCCCCAAAAGGGGTAGATCACTGCCAGTTTTTAATTGTGTGAGTAAATAGCAGTCTCTTGGAAGTTGGCTATCCCTGCTGTAAAATATATCTGGAAGGATCACATTAATTTGAAGTCAGACGGTGTATCCCAGAGTTGTCCTTGGCCCTGCTTCCTACAATGAAAATGTCACACTCTTATATGGTGAACAAAAGCATTTGGGGAAGTGAACAGAAGACACTACTCTTGGTACATTCCCACACACAACACAGGAGTTAGGCTAGCCAAAGGGAAGAGATCAACTCCTGCTTGGGTATGAACAGTCAAACTGTTATTTAAGAGCACCCAGGAAATGCATGCATTATGGTGAAGGAAACCTACATTAATGTTGCAAACTTTTTTTTTAGTATCACTGCATAAGATGTTCAAAATGATACTGTATTAATGTAAGTGAACAGCAAGTGACCCTGGACCAATTTACTGGAAATCCTATAATGAACCATTAAATACACTGCCTGTCTTACTGAGGTCTGTAGCAGTCCTATAAGCCTATCTAATCCTTTTTGAAAGTCATATATAATAGAACACTAATCACCGTGCTGTAAACCGCTCCACAAAAATAATCAAAGGGCATTATAAAAATATGTCAAAATATATAAAAAAATCCAAAGCGATAGCACCCCTGTCCTCTGGAATGTAACATGCTTCCCTCCAGGTGTTGTGGTCTACAATTCACAACCAATGGTCAGCTGCCTGTTGATTTTGCAAAGCTTCATCCAAAAAAATTTCTAGGAAGAGGGGACATCAGATTCTCAGTCACTTCAAATTCTGTGCTCTGGAGCTCTGTGCTTCATTTCCCCTCATTTCTGTCTGGGACACAAAGATATAGAAGCTGTAATGCTTCTCCAAACCATCGCCTTTCCCTCCACATCTGGTTCAGTGATTTGCCAGTGACTTGTCCTCAGACAGGCTAAAAAGCAATCAATCCAGACAGTTCCTGAAAGCAGCCCTCCACTCTTGAGATTGCTACTGAAAATGAAATTTGTGCAGGTTTGTTTTTGTTTTTTAAAAACGAAACACATGTGCAGAGCAAAGCTCTTTGTTCCTCATTAGCATTAAGGAACTTTAACACACACAAAAATTGTCCAACATAAAGGAAGAGGGGTGCAGGACGTACTTTATAAACAGACCACTCTATAGCAATTGATGTTCTTTAAAGAAGCTTCTAAGTAAAAAGAAATTAATGCTCCCACTCACTTCTGTAGCATGGCTTGCCATTCACCTAGCCGGTCGCCTATGGGAAACCGCTTAATGGTGCCCTGAATCTTTGCTCGCCACTCCCTCATGTAATCTTCGATGTCAAACACAAACGGCTGCTGCCCAAAGTTGGCATCCACTATCTCTCCGGGTGTCTGGAGCCCCACAGTGGGATATAAATTGGCCTGCCAAAAGAAGAAACCCCAGTTAAAAAATAGGGCCCCTTTCGGGAAGAAAGCTAACATACATTTTTCTCTGAGCCTCCAAGAATCAGCTGAAAACAAGCAAGGGTGCTAATCTTAGAGGAAGCTCAAATGAAGCCTCCAGATTAGGCAGACGTGACGAGCACTATTCAGAGCAATTTATAAGAAACCGAACACAATATATGAGGAACCAACTAGCAAAAAAACCCAACCCTTTATGACATAGCTATAAGGTTTTACTGAATCTTTGTGACTTCCAAGAGCAGTATGGGAAGTGAGAGAGCAAAATTAAACACACATGGCTCCATGTCAATCCTTGCATGAGTTTGCAGATTGCAAGTTTCCCCAGGGACTTCAGTCTTCCTAAAAACAGACTGTGGGAATGGAGGAAGGATCATTTGCCTTAATGACAGTCGCAGAATATGTACTCATAATCTTCCAAGACTAGAATGAAAGCTACTCCAGAACCTCCACAACATTTTACCTTCGTGCTTGTAGTTACCTATGGCAAAAATACTTTGTAAACATATCCTCTAAGTGCCTCTGAGAAAGGTACAAGCAATGTGTGCTGGATAGAGCTTTAACAGCACCAACAGTTTTGAGAAAGAAAGAAAAAGACAGCTTAGACAAAGCAAAGCTACTATGGAGAACTGGAAGAGAGCTTCCAGCATCTGGAGGCAAGCAACTAAGAGAAAGCAGTGTTGATTACTGTCACAAGGCCTATATACCAAATAACTACAAAACAAGGCTTTAAGAGGTATGTAAGATACTTAGCCCATACAGTGGTACCTCGGTTTTCGAACGCCGTAAACCCAGAAGTAAATGCTTCTGTTTTCAAACACGCCTCGGAAGTCAAACATACCACGCGGCTTCTGCTGAGTGCAAGATCCTGAGGCCTAGCTGTTGGCTATTGTTTGGTTTTCAAATGTTTCAGAACTTGAACTGCCTTCCGGAATGGATTACATTCGAAAAGAAAGGTACCACTGTATCTACCTTTCCTTTCCAACAAGTCATGTCAGGCAGTGAATTGTGCTTTTCTAATCTGTCTTGTACATTCATTCCAAATTACTCGTTTGACCTCCCTAATAACTTACACTTCACCTTCTAGTGAGCTTGTCCACATTTTTGTGGAAAGGGACATAGGAAGCCGCCTTGTATACCAAGTCAGACCATGGCTCCATCGAGCTTAGTACTGTCTACACTCAGTACTGAGTATTTCAGTAGCAGATCTCCAGGAGGTCTTTTCACAATTGCATGCAAACATGTGCTCTACTGCTGAGCCACGACCCTTCCCCAATATTCCCTTCTATTCCTTATCTTCATTCAGGTAACCTTGCTGTGCTGCTTTCTTTTTGCTAGCTAGAAGATTCATTTCTTGCATTCCCTTCCAGGTGCTAGGGTGGTGTAATGATTAGAGTGTTGGACTAGGACCTGGGAGACCAGGGTTTGAATTCTCACTTAGCTATGAAGCTCACTGGGTGACCTTGGGCAACCAGTCTCTAGGTCTAAGCTGCCTCACAGGGTTGTTGTGAGGACAAAATGGGAAGGGAGAACCATGTACACCACCTTGAGTTCCTTTGAGGAAAAGGTGCTATATAAATGTAATTTAAAAAATAAATAAATCTGAAACCCAGTACCCCTAGTGAGAAGCAATGGTCAAGCATGCTCTGAAAATCTAGGTACTTTATCGGGAATATTATGAAGTCCTTACATATGCTGCTCACTTTTTCTCAGCAAGAAACATTCTTAGAATTGCATTACTTTTCACACCAGGAGAGGAAGAATGGGCAGGTTTGGTTGACTAGATGCAGCCTGAGTCTGTGTAGAGGGTGACAGTAAAGAAGAGGGGTGGGTTGGAAGAGTACCCTATCCTGTTGGTTGTAATTCCAAAGAGGAAGGAAGTCTAAAATCACATCTGATTGGATCAGTCTACCAATGAATCAAATTATTTTAAAAATCCAAAATCTTTCTTGATACCAGTCAAGTCAAGATTGTATATAGCCGTTCTCCTTTACAGCTGATTTTGAATTCAAGTGATGCTACAGGAACAGCCCTCACAGAAAATAAATTCATTGCCATGCAGCTAAGAACTGAATATCCAAAGGTTCAGAATTAAGTGGACAGGTAGAGAAGAGTTCAGTGCCTAGGCAGAAAGGAAGCTGAAGAGCTAAAATTCAGCGTAAGACTCATGCAACACTCTTCCAAGCAACAGAGTAACTGCAGTAAAAAAACCAGTGTACTGGGAAGGATTAGATAAAAGGCAGCTTAAGCTTCAAGGACTGCTACTAAACTGGAAAAAGAACACAACTTCAGAAGTAGTAGACTGTAGACAAAAGGGCAAAGAATGTTTATCGTGTGCAAGTATTTCATGGAGTTGCAGACTGATTGCGTAAGAACTTTTCAGCACAGGAGAAGCAGATGATCTCTGAAAAGAGAATCACCATTCACAGATATGAACCAACTTAATTTCATTTCTAACAGTGGGTGCTAGAAATCATATGATTTAGGTGTTTTCATTTATTTTTATTGATTCTGTAACCATATTGAATTTTCATTGTATTGTAATTCACACTCTACTAGTGAAGTCAATATCCTCCCGTTCTGGATCACAGGGAAGTCCATATGCAGTAACCAAATCCATAACCTAGAACAGATTTCCAAGCATGGTTCCCCAGATATTGTTGGATTACAATTCTTATCGTCCCTGTTCATTAGGCTTGCTGGCTATGGCTGATGCAGATTGTGGTCCAATAAAATCTGGGGAGCCAAGGCTGACTAGAAAATGTCTATCTTTCATTAGGAACTATAGCATTCTATCTTTCATTAGGACTGGCCTTAACAGCAGGTAGGCAGGATCTTGGATGTGCTGCAGGACATGCAAGCAAATTGGGGAGGGAACTAGCCATTGCAAAGAAGTACCTCTTAAATTGTTTGCAGCTACCCAGCTAAGAGTGAACTCTGCAATTATATAAACTTACATTTAAACAAGCAGGGGCCCTGCTCCTTGACTGGATCTTTAACTGTTCATGAACACTTTCTGAAAGGAACTAATGCTACCTACAAATCATCTGAACAAATGACGTGTCTGAATGCAGCAACAGATAACAGTGAAACAACCAGACTGATAGTAGCAATGAAAACCTTGGACTGCAATTCAGCTGCACTTAAAGCAGGCTTCCTCAACCTCGGCCCTCCAGATGTTTTGAGACTACAATTTCCAGCATCCCTGACCTCTGGTCCTGCTAGCTAGGGATCATGGGAGTTGTAGGCCAAAAACATCTGGAGGGCCGAGGTTGAGGAAGCCTGACTTAAAGGTTTCAAACAAAGCTCCCCCTCCCCCCAAAAGTTTGTTCCTTGGTTGTTAAATAGTTGCTTTCAAAGCTAAGCAACCATGGGACATGTAATATCTGCATGTACATACATTTTGGGTTTGATTTTCAAGAGGTTTTAAAGTATTAAGCTGGTCTATTATGCTATGTACCCACAAAATACACACTTCCATTTGGCATTGCAATATTATCCAGCCTTGTAAACTAGCTCCCCAAAGTTACTAATCTGCGAGTGCGGATGCTAACCTGCTTAGGGGTTAGTACCCTGTGTGTCCCATGTTGGCTGTGGAAGAGAGGGCAGCATGTATATGCAAACTACTGGCCTGTTAACGGGTGGTTGTTTTTTTTAACGCCTTCCATCAAGTAGGCTGACAGAAAAGATAAAAAGCAATCCATCCCTACATTAATCTGCTGAATTTCCCGGATGGTTATGGAGGAAAATGACTTCTTTTCTTCCACAGCTAGCAGAGATACCAAGTGGGCTAATGGAAAAGTGATGGAGTGAATGCTCCTCTTCTGCCAGCTTGCTCACTTGCCTGCATGAAATTCTTGGTTGCTCATGGCAACCGAGCGAGTTGTTAAATACAAGGTTGGTATCTTTGTTGTAGCTTTCAAAGTGCAAATTCCAGCACTTGCATATGCTCAAGTTAAGTCTATTGTCCTCCAGATGCTGTTGTACTACAAATCTAATCACCCCTGACCATTAGATCTGCTGGTCAGGGCAAATGAGAGTTGTAACCCAGCAATATCTGGAGGGCCACAGGTTCCCACTCCTAACCTAACTCATGGATGGTCTACCTGTTCTCCCTACTGCTGTTGCAAAATTGTCTTTTTGTAAGCCTGTTTGTTTTGCATGTTTTGGAAGTGCAACTGCTTACATGTTTTGTACTCTGGTGCTGATTCCAGCACACAAAATGCATAATCTCAAACTTAAAAAGTACATGCTGGTATGCATTCCTGCTTTTCCTTTGCCGCATGCTCCAGTGGTAAGCAAGAATGCATCAACCCACATGCTGATGCACATTTCTAGAGAGGGGAAAAATTACACATACATGCACTGTTTCTAATGGAATGAATGCATGTGCATTTTGTTATCGGCTCTGGGACTCATGTACAAAGTTCCATAGAACAAAGCAACGCTCAGACTACCATTTCTATCCAAGAGCCCTTGAACTTTGCTCATGCTGAAAAGAAATTTCTTACTTGATTTGCTACGGTGTTGTTAGATTTGGACTAGCAAGTCCAAGAGGCAAGGAAATGTTTGGATTGTGGATGTAGTTGGTATAGCAAAAACAAAATGGAACATTTCAGAAACTGGGAATTCTCTTTGTTTGCTTGGCTAACTTGCATTGCTGAACAATTCACTAACTCATGTTATTTTTAGCTTGCCTGAGGCAGCCAAGGCAACATAGAGGTCCTGCTTTATTCTAGACAGACGTCTTGCATTGTTTATTTTAAAGCAGGCAAACCATATCCCTGAAAAACTATTTAATTCCAAACAACCTTGCAATAATTTGAGTTTTCCCTACACTTCCAGTATGTTCCAAGAAAAGCCTGATAATAACCAGCACCCTTTCTGCAGCTAGTTTTGCTAAAAGAAACTTGCCAACCTGATTCAATGCAAACACATCAAGCAAGGAGCCTCATACTAACCACTTCCAGATGGCATGGCAAAAAGAAGACATCAAAATATCCCAGTCAATTTCCCCCTCCCTTCAATTTGAATCTTTTGTTAAAGTACTGAAAATAGTTGTACTTACAGGGAGGTCTGTAAAGGCTATACCTGTGGGGGAAAAAATATTAGAATTAAGACAAAGGATTTCCTCCCATTTGCCTACAACTTTAATGTATTACACATACTAGAGCATAATAAATTCTATGTTGGGCCTCAACAGAAGCAATTTGTGGTTTGTGAAGCAGGATCTTCCATGTATTGCAATCTTCGGTGACATTAGGAAGACTTGCAATGTCTATTTGTGCTTTCTCAGGAGCAATTCCCACTGTGTTTGGTGGTTCTTACTTCCATGCAATTATATTTAGGACTGTAGAATTAGCTCCTCAACCTAACCTTCAACTTAAGGCTGAACTAAAGGTTTCATAAATAGTGAATTAACTCACATTGTGAATTAGAACCTTTTCAGGGAGGTTAAAGTTGTCAATAAATTTTCAGACAAAGACCAACACCAAAATTTCATTACCCTCTATTGCCCTCCAGGAAGGATGCAAAAGAGTGAATGGGTTCGTACCAATGGAATTCATAGGATCCGAGCTAGTAGTTCAGAGTTTGCCTGCATATGGAATCAAATTAAACTAGGGGTGTGTGTGTTAATTTAATGCAGATCTGTTAGTGACAATAAAACTCATCCAAAGTTTAAAAGCTCTAGTTGGTTTTACTTGTTTCTTTAAGGCAGAGGTGGGGAACATGGGAGACATCATCATGATTTAAGGATTTATTTCAGACAGACAAAAACAGCCAAGGATTCAGATGAAGTAAGAGAGGAATGTGGCCTGGGGAGGGGCGTGGCCAAGCAAGAGTCCCAAGTGTCCCAGACAGAAAGGTTTGGAAGGTCTGAGCTGTCTCTGAGCTTCCTCTTCTCTTTGCTTTCGGCTGCAGGAAAGCCCAATTACCTGCAACTACATCTGTGTACATTCATTCTCTTATTTCTGACTTTCCCTTTCCACTCTCTGTCATCTCCTTCAGTTACAAAGTTCAGGTTGAATGCCCTGTAGAGTAGAAACCAGGCCTTTGGGGGGGTGTCATGTTAGTCTATAAAATTTTAGGAACATGGGGGACACCTTAGAAAAACACAACTGCCACACTCAAATGATTTAATACCATTCCTTAAAATGAGAATTACAGGGTAACTGCACATAGTACTGGAGAGAACCATTGTTTCAGGAGACATGTTTCACTTTGAAATTGTTAGATGCAGGTATGTTTCATGTCACTTTCACTCTTTACAGCAGGGGTGGACAACCTGTGGCCCTCCAGATGTTGTTGGTCTACAACTTCTATCATCCCTAGAGTTGATGGAAAATAGATTCCAACAACATCTGGAACACCACAGGTTGCCCACCCTAACTTAGAGAAAGATGGAAAGCAGCTGGCTGCATCCACAGTGAAACTACTATCTTAATCATTCAAGTGACACCAAAGTCATTGTAATATGGGTGCCCTGCAGTAACGTCTGAAACAGGTCTAAGAGCAAAAGTTTTCACGTTACTTGTTACAGAAGAATTTGCATGCATATGCACACACACAGAACCCTACATTTTACCCCTATACAGTGGTACCTCGCAAGACGAATGCCTCGCAAGACAAAGAACTCGCTAGACGAAAGGGTTTTTTGTTTTTTGAGCTGCTTCGCAAGACGGAAACGTCTTGCAAGTTTGTTTCCTTTTTCTTAACACCATTAATACAGTTGCGACTTGACTTCGAGGAGCAACTCATAGAACGCGGTGTGGTAGCCTTTTTTGAGGTTTTTAAAGACTTTGGTGATTTTTGAAGCTTTTCCAAAACTTTCCCGACACCGTGCTTCGCAAGACGAAAAAAATCGCAAGACGACAAAACTCGCAGTACGAATTAATTTTGTCTTGCGAGGCACCACTGTAGCTTTTGCTGCTTCAAGAAAAACCAGATACTTTGTGCATTATACTTTGGATAATTCAAAATGGCTTCCAGGCACATCTAATCAAAGCTTTTGGTGTCGTTATTAAAGCAACACCCAAGAAGTAATTCTGTCCCACAGAAAATAATCCTCTGACAGTGCACTGAAGATCTGAATGAAAGTTTTAACACAGGATATATAAGGGATAGAGACTTTGTATTTGGGGAAGGGAAGTTTCTGGCATTAACAGAGGGTATCCTACTTACAGCCATTTCACTCCACCCAAGTGAGATAAGATAAGACACTGAGGGTTACAGAACTCAAAGTAAAGAGTTTGGTACATTTCCAGATTAAGGTCAATTACACTGCCAGCTCTAATTCCCAATAAACTAGATGTTCCACCATCACCACCTTTTCCTTTCAAGAAAGCAATGCACTACTGGACTCTCAAGGAGAAGTTTCAAAGAAGGTTATAGGGCTCTCAAGAAGGCTGCCAACTTAGCTGGCAGAATCAGGGAGCCTGCAACTGCTCCCCCCGTCACATCTGATACAATCAGGCGCCTCCAAACCAGGTTGAAGGTTTGAAAGAGATGCTGAGTAACAACTTAGATAAATTAAGATCTCACAAGTATAGATGTTGATCCCTAGAATATAAGATTACATATAAACAAGAGATTCATATATATAGAGAGAGAGAGAGAGAGAGAGATATTACTGAACTTAATATCACTGGTTTGTTATTTCTACCCAGACTTCACTTGTGCTTTCTTGTTTGAAAATTTGAAATTATGGTTTCTGGCTATTCAGCAAATATCAATTTCCTCCCCTCAAACAACTGTGGTGTTTCAACTTTGGTGTTTCATTTGGAATCTGAACCAAAAATACCCTAGCCCTTTTAACAGATTAAGCTATTGGGGAGGGGGAAGATTTCTTTCACAGCAGGGTGGAAAATGTCAGGCAGACTCATCCTACAGAACTGAATACTAGGAGCTTGGGTTGTGAAATTTGCAAGCACTCCCTGCCATCCTCCAAATGGAATGATTTCTTACTTTGTCAAATTCTATCAGGACTCTTTTTTTAGAACAAGGATCTGGTATTAGATTGAAATAACCAGCCCTGCAAAACACACCTTATTTTCAGAAGCCCTGAAATATCATCTCCACATCTTAAGTAACCAAACAACAGCATAGGCCCTCACTACATTTGAGACCTATTTTTTCATATCCTTACCATGGAGGGGAATTTGCATTAAGATACCACTTGCTTTTTACTGCACCTCAGGCTTGAAGATGGCAGTTCCTCCATGCAGAAATCATTCCTTGTAGACCTCTGTCTTTGTCCTACCTTTCTTGACTGTAAACACCTAAAGATTTTTCTGTTGTCCAACTGATTTTAGAGAATTTGCTCTTTGTTCACTTTTGGATAGACTATATTCCTCTTACAAACACTCTGGGAAATGCAACAATTTCTATCCAATAGTGTGAAAGAGCTCCCAGAATACAAAACTACTCATCTGACCTGTTGGTTAGACAATATCCTCAGACAATATCAGTTTTCAAACATGTCTGTTTAGATCCAGAAACAAGCCTTAATGGAAAAGGTAATATGCATAAACTATAGTGCAATATCCTATCAGTGAAATTTACACTGACTGACCAACCAACCTTTATGCTTCAGTCTGGGCCCACCTGAACTAAGCCAATAATATACTACGGATATATACCAGGAAGATAGCTCATCCAATTTCTCCCTCTTGCCAGAACAACTCTCTGTGCACTTAACCCTAATTGGGGTTTGCACGAGAGGCTGCCTGTCTCTGGTGACACAGTTGTTCTACAGGCATTTAGAAAGCTGTCACTAAAATAGGAGCATCTCAGGACAGATTGCTTCCAGTTTTAGCCAAGCACAGCAGCTTTAACACGTACAGACCAGCAATGCTGGAGGCTGGAAAGGACGACAAGCACTATATAGGGAAGAGTAGGGCATGAAACACATTAGTGCTAATGTAATTGCAACATAGCACCTGATTGTTAAAATAAATAACTTGAATGCTCTGAAAGCAGGTTATTATTCCCATCAACAACAAGAAGTTCTTTTAGGAATAGGTTTGGTCTCTCAGCTTTGCCCTCCACAGTAGGAAAAATCCTCCCCTCAATGAAGCAATCCAGAAGAACAAAGCTTGCAGGTCTGGTAGCAGGCCATCTGAACATCTGTTGGGTTAGACAGATGACTCTCCAATCCAGCAAAGCTTCACAAATGGACAGCCAGGTGCTTCTGATAAGCCCACCAGCAGGGCATGGAGGCAAGAGCCATCTCCCGCTTTTGTCCCTCAGCAATGGATGTCAATGGCATGTTGCCTCTGAATCAGGATCTTTCCATTCAGCTATCACTCCCAGAAGCCACTAAGTGGAAAGCCACCACTAATTTGTACCCCTTTAAAGCTATCTAAGTCAACAGCCTTCAGTGCACTGAGGCAATCAGATAGGCTAATTAGGTGCTGTGTGAAGAAGTACTTTTTCTGGCCAGTCCTGAAATGACAGTAAGTCCGCAACTTACATGCATTTAACTTGTGTACGTTCAACTTTAGGCGCTTGGCAAATTTTTTAAAAAGAAAGGGGGCAGTCTAGGAAAAAAGACTTTGGCCATCCCACTCACCATTGATCCCGATGTGTTTGACTATACATAATTTTGGCCTTGGGTGTGATCCTCGGAATATAACCCCTATGTAAGTTGCGGGCTTACTGTACTCTTAATCAATTTATTTGGGTACCACAAATTCTGGAATTGAGAGATAGAGGAAAAAACCCTGCTTCCATCACACTATGGATCATTATATAAAACCTCAGCTGTCTCTCAAAGACAATTAATCGAGACCAGAGCTTGGCAAACTTCTCTTGCAACTAAAAATTCCCCAGTATGTTAGCTTTCTCTCTGACTGAACCCAGAATTAACAACTAAAGCACAAAATGCAGTTGAATTCTATAGACAACATCCATCCATGCAAGCAAACAACCAATGGGAATGCAGGAAAGTCCGTCTAAAATCTGCTGATGTTCTAGAAAGAGAACAGGCCCACGTAGTGCCTTCACAAGAGGACCTCACTGATAATTCTTCAGTGGAAGCTGTATTTGATGCTGAACTTGTTCTTTGTGTAGGCTGGAGCAGGCAACCCGTGGACTTCACATTTTGCTGGATTACAGCTCCCATCAGCTCCAGCCAGCATGGATAATGGTCAGGGATTAAAGGAGCTGAAGCCCAACATAGACTGGAGGGCCACAGGTGTTCATCCCTGACCTAGACTGATGGATTACAAGAAAGAAACCTGACTACATTCTCACCATGATACTGAAGGCTCAGAAAGAAAAGGAAAATAAACCATAGGGTTTTTTTGGGGGGGGCAGGGCTTTAGTAGATAGGAAAATGACTACCATGCTCTACATAGCTCTCTAGTCTCTGGTCAGTACCACCACAGCTTAGCCCCAAATCAAAATGAAGAGTAAATTTGTGCACATGTGATTATATAATGTCATCTGCATACTTTCTCTTGGTATGGAGGCTGATCTAGGGGACAAATTACACATTTCTCTTAAAGATCAGCAACCTCACATTTAAAAATTCTTGAGTGAGTGCCATCTGGACCTTTTCATATCTGGTTCCTTGGACCTGGGTCTTGACACCTCAGTTCCTCAGACTCACTTCCTGAGAAAGTTCAGGCACATGAATTTTCCCTGTATCTTCCACAGTGAAGATGCAAAGAATTCACTCAGCTTCAGTGCTGTCTCCTTTAGAATACCTGTCATCCAAATGACCAACTGCCTCTCTCTCTGCTTGCTTCTAATGAATTTGAAGAACTTTTTAGTTGTTGGTCTTTATGTTTTCGGACAGCAATGTGCTCCTCACTTTTTTCACATCCCTTACTGTCTGCCTGCCCTTTATTTGCCAAAGTTTATGTTCCTTTTGGTTCTCCTCATTTGGATAAGACTTCTATTTTTTAAATGAAAGCCTTCCTTGACTCTGCTACCATATTCTTGGCCCTGGTGTTCCCTTTCCTGCTCTGCAGTATATTTCTAGCTAAGCTTCTATTTTTGCAGTTTTGAATAACCGCTAAGCATTTAAGAGAACATTGACTTTGCATTTCAACTTCCTTTTTACCAATCCCCTAATTTTTGGGAACTTTCCCCTTTTGAAGTCAAATGTGAGTGTGTTGGACTTTTTTTGGCAATTGTCTACAAATGGCTAAATTTGACAGTGCCGTGGTTTCTGGTCTCCATTAGTTCTCACATCACATTGGGCACTACTTAAGATTGAGTCCAGGGTTACCTCCCCTCTGGTCAGCTCCATGACCAACTCTTCTAGGGCTCGGTCATTCAGGATACCTATAAATGTTACCTCTTTGTCATGACTAAAATGTGCATGTACCCAGTCTATGTGGGAATAATTGAAGTCACTTCCTCCTCTGGATACCTCCTTTGGTATCATTCTCCATCCCAAGATCACTTCGAGCATTTTAGAAGATCCCCAGCACTAAATTATTTTGGCAGCTTGGTATTGCCACCCACAGCAATTCTGTTGAGATGGATGTCCCTTCTGAGATTTTTAGTTTGTGGGATTCTACAACCTCTTTGACATAAGCAGCAACAACTCATCCAGTATGCCCTTCCGAATGAGATTATATCCAGAGATAATTTTGTTTCACTGGTTCTCTCTGTTCCGCTAGGATTCCATGATGCCCACTGTACCTTTGCTCTCCTTAAAACCAGGCAGTCCAACTCATGTATCTTGGCTCTGAGGCTTCTAGCATCAGCATATAAACACTTATACAGGGTCTTCTTCTCCAAAGGTCTTTGGCACGTGAGTTTTATCCTATGGCATTTTGGCCTCTTTGGACTGCTGTCATATGCCCATGCATTTTCAATGTCTAGTTCTACCCTCTCTATCTGGACAATTAAAACATTTTCATTATAATTCCTTAGACATCATTTATCCTGAATCAAATGTTCCTCAGCTGCTGCTTGCTTTTCTCTAGCAATCAGTTTAATCATTAAGACACTTCACGGTGAGCTCAAGAATCCCTAAAATGAATATTAACTGAGATTCTCCCCCTCCCCACTCAATCTTGTATATTCACATAGCAATATATTCACCTGCTTAGAGAACTGCAGTGGGGCTGACAGTCTGCTTTAGTGTATATAGAGCAATAACCTTGAACTTTTGCTCCCAATCTGAACCATGAGAAATGGGAGTAAGTCTTTATCAGTCCTTCCTTTCCAGATGGGACAAAGAGATAGCAGTAAGGGAAAAAACTGGATGTAGATACATGAATTGTTCACAGCACTAGTTGTAATCTACCAGTATTGACACAAATAAATGAGATCATGTTGGTTTTGTTTCACCCAAGAAATCATCCTGCTGATTGCATGTTAAAGAAGAGCAGACAGTGGCTCAGTTTGTAAGCCCAAAACAAAATAAAGCTGGTCCAGAAGTTTGTTTGCCTACCTAAACTGTGCCCGTTCTTTGTGTAGAAGCAGGTATTGTTGATGAGGTTTACACAGCAGCCAATCACATCTCCAGTAGTGAATGTGGGGCCATAAGGCTGTCCTGTCCCTGAAGAGCAGAAGGAGTGTCCATCATCACCATGGTAGCCATAGGAATGTTTATCCCAACCTAGAGAAGACAACATCAGACGGCAAGTTTAAACGATGGCTGAGCCTGACAATAGGAACAAAAAGTACCATATTATAAGATACATAAACAGGGAAGAGACAGAGATATATCCTCATACAAAGCAGGAGTAAAGAGACATGTAGTTAACATTTGAGAGCATTAATGAAAAGAAAAATTGCTAAAATACAAGGTGGTAACTTCAGAGCTCCCATATATCAGACACAAATAAGCTCTGGAGGAGAAGTCAGAAAAAATGGTGACTTGGTAACCCTTACACCATCAAGCTATTCAGCACTCTGTAGCAGAAATCCAATTCTGATGAGCAGACTGATTTGAGTGTCTCAGTTCTGATGGATGTAACCAGTGTTTGAAATTACGTGCTGTACTGCACACAGAGCTGACTCAGTGCTGATACAACTAGACTATCAGGTTTTTATTTTCAACATTAATGTACTAATAACATCAAAATTCATTCCATCTTGTTCAGTTTGTTTCTCTGCACAGTTTGGATAATAAACACACACACACACACACACGTATGTGCATGTGCATGGTATGTGTGTGTATACATACAGTGGTGCCTCGCAAGACGAAATTAATTCGTTCCGCGAGTTTTGTCGTCTTGCGATTTTTTTCGTCTTGCGAAGCACAGTGTTGGGAAAGTTTTGGAAAAGCTTCAAAAATCACCAAAGTCTTTTAAAACCTCAAAAAAGGCTACCACACCGCGTTCTATGAGTTGCTCCTCGAAGTCAAGTCGCAACTGTATTAACGGTGTTAAGAAAAAGGAAACAAACTTACAAGACGTTTCCGTCTTGTGAAGCAAGCCCATAGGGAAAATCGTCTTGCGAAGCAGCTCAAAAAACGAAAAACCCTTTCGTCTAGCGAGTTTTTCGTCTTGCGAGGCACCACTGTACACTCTCACCCATTCCTCCATTCATTCTTAAGAGCCAATTACTATTAATTTTGCTTTCCTACACAACGGATTATTGTGACTTTTGTGGGACTGCTAACTTGTTCCCATGTACATTTCCAAGTGGTCTTCCTTTTCCTCTTAACCTATAGACTTGTTGGCAGCACACACTTTCTGCTATATCTTGAGTGCATTTTCTTCCCTTTAGCAAAGGATGCTGTAACCGTGGAGGGCAGCAGACTAGGCGCATATGCTGTGCCTGAGAGATAAGAGCACCCAGGCAGCACCAAATGTCCTCAAATGACCCCGTCTTAGGTAAGTATGCCCAACTGTTGGCAGATAGAACAGACAGGAGCTCATCTACAAGCCTCAAGACTCTTCAGCTGAATTACAGGGGTTCTACATTATTCATTCGAGCTGTCCCTGCCCCTGCTACTGTCCATAGTTGTAATCCATGGCTTAACTGATTCTTCTGACTTTGATCCAGAGCCCATAAGAAATGAGACATGTAGTACACTCCTGAAAGTCAAAAAGGTGACTGGATTTCCAGGGATAAGGTTGGAAATGGCTGTACAATTCACTGTGCTACATTCTGTGACAAATCTGAAGGTGACGTGGAAGCAGCAGCTACTGCTGAATGTGTGGCTAGCCTCTTAAGTGGAAGCATAGAGGGCCCATATAATTCCAGTTCTAAAAGAACTGCGCTGGTTGCCAACATGCTTCCCAGTCTGATTTCAAGGTGTCAGTAATGGTTCCAGAAATTTCCAAGATCTTATTTAGAAACTTACCCCAATAACTGCAAATTTCAGCCACTGAGAATTCTACTATAATTTTGGGAAGTGGATTGTCAGTTTGTTCTCTATATGTTCGGGTGCCTCTCAAAATATCATCGCCAAATGCAGCACGAGGGGTCCTGAGGTGTGTGGGGGGGGGGTCTGTTCAATGTTTAGGTGCCAGGCACCATTTTAAATCGAGGGCCAAACTGTGACTATGGTATGTAACTGGGCCCTTTCTGGCATAGGTTTGCCTGCCTCTTGAGATATCTGTCAGTACGCCTTTGAGCCGATGTCAACGACTGGGCTCAACAACTTCTTCTGCCTCGACTGGGCTAGGTGACTGGAGCACTTCCAGAGACCTTCCACTCCTGGGAAGCAGGTCTAAGTGCACTGGATCCACAACTGTCCATTGTGAGCACCAAACTCAGCAGAGTATGAACAACACGGAAGAAAGCTGTGAAGCACAACTTCTTTATTTTCTAATAGCTACTGCAAATTAAACTAAAGAACTACTGGCTTGCATGAGTGTTACAGCTCTCACTCAGCCATCTAATCTCTACATAGGTAACACACAGACCCCCACAGAGTCAGGCAGGAGTGGAAGAAGCGAAGAGCAGTTTCCGCCCCCTCCTTTCTGAAAACATGAGATCAGGAGATTCTTGCATTGGGAGGGGGTGAAAATCATCACCAAACTAGGCCAGAGGGTTCTCAAAGTATGGGTGGCAGACTTTGTGAGCATTGGGCACCATTTTGAATCAAGATGGTGGATCAAAATATGACTTTGGCATGACTTTGCCCATTTCTTGGCATTATGTTTGGTCTTCTCTCAAGAGATCGTCACCAAATTCAGTACAATGTTTCCCAAGGTGGGGGTGATGGGCTGCAATGATGCCAGGTACCAATCTGAATAAAGATGGTGGACCAATATGTCATTGGCATGATGGGTCCAAATTCACCAATCACACTATCCATTTAAAAATCACAATTTTTTTTGTTTCTAAAAATTCCCAGGCAGTGCATACATTATATGGTGACATGGGAAAGGGCCTTCTCTGCTGTGCTGCCCCATTTATGGAATACCCGCCTCACTGAGGTCTAATGAGCACCAACACTGGCCTCGTCTCAGCACCAATGCCTGGTTGTTTACTCAGGAATTAGGGCTTTCTTGATTGCAGTTAAGTATTTTGATCTGCTCAGTGTTCTTACGTTTTTCACTTGTCAGTTATGGTTTTCTTCGACTATTTATACAGAGATCTTTTCAATGAACTACATCCCATCCTCAGATCAACTAATACACAGATTAGAAATAGCTAATAACTAAAGTAAACATAGATCTGAGAAAACCATTTTTACAGATCAGGGAGCAAAGATAACAGCAGGCTCTTGGGAAGCACCAGGTAAAGGGCTCTGCAAGCTCCTTTGTGAATTAAAAAAATATCCATTTTTAAAAGAAGCATTTTTCTTTCCAAAAGACAGCAGCTCACCTATCCAGTTTGGCCTGCTTGGGTCAGAGAGCTAAAGCTCTATTCTGACAGGCTGAAAAGATTCCATTGTCCTTCTTTAAACATATAGCAGTAAATAACCTACAAATAAATGAATGTGGTGAGGGCAGCTCAACTGATTAGTACTAGTGTTAAATATTGTTTGTTTTCACCCTTTTGCAAGGGTTAAGTCAGTATCCAAGTGCAATTCTGGGAGTGGCACTCTTGGGTAGCAAATGGATGAACCTCAAAATCGGAAGTACATTTTGCTATTGAGTGGATATAGGTAACAGCCAGAACAGGAAGAAGCATTTCATGCTTAGTGTGAACAACATGATCAACAGTGTTCAGCACAAAGCAGGAAGAAGTCTAAGATCTAAGGGTGGTGTTCACACATAGGCCTCTCTCCTGTCAATCTCTTAACTATGGCCATGATATTGGGAGCATGCTATGGAATGCATGCTTTCTCCCCCAGCCCTCTTTAGCTTACATTTCTCAATTACTTCACAACCTTAATGTCTTAATTTCTAACAGCCTTAATTATTAGATCCCATTTTACCAAAAGTTGGTAAATAAGCTCCAAGTCTTGACTTCAAATTCTAATTAAAAAGGAAAGTGGGGTGATCCCATGGCCCCATTCTAATCTCTTAATCACTATTGAGAAATTATGTTTGTACTGGGCTGTAGATCTTGCAGGAAAACACAGTTACCTATCAGCCTTTATCCAGAGTTGAGAACTGCATATTTGCAAAGCTAGCATCTCTGTATAGGAACAGCACTAACATTGCAAGGTTGTTGTTTTTTGTTCTCTTGACACGTGTGTGTGGAAAATGAAGCTCTGATTGAGATGAAGAGCTGACTGTAAGCCACTTTTGGTGCCTTCAGCACTATTTGATTCCAGCTGCCTGCCAAGAGCCAGGAATAAGCACCTGCATCTTGCAGGAAAGCTGAAGAATCCTCCTTGAAAGCCCATCTTTCAGCAGCTGAGGAGAAGGCCTCTTTGTTTTAATAGAAAGGCCTTGTAGTCGACAAAACTAGCTCTTGTGTAGCTTCCAGCAGATTTATGTTCAGCCACATGCTGCAGACACATTTCTCTTTCTTTTAACATAAACCACAGAGATTCCAGTCAAGGAGGCATTGAAGCATCATGTTACACAAACCACAGTCCAGTCATCATGGACTAAATATACTTTGCTACTCCACAAGCACTCATGGGCTGGCAGAGGAGTGGGATCCCACTCCCGAGAGGAAAGCTACCAAAATAACCCACTGCATGTTCAGGACAAAGAGTCCTGGCAACTCAGAGCCAAAAAAGCACGAGGGTATTGCCCTATGCTCCCAGGGCAACAGATTGCCTCCTGGGTTTCTTTTGAGAAGTGAAAGCAAAGCCACTTAGGTCCAGACTGGATTATTTGTAGCTGAATATATGTAATGAAGGGGTAGCCAGTGTGCTGCCCTCCAGATGTTAAACACCAACTCAGATCAGCCCCAGAAAAAATGGCCAATTGTCAGGAACAAAGGGGCTGGGAGCCTAACAACATCTGGGTGGCATCGTGTTGGTCGCCCTGATGTAATGCATATTGTGGAATTTCACACACAATACGGGGTCTCAATGCTTCCATTTCAAAAGCAGCAGGTTCTGGGGTAGTACTACATGTCACGCTGGATCTGCTGACATGAAGTTTACAAAAAGGAACTGTAAACACCACTTTGCAATCTCATGGCCAGCATCACCAGGTGCTTGGGCAAATGGCATGTAGAGCTTCCTTTTCTAAGTACTTTTTAATTAACTGCCAGACTATCCCAAACGCTGTCAACACCTTTATCTAGAATGACTCAAGAGTATATACCAAACTCCTCCACCTGAAAACAACTTCTTCCTTATTAAGTCAGAATCAAAAAGGAACAGAGTGACCTACTTCATTCTTAGAGCCACAAACTTGTAATCATCTAATTTAAGAATGATGAACAACAATCTGATGTTTGCAACAATAGTTTCTGGAGTGAACACCCATATGACAAATGAGGAGTGGAATCACCAGTATTTTCCAGGACTTCTTAGTCATCACACCCTTCTGAAAGTGCACTTGAATTACCCAGCCACTAGGGCACTCTGGATCCTGAGCTGCTCCCATCTGCATGATAAGCACCAGGAAAGTAGACAACAGGAAACAGGACTGGATGAATGAAACTGCAGTAAAAGCTTTGGAGACAAACCAAAGAGCCAGACACTCACACCTGCAAAGCCTCCCTCACAATGGGTACAGCTGCTGCTTTACGTCAGTAACAAATGAGGTTAAGAGAGGAATGTCCTTCAACCAGGTAGTTTCTATTCTGGAAAGAAAAGAAGTGGAAGTACAAAAATAATATAACGAAGGGTTTGAAATTGCCAACCACAGCTACCTAAAATCATTATATACTTCTGTGAATACCATCGCTTATGTAGGTAAGAAAGCACAAGCAAGAGGAAGAAAGTATCACCAGGCTTGGGGGAACCCGCAAATTTGTATAAGCACAAAAAAGTCCTAAATGGGGGGGGGGGGACCCAAAGATCCCAGTGCGTGCTCAGTAACCACAGAATGCTGACTATCTGTTGGAGGGAAAGAAAAGGCATTGCCGAACAGGAGCTCTCTACACTACAACATTCTGTTTTATAATAAGTGGCACAAATGGATTCTGCGACAAAATTCAGAAACCAACAGACACCTTACAAACATACCACACTTTAGAACAAGGTTTTGCATTACATAAAGTTCATTAAAAAATGAATACAGAATAAGACTTTTGCCACCCCACTAGATTCTCAATGGCTGAAATCTGCAGTTGTTGAAGTATGTTTCTGAATGAGACCTTGGAAATGTCTAGAACAAAGCATCTCAACAGAGCAGCACAAAAGCACACACTACCAATTGCCCTGTTTTTACATTAAAAGTAATTATGAACATGCTGACTATGAAGTCCCATTAATAGAGTTCCATAAATACAGTCATGTCTTCCTGGCAACTATCTGCCCAGTCCCTGAGTGATGTGATACATCCCTCCCTCCCTTCCCCTCAAGGTTCTCTCTGCATGACAACAAGGGAGGGAGACTTATCTTACTTGGTGCTAAGAGGGAGAGAAAACCCACTCTTGCCTAACTCCTTTGGTATGTGCAAGGGTCTTGGGGGAGGGGAGGTCAGCCTCTCACTTTTGCACTGGACCTTGCAGATGCAAGGATCTAGGAAGAATCCTTCCAACTACTTCTGAGTACCTTCAAAGCACTATGGCAAAGGTTAACTTACCCATCTATGCCAAGTCTGTTGTGTGTTCCAGAGAACTGATAAGAGTGGAGGAAGATTTGGGGAAATCATAAATAACAGCTTGCTACCAAGGTTAGCTAAATTTTGTGGCACCCAGCTATTAGTCCCATAGGACCTTCCTCTCAGTAAAATTTTGAATAGAAATCTAAAATGCTGTGAAAAGAAAGGAATGCTGTGATCACCAATAGTCAGCATGGATTTCTGAAAAATAAGTCATGCCAGACTAACCTGATCTCGTTTTTTGACAGAATTACAAGCCTGGTAGATGAAGGGAACGCAGTGGATGTAGCCTACCTTGATTTCAGCAAGGCATTTGACAAGGTGCCCCATGATATTCTTGTAAAGAAGCTGGTAAAATGCGGTCTTGACTATGCTACCACTCAGTGGATTTGTAACTGGCTGACTGACCGAACCCAAAGGGTGCTCATCAATGGTTCCTCTTCATCCTGGAGAAGAGTGACTAGTGGAGTACCACAGGGTTCTGTCTTGGGCCCGCTCTTATTCAACATCTTTATCAACGACTTGGATGATGGACTCAAGGGCATCCTGATCAAATTTGCAGATGACACCAAACTGGGAGGGGTGGCTAACACCCCAGAGGACAGGATCACACTTCAAAATGACCTTGACAGATTAGAGAACTGGGCAAAAACAAACAAGATGAATTTTAACAGGGAGAAATGTAAAGTATTGCACTTGGGCAAAAAAAATGAGAGGCATGGGTGACACCTGGCTTGAGAGCAGTACATGTGAAAAGGATCTAGGAGTCTTGGTTGACCACAAACTTGACATGAGCCAACAGTGTGACGCGGCAGCTAAAAAAGCCAATGCAATTCTGGGCTGCATCAATAGGAGTATAGTATCTAGATCAAGGGAAGTAATAGTGCCACTGTATTCTGCTCTGGTCAGACCTCACCTGGAGTACTGTGTCCAGTTCTGGGCACCACAGTTCAAGAAGGACACTGACAAACTGGAACGTGTCCAGAGGAGGGCAACCAAAATGGTCAAAGGCCTGGAAACTATGCCTTATGAGGAACGGCTAAGGGAGCTGGGCATGTTTAGCCTGGAGAAGAGGAGGTTAAGGGGTGATATGATAGCCATGTTCAAATATATAAAAGGATGTCACATAGAGGAGGGAGAAAGGTTGTTTTCTGCTGCTCCAGAGAAGCGGACACGGAGCAATGGATCCAAACTACAAGAAAGAAGATTCCACCTAAACATTAGGAAGAACTTCCTGACAGTAAGAGCTGTTCGACAGTGGAATTTGCTGCCAAGGAGTGTGGTGCAGTCTCCTTCTTTGGAGGTCTTTAAGCAGAGGCTTGACAACCGTATGTCAGGAGTGCTCTGATGGTGTTTCCTGCTTGGCAGGGGGTTGGACTCGATGGCCCTTGTGGTCTCTTCCAACTCTATGATTCTATGATTCTATTCTATGATTCTATGATTCTAAAATCCCTAAATTCCTTTGTCTCCAGAAAATCCTGGTGTCAAAAGGGTCCTCCTAGTTATGTCTACACCCAGCTGAAGAAGATTAAATGCTTGGAATTAGAAGTATGTAGAAATAATACAAACGTCACAAAACAGAAAAAGAAAAGCCAAACTCACTCCACCTTTCGGCAAGGGTTATCTTTTAAACACATACCTACAGAAGTTGGAAAGACTTATCTAAAGTAACACTTTGTGGAGTTTTCAGTGAATGTTAAAGTTTAAAGAGTGTTTTCTTCCACAGTAGCCTTTCCCAACTTAGTGCCTTTCATATGTTTTGGACAGCCATGCTGATAGGGGCTGATGGATAATCTAGTCCAGAACATCTGGAAGTTGTCAGATTGGGGAAGGCTGCCCTTCCCACAGTTCCAAGCACAACGCAGTAACAACCTATTTTCACCCTTCCTGGTAATGAACTATGGAAAACTGAGGCAATATCAAATCACTAACATGGAAAGTGGTATACATTACTAGACTTGCCTGGATGCAAGTCTCACACAAGTAAGCCCCACTGAGTTCAGAACAGACATCTCTAGCATAACACAGCTAATGTCATTTAGCAGCTGTGTGTAATACAGTCAGACATGGACATAACTTAGCATGATAGTTATGAGAACCACTGTGAAATAGTGGGTAGAAAGTTGGGCTTGGATAATGAAGACCCAAATTCAAACTCCAGCTCAGCCATGAATCTCACTGAGTGACCTCATAGTGTATATTGGAAGGATAAACTGTCCACTTGCCAACTCGGCTTGAAGTACACTGGGGCAATATTACTACCTCCTTTTGCATGACAGTCCACCAGGATTCAAACCTGCTTTTGTTGTCTGTTTGGGACTGCAGATGGGCAGCTCAAGTACTTCACTGATCACAACATACAACTCATAGGTTGTGCTCAACTTGACAGGCCACAAATTACCACAAGCCACTTTAGATTAATGACAGTGATATTTTCAAATACATTGTCTTGTGGCCAATTCCAGCTCCAAGTAATTCTACAAGTCCAGAGTGGCATGTGGAACAACTGTTCTCCCTTCTGAATTATTCCTTCTGCTCTAATATAAAAAACCAGCCTAAGCATGTTCAGGATAGAGTCATCATCTCTCACAAATTTTGCAAATTAACATTCAACACCTGCTGTTTCTAGCAACCCACTGTCAAAATGTTTTTACTAGAAAAGTCTGGCCACAGGCCAGCCCTTTGGCCATATGAATGGACTCTCTATGGGAAGCTGCGGCCCAGTGCATTTCTAGTAGCCAGTGACAAAGGTGTTAAATGGCAAACACAGCCCCAAAGACCTGCATTTAGAACAAATCACATGAGCATTCTCTAATAACGTTTGCAGATCTCGCCTGACACTGTCATTTCCATGTGACCTTGCAATCAAGTTTAAATACTAAAGCATGTGCAGTTCCAGGCCAAGTAAGAAGCTGTTATTAAAGACCGATCATTAATTAGTACCACTGCAGGATGTTGTTTTTAAAAGATGAACCATCTATCTGAAGAACAGATTCCAAAATAAACTCAAACACATGGAGATAAAAAGTTGAGCTTTGAATAAATGGCAGTCAGGAGATACCAGACAGCAAACAAAACTGGCCATCTGGCCATTTCAGGGCTTAATCCAGCTCCTAGTTTAACTCCTGATTCCAAGAATCCTACATCCCAATCCATTACCCACTTCTGACAAGCCAAGGGCTCTCTTGAGGGAAAAGCAACAGTGGGTTTTGGCAGAGCCTTGTCTGATTATGCATCTCAAACTAGAGCTAAGCAGAAAGCAGGAGCGAGGGAGTGGCACACATTTTCAACCTGTAAAGGGAGCTCCATTTTGCAGCAGTTTCCTACCACTTTGCAAAAGGATGCAGAACTGTCTGCGAGCAGGAGCATGAGGGGCCAAAATGAAAGTTAGTCCCACTGCCCAAACTCTAGCACTCCCTCACATGGGGACATGCATCTCCATCTGTGGAATCTGAAATGAGCTCTTCATTTCACTGAAAGGGAGTGTTGGCCTGTTTGCTTCAGACAAGTTCAATCACAATTGCAAAGATGCCCCTGAAGAACTTGGTGGCAGCACTACCTTTGCTACTCAGATCAAGACAAAGAAAAATTATGAGTTTCTGTGTGGTGACTATGTTAGTCTGTCACAGCAACCACAGCAAAGTGTCTTGTGTCATTTTAAAAACTAACACGTTTATTAGGACATAACCATTTGTGGAACAGAGTCCATTTCATCAGAAGCACGAAGTGTTATCCTGTGTTATAGGTATAAATGCACACGGTTGGAAGGGATCGGAAATACAGCAGTTCCAGCTGAGCTACAGTGCATACAAAGAGGAAAGCTTTAGTAAACTCTCTGTTGCTGTTCATAGTGGGCAACAGAGGTTAAAAAACTTACCGGAGGTACTGTGGCTCCTGAGGGTGTTGAGTCAGTACCCAGAGCCAGTGGCTCTTCCAATCTTGATCAATACCTTTGTTATAAAATGACTGCAAACTAGGGCTGTACTCTCATCATCATCACAAGATTAGCTGGTGTTACTGAGTAACTCATGCCCAATGCAAGTCCTTCTGTGCTAATTGATAAAGGAGGACTGAATATCCTAAGACTTTATTCAAACTTGTTAATGATCGCTAAGATCACCTGAAGGAGCAATCCTTACAATGCCAAGGATAAACCAAGTCCATTATAGTTAGTGTCTGCACCGGAACTATGCCACTAAATTATTACCATTTGGGGTCAAATAATATCACCAGGACTGGGAGGAACCCAGGCAGCATCTAGCCAGCTTAGCACAAGAAGGGAGGCACTTCCAGAACACACATGTCAATACTTAGACTGACACACAACACCCTAACTGGTGCCAGTCAACAAGCATGCATTAGGCATACCACCCCTAAGTGAGGGACTGGGAAATGTGGGTGATGGTGGTGCATGGCAGAAGTAGCATTTCTCAAAGGGCTGAATTCTGTTTTGAGACAATGACTTGGTGACTCCTTTATAGAAATGGAAATACTGGTGGACTGCTAAAGGTTTGTGGAAAGAAAAGCAAGGAAGCGTAAGATTCAAGGGTGTTGGAAGAGGTTTCATAAGCTGTATGTGTTTAACAAATTTTAAGTAGTAAATTTGTAGCAAAGTTCCCTCCAAACAATGTTCTGCCTCCACAAGTAGTGGGCACATCCCCCTCTTAGAATTGTACAATTCCAGCGTAGTGGTTACTGGCACACAGGACAAGCACAAACAATTATTAACAGTGACTCACCAGGAAGTCTGTTCATGTTGACACCTTGGGCTGAGAGTCCTATCCCCATGTACCTTCAAGCAAACAAAAGTGTGTTAATGCAGCAAAGAGAGAATGGCCAAGCAAAATCAGACAATGCTGCTTTTCCTAACTGAAAGCACAGTTTAAGTTATCATTCAACAGAGGCTGTCATCAGATTCCTTCTGAAATCCTGCACAAAATGGCACAGCTGGCCAGGGCAGTAGTTCCTCATCAAACCTTCTTGATGTGCTCAGCAAACTACCTCCCTTTGCTGGAATATGAAAAAGTATATGCTTTTAAAATATACCGTAGTCATTGGTAACACATGTAAATTAATTTTGCTAGGAGGCCTATCCCAAAGGTAAGAATTGTACACAGAGATGCCTCTTAAATGGGGCTGCATCCCACTCCCCAGGCAGAATTAGCATGCAGCAATCTGGGAACAGCAGCTTTGTAGAAGCATTGCATGCATGCCTCATCTCCAGCTGCTCACAAGCTGCTTCCTTCTCCAGTGACTAAGCAGGGTGCATTGTCGAGCAGAGATAGGATGGTTGAATTATCTACTGCTGGCAGGAGTTCTTCCCCATCTTGGCCTCCCACAGTTCATGAAGCTTCTGATCTTTTTACATTGTAATC
Organism: Podarcis pityusensis; assembly: GCF_964106645.2. NCBI lineage: Eukaryota > Metazoa > Chordata > Lepidosauria > Squamata > Lacertidae > Podarcis > Podarcis pityusensis. The sequence goes on along the minus strand of NC_138033.1, from coordinate 46,606,021 downwards.
CTTGGCCTTACCATTTCACACAAAAGGAAACCTAATTGGTTGGGACAAGTAAAAAGAGGTTTACACATTCAAAGAACCTGCAGTATTTAACTGCCATTGTAAAGACAGGAGAAGTTAAGGTCCTTACTCCAAAACAGACAACAGAAGTTTGGAAGAGGGTCCATGTTCAAAATTCTAAGCCTAGATTTAATTACCTGATATGCACAGACCAACTACCCATACTGGATGGAGTGGTGGGGCTGCACTGCTCACCTGACCTCCCTGCGTCTGAGTCACTGCTACATACCTGATGGTGACAGAACCAAGGATAGCTTGCTATGAATTGTTTGCAAAGCATTATGAGGACAAAATTGCTTGCGTCCACCAGGAACTTGACTCCAGTGTTACAGCAGATGACTCTTGAGAGGTGTCCAGAGCACTGTCTAGTCTAGCTCTAATTAAAGATAAGTCCATCAGTTATTTTTTATTCATTTATTAAATTTCTATTTTTCCTCACAAAGGAGCCCTGGGCAGTAATATTATTCATAGGATATTGAAGCTGGAAGGAATTGATCACATGCCCCCATACCTCAGACTCTAGTCCAGTTTTTATCCAAAATCCTTAAAAGGATTTATTCATTTTATTTTTATTTAGAGGTGTTGTAAGCTGGCTCTTGACTGCAAAGCAACCCACAACATGGTACAATAAAAATAAAAAGCCACAGTATCAACTGTAATACCATAAAACAAGGACAGAGAGAACCTCAGCAAGGACACACACAGAACAAAACCAGTACAACCATCTCAGCACCTGGCCCAAGCATTAATAACTTGTAACCATAAAGGCCCTTGTCAGGAGACAACTCTTCACCTCTAAACAAGATCTAGTAAGATTCAACATCAGCTTTAGCTCAGCAGGGAAGACATTACATAGATGGGGCACCACCACAGAGAAGGCTCTTTCCCAAGCTGCCACATAACTGATCTCAACTGGAGGAAATCCAACAATGACCTTAGCATGAAGAGTGGAGACAGGCTGATGCAGAAAGAGATGCTTCTTCAAGCATTTTGGTCTCATTTTGTATAAGCTTTTATGAGTCATTGCTAGCAGTGCATTAAATTTGGGTTATCAGCATACTGGCAGCCAGTGCAGCTCTTTCAAGGCCACAGCTACATAATCTCAGTTGGCTGAACCACTCAGCAGTCTACCCACTTTTAGTTACCATATTTCAGTATTTCTAACTACATACTCTTAAAGTTGCTAACTTTTTTCTCATGTTTTCTCCTCCTTGCTACTGTGCTCATATGCTACCAAAACAACCTAGCCTCCATGCTACAGCTCTTCAGATCTTGGAGGGATTGTTTTGCCTGCCTTGCATTATTGTGAAGAAGTGCTCCTTACCACCAGAGCTGATTACACTGGACCCTCCGGATAAGAACTTAATTTGTTCCGGGGGTCCGTACGCACCCCAAAAAGTCTGCATCTAGAAGCGCCGCTTCTGCACACGCATGTGGCATGATAGAGCGCTTCTGTGCATTCAACGAAACCCAGAAATATACACTTCCAGGTTTGCTGCGTTCGCAACCCGAAAGTTACGTTACCCTAAGGTAACGTAACCCGAGGGTCCACTGTATTAATACCACTAAGTCCATTGCAAAGATTCCTACTTTTATACAGCAGAACATCTTTAGTAGATCTTATTCTTGTCAATATGGAGAGAAACTCCTCTCCCCCCAATTATTTCACTATTAATCAGTTTTCAAACAATATGATATTTTCAGGAAGAAGGGGGTTCTCTTGAACTTCATCAGTAACTGTTTTTTCCTGTTTTTGTTGTTGTTTTTAATTTCAGGGAGCTGAGTAATTGTACAGAAAAAGAAAGAAAAATCCTCTGAAATGTTTCTCTGTTATCTGTTTTCTTCCTGTGGCATTTACTAATGATTTTAAATTGCATTTATGCTTTAAGCTTGTATGTTTTGTGATTAACTGCTCTGCAGGCACACAAAGGAACAGCAAGTGCCCCATTTAAAAGTATACCAATCCTTGGTGATCTGGTTCTCAGTCTCAAATTCTTAAACATAGAAAAACTGTTCTTAAGCACCAGAAGTTATGACTTTCACAAAGTCTATGGGGAAGGCAAAGCAAAATGGCTCCCATAAGAAGATTCAGGCAACTCTACGAGTAGAAGCACTCTTTCATATCAGTCCAGATTACTGGTAGATTGCTAAAGGTTTGGGTGCCAAAGTAGAAAAACTGTTGCTCTCAAAAATTAAAATGCCCTCCAGTGGGCAGCTGGCACTGACCTCTGTTTGCTTCAGGGGGACTGGACACATTCCAACCCCATTATGAACGATAGCTGGAGCATAGGTTTTTTTAAGTGTATGTAACTCATATGAAAGAATCCATGTACTTTATAAACATTGCATGCCAGGGATGAAATACTAGTTGTGACAGTCACACAATTCATGATGTTTATTGTATTAATAGCTCATCCCAATTCTAAAGAAGAGCCACTCTCACAGCCAAGCATAAACACCCAATTTAGCAGAAAACTATTTACGGGTACAACCAGGGTACAGAATTCCAAACCAAGCAACAATGCCAACAATACCATCCAACAATACCATCATGCCATGCCATATCACTACAGCTATACAGTGGTACCTCGGGTTAAGTACTTAATTTGTTCTGGAGGTCCGTTCTTAACCTGAAACTGTTCTTAACCTGAAGCACCACTTTAGCTAATGGGGCCTCCCGCTTCCGCTGCGCCGCTGCTGCGCGATTTCTGTTCTCATCCTGAAGCAAAGTTCTTAACCCAAGGTAATATTTCTGGGTTAGCCGAATCTGTAACCTGAAGCGTATGTAACCCGAGGTACCACTGTATATGCACATGCAGGTATGTATTCTCAGGACACCACACTTGCAGGAATACTATGAGCTAGGATAACTGTTATCCATTTTGCAGATGGAATGAGGCAGAAAGACTGATATGCTCCATTGAAATGTCATGACTGAACATATATAGATTCCCATGTCCAAACACACTACCGTGTCATAATGTCGGTGCTGCCAAATTGCAGTATTCCAGGGAAAATACAACAATAACAACTTTATTATTTATATGTCGCCCTTCCAACTGGGCTGTTACAACTACTCTGGGAAGCTCCCAACAAAATATTAAAAACATGAGATCGCTGGTCTTTGTATGACTGTACAATAATTATACAAACCTACTTACAGTACAAAGCAAATGTACAGCGCTCTTTGCATCACCATTATTTCAAACACAAAATTTCACCCAACCCAGCATCACCAGCTGAGTAGCATAAGCATCAATGCCACAGTAAACAGCACAAAAAGCACTGTGCCATTTTTACTAACAGTTACTATGAAATCCATGGTGTTCTGTCATCAAAGATGACACATTCACCACCAGCACAGCATATACTGGCTGGTATTAGCATGGTCAAATGGAAAAGTGCAAATACTTAAAATGGATTGCCTACAGCTACAGATGCTGGATGAATTCAGCCTTTTGGAAGCCTACAGGAACAAGTTGCAGACAGTCTAATCCCTTCATTGAGAGCTCTTACTGTACTGAGCTGCCTCTGCTCCTGAGGGCTCCCCCCCCCCCCCATTTTTTATTATCTCTTCCTTACAATTCCTTTCAGCTACTGTTTGATGTCAATGTCCACTGGCTTTCACTTGTCATTACAGCTAGCTGGCACTTGTACTGGCATGAACCCACTGCTCTGCAAGGAATGGTCTAGGCATAATCATCCACCACTTTAAAATTGAGAAAAAAGTTTTTCAGCTATAAGAAGGCTAAGATCCTTAGTGGCTCTGCTTGTTACTGAAAGAGTGCCCCAAACCCTGGTACAGGAACTCCTTGTCTAAGTTAGCCCTTGGCACTATGCATTAAATCCTAACGGAAGGGTGTTTCATATCATTAGGCTACCCTGGAAATGCTTATACTGTAGTAGCTTATACCTGTGTGACAGAAATGTACTACCAGAAGAACCACAACATGGGAGTGACTTCTCACTTTCCTGTGAAGAAAATCTGCTTCTGTTTCCAAAGGCATTCCACGTGTCTCCACTTTTAGTTATTTCTTCAGGGTCCTAATTATTCAAACAATCTTGTCATTTAACAATTAAGAAATCAGAAGCCCCTGATTCAAGACCCAGCTCAGTCATGAACCTGCAGGGTGACCTTAGACAACCCATTACATCTCAGTTTCCCATCTGTAATCTGAGGGTCACCCAGCAAGACTACCTTACAGGGCTGCTGTAAAGCTTACTGATATAATACTCAAAACTATATCAATGTATTGTAGAAACACACTGTGCAAATAACAAGTATTATTAATTGCTACTGTCATGCTAACATCACACCTCCTTTAATTATTCAGTTTTCACTATCTGAAATGTAATGGTATACTAAAAGAACCAAAATACCAAAAAAAAAAAAAGTTCAAATTGAGTTTTTAACTCTTCCTTTTCCCAACCCACCTACCCCTTCCTTATAGAACTTTACACATCCCTTAAGAGTTCTTCCTCCCTCCCAAAGTCCTAACTCCAAGATACCCAAATCAAAATGGGATGCTGACTAAAACAGTGAAAATGAGAAAGGATCAGTAATATGATAAATAATATATGTAAGAAAAAAGGTGTGTGTCCGATTCTCTGTCAGCTGCCCCAGGTAAGAAGAAGTCCTATGCACCTCCTTAACCCTGTTGAGGCCCAAAAAAAGCCTTGCAAAATACCTTCAAACATCTCCCTTTTCATATAGGCCACTTTCTCAATTACTGCAAGGGTCACAAAAAACCCAAGTGATTTATAATCTTATTCATTTGAGCTTTCGTTTCTGCAAAATCAGCCTCTTGGTATCCAGTATCACACTTTTAAGAACTGGGCTATTTCATTCTCTCGTCATCCCCATACCATACTGGTTTGGAACTTTGGGTATTCTGTAATTAAGGACCAAACATATACAAACAAGACCTCTTTCCATAATGTCAATATCACTTTATATCCATAAAGCATATACTATAGTTCAGGGACGTCCAACTCCCAAGAGATTGTGATCTACTCACAGAATGAAAAACTGGAAGTGATCTACCTATTTTTTGGGGGGGGGAGGGAGGTCGAAATTGTCGACCTTTTGGGGGGGCAGCAACAAAAATAGATAAACAATAAGTCATTCCACCAGCAGAAACTCCATCTTCCGCTCTTGAAATTGTGTGCGGTAAAGGAAAGAGGGAGGGAGGGGGCAGGCCGAATGCTCCTTTTCACCCGCGGACAAAAATGAGCCCGAGATCGACTGCAATTGACTTCTAACAACTGGGGGTCGACCTGTCGATCGCAGTCGAGCTGTTGGACATCCCTGGTATAGGTCCATTCCCACAACACAACATGTGCAACAATTGTCTGAACGGACAAGCCTAGGGTACCAAAGTGAGCCACCACCGAATGCACTCCAAATAGCATTTTTCTGCTGAATTCACCTGAGCCTAAGATCCAAGAAGGAAGTCTTTGCTGCTGACAACACAGCCTGCAATTGCACTGGTTATATGGGAGAAGGGTTCATACATTCCATTAATGGAATGGGCTTCACGCAGTCCCTAACAAATGCATAGTGAATATGTGAGCTTTTCTATAGATCTCAATAGTTTTTTTTGGGGGGGGGGGCTGCTGGGTTAGATGTAGCCACAATGCTATGGCACAACTATATATATTACCACACTGAACTAAGCAAATGTTTACCAACCTAGTTCTTTAAGTGAACCATTTTACTTTCAATTTTTATATACATGCTCTCCTCCCATGTGGTTGAATCAGCATGAACCAGTATTAATTTTGGAAGCTAGCAGTGGCTAGAACAAACTTAGTACAGTTTTTAAGATAGATTCCAGCAGCTTCAGGGTTGACAATTCCCCCCGTATCCACAATAGGCCACATTCAGGGAATGACTGTTTCCACCACCAGGCTCAGCCTCTCTCTGACTTGACAATGCAATCAATGTTTCTGTATTGCCAAGACCAATTGGTTACAGCTGGGAAAGTGCAGAAATATCACATACCTGATATTTACTCAAGTTATCCTCAGAAGTTTGATTCTAGTCTGCATGGATCTGATCACTTTAAGTCAGTTGTTGTGTACAGAAGACTTCCTGGTAATACCACTGATAGCAAACTATTCAATTCTCACCTGCCGTAAGAACAGCATAGTAGCCCCTTTTTCTGAGCTCTAGTTAAAACAATCAACATCCAGTAACTGGATTTATGCTCAAGGTTTCAATTTAAAATAACTTTACAGGGTAATCCTCACATCACTATAGGCCACAGACCACTTCTGTGGCAATCATGGTCACTCTGGAAATTGTCTTTACCTACCAGTTAGTATCAGATACCAAATATTTACAATCATTCTGGGAACTGCATAACAAATTAAATTTGTTCCAACCAGAAGCGTTTACTACTTAAAAGCAATGCTGTAATAAAATCTGAACCAGATCCACTCACCAAATTGTGTAAGCCAATAGGCTGTATCCAGTTAAGTAACACTAAGAGTAGACCCATTGAAATAAGTGGATTTTAGTCATGATGAACTTAAATCCACTAATATCCATGGATCTCCTCTGACTTAGCCAGAAACAACCCCATGTCTTTATACGTGTCTATCTACATAGATCTAGAGCTGCATCCACTGCTGGATAACATCTTCTGGAAACAGAATGTTGAAATAGATCCTCCAATTCAACCTCTGTTAATAGCAATTCACTCTACATTCTTGGGACTGCTGTCTCCAATCTTATGCAACATAAAATCTTACTATCAGTACACTTTATGCCAGATAGATTATTTGATTAGGAAACTCCACAAGGAGCTGGGGGACAAAATACATGGGGCAGGATGTACAAAACTTATGAGATTTTGTCCAGCTCTTCTCTACCCCACTATTCTCCTCCCTGCATTAGGGAAGGAAGTAATAATATTCAGAGTAAATGTGATACTGAAAAGATTTTATGCTGCAGACATTAGTAAACTTTGCTCCTTGGCACAGGTAGTGTTTTCTGGTTAACTGAACAGGACCTAGCAGGCAGTAGAACCTACAAAAAAAGTGCTTCAGAATTAAATGGCTTAGGCATTTCTCAGACAAATCCATGCTGCTATCATTTCTAGAACCTTGCAGAGATTTTTATTTGGACTTCAATGCATCAAATTCCTCCCAACTTTAGAAAGTGTTCAGCCACTCTGTTCAGCCAATATTTCTTCCTCAGTTTCTTTTGCAGGGAAATGACTTAGCTGCTTGGTAATGCTGCTTCAGTCTTCATGAAGTAGGCAAGATGCATCCTGAACTTAAAAATAGAAATGGCGTCTCTACATGCAGACCCACACAAAATGTAGCCAAAATTAATGCCTGGTAATTGCACTTTCCGCAGGCCTGGAACCCAAAAGTACAAGTGGTTTTTATTTTAGTTCTCCAGTTTGAAGGATAAATAAGCATGACTAAATGGTAACAAAAATGAGTGTCTTCTGAACAAAAACAGACCATATATACCACAGGAGTTGTTTTACTGGATGTTTTTGAAGCTCTTGTGGAATGATGGCATCAAAAAAACCACCAAGGAAATTCTGTCCTGGGACACATTGCTCCACGCTCCATATTTGGTTAGCCAAGTGAAAATTAATTAATACACCCAGTTTGAACCCCAAAGAGACTGAAATTAGTTGCAGGTGAAATACTTCTCTAAGGCCTAGAAAACACACTTAGTGGTCCAGGATGAGGATATCTGCATAACTTAGTTTCCAATATTTTTGGAAAGCAGACCTCTACTTTCCCAAGTTCATCACCAGGCCTCCCACCCTTAGCTGCATTGGAATCCCCAACTGTGCCTTTTCAACAGGACTCACAAACAAAGCATCATCCCATACCCACCACTCTTTGGACAAAGACAGTTTCAAGGAAGCAATGAGAATCCCATTCTTACACAAGAAGCTATATGTCAGATTGCACCTTAGTAGAAGAGAAGAGTTTGGATTTGATATCCCGCTTTATCACTACCCGAAGGAGTCTCAAAGTGGCTAACATTCTCCTTTCCCTTCCTCCCCCACAACAAACACTCTGTGAGGTGAGGGGGGCTGAGAGACTTCAGAGAAGTGTGACTGGCCCAAGGTCACCCAGCAGCTGCATGTGGAGGAGCGGAGACGCGAATCCAGTTCCCCAGATTATGAGACTACCGCTCTTAACCACTACACCACACTGGCTAGTACTTTGATTATAAATTTTGTACAATATAAGAGGATGGCTTGGCTAAATACCATACCAATGCCTCCACTAGCAGCTTCTTCTAGGCATAGCTAATAAGGTATAAATCACTGCTCCCCAAAGGATATTTGGTTACGAATCTAAACATTATCTACCTCCACTGGTCATCAATTGTCTATATGGAACCCTAAAAATGGAGCCTCTGGTACAACTTATTTATTTATTTATATATATACCACCTCTATCTTCCAAGGAGTTCAATATGGTATACATGTTTCTCCTCTTCCCCATTTCATCCTCACAACAATCCTGTGAGGTAGGTTAGGCTAAGAGATGGTGACTGGTCCAAGGAGACCCAGTGAGCTCCATGACTGAGAAAAGATTTGAACCCTGGTCTTAGCAATGCCAAGAGTAAACAGATACTTCAAGAGCAGCTGGTATCTGATTTCTCACTTCAGCAACTGAAACAATGACACAAAAAATTCTACTGTAGTACCAGAGAGAGGAAACAGTATTTAGAAGAGGTTTTTTTAGTCTCCACACCCATGTTGTGACACTGGAATTATAAAGATGTGGTGCCCACAGATATATCACCACACCCAACAAACAGTTGTAACTATTTGTCAAATGTAAGTCACCAAAGTCCACCTCCCTTTGCTAAGCTCTTATTTCCTTTCTCTCCAAGTTATCAACTGTTCAATGTACAAACACAATTTCTGGAAAAGCAAATGAAGAAATCTCTTCTAAGAAGAGTTCTACGTTTGGCCTTGGCCTCTTTTTTTCAGCACCTTCATCTTTGAAAAAACCCTTTTTGTTCATTATTAAGAGTTCATTACCTCGAAGCTACTTGTTGTAAAGTATGCTTTGGGTTGCCCTCAGCAAGATATAGTGACTAATAAATTTAAATAATAATAACATGCAAGAAAGAAGACTATAAGACTCTCCCATCATAATGTATTCAAGTCTATGGCCTATGTGGTATCACATGGAAAAAGATTTTCTGATGCTGCTTTAACAGATGAAAGCTGCCATTTTCCTATTGATCAGAGAATACTGAACTGCAATTCCAACTATCCTGTAGATTTAATGGACCATCTATGCTCTCATTTTCCTCATGACTATATAACTGCCTAGCATGTCACCCATATATTTTGTCTTGAGCAAATACAAAAAGAGAATTCTTATACACATTTTTAATACTACAAACAGAATAACACTTTCTTCCGCTCCACTCAGCTATGTGGATTCTTCTCCTCCACATCCATTACAGTCACTGCCATATTGGATTTCAGTCCCAACACACTAACAAGCCACACTGGAATTTTAAGACGTCTGCTTGGTATAATTATCCATAACAGCCAGCAAAGGGAGCAGCATAATAAGCATGCCTCATCTAAGTCTATATTACTGGCTTGGCATTTGATGGCAGGAAGTCAAACCGGTTTTTTTTTCTTGAACTGGAGTTGAACCTGAATCACAGCTGTATCCTCCCAACTGAACCTGAATCAAAACCAAAGACCTGGCTCAGTTCCCTATTTTAAAATTAAAACTAGTGCAACATCCTACATTTGGGGCTGCATAGACACATTAGGTTTTACCTACCGGAATCACACTCAGAGTAAACCCACTAAAAGTAATGGACCTAAATCAGTCACGTCCATTAATTTCAGTGGATCTAAGTATGAGTTTGATATAATCCATATGGCTCCCCCCACCATACAAAGCATCCCTATCTAGTTGAAGTGTATGCAGTGAGATTCGTTCCAAACCCTCTAAAAAGAAAGACAAACTGTCCAAGAGGCATTAGAAGAACACACTTACCCATCTCTACCTTTACTGACTATCTTCACTTCAAAGTAATAAATACCACAGGCCGCAGGGATAGGATGGGTAGCCCTGACTGAAGCAGCATCCTTGTGATTTTTTCCATGTCCTGCAAAAAAACCCAACAACATATATAGGAAAGGGGGAAAGGGGTGAGTGAGGTTCCGGGCCCTTTTACTCCTCAGTGACAGCTGTCAGACTAGAACACAGACTTTAAAAGAGCCAGAATCATTCTGCTAAGAAACCCTTAAGATGATGCTTGGTTGACAAAGCAGTGGGCCCCTGCACTGCACCACGGGAGGAAGGATGAGGAAACAGCATGGATGGTTCTGTCTCTTCCTTTGTCAGTTCTCATGAAAAGACAACAAGAAATATAGGCACTAGGGCCCTATTTGGGGGCAAACAGATCAGCACTCCAAATTCCAGAGAAGGCACAAAGGAATGATTTTCTGCCATGATCATGTAAACTGTTGGGAAAGGCTGTTGGGAAAGGCTCGTGCCAACCCCACACAGCTATCAGGACAGGGAGGAAATCCCCTTCTGCCTGCTTCACAGGAACTGCGCTGACCCCTGGAGAGATCCCATCGCTGGCAGCGCAACAGGCAAGTTCAATTAAGTCAGGTCGAGCCAAGCCCCAAACCCACCCGCGCTCCGGATCCTCAAACAGCGCCCCAGGAGAACTGCCCTTTGGCAGGGTCTTCGATGGATCAGTTCCCCCAAAACCCCTCAAATGCGACAAGGGCCCGTTGCCACCTCACTCCCCTCCTGAAACCCTCCTGCCGATCCTCAACGCCTTCTCCCCGAAGCGTTTTTCCACCCAGTCACCATCTTCGCCTCTCTCTCCTTCACACCCACCGCTCATCACCTTCAGAGGGTGACCCCCCAACAGCCCCAGGCCTTCGCCCCAACCGCCCCCGCCCGGAATCTTCTCCCCCCTCAGCGCGTCTCCCCCCGCCGCCTTCCCCACCCCCTACCTTTGTAGTGGACGCGCAGGTTGCCCTGGGAGAGGCCGATGTAGTTGTACTTGTCCTTGGGGCTCCAGGCGCGCGGCAGCGGCGTCTCGGCCTGGTTTACAGCCGGGTAGAGACGTCGGAGCCGCTGGCTCAGCTCCTGCTCCTCCGGGGGAGGCGGCGGCGGCGGCGGCGGCAGCACCGAGTCTCCCCCAGGTGAGCTCGCTGCACCCGCGTCCGCCATCTTGGATACACTATTGTGTCAGAAGGAGGGGAGCGGGACCTGTTTCCCTGGCTGTCCAATGGGACGCGGGCTCGGCCACAATGGAGCCGAAGGGCGCGATGGGAAATCGAGTCCGAGCGCCACCTCTGGACTGGGTCAACCCAGGTGGTGAGTGACTACAAGTTCCGAGGAACACTGCACAGGAGGGCCCGCCCACTCCTGGCACCGCAGAGCCCGCCGGGATAATGAGTATAGTAAGGACTCCGCGGGACAGTCCAGGAGATTTCTCACCTTTCAGAACTATTAAGCCGGGCGGGGCGGGGGGGGGGGAGCCCCATACAGTAAACATGCCCGGAATTGGGCAACACGGCTGCAGTCTTGTGCATGCTTAACGTAAGCGCCAGTGAGTAAAGCGAGATTCACTTCTGAATAAAAATGCATAGGATCATCCAGGCCAGCTATAAACTAGTTGTAGAAAAGGGAGATGGACGGACAAATAGATTGGTACTTCTACCCGGTGACGGCAATTACACAAATACGCAAATACCGTGTCACGCATGCATCTCGTTAAGAAAAGTGACACCAGCCTCAACACTGTCCCAAAGCACAGCTCACTTTTTATATAAGGGACTAGTTTCAGACACACAGGATCGAGCCCTTCACGCGCTGGAAAGCAGCGTTTAGAGAAGCAAAAATAAAATAAACGGTGTGCGTGTGTTGGCGTGGGCGCGCGAGCTAAATAGGACGCGTCACGACTAGCTCTTTCATTTAACCTGAACGGCTCACGAGTCACGGCACGGCTAGCAAACTTGCCCTTATGCCTTCCCCCAGGACGAATGCATTCTATCAGCATCCTGGAGCCCAACCACGCGTCGGACTAAGCCAGCCACCCGCGTTATATAGCCGGGCACAGGCTTGAAATCCTCTGGGAAAGCAGCTTTCGGGTCGTGCGTTATCCTCTCAAGCGCCTCTGGAGGGCGCTGCGGCCTCAGTCTAGACAGCAGGTGGCGGTGGTTGCCATGGCGACCGAGTGTAAACATCCTCTGCAGGCGCCGTTCCTCTACCCTCCTCGCAGCCATGAAGAGTAGCGCCTCGACCTTTTTGCCGTGAGTCCGTCAGGAAGGAGACGGGTTGGAGGGGGAAAGGCTGGGAAAGGCCATTCTGGAAATATATCCTTAATCCCAGAGAGGTGGGGATCACCTCCGCTTGCTCCAAGAAAAGGCACTTCGCACATGAGGCGAGGCATGTTCTTTCTGCCGGTTTCTTAGCAACATACTGTACGTACTTGGAAGCTGCTTTCAAGCAGGTCAGCCTGTTCGTCTACCAAACCAGCCTTCCCCAACTTGGTGCTCTCCGGATGGTTTGGACTACAGCGTGTGCTGGCAGGGGCTGCTGGGAGTTGTAGACCAAAACATATGGAGGACACTAGTATCTTGAAGGTTGTACTGGCCCAGTGCTTTCTGCTCTTACTGGCACTGGCTCTCCAGGGTCTAAGACAAAGTTCTCCCTGGTGAGGATGAAGGAGAAATCTGATTCAGTTTGCATTTAAAGGCAAAGCTACCTAGCGGTAATTCACACTTTCCAAAACAATATGTAAACCAGCACCTCATAGGGTAAGTGCAGAGACTTTTCACCAGGTACAGTTCAGCCCTGATCATTTTAATCAACATTAGATGTAAACCATGGGTAGGCAAACTAAGGCGCGGGGGCTGGATCTGGCCCAATTGCTTTCTAAATCCGGCCCGCAGATGGTCTGGGAATCAGCGTGTTTTTACATGAGTAGAATGTGTCCTTTAATTTCAAATGCATCTTTGGGTTATTTGTGGGGCATAGAAATTCGTTCTCCCCCCCCCCAAAAAAAAATAGTCCGGTCCCCCACAAGGTCTGAGGGACAGTGGACCGGCCCCCTGCTGAAAAAGTTTGCTGACCCCTGAACGATATTACTCATGTGCTGTACAGTATGGAGATTATTATATGTTTTTCGGTATGGAGGCAAACCTTCTAGTTTACAATATACTTCCCAAGACATTTGGCAAAGGATGAGATATTGCCCCTCCATTTGAAGTCAGGTGGACTGGTAGTTGTGTATTACTTCAACACTAGTGATAGGACAACATCCTCCATTGCACATGAGTGTAGGAGACTAACAGCTCAGTACTCTTAAGACCTTACCACCACACCCTGCTCCCCAATATTTGCTGCCTGAGTCAAGTACCTCAATCTAATTAATGGTAGGACTAGCTCTGGTGACCTTTAGTGTCTGAGTGTTTTAGGTAGTTGGGCAAATTTATATGTATGGACAAAGTTTCCTGCTTTTGACTGTTGTCATTCTTGGAATACGGTGGCAAAGACACTTTTGCTGATTAAATAACTAGACTTTGGTAGGATTCAGCAGCATCTTGTAGTCATACAATAACGTTTTTTCTCTTTTTATTTCAGGGTCAGTAGTCAGGACTCTGATAAAAGGTATTGCAATAAAATAGAAGAGTTAATTACTTAAATTAGCTTTGTGGTTGCAGTAAGAACTTTGGCTTTGACAGTTCTTACTACAGGTTTCCCACCTTTTTGGTCTTGAGGACTACTTTCACTGGCAGCTAGTAGGCTGCACACACATGTACCATATCCGTTCTCTCATGCACACTGACGCAGGCAGGCAGGCAGGCAGGCAGGGGCTTGGAGTAGGTAGGAGGCACCCCATAACTGCTCACTACCTAGTTACTTCCTCCATAGTTCCCATCACCAGTTGAGCAGCAGGAAAGGAGGAGTCACACACTGGACAGAGATATCTGCCCATCACCTCATAACTTTTCACTGCCCAGCAGATGTGCTGGCAAATGTGCTCTCTTCAGCCTGTGAAGCAACTGTTTCAGGGAGCTGTGGAAGACACACATGCAAATGCTTCAAATGTGGGGCAGATGGGTTGGATTGAAATGGCCTTGTGGGCCAAATGAGGAGGCTTGCAGGCCTGATTACAGTGGAAGCTCGGGTTGCGAATGTGATCCATGCGGGAGGCACGTTCGCAACCTGCAGCGTTCGCAACCCACAGCGCCACGTCTGCGCATGCTCGGGTTGTGATTTGACGCTTATGCGCAAAGTGCGATTTAGTGGTTCTGCGCATGCGCGAGCACCAAAACCTGGAAGTAACCTGTTCCAGTACTTCCGGGTTCGGCATGGTGCGCAACCTGAAAACGTGCAACCTGAAGCATCTGTAACCCGAGGTATGACTGTATATGCTTTAAACGTGTGCTGCGTACACAGCCTTATGGAGCAATCCTATATTTGAGCTACACTGGCTGATGGACCATAGGATTTGGTGAAAACCCAGTTACATTGGTGGATTCAAGATATGTCTGTGGCATGAAAAATACACAATGGGAACATTCCAGATACATCAGTGGAACACTATCTCTCTTTGCTGGTAGAATGGCTCTGCCATAGAGTATTTTACTGGCATATCTGTTCCACTAGCATATTTGCATTGGAATCATTGAATCTGATGTTCCACCTGCAAAGCAGGGCTTCTGCCGCATCCTATAGACCCTCAAATAGCATGCCCTTAATATCCTGGTTAGTAAACTAACTGACATGAAATCAAAATTCCCAGTTTTGGATACAATAGGGAACTCTGCTTTAAACATACCAGGATCTGTGTGCCAAAGCTTTTGTGCAATAGGAGGAAGAGAGGAGTACATGAGCCCAGTGCCTGCTTGTGGCTTCATTAAAAAAATAAGTGATGTTACACCTGAGCCTTAGGATGCAGTATTTGACACTGAAAGATATATGACATAGCAACTGAGGAGTTTGTTCCTAATAGCTGGCTGATTTGTGTTAACAGCCTTTCCTTTGAAATGCAGTAAGGAGGCCCTGGATTGAGAGAAATGACATTGCTCATTCTCATTTTGACGTGAGTTCCTCCATAGAACTGCAATTTCCTCTTCTTGCCAATTATCCAGGGTCTCATTCCTGAAATGCACTCAGAATCTAAATTGTCAAGAAAAATTACCTGATCTGAAGGAATCATTTCAGAAGAAAAGAAAATCTCTGGTGAGTTTGAGCAGATCAGGCATGACAAGGCTCATCCCTTGCTAATTTGTAAGTTGCTTTGGGTCACTAAGTAACAATTAAATATAACAACAACAGGGGCGGTGCCAGGCCTTCTGATCTTAGCAGTCTGCTAACTACTTCAGCTATCCTAGGGCTGCCACATGGCTACAGCTCTAGGCAAGAAGGATGCTCTGATACCCTCCCTTTGTAAAGTAAGAAAAGCAAGAGTCTATTTCACCCTGAGCAAGAGGGGCCCGAGAGCTAAGGAAAGGACTAACAGTACTAACAGTACTAGTCTGATAAGGCTTCTTCCTAGGCAGTTACTTTTTTCTGGGGGGACTCAGGGGAACGCATACCCCTAAACATTTTGTGAATCTAAGTTTGGCCACATTGAGGGGCAGTATTTCAATATGATTAGGAAAATGAGAGTACCCCTAAACATTTTTTTATAGAAAAAAGCACTGTTCCTAAGTAAGTGGAGTAAGGAATAAGGATTATATCCTAAGTCTTGGACTTATTCTCTTCCCTTGTTGGGTGACTGGTTTTTGTTAAAGGACCTGAACCATTCCTATGCTGAATGCCTGAAGTACAGGTGTGATCATGTTTATAATAAAGGTCATACGTTTCAGTTCATATTAGCTGATGTCACTGGTTGGTGGCTGAAACCACTAATATGTTGGGAGGTCTGAAACACACACCAATGGGTAGGATCCTGCTTGAAGGTCTGATTTGCCACTGCCCATAATCATAATCTATCACTTTTCAGAGCCACTCTAGCAGTCAGTTGTCTTCATGGCCTGCATACGCACCAGGACACATTATCTTGCAGAATCGAAAACCATGTACTACCAATGAATGGCAAAGGTATGTAGGATAAATGTTGTACATTAAATGTGAAGTTTTCTGGGCTTCTCTGCATTGTAAACCGATACTGTATTTTTGCCAACTGTCATGCTTTCCTCCATAGAATCTAGGAACTGTAGTCTGGTAAAGGTACCAAAATTTCTCATTAGGGGAGAAGCATATCCAGAATGGGTTTTCTCCTCCCACATGCTCAAGAGCAGGGGTGGGTAATCTCAGGCTCGTGGGCCAAATGTGGCCCCATAGGTCTCTTTATATGGCCCTTGGGTAGAGTTGCCATATGTCCAGGAAATCCCAGACATGTCCTCTTTTAGGGGACCAACATGCCCATCCAGGGGGATTTTTACATTTCAAAGGAGATGTCTGGGTTTTGTTTTGTTTTTTGGATTTGGGCAGCGTGGGCTTGGGCTCATGCATGGGTGGCACAGGCGCAGGCTGCTCTGCATGCCGCAGCCACTTGCAGCCTAAGCCAGGGAAAGAGGTGTGTGGACATGGCAGTGGCCCTGCACACCTGCGCCTGTTGATATTTTCACGCCCTCCCATTGCAAGAATCTCCTGATCTGATGTTTTGAGAAAGAAGGGGGCGGAAACTGCTCTTCTATTCTTCCGCTCCTGACTGCCTGACTCTATGTGTGGAGAGAGTCTTATCTACGTAGTGACTAGATGGCTGAGTGGGAGCTGTAACACTCATGCAAGCCAGTAGTTCTTTAGTTTGTAGTAGCTATTAGAAATAAAAGAAGTTATGCTTCACAGCTAGCTTCCGCGTTATTTATACTCTGCTGAGTCTGGTGCTCACAATGCACAGTTGTGAGTCCAGTGCACTGAGACTTGCTTTCTAGGATTGGAAGGTCTCTGAAAGTGCTCCAGTTGCCTAGCGCAGTCGGGGCAGAACCAGTTATCGAGCCCAGTTGCTGACATTGGTTGAAAGGCGTACCGACAGCGCCTGTGCCCACACACTTCTTTCCCCGGCCCTCTTTTTTGCTCTTCAAGATATGGCAACCCTACCCTTGGGACTTTCCCCAGACACACTGCCACCTCAGCCATGCCCCTTACAGAGCCTGTTTCACATACTCCTTGAATGTTTTTGCGTGGTTGGAATGCGTCTTTGAACTCTGATAATGTTTCTTGGGGGATAGAGGTGAGTGTATGACTGAGTTTATTTAGAAACTAGCCTACTGCACACAGGTAAAATTGGCATTCGTTGCTCTGCCCACTTTTACCTCTCCCACTGCCCTAGGCTGGTACTGAAGGAATGGGTTTCTGTGCAGTCAGTCTGAAACGGGACCCAAAATCCACATTTTTCCTCCTCCAAGGGAGCATTTCTAAAATGCATTAACTTGAGCTCTTGAGTCTATACATTGACTCAACAGAAAGCCAGCTGTATAAACAAGTGCTCAAAGCCCTCTCCTTTATCAGTCCGTGATGGCAATGGATGACCTTGCCAGTTCTGTGGAGCAGGGATGACACATCTGGGTCTTATCTTACATCCTGACCACAAAAGACGCACAGACCTTGTCAAGTCTGACAAGAGACCCGGGAACGGTGCCAGGAGTGTTCTCAGAGTTGGTGACCTTCTGCCCCAAGATAAGAGTATAGGAACAGGAGCAACCTTTTATGGTCAAGAGTACCGGAACAGGAATATCTGTTTATGGTCATGGATGTCAACTTACGTGTATAAGCTGACGTGGTTGGATTCCTGGGGAAGGGGGGAGAGGGTGCCTGGAGGATATATATACTGCATGAAATTTCTCATTTCTTTGGACTTGCTGTGAGCTGACCACGCAAGTGCCTTCTGCTATCCGGAGAGCAGAATAAACTCTTTCTCTGAATCAACCTCCGTGTCATTTGACTTCCTTCCTCCCGTCCGGGAGCAACGCAGACCCCACCAATCGGTATAGTCTAATAAGGCTACAGAACATGGTGTATGGAAGCTTGCTCAGAAGGGAATGTGGCCTTTAGGCTGTACTACTTCTCTAGAGGTAGGGATTAAATATGCAAATTAAGTCAGCTCGGCCACTTTTGTGTCATGGGACCTGAGGAGACACTGCTGGGGGGGTTGGCTGTATGAAGATGCCAAATGAAAACGTTTCTCTATAACCAGGCCTTTAGCTGGTGTTATAAGAAAAGCTGCTCCCTTTCCCTTATGGTGTATTCTGGAGCACGTATAGCATGGGTAGGCAAACTAAGGCCCTGGGGCCGGATCCGGCTTAATCGCCTTCTAAATCCTGCCTGCGGCCCGTCCGGGAATCAGCGTGTTTTTACATGAGTAGAATGCATTCTTTTATTTAAAAAGCATTTCTGGGTTATTTGTGGGGCCTGCCTGGTGTTTTTACATGAGTAGAATGTTCTTTTATTTAAAATGCATCTCTGGGTTATTTGTGGGGCATAGGAATTCATTCATTTCTCCCCCCCCCCAAAAAAAATATAATCTGGTCCCCCACAAGGTCTGAGGGAAAGTGAACCAGCCCCCTGCTGAAAAAATTTGCTGACCCCTGCCGTATAGAGTCTTTAAGTGGGTTCCCTATCAATAGGAGAAAACAGAGGACAGCCAGAGTATATTGAGAAGCAAAGCGGCTAATAAGCCTGATCTTTATTAAAGGAACTGTTGCAACAGGGTCCCCACTCACCACACATAGGAGGGAGGAGAACCCTGAACAATGGTGCACAAGCACTTATATAGACTTGAAATTGCCCACCCTGTAGCCCAAGACCACCCCCCAAAACATACATACATCACAGAAGGAGGTGGTCTACAGCAGAAATCCTGCCTGCCACAGGATACTTGATAATGATCACTGATTGCATTACCTGGGCAGTTTAGCCATTCTTTTGTGATGGTTAATACTTTAGTTCCTGAATCCAGGTCACAGGCTCACCCTATTCATACACAAATACACTCTCAAGACAGGATTTGCAAGCAAAAAGACAATGGAAAGCCTTTCCCCATTTGCCTCCCTTACTCCAGAGGAGTAGTCAAGGTCATTGGGAGAGTCAAAATGGCTTCAGGATTGCTTTCCCATCCTATTTCAGACACATGGGTCATATATTTAGATATGTGTGCATTTATGAGTATTTATTCTATATGTGAGACCTTAAAATTCTTATAACACTGGTTACACATTCTATGGCCTTTTAAATGCATTTGTGGGGGGGGGGGTTACTGGTTTGGTTTTGTTTTTTATGTATTTTGTGTTCTCATTTTGTATTTTAATGTTGTGAACCACCCTGTGATCTTTGGATGAAGGACGGCATACAAATTTAATAAATGCTAATAATAATGATAATAATAATATAAAGGCAGGCGATGAGTTTTCTTTAGACAATCATGGGGAGGGACTCAGCTGTCTAGGATAGACCCTGCCAGGGTGTGGGGAGACTGAGGAACTGCTTGGGGAAGAGGATCCTGGCTTCTGATCACCCCATCCCCTCTCCCTACCAGTCTTCCCAGCACACAGCATCTGCACAACTTCTGCCTGTTGCACCAACACTGGCTCCAGAGTTCCCACTGCTGCTCTGTCTGTTCTAGAGATGTTGGCAACAGCTCCTTCATTGCCTAGGTTATGGAGATGCCCAGGGCGCCAAACTTGAATAAAATATTGGGGGGGGGGGTTTTCCAAGTAAGTCCTGCCCCACATAATCTATCACTTGATGGGGTGCACACACCATTTGAATGGCAATGCCCATCAACTTGGGGGGCAGCCCCCTCAAATATTTTATGGGGGGCAAAGCCCCTTCGACCCCTAGGAGTTGGCTCCTATGGAGATGCCAGTGCAGGCATGACAGACAGTTGAGGCCCAGCCTTCCTGGAGGAGTTCCCAATTGCTTGCCCAGTCGAAAGAACAGTCCCCTTCGCTGTGCTAAGTTGTGCCTGCCCCATTCCTATGTAAGAGGGTTGTAGGGGTGTGTGTGTGTCATTTGTGGGATCAACATCTTAACTTGCCTAGCCTTGCCTACACCTGTTGCGCCTATCTATCCTTACCAACAGTTTACCCTGTAGCAATTCAAGCGTTAAGGTTCCTATGTTAAAATCAGAGTCCAAGTTTTTTATATGGTGAGAGCCAGGACATTTTGTGTGGAGGAAGCCCCTCCGAGTTCCATTCCTGCTCTTCCTCAGCTTTCAGTGAGTGTTTCTGACAGGAGTTCCATATATGAATTGCCATGAGGAAATTTTGGGAACCATAGTTTAATTAAATGTTGAGACTTGTGTTAAATATCCCCAACACCTTCTCAGAACTCCCAAGGCTCTCTGAGAAGAAGGAACAGCTGTCTGTTCAGATGTGACCACCGAGAGCCGTTTGACATCTCTGTGAGTGGTGTTTGCGACTTTGTATTGAATTTCCATTCTGAAATGCAGATATTTTGGATCATATTACAGTTACAACAATGCACAAAAATGTACGGTATATCAAAATGTGAACATGTGTATAAAGTTTCATTTTCTCGTCTTTCAGCATCAACAAAGAACAGCTTCCTCTTTCCATACCAAAACCACGCTACCTCGAAGATCTGGAATCCCATTTGAGGAGAGAGCTGCAAGCACTTGACCTTACTAAAGGGAAAGTTCAGGAACTTAAACTCCAGGTCTGAGTAATAAACTCTGCTCTCATTTTACAATCTTGAGTGTGAACACATTTATTTAGTCCACCAAGATTTTTCTCAAAGGAAAAGGGGTGTATACAGAAGCCTCATATAACCAGTGCTGACTTGGGGATAGGTTTTAATGGGTAGGAGAGGATATATTACCGTAATTTTCGCTCCAAAACACACACTTTTTTGCTCCTAGAAAGTAAGGGAAAATGCCTGTGCGTGTTACGGAGCGAATGCACTCGACTGGAGCCATGGCTGCCGTCAGTCAAGCAGAGCGGGAGCCGCTTGCAGGGCTTTGCAGGGCTCTAGCTTTGCTTGCTTTACAGCCAGGAGGAGGGAGAGGAGCCGAGGAGGAGGGAGGGAAGGAGAGCCATGGCAGCAAAGCAGGCAGCAGCCGCTTACATGGGAGGAGGGACAGACAGGAGCCATAGCAAGCCGGAAAAGCGCCGCGTAGCCAGCAACAGCTGCTGCAGCCTCAGCTAGCAACTCTCTCTAAACGGAGCAATGAGGCTGCAGAGGGACGGCAGGGCACAGGAGGGCTCTGAGCCACGAGCGCAGTGAAAACCAGTAAAAAAGTTTTTTAAAAGGCTGCTGGGGACAGGAGGGCACGGGATGAGGGAGAGGGGGAAATTACGATTCTCCCAGCGTCTCAGCTGATCCGCTGAGCAGGACTTGGGTTGCAGGGGATTTGCCATTAGCTGCGTAAAGCAGCAAAGAGGGAGAGAAGGAGCAAAGCGGGAGAGGAAAGGAGCTGCTTACACTGCTGTAAGTGGCTGCTGTCCGGTTGGCTCCTTTAAAGCAACAGTGCTCTTTCCCTCCCCCCTCCCCGCTCAGCTCGCCGAAAAGCTCCTTTTCCACACACCCCACACGAGCTCCTTCTCCCCTTAAACCCCTCTCCTGCATCATTAGCAGCATCCTTCTCCACACACCCCATGTGTGTTCCTTCTCTCCATAGACCCCTCACCTGCATTATTAGCCACATCCTTCTCTACACACCCCACGCGTGTTCCTTCTCCCCTTAAACCCCTCTCCTGCATCATTAGCCACATCCTTCTCTACACACCCCATGCGTGTTCCTTCTCCCCTTAAATCCCTCGCCTGCATTATTAGCCACATCCTTCTCCACACACCCCAGGCGTGTTCCTTCTCCCCTTAAATCCCTCTTCTGCATCATTAGCAGCATCCTTCTCCACACACCCCACGCGTGTTCCTACTCCCCTTAAACCCCTCTTCTGCATTATTAGCAGCATCCTTCTCCACACACCCCACGCGTGTTCCTTCTCCCCTTAAACCCCTCTCCTGCATCATTAGCCACATCCTTCTCTACACACCCCATGCGTGTTCCTTCTCCCCTTAAACCCCTCGCCTGCATTATTAGCCACATCCTTCTCCACACACCCCACGCGTGTTCCTTCTCCCCTTAAACCCCTCGCCTGCATCATTAGCAGCATCCTTCTCCACACACCCCATGCGTGCTCCTTGTCCCTTGAATGCTTTTCCTTCCCTCCCCTCTTAAAACGTGGTTACAAAGCACAGATCCACATGGATCCTCAGGATTTTTGCACTGGGTCACCCCAAGTTCACCATCAGATCACATAGCATATCCATGGCTACAGCCTGCACCAAAAAACACACACGCACCCACTGTTTCATGGGGCTGCAATGGCGCAAAAACGTGGTTACAAAGCATGGATCCACATTGATCCTCAGGATTTTTGCATTGGGCTACCCCAAACTCACCGTCAGATCACGTCTGTGGCCACAGCATGAACCACAAAAATCATACATCCACTGTTTCGTTTAGAATATTTTTTTCTTGTTTTCCTCCTCTAAAAACTACGTGTGTGTTATGGTCAGGTGAGTGTTATAGAGCGAAAAATACGGTAATTGCAATTTATCCAACAGCCACCCAGAACACAGGACTGGTGTTAGTGCCCCTGACTGAGCATCTCCTTAAAATACCGTGCAAGCAATCTAATAGCAGTCAAAGTAAGATACACATCCTTGTTTAATAAAGGATTATATCTCACTGCTGGTTATCAGGTCTAGATATAAAATGTATTCAATTAACAGGATTTATAGTAGTACTGTTGTCCTCCCCTCCCTTTTTCTCTCATTAGCCCTATAGAGAAGTATTTGAGTTCTTCATGGAAGAATTCAGAACGTACAAGCCTTTGTTGGCTTCTATCAAGAAAGAGTATGAACTGACTATAGGTAAGAGAGCATCAATTATTTTATACCAGATGTAATTCTGAACAAGCAAATTTGCTTAGCTATAGTGGATCAGAGGCCAAACAGTAGGTAAACAGTAGACTTCCCCACTAAAAATGAATAAACGAACTGTTCATTAACTCCCTTCTAATGAGGACAAGACATTGAAAACAGACAAAAGATTTCTGACAAAACCCACACATTTTCCTTTTTTAAGTTTAAAAAGGGACCTTCACGGGTCCTGGAAACTTTAAGTAACTTTGGAACCTATCTTTTATGACATTTAGCATATCTGAAAGAGAAGATCTACTCCCTGGAGTCAGTGAATGCCATTCTGGTCACAGCCTCTGATCAATGTACTCGGCAAATCCTGGCCTTTCAGGAGCAAGAGAAAATACAAATTGCAAAGCTGAAGGATGAGAGGATCTACTTACTGAAGCTTATTGACAAAATGAAGGAGGAGAAATATTCTTTAGAAACCCAGGTGAGACAGACGCCTCCCCATCTACACTTGTGTCAAGTATGACTCAAGAATCCTGTTTATTAAAATAGAAAGCACAAGTCAGTTTAGGAGTTTTTGCAAAAAATCCCCTTATGCTTTAAGGTGTATCAGTTGAGGTTGTCTGACATCAGGAGATAACAATAGCAAGTTCTGTGCTTTGGCTGATGAAGTCATTGTTCTGGTTAAAAAAACAAAACAGTGGCGCTCTGGTCCATTTCTGCTGCACCACACCCGCTGGGTTCCAGGTAGCTTTGACTGGGACTGTTCTGTCACTGTTCACAGAATAGTTTTGTGGGAGTCTTTTCATAGGATAGTTTGAGGGCAAGATTCCTACATAGTCCAAGCCCCATCATTAGGTGGTAGAAGTTCTAGAATCCTTTGGGCAGCTAAATTTGGTACCACTACCACTCTCCCCAAAGTAGATAAAATTTGCAGATAGCTGCATTGTTCTAATGGACCAACACAGCTAACACAGCTGCCTTCAATTTTAGAAATACAGTTAGCTTCCTTCCATGATGCACACATTTGACAGCACTGCATCATACAGTGTCACTTCAGAAGTTATCACCTCCTTGGCCCATCAAGGGTACTTGCTGGTTGGCTGTAGAGAGATCACAGTACTTGCTTCCACTGCTGAGGCTGCAGCCACTGACAAAGTGAGCTTGTCATATCAGTGATTAGCGGTCTCCTCTGCCTTACATCACATAGGTGGCTAAGATGCGGAAGGCGGTGGCAGAGGAATACCTCCGTTACCTGAATGAGTCTGATGCCCGCAAGCTGCTCCTTATAGATCTCAATGAAATGTACCGCCTGAAGGAAGAAATGAAGTTTGCCCAAATCCAAGGTAGAAGATGTAGTTTTCCCAGTTATGGGTAGCTTCTACATAAGGTGGGCTGAAGATTCTTCTTCAGGTGGGAAACTGGAATGCAATGTAGGGGTGGTTAATATATGTCCCAAATATGTCCTCCCTGCTTGCTATCAGAAGATGGAGTCATTACCTGTCTCAGATCAACCTGACTCACAGGATGGTTGCGATGTATGGCTTCCTGAGTTCCTTGGAGGAAGTGCTGGATAAAAATGTCAATTAACACACACGTTTAGCAATTATAAATGAATGCTGCAGGAGAGAGGAGCAGGACTGGGCCTCCAGGAGGGTATATCAGGTTCCATGGCATACAGGATGGGGGGACCTCCCTCCCCACTGCAGTGTCATCAAAAATTTCCCCACCAAGACTGCTATTAGGAAATGGAAGAACTGAGCCACTGAGACCATAGCAGGGGATGGGGAAGGCAGGGTGGAAATGAGCCAGGGACTGATGGCTAACCTTTCTCCATAGTACTGATCTTGCAAATGGCTCCTACAGTAGTTTTTTTACATTTTAAAAATATGCAGTTTCTTTAATGTAACATTGCTTTGCCCCCCTGGGTTCAACCTAGACTAGCCTGGCTTAACATTTCTCCCTCTTTCCTTGACTTTTCAGCCCATTATGTAGTCAGTGGAATTGTTCTGCTTAGCATCATGGAGAAATGTCATGTCAGTTGGTCTGTGTTATCTTATTGTCCTGAGGCAGCCTTTGCAGGAGCAATCAAGAGATACTGCCATATTGGGGGGTGGGGTGGGGGAATCTCACCCTACTGGAGAAGAGTAACCTAAGCATAATTTCCAGTGGCAACTTTGGGCCTGTCTGAACCATTTTCTCTTAAAGATGAAAAGGGGGAAGATTCGGTGAAGCTGGCACTCGCTTTAAAGGTAGCACGACACGACCTCACCAAAGCCCAAGTGGAGCTGAACACCATGAAGGCAAACTATGGAGACGTAGTGCCCAGAAGAGAGTTTGAGTTGCAGGAACACAAATGTAATGAATTGACTGAAAAGGTAACCAAAGGCTATGCTGAGCCCTACTGACACTCCAAGGTTGGCTGGTTCTCCATTGTTTGAGGAGGGTTTTCAGAGTGGGATCTCCTCCCATTTGCTCTAGAGTAGTATTGGAGAACCTCTCACCCATCGGCCTAATTAGGCCATTGGGCTTGCCCTGTTTGGCCTGCAAAACAGTTTTGGACAGCCACACCCGCCTGTCAGTTTCGTCTGATGTCATATCACATCAGGCATCCAACACGTGAATCTGTGGTGCCAAATTAAAAACGAAGAAATGGGAGCTCACGCTGAAGTGCATTCCCAGTTCTTTCTTTTTGCTGCTTGAATTTTGCACTTTTAAAATTTGACACCTTTTTCTGTTGCCCTGAATTTAATCTTTGCAGCCCCCTTTTGAATTATTTTTGAGTTCAGGCTGGGGCTTCAAAAGTAGAAAAGAAGAATCCATAGCACAGTATGCCTCCTCCCCAGTTCTCCCATTGCAGTCACAGCTTGCAGTTTGGATCACCTGACTTCTGAATCTGGGCCTCAGAATCTGGGCCTCAGAATTGGGGCCCATTTCCCCACCCTTACTAGAAGCAGGGTTTAATTATTTAAAACAAGACTCCTTTATGTGTGGAAGAGGTTTCTCCTAATCACACTCCTGTTTTCCCAGTGATACGGTGCTTTTCTCTGGAATGTCTCTTAATTCCCAATTTAGCATTTATGACAGGGATTTTAATGTTCTGACAGGAATTCCTTGACAAGCACTTAAAGCAACCCACACACCTGTAGGCTGTCTATCTACTATTTTAACATCTTATTTATATACCACTTAATCATCCAGAAAATGTAAGAAGCCTGTATAGAATGTAGAATATTCATTTAAAAACATTAATAAAATTTAACATCAAGAACAAATACACACACACACCCCACACACACATGTGCATGTGTGTGTAAAATCAGAAGATGTTAAAATGTATATAATCAAATTGTATGAGTATGATTGCCTAAACGAACAAGCAAAATTAATGGGTGCTATGTGGGTAGCACTGTGGGTTAAACCACAGAGCCTAGGGCTTGCCGATCAGAAGGTTGGTGGTTCGAATCCCCGCAACGGAGTGAGGTCCCAATGTGGTATAGTGGTTAAGAGCGGTGGACCTGTAATCTGGTGAACCGGGGTCGCTTCCCTGCTCCTCCACATGCAGCTGCTGGGTGACCTTGGGCCAGTCACACTTCTCTGAAGTCTCTCAGCCCCACTCACCACACAGAGTGTTTGTTGTGGCGGAGGAAGGGAAAGGAGATTGTGAGCCGCTTTGAGACTCCCTAGGGTAGTGATAAAGCGGGATATCAAATCCAAACTCTTCTTCTTCTTCTTCTTCTTCTTCTTCTTCTTCTTCTTCTTCTTCTTCTTCTTCTTCCCGTTGCTCGGTCCCTGCTCCTGCCAACCTAGCAGTTCAAAAGCACATCAAAGTTCAAGTAGATAAATAGGTACCGCTCCGGCTGGAAGGTAAACGGCGTTTCCATGCGCTGCTCTGGTTCACCAGAAGTGGCTTAGTCATGCTGGCCACATGACCTGGAAGCTGTATGCCGGCTCCCTTGGCCAATAAAGTGAGATGAGCGCCGCAACCCCAGAGTCGGTCACGACTGGACCTAATGGTCAGGGGTCCCTTTACCTTTACTTAAAACAATACAGGAAAGGTGCCTGCCTAATATTAATGGTCAGGGAGTTCCAGAGAATAGATGCATGCCTTGCCACATATTTACTTGTGTCCTTTGGCCTTGCCTTTCAGATGACAATTCTTCAAAAAGACTTTGATGATCTCCAAGAAGAATATGACACAATGCTGGACATACACAAGCAAGTTTCTGAGGAACGGGACAAGTTCTATAATGACCTTATCAATGTCCAGCGGTCCTCCACACCGCGGCCTAGCTGGGAAAAATGTGCAGGTACTTTTTGTTGTTGCTGCTGTTGTGGTTGTTGTTGATGTTGTCTTTATGTGCCCAGGACAAGTATACAGCAATATTACACAATGAACAACAGAAAACATCAAAAGGTCTAAAAATTATAAATCTAATGGAGTAATCTAATTAATCACAGTCAACTCACCATGCCAACTGTTGGATCCCAGATTTATTTATGCCTTAGAAAGCAGAGGTGTTGCTGGTTACTTAAAGGACTTGGGGCAAAGTCCCATGAGATAAAAGTGCATAAAATCTGCATATGCTAATGTCTATTTATGAGAGCTGCCAGGTTGCCTCCAAGATTGAGGAAGCACAGCAGGGCGCACATGTGTGACTGGCTCTCTCTCCTGTTTCTTTTGATTAGCAAGTACAGTAGAATGTTTGCAGAGTTTATAAGCAACATCTTTTACTGACTATAAGCCACTTTCGACAGGGATTTCTTTGTCTTTTATATAGCTCCTGGAATAATTTTACGTGCTACACTCATTACAACAAATCTGATAACTAATTAAATTCTTATATAAAGTTCTCCTTCCAGCTGCATGGATTGCTTGGCCCTATCTGATACCTCACATCTTCTTGTTGTTGCAGATGTAATTGCTGATGGGGCTGAGCGCTGGAGTGCTTTGTCAGAGGGCAAAACTAGTGATCAGTTGGTAGACGTGCTTTTGGAAGAAATTGGTGCAGGACTTCTAAGAGAGAGGGACACCTTCGTGGCGCTGGTATGGCTGTGCTGGCTATTGCATCCCTTGGGACTTTCACCTGATTGTTCCTCATTTTGCAGAGGTGGTCAAGAGGAGTCTTGGTCTCCACCTCTCCAAGGGGCCTGGCCTCATTCCCAGCAACCTGGAGACCCTTTCCTTCCCTCTCTTGTGGTGAAGTGTGACAAGGGAAGAGAAGCAGTTCCTGCCTAAGAGATGAGCAGTTTTCAAAATGTCACATACTGAATCAGACAATCAGTTCCTCTAGCTCTGCATTCTCTACACTGCTGCTTTCCTGGGTTTCAGACAGGAATCTTTCCCAGCCCTACCTGGAGATGCTGGGGATTGAACCAGGAACTTTCCTGGTGTTCTACCATTGAATCACAACCTTCTCCCAAATGCAAGTTCTACTTTCCACACCGACCCATTAAAAACACCTGCACATTGCAGAAGATTCTTGGGCCATCTCCTTTTTTGTTTGTATTCCTTTCTTGCCCGAAAAATAGTAAGTGAAAGCAAAATGGAACTGGAGGTGCCTTTCTCAAAATTTGCTATCTTTTATTTGCAAAAGGTTTATAAAGTGAGCCGCTAACCATCTCTTGAGAGCAGGAATGGGGGTTTAATTTGATTCAGTTTTCCTTTAAAGGAGAGCCTCCCTACTTCACCCTTTCCAGAAAAGGACATTTTCTGAAAAGCAACCATCTTATCCTTTGAAATGCACAGTGCTCCAGATTTTTCAGTATCATTCTCCAGCCAAGTGTACAAAAATGCACACTAGGGTAAAGTGTGCATTAAAATGTATATATTTATAACACAAAACTAATTATATTAGGGGCCATTGCTTTGCAAAAATTTATCTATTAGGCAAAATTGCATATAAATATGTTCATAGTAGGATAAATTAAAATAAATTAAAATATTAATCAGTTTTCATGAGGACTTAAAAATATTGCATTCCAATGAAAATGTGAAGAATTGTTAAGAATGGAAAGAACTGGAAACAGAGAGAACCAAATTGACAGATTTGTCCATCCCTCTTGGGGAATCAAATTACGTCAGGGCTAGCTTGCTAGATTTCATCCCCATGCAGCCGCAAAGCAACTGTTGGGCAAACCTCTATCTCTCAGCCTAACCTCTCTCACAGGACTGTTGTAAGGATAAATGTAAACCACTTCGAGGTTTTTGTTTAGAATCAAGCAGAGTATAAATTTTATGAAATAAAAATAATGAACGGGAGCAGGGGAGATACACAGTATGTATAAAACCCTCCTCTGAGGAAAATGGGATATGATGTAATAAATAAATCAATCTTTCTGGGCAGAACCAAACTAATTATAATTGAAATCAACACAGTCCTGTCTTACTAAATTCTGTTTAGCCAAAATGTTGTGTTCTGATACTTTTCTGCAACTGTTCAGAAGCTGTTTTGAAAGAAGAACACTACTTAGACTGCATCTGGCCAGTCCACCTCCCCCCGCCCCAGCCAAGTTTGTCAGGTGGGTGTGGCTGCCTGTCCATCATCTGGCATCTCAGTGACATCAGGTTCACAGAGTTTTAAATTAAGCTATGCAGACAAAGGCACAGGAGTTTGCAGGTGCCAACAATCAGCTGTCTTCTCAGCTGCATCTTTACCAGCCATCTGGTGATGGGTGGGTAGATGCAGCTTGGCCAAAATGGCCTTGTGGGTTATATGTGGAGACCTGGTAGGCCTGCTGGCTAGCATTTCCCTTCTTCTCACTTGCATTGAAAGTGCAGTGGGTGTGTCGGTTTTGTGTCCTTGCACAGCACTCCAGGCACTTTATAAAGGCTTAAGTAATAGCAGCAGTAGGGACTCTGGCTTGTGTATTGATTTAAGTGTTTGGCTTTGTACAGGACTTAATACTGTTCCTCTCACTAGGGGAGAAGCGAGAAGGTCCCTGTGTACCTGAGGTGTGATGGTGTGGTTAGGAACAAGAAGCTGACCAAAAAGGAGATTGTGACCATTCTGAAGGAAATATGGAAAGAGAAAATTGCATCAGATCTACAGGTATCTTTGGTTCTATTTCCTTATGAATGTGCTTGAGGCAACTGGAAACACAGGAAGCTGTTGTATCATGTCAGACCACTGGCTATTGAGCTCAGTACTACCACCAGCAGCTGTCTATGGTTTCAGGCAGGGTGTCTTTCTTAACCCTTCCTAAAGATGCTGGGGATTGACTCTGGGATCTTGTGCTTGCATATTATTATTATTATTATTAGTAGTAGTAGTAGTAGTAGTATAGTGGAACCTTGGTTCTCGAACAGCATAGTTGACGAACAAATCGGCTCCCGAACGCTGAAAACCTGAAAGTAAGTGTTCCGGTTTTTAAATGTTTTTTGGAAGCCGAACGTCTGATGCGGCTGTTGGCTATTGTTTTTGGGGTACTTGCACCAATCAGAAGCCACACCTTGGTTTTCGAACGTTTTGGGAGTCGAACAGACATCCGGAACGAATTAAGTTTGAGAACCAAGGTACCACTTGTAATAGTATGAACATTGGCCCAGTAGCAAATTGGCAACCAAGTCTCTGAGCAAGTCTCTGAGCAAAGATGTTACATGTTGACAGGATCTCAATCCTGAGGCTGCCAGGACCTCATGTGACAAAACTGGATGCAGAAGCATCCAGAAGTATAGTTATCAACCCTGTGATTAGCCATGGGCGGCTGGTTGATTAAACTAAAAAAAAAAAAAAAGAGAGGCCCAAACCTAGCTGAGCAGTTGTTACTACAAGTGATTCCCAGTCTATCTTCTTGATGAGGAATATTTTTTACTATGCAATTTAAAATTATTGGGAGGGAAGCCTTTTTGATTCAAGGAGAAGCTGTAAAGAACTGCTCTCAACAGCTGAGTACTCTGTTCCAGAAACTGCAGCTGTCTCTCTTGCAGAAAGGAAAACAATCCAGCTTTCCAGAGTTCTTCCTGAACTTCTTCCAGAAAAGGTATGGTGACGCTCCTGCTTTTGACTGGACTTACAGCGTCTATGAAAACATCAAGCTCTATAAATCGAATGAAGCCATGTCGCTATTTCATCAAATCCTGACTGGAGAGGTGAGCAGTCCCTCATCTCACTTAAAGTGGATTTTGCTTCCATAGATCTACATAACCACACACCCCTGACAGTAAATTCCAATCTACTTTTTTTCCTAACCTGCTATAATAAGAAATTGTGTATTCCCCTTTCTTGCTCACAGTGGCTTTTTTAGATCACATGTTCTTCACTTCATCTGAGCAAGTTTCCCTGGTGCATGTGTTTTTCTTCTGAGAAATTCACCTGCAGTTGGAGTAAATTCAGCACTGAAGAATCCTTTTAATAATTTCAGCTGATTGAGATGTCCAGTTGTTGTGCTGATGGTCCATGCTCTACTCCTTTCCTATTGCTGAATGAGTTAATGCTGGACAGTGCTGTAGCCTAACTCTTCTATTTTCATTTCCCCAGCTGGATGAAGCAGTATACCACAGCCATCTCCAGGAACTTGCCAACCTCGTAAGGGAGGTGACGGTTGCTGATACCGCAAATACTGGCCAGCTGACACGCGACGAGTTCATGTAAGAGTTTGGAGCAGGAGGGAGGTGTCATTTGCAACCAGGTGCAAAGGAGTTGAGCAGAAGTGTACAGTGGTACCGCGGGTTAAGAATTTAATTCGTTCCGGAGGTCTGTTCTTAACCTGAAACTGTTCTAAACCTGAAGGACCACTTTAGCTAATGGGGCCTCCCGCTGCTGCCATGCTGCCGCAGGGTGATTTCTGTTCTCATCCTGAAGCAAAGTTCTTAACCCGAGGTACCATTTCTGGGTTAGCGGAGTCTGTAACCTGAAGCGCCTGTAACCCGAAGTACCACTGTATATTTAATTTTAGCAAACTTAAGCAGAATTGTTTTTCTCTGCATAGACAGCCTTGGAGTTTTATAGTACAGTATTCTGAATATATTTGAAAAGCAAGGAGTGAAGATGGGGCCCCTTTCTTTGGTACATTATGGCATGGGGAAATTCATAAAGTCACCTCCTCCTTCTCCTGAAACATCAGTATTTTAAAAAACAGCACACATACATAGTGCATGTACATATGAAACCAATACATAAGCTGAAGGGTTTTCTCTCTCCTCCTGTAGCCTTGCCCTGAGGGCAGCTTTTCCACTAAAGACCGAAGAATCTATCCAAGAGTTAACTGTAGCTGCAGGCTACAAACCGGAGTATCCTGAAACCTCTCTTTCATACAAGCTCTTATTCATAGAGGTAGGTTTCTCCAGTCACGGCATAGAACCAGAAGCAATTAATTAGTTTTAGAAAAAAGGATGGCTGGGGGAACATGATTAGGTTTTTAAAATTATACATAGTAAAAATAGCATAAATAGAAGAGCTCATGAACTGGCCAAACTTCTTTGGGGAGAATATTTTTCTCTTTCTTTCTGCAAGACCAGCAAAATTTTGTGTAAAGGTTGGTGATTATAGGGTTAACTTACAGAGTTTGGTGCTTCGTGTCTGAAGGAGGGTTTTCTCTATAAGAAGTCAGTCAGGATGTCACGTCCCAGTTTCTTTGATCTGTGATTCTAGTTTTGTTTTCAGTCAGAGCTGAGTCGGAGTGTGTTTGAACTATGAGAAGGAAGATGTGTGAAAGCTCGGACAGAAAGATTTACTGCTTGTAAATAATAAAGCTTCTAGATTAGAAGATTCTGTCTCTGGACTGTTTCACTCCCTATTCTGCCACGACAGCAACACCGCTGCATCTCTGCTACTACTTCTGCCTCAGCTGAAGTGTTTTCCCAGAAGATTGCACTGAGAGGGAAAGCAGTGTTTTTTGGCGCAGGGAAGCGTACTGGACAGGCAGAAGTCCAACATTTGTGGACAAAGTTCAGTATACTTTTTTAAAAGATGGGCAATAAATTCAGTAAATTCATTTTTTTTTTTAAATAGCTCTTTACACACCACCTCATTAGCTTATGGAGTTGACTGTCATAAGGTTATGTAAAGGGCCACTGTCTTAGATGGCTTTAAAAGGAGAGTAGGCACTTTAATAGAGGATGGGTTTATATTACATGTCACATAGAGGAGGGAGAAAGGTTGTTTTCTGCTGCTCCAGAGAAGCGGACACGGAGCAATGGATCCAAACTACAAGAAAGAAGATTCCACCTAAACATTAGGAAGAACTTCCTGACAGTAAGAGCTGTTCGACAGTGGAATTTGCTGCCAAGGAGTGTGGTGGAGTCTCCTTCTTTGGAGGTCTTTAAGCAGAGGCTTGACAACCATATGTCAGGAGTGCTCTGATGGTGTTTCCTGCTTGGCAGGGGATTGGACTCGATGGCCCTTGTGGTCTCTTCCACCTCTATGATTCTATGATTCTATGATTCTATTAGCTATGCTGCCTAAACAGACCTCCATGTTGAGACACTGTCCCTGACTAGCAGAAGAGTAACAATCAATGGGAGAAGGCCACAGCCTTACTGCATCTAGTTGGCCCCTGTGTGAAAGAATGCTAGACTAGATGGATTTTTAAAAAAAATTAAGCAGGTCTTCTGTTCACACTGCTTTGGGCTGCATTGTGCCTGTTTTTGTTTTTAAGTGACTCATGGAACTTCCTGAATTCATAGTGCACCAGTGGTGTTGTCGTAGAAGCTGAAGTCTTAACTTTGGCTCTTTCCTTTGTTTTATCTATGACACCAAGCTAAAAAAACACTGGCTATTCATGGAGGGCAGGATCCAAGCAACTCCCCTGCCAATAGAGTAGGTAATTAAAGCTATATTGACAAACCCTAGGGGCAATGTAGCTTCTCCATACTAGCGGTTAAGAGCTTATCATATTCCAGAAACGTGCAAATCAAAGCCTACAACTGAGTCTAACTGCTGTTTCAAAGTCTGAATGGCTGGACATGTTGGTTTCAAAAACAGCAATTAAGCATTCTGCTTAGATGTCCAGAGAACACTGGACAGTGGAAACTAGAGCTGTTTCCAGTTAATTTTCTAATGTTTGACAACTGCCTCCACTGACAAAAGGCAGATTATATGCTACCTCTCCCAACTCAGGGCGTTAATTGCATCAAACAAAGCCAGCCCTAAAATGATTGTTTACTCTTGCAGGATGAAGAAGGAAAAACAGAACCTTTTGTTAGGAAACTCAAGAAGCAATATGTGAATGAAAAAAGAGACTATATCCGTGAGATACAGGCTCAATTAGGAACCTTGATGTGAGTATCAGCCTGAAAAGAATTGGATCCCGACTATCTTAATTGGAAATTAACTCATTGATTTCAATAGAAGCTATGATTAACTTGTCTCAATGGAATTCAAATTTACACCACAGCTTCCATCTGCATGATTAAATTCAGTTGGACTTACTCCTCAAATTATATGTATGGTATTATAGCCTTCATCTAGATCTAATCCCTGGTTGGTCAGACAGTTAATCTCTCTCCCTCTTTTGCCCCCTCTCACAATCCTACACACACAAACGTGTGTGTGTGTGTGTGTGTGTGTGTGTGAGAGAGAGAGAGAGAGAGAGAGAGAGAGAGAGATGTGTGATGCTTTCCTTTTCATGAATTCCTTGCCACTTTAAAAAATAGAAGAAAAAAGGTGTTAGCCAGGGCAGCAAGAAATCTCCTTAGAAGGACTATACATGCGATAAATGCAATTTTTCCGTCGGTATCAGGCCATCAGATGAGTCGTCAGCACCTCCTAGTATCCAAAAGCAGGAAATGCACAAGAGTAAAGGAATATACTGATACTTTCTGTCACCACTCAGTCCGTTTCCTGCATTCCTAAGGCAGACCTCTCTGCTTCAATGATTTCCAGTGGCTTTGCTCCTATTTTTCTTCTTGATTCTGTTTTCCACTTTTTAAAAAATTAAAAATTGACCCTTTTACCTTCCCAGACTGCCATATCACTCCAATGGCTGCCTCCCTTGGTTCCCACCCAGATTTTTCCTGCCTGCCATTTGTTCCTGTCTCTGCTCACCTCCACCCACACCCCAGGCTGTTTTTCTGCCATCCTAGCCTGCCAGTCTTTTCCTCATGGAGATTTATTTTTCACCACCTATCATTTATTTCCAGGCCTGTTCCTTGGTGGTTGTGGTTCCAGCTGGGTCCTCTGTCCCTTAGGCAGCTGTGGTCCAGCTGTCTTCATTTTGCCTTCCATTTGTTCTTTGGAAGAAGTCTAACCAAATACTTCCACTTGACAAACTCCTAGTTTTGTTTAATCCTAAGACCTTGGGGAGGAAGGCTTCACCTGCTACTTTGGCTTGCTACCGGCAGGTCTCTATTTAACTTGCCTATGAGTGTCTCAAGCTTCCTGTCCCACAGAGCACATCATGGCTCATTTGCCACTAACACCTTGGGCTTTTGACATTTGCAAGGCTATAACTTTTGTTAAGCATTGTAAATTGGCAAGCTTCTTTCAAGAGGAAAGTTACAAGTGGTTTTGCAGACCTAGGCAGCCTGGCGAATCGACTCTACTGGGACTGTGGGCTTTGGTACATCCCATCTGATGGCCTGACACCCATGGAAAAGGGACCATTGGTCTCATCTGCAGGATGGTTTTCATGGGTGACACTGTCAGAACCATTCTCTGAACTAGGGGGACTACTGGTCTTCAATGCCTTTTTGGGGTTGTTTTTGTTGTTGCTTGTTTGTAGCTGTTACTTGTTGTGTGCCTCCTGTGTTTTACATCTTTCTGTTTTCCTGATCATGTCTGCTAGTGATGTCCTGTGTTAGTCTGAGTGAGGATGGAAAGCAGTCATATATTTCTTGACTTGTGCATTTCCTGCTTTTTTATACTAAGGGGCACTGATGACCCATCTGACAGCCTGATACCCTTGAAAACCACCCTTCAAGTGAGACTAATGACCTGTTTTCTTAACTTCAAACTATGTACTGGTAGTGTGCAGGTCAGGATGCAGTAAACTTGGATAGGTGATCAGCATTAAACCTGAATACCAGTTTTCTAATGTAGGCCATACTTACACATCAATGACTCTCATTGACTACTTTACCCTTTTTACATACAGGGAAGTGAGACCAGATGACTTGCGGGCGGCTTTCTGCATACTCGACCATGGTTTGTCAGAGCGAACCCTGGAGTCTTACATCTGTTATGCGTTCCAAGTTTCCAAAGACCAATTGGACCCTGCGGTCTCCATCCCCATAGAAGTACTGATGAAAAGGCTTAAGGCTGGAGATATCAGACGACAAGGAACTGTTATAGGAGATGCAAAGTATCAGCTCCAATCCCACGCTTTAGAAGAAACAGAAGCTCTTGTCAGTATTTAAATTGGTCACACCCTATACCCACCCCTTCCAAGGGTAATTAGAGTAATAAATTTTACAGAATAGTAATGTAGAACAAAACTTTCCTCAAAGAGCTCTGGTGACAGCCCTGCTGGAGTATAGCCTTAGGTAATAGAGGGTTGGACTTCTTAGAGGCCGTGACCAAAGGGTAAAAGTTGTTCACAACTGGCAACTGGCAGCATGCCTTTCTCCTCACAGCTATGTACTTTAGTATTTACTAAGGCTCCTCCATTAAGTCAAAGTGGCAGTTTACCCAACTACACATTGAAAGCTTAAGGATAAATGTTTTTAGAAGATTCTTTACATCTACTTCCCTTGCTAGAATTTCTGTGAGAGGAAAATAAAATGGTTCTGTTTCTTTCTGGCATTTAAACCAGTATTTCCACTAAGCCTAGATCTGCTTTGTTATCGCAGTTTAAGATGGCACACTTGAGCCTCTGTGACTCTTCAGTCCTCCAGCACACTGTGTAATACATATCAGTTTTTCAAAGTAAAATACAGAACTTGTGCTCTGCAAAACATTGCTTTATTTTACAACCACTGTACAGGAATATGAAGAAAGCTTCTGTAGCACAGGAAAACAAAGGTATAAAGAGTGAATATTTATTTTATTCATAATTGAGATTTTCCCCGAGTCTTTTAAGTAAAGTACTGAGAACTTGCTGGGTGTACTGTAAATGTTCTAATTCTAGAGCCTCCCAGGGTGTTTCTGGAACTGCATTCCTTTCCCCATATTGAGAACAGATTGCCACCAGCATCTCATCATAGCATGGGAGGGAACACTTTATTTCCACTAGTGGCAACAGGAATTAGCAGCTGCCTGTACTCCAGAGGCATGTGCCGCTCTATCAGCACATTTAAAGGAATCTTGTCGGTTATCAGTCCTTGCCTGGATTAAAAAGGGGAAGAAAATAATACATGAGTTAGGAAATAAAGTTTGTTTACAACTAATGGTCATTATGGCTATAACTCAAATAACTACCAGGTTGCCATTTGCTATTAGGCAGAAAATGAGTTCTCAGCTAAATTTGTTCATTCTGATCATTGCCCTCATGAACTGTGACTGTAGCTTCAGATAATCGAGAGGCCAGACATACATTTTAAATAAAGGCAGGGTATACAGAAATCACTTACCATGTCAAACTAAAAGCATTGGGGACATGAATGAATGAGCATTGGGGACATGATGTGGGACAGCACAAACCTATGTTTGATAGAGATCACACACACAAGGTTTTTTTAAGGATCTTCAGGAGTAGGCACAAATAGCAGCTCTTAATTTAACACATTCACCAGACATTTGTCCAAAGCTGGGTATTGACCCTGAGTAGCAAGCTGTGTAAGAGTAAGATGGGACTGCCCAGTTAGCATTCATCAGCCCCTCTTCATCACATTCCTCTCTGCTGAAATGTCCATTTTAGTTCCCTTTTGTACTGCATACCCCATGATACACACAACTGCCTCTTTTTTATGTCAGGTTTTGGAAAGAGATTCTTGTAATACAATGACCTCAAAACTTTCTTTAGCAGAACAGATTTTACTCAAAGACACCAACAAAGTAGTCTTGACTACTTCTACACCCCATGTCTACTTGAAGGAAAACAAGGGCCAGGTTAGAGACTACTTGCTTTGCAATAAAGCTGCCTGGAAATTGACTTGCAGAAGGCCCCAGGACTCTATAAAAAGTGTTAGTCTTCAAGTATGCATGCCCTTCTGTTAGTCAATTACTGTCTGAGAGATCTGTTTTCAGAAATATACACTTCAGTAACACTGGACTGGAACATCCCTTCAGTTTGATGAAGAGCCCTTGAAACAACAAACTAAACATCCTTTACCGCCTCATGAGAAGCTCCAGATCAGCTGGCTCCACAGTCTTTCTTCTGGCATGATTTGCATAGGCTTCCAAGTCGTCACTCAGTTGTTTAAAGTACAAGTTCACACTAAAAGGATACGAAAAGCAAGTTAAGCAAGCTACAGCCTTCCCACATTCCAAGGGATGGCTATGCTGCAAGGCCACAAGAAAAACAAGAGGACCCAGGCCTCAAAACATGTGGCAATGATGGAAACTGACAGCACAACATCCTTCATGCCATATAGCCACACTTTGGTTTTCTTGGTCCAACAGTGTTCAGCTGGCAACCTCTTCTCCCATATCATTAATTGGTATGAAAGGTGTTCACCATTACTCACCAATTCTCCACAGCCTTGAAAGCATCCTTGGCCACTGGCATCTTCACACAGTGGGCAAATACATTTTTTACAAACTTGCTGGGGAGAGCCAGCTCACGTTTTCCTCTGCATGCCCTCTCAGCTGGCTTTGTAGCCCGCTTAACTGAAAGCTGTTTTGAAAGAGACCTCCAAGGGAAATAAATGTTAAATGTATGCAGCAAGCTCTACAGGAACAGATGCAACACACAACACATAATCCTGTTTTACTTTCTCAGGGAAGTTTCACCTTAGTTTAACGTTGAAAAGAGTGAGTGCTTTATGTACATTAGTGGCCTACCAACAGAGGTACACAGAAAGGGAAGAAATAATGTATATAATAGCCAGAAATGGCAAAGTAGTATGAAAATTCAGAATTCCTATGTATTATTATTTAATGAAATAATATACCACCCTATACCCGGGGGTCTCAGGGTGGTTCACAGAAAAGATCAACATAAAAACCACAGTATAATCAAAATAAAAACAACAACCCAATAACATCGCCTGTGTCAAAAAAAGAGTAGTCCTGTGTTTCCACTAGAAAGATTTAACAGATAATTGGCAGATCTGCATTCCCACACCTTTTTTAGCATCAGCAGCTACAATCTCAGGCACTGTTGTGACTAGGATACTAAATCAGAAAAGCTAAAGAATAGTTTGAGGTCAAATTAAGCATGTGCAAAATGCTTACCCATCACTGAGTAAGAGCAACCAGCCATTAAAAACAGAGAGTTGGAGTAGGACTTCCAGATCAGAGGAAATGACTTCTAGGCAACACATTGTACCTCTTGCATTGAGAAACTGAGCATTGCAAAGAAGCCCAAGAAGCTACAATGCTTGTGCAGACCAGACACCCAAATGTATAGTCCTTTTATGCTGTAGGCAGCATAAGGCAAAACAGCTATTTCAGATTAATAGAAGTCAGTTGCCATAGTCAGTTGCTGAGGCTGAAGTTCTATCCCATTGCAATTATATAGTTACCTGGAGGCAGCCACTTTTGGAGCATGTAGGGCAGACAGCAATGGTGTACACTGGACAACTTTAGTACGTACAAATGCCGGTGTCTTTTCAGTTAAGTCTGATGGGAGAAAAAAAATATAAGCCCTGTGCATGCCATCTCCAAGAAGCACTCAAGAGTAGGCTGAAAGGCAGTAGGTGAGTCACAGATAGGGTTGCTTGAAGCAACTTGGGATTTCCTCCCTTTTCACCACTGACCTAATACTCCACAGCAAGGGCTTGAGAGATTCACCAGCAACTGATTTCTTAGCACTGGGTAGAAGTCTAGCTGTGAATCCTTGCTGGGAGTTTGAGATAAGGAAATAATTCAAGAACAAATAATGCTCTGGAATAAGGCTGTACAGTGATAAGTCTCTCATGACAGTCCCCAAAGAGCTAAAATACTCTGTTTTGTTCTGAAAATCTGGAGGAATTTGCTCACCAACAGGTAGCTTCAAATTCCATTTGTCTACACTTCCATGAGTAACCACAATTCCATTCCCCTTCCCAAAACAAATCTTCTCACCAACATTCTCAGAATCCATTTCAGTCTCTGACACCTCCTCAGATTCAGAATCCATTTCAGCTTCTGAAACCATGTCATCCATAGTTTCTGGGTCCAACATTTTTCCTTGAGATGTTCCGTCTTCCATTTCTTTTGTTGGTAGCCTCTCAAACTGCTCAGATCTCTTTCTACTTAAACGTCTGCTTGGAGTTGCAGCTTTGGTACTTTGGGGGTTCTGAATATCTACAAGGAAATAATTCAAGAACAAGTAATGCTCCAGAATAGGGCTGTACATTGATAAGTCTCACCGTGACAGTCCCCAAAGAGCTAAAATACTCTGTTTTGTTCTGAAAATCTGGAGGAATGAGCTCACCAACAGGTAGCTTCAAATTCCATTTGTCTACACTTCCGTGAGTAACCACAATTCCATTCCCCTTCCCAAAACAAATCTCCTCACCAACATTCTCAGAATCCATCTCAGTCTCTGACACCTCCTCAGATTCAGAATCCATTTCAGCTTCTGAAACCATGTCATCCATAGTTTTTCGGTCCAACATTTTTTCTTGAGAGGTTCCGTCTTCCATTTCTTTCGTTGGTAGCCCCTCAAACTGCTCAGATCTCTTTCTACTTACATGTCTGCTTGGAGTTCCAGCTTTAGTACTTTGGGGGTTCTGAATATCTACAAGTCAGAGGCAAATAAGGTATTCATTCAGTGACAAATAAAATCTTAGAGAACTTTTAGAAACACAGTCACACACAATACACCTGGGTCTGCTACTACCCATTCACATATTGCCAAATAGTTTTTAGCTTTGACAGTTTTGCTGGAGTTCATCAGAGAAGGCACATGAAAAAATTTCCTCTGGAGTCTCATCTCCACAAGAAAAAAGGAATTATGTTCTGGGTACTGGCACTACTCAGTCCCATTTTAGCTCCTGAGATCACACCTGAGACATATGTTCTCTGCAACGTTATGATCCACAAACTTTTCAGACTGATGAGATCCATAGGATGTTTACTTTATTTAAAAGAATTTATAAAACCACTTAAACAAAAAATCTGTAACTGGTGCATATAGGGCAATTTAAAACAATGATCAACATACAAATAAAAACCAGCAAAATTCATAATTTGTTTACATGTCTGTATAGGTTTGCCAAAACAAAAAGTAGTACTATACATGGCCTGGATTACCATGCTGATCTTTTTGGAGAACAGACAGGGCAATCATTCGATGCTGAGGTGACCATCAATCAGTCAAATCTTCCAGAATGGCAAGTGGTAATTCCTGCAGAGATAAAATCTCTGATAGAGAGTTTAAAATCAAATAAAGTGCCAGGCGAGGACATGATGCCGCCAGAGCTATTTAAGACACATATGGAATGGTGGCAACCCATCTTGGCCAAAGTCTACACCCATAAAAATAATACAGCTTAAATGCCAGCTGGCTGGAAATAGAACATCATTGTGCCAATTTATAAGAAAGGGGATAAAACCCTCCCTCAAAATTACCGCCCCATTAGCCTGCTGGACACCCCCTCCAAACTCTATGCCCGTCATCTGCTTACCAAATTAACAGACTGGCTAAGTGAAAATAACACCTTATATGAGGAACAAGCAGGGTTCAGAGCTGGATATAATACTATTGACCAGTGTTTTACACTGTCTCATATCATCAACAAATATACTCAACAGAACAAACGTAACCTGTTTGCTGCCTTTATTGACCTATCTGCTGCTTTTGACTCAATCAACTGTAATAGACTGTGGAAGAAATTCTCAAATGCTAATATAGACCTATGACTCTTATTATTAATTCGTGAATTGTATTGTGACACCGAAACACAAGTTAGAGTGGGCTTAAGGGGAATGATCTTGGTGATGATCTTACTGGGTCTATATTAACAAGAGCAAAATTAAGTTAGAGAGGCATTACAGGTGTTCAGAAAATACAAAAAATAGGCAGGAGGAAGATTCCCAAATTGACAGACACCTCCTAAATGTTTGTCCTTATATATAAGGGAAAGGAGGAAGGAAAAGGTGGAGGGTTTTTGTATTAGCTAAGCTTGTCCCAGATGTGCTCCAGGAGTCATAGCAGATTTCTTATGGTGAGGAAATGAATGTATTGGAAGCAAGAAGAGAAGCATCCAAATCACCTGGAAGGGAGGAGATAAAACACTAATGCAATTGCTAGTTGTGAAAGTCTTCAACTTTCCTCACTTCCACTGCAGATTACTTACTGGTGGGCAGATGATTTCCAGGACTTAAGAAGTGTTCCATATCACTGTTCCCATGCAGGCTCTCTTGCTGCCCTCTTTCAGGAGTAACAGTCCTTTCCTGGAACCCAACTTTCAAACCATTTGCAGGTTCAGCGCTCTGCCTTAGCATCTTTTTTTGATGACGGCGTATTAATCCTTCTTCAGTATCCTGCAGGCTCTGCTGATGCTCTTCTATTGGATTAGCAGCATTTTCCTCAAGTACAGCTTCAATCCCATCAACACAGTCAGTGTATTGTGTGAGTATCTCTTTTTGTTCATTCTGTGTCTCTCCTTCAACAGCCAAATCATTCTCTGCACCCTGCCAGGGTGTCTGAATAGAGGATGGCGAGCTCTCTTTGGCTAAAGACTGCCTTGTCGGGTGAAGCTGAGAATGAACAGCAGAAAGCCCTGCTCCACTCTGCCTGCTGAGCTCAGGTTGGGCAAACAACTCTGTATCAGCAAATTGTGCTGAGGAATCATTTGATAACATACTTGGAGCCACAAGATAACTCTGTGCTGTTGAAAAAATTTCAAAAACAGATTAGCCTTTTAAATGGAGATAACAGTCTGATCATTCCATGCGCCACCATTACAACTTTCAGACACTTCCTTCTGCGCTGGAATATTAATCTCCCCTCTACTCACAGGTTGCTACTCAAATAGACACAGACACCTGGTCCAAATGAGAACCAAAGGAAACTCACAGCCTTTTGTTTGCAGCAAGTTTTGTTCAATGCCGTCTTCAAAAGCTTTCACATTAACACCTCTGTAATTCTTTGGCCTACGGACTAAACCTTTCTTTCCAGCAGAGCGCAATGGTGGTGGGGTTCTAAAAGAGATCTGAGACCTGAGAATATAAGAACAGAGCACATGAAACATATTGCTTGTTTATCTAGCACTGCCTTCCCTCTCTAATAATGGTCATTGTTTCATGTTAGTATAATGAACAGGGAGCCCTATACACGGAATCACCAGCTAACTCTCGTATTCATCTTCCTAATGGACCCTGATCTTTCTCACTGAATCCCAATGGAGCCGACAGTTCCCATATCACTGGACCCATGGAGCTCAACTGTCATAGCCATACTCAAACCAAGCTCAAAGAACACAATCCTGGGTAGACAAA
Organism: Podarcis pityusensis; assembly: GCF_964106645.2. Classification (NCBI taxonomy): domain Eukaryota; kingdom Metazoa; phylum Chordata; class Lepidosauria; order Squamata; family Lacertidae; genus Podarcis; species Podarcis pityusensis. The sequence continues at coordinate 46,562,663 of NC_138033.1, read as the reverse complement.
TGTGGCATTGGACCGACCGTAAAGTTTCATTTTATGTAGTTAATAGAGGTGAGCCTTGGACAGGTTGTCCTTCCCACTCACTCCACTAGGCAGGAATATTCAAATTAGAGCTGTTCTTACATAGTAGTGGGAGGGCGAGTGAGAGGGAAAGCTCCCCTGTTGAAGGTATCAAAGCTCAAGTAAAAAAGCTACAGCCCCTTAAAAAGGTGTCATGAAACCTGAAAGAAGACAAACCCATCTTTCAGTTTCATCCACCAAGTTAACTCAAACACATCACTTAGATGAGGGGCTCCCAACTGTGGTCCTCAGACCACCAATGGATCATGAGCTTCATTTAGGTATGGATGTGAAGAACATCCATCACTTTAAATATTCATACTGATTTTTAATTGTATCTCCTGTAACTATATTCCCATTGATGTTCCTATAATCCTTGCAAATAAATAAAAATGAAACAACACAAGAGTAAGTACCCTGTGAGTAAATGGATCATTGCTGTCTTTACTGACAGTTGTATTATATGTTATAAATAACATATCCACAAGTATGTTATTTAGCACTGTTGGAATAAGGGAAACTTATTCAGCCATTTATTTACCACAAGGAAACTCTACTTGTAGACTCATTTAAAAGCCAAAATAACTTCTGGATGTTTATGGCTCTGAAACAGATAACCTAAGGAAATTGGCAGTATATATCAGGGGTAGTCAATCTTTTTATACCTACCGCCCACTAATGCATCTTTCTTGATGGTAAAATTTCCTTACCGCCCACCAGTGCTTGATGGAAGGAGGATTCAGGTTGTGCCGTAGAACCCCCTACCACCCACCTAAAATCTTGAAAGGCCCATTAGTGGGTGGTAGGGACTAGATTGACAACCCCTGGTATATATCATGTGTCAAATGCTGATGAAGCAGAAATCCCTAACTATGGGGAGGCAAAGTAAGAATAGAAAGTTGATAACTTTTACTGACACACAGTGTGTGTGATGATACCAGAGATGGATTTAGGGGAGCGCAACCAGTTCAGTCACACTGGCAATGGAGCCTTGGGGGTGCCACAATTATGAGGTAAAATGGAAAGTGAGAGGCAGAGGAGAGGGGCTGAATTTTGGTGTCACACGGGGTGCCACTTAAAGTTGAGATCCCAAGGTCTGCCACTGATACTATTCAGCAGTACAAAAAGTCTAAATAGTCACACATAGGTTAAAATCAGACAATTCTCCAAACCAGGGAATAGTTATCCTTTTTTCAGACAGAGGACCACAGTGGCCCATGGCCAACCCACTGGGAGCCACACATGGCCTTTTCTCACCCTTATTGCTTATTAATTTCACTTTCCTCAATAAGTACTATCCAACATCACTGCACTTCTACTTTCCTTATTCCTTCGATGTACATTCAAGTTGAAAATTTCATTCACAGCTGTTTCCAGAAACAAGGAAAATAGCTTGGAAAGGCTTTTGCACTGGTTCCAGCTTCCCAGGGGCATAGTGTGGCGGAGGGAGGGGGGCTGTCAGGGCAATCACCCCGGGCACTTTTTTCTGAGGGGTGTGCTGCTTACAACGCCTTCCCCAAGCCAGACCTGTGCTGCTTTGCAAGGCTAGGATCTGATCAGATCCCAGCCTCGCAAAGCGGGACTGGCTCAGGGAGGGTGAGAAGGAAGCCAGGTGCCCATTGATCTCAGCCTTGCCCTTAAGGGGCTGGGATCAAAGGGTGCATGGCTGTTGTGCCCTTCTCATGCTGTCCTCCCTGAGCCACTTTGCAAGGCTGGGATCATTCCAGCCTTGCCAAGTGGCTTGGGGCTGGTGTCACTCTGGCGGCAAGGACTGGTGCATGGTGTCACTCTGGCGGCAAGGACTGGTGCATGTTGTTCAGTAGAGGAAGAATTGTTGTTACAGCATAGTCAGAGCAAAGATAACTTACTTTGTCCGAGATGTGTCGTCCAACAATGAATGAGCTAGAAAACAGATCAAGGCATATACTGAATTGCCATGGTAGTGAAGTGTGCAAATTCTACATCTTACAAAAATATTATTTAATGAATCAACTATGCCTTATGATTAATACAGTGGTACCTCTGTTTATGAATTTAATGGGTTCCAGAAGTCTGTTCTGAAACTGAAACCGTTCTGAAACTGAGGCGCACTTTCCCTAATGAGGCCTCCTGCCACCGGTGCCCTTCCACCATTTGGATTCCATTCTTAGACCGAAGTAAAGTTTGCAAACCGGGACACTATTTTCAGTTTTGCGGAGTTCATAAACTGAATTGTACTTAAACAGGACTGTTCCTTAAACCGAGGTACCACTGTACTGTGTAAATATTTATTTAATTCACTTATACTTTTCCTCTTCAGAGCGGCTTATAATACTTCCCAGGGCCAGACCTGCTTTAGTTTCAGCAACAAAACTGTATCATGTACCTTCTAACTGTTCTCTAGTCAATTCAGAAATATTAAATATGGAAATTCTCTGCAGTGTTAATCTGAGCTGTATTCATGGGAGAGTTCAGAAGGACACAGCAATTATTCTCACTGACATATTCCAAAGCCTACACATGGCCTGTTCATTGCAAGACATATTTGGCTAAGGCACCAGAATACCATTAGCACTAGCTCTGATTGTTTCCAACAATTCTCCACAAAAGGGAGTGTGCATTGTTCAGTGCACTGGTGCTCCTTGCAAAAGACCTCTTTGGTTCTTTCTGCTGCTGCTCCCATTTGTGCACATTACTAGGCAAAAGACAAGCATGAGCTGATTTTTGTTAAATAGACAGTTGGGGAAAAGTAGACTACTCACTTATATTTCCTTTGTTCTTTGTCACAACTTCAACAGCCGTATCAGTCTCTGCACCCTGCCAGGGTGTCTGAATAGAGGATGGCAAACTCTCTTTGGCTAAAGACTGCCTTGTCGGGTGAAGCTGAGGATGAACAGCAGAAAGCCCTGCTCCACTCTGCCTGCTGAGCTCAGGTTGGGCAAACAACTCTGTATCAGCAAATTGTGCTGAGGAATCATTTGATAACATACTTGGAGCCACAAGGTAACTCTGTGCTGTTGAAAAAAAAATCAAAAACGGATTAGCCTTTTAAATGGAGATAACAGTCTGATCATTCCATGCTCCACCATAACAACTTTCAGACACTTCCTTCTGCACTGGAATATTAATCTCCCCTCTACTCACAGGTTGCTACTCAAATAGACACAGGCACCTGGTCCAAATGAGAACCAAAGGAAACTCACAGCCTTTTGTTTGCAGCAAGTTTTGTTCAATGCCGTCTTCAAAAGCTTTCACAGTAACAACTCTGTAATTCTTTGGCCTACGGACTAAGCCTTTCTTCCCAGCAGAGCGCAATGGTGGTGGGGTTCTAAAAGAGATCTGAGACCTGAGAATATAAGAACAGAGCACATGAAACATATTGCTTGTTTATCTAGCACTGCTTTCCCTCTAATAATGGTCATTGTTGCATGTTAGTATAATGAACAGGGAGCCCTATACAAGAAATCACCAGCTGGCTCTTGTATTCATCTTCCCAACGGACTCTGATCTTTCTCACTGAATCCCAATGGAGCCAACAGTTCCCATATCACTGGACCCATGGAGCTCACCTGTCATAGCCATACTCAAAGAACACAATTTAGGGTGGACAGATAAACCCCACAAAGTAGCTGGTGAAAGACCCCTCACAGCCATAGAATGCAGTCAGCTAAACAAACAGCTGTGAATTCCTTTAGGAATTCTGCACATAGACTAACAACACCCACCTCCCCATGCAAATAAATAAAAACAAGGACCCTGTGAGAAAATGGGTCATTGCGGTCTTTAGTGACAGCTGTGTTACCCTTTTCCATGAATATGTTATTTAGCAGTGTGGGAATCTGGGGAAATTCATTACTGAATTGCCACAAGGAAAACCTTGTAAACTCGGGGAACAGTATCTTTTTAAAACACACACACACACACAAAATTAATAATCTGGATATTTGTGGTTCTGAAGCAGGAAACAAGAAATTGACATTATGTGTGAAAGGCTGATGTAGCATAGGCAGATTTCCCCCATCCTGTCCATGTTGCAGACCAAGCTGAAATCTCTAACACTGGGCAGGAGAGTAAAAAAAGAGAAAGCTGATAAACATGGCTACTTCCCACATGTATTCCATTTTAATTTCTTTTTAATTAATACCTAATTAATTTCAGTTACCTCAGCAAATGCACCCCACTCCCACATATATCATTTAAATTTTGACAGTGTTCAAAAACAGGGCGTTTTAAGCTGCCTAGATATTCACAAGTAGGCAACATAATCCTCCAAACCAAGCATTAACCACCCCTGTGCCAAATAATGATTTGAAGGATCAGAAGCAAGGAGTTCAGTCCTTGGGCTTATGTACTCCCCTTTTTGCCACATAGGTAAGAGGAGATTAGAAACTTCTGCTTCTAGTCTCCTCTCTTTATCTAAATTGGAGTAGGAAGCTCATCATCTTGAAGTTTTATGGTGCTCACTCCCAGCCCTTCAAACCATGGGTTGAAGGATCATCAGAATGTAGGCATACTGGATGTAGTGACTTATAGTTCAACCAAGCACTTCCAACACTTCTGTCATCATTCCTGTAACCTGCTTTGGGACGTTATGGTGAAGGGCAGATGAGAGATTTAATAAATAATACAATAAAATTTTGTAATTGTTCTTTCATCCCTTTCCACAATATACTAGATGCTGACTTTATGTTGCTCAGCAGGGGAAGAATTGGTTGTTACACCATAGTCACAGAGCAAAAATAACTTACTTTGATTGAGATGTGATGTCCAACAATGAATGAGCTGAAAAAGAAGTCAAGACATGTTTTAGTTGGCTATGCTAATGAAGCATGCAAGTTTTCCAGAAATATTATTTAATGAATAAACTATGCTTTACTACTGGAAAAAGTTCAATTACAGTGGTGCCTCGCAAGACGAAATTAATTCGTTCCGCAAGTCTCTTCGTCTTGCGAGTTTTTCGTCTTGCGATGCACGGTTTCCCATAGGAATGCATTGAAAATCAATTAATGCGTTCCTAGGGAAACCGCCTTCAGACCAGGTCCTACAGTCTGTCCCCGGACCTCTTCTGAAGGCTGGGGGGGGGGGACAAGGGCTTTTCTTCCCACCCCCAGCATTTTAAAAAACCCCAGGACAGCGGAGGACTTCTCCGCTGTCCGGGGCGATTTAAAAGCCCCTGGGAAGGCAGGCAGGGGGGACAAAGACTTTCGCCCCCCGCCCGCCTTCAGAAGGTGTTCCCGCCCCCCGCCCCGCTTCGGAGCAGCGTTCCGAAGCGGGGCGGCTGGGGCAGGTGTTCCCGCCCCCCCGCCCCGCTTCGGAACAGCGTTTTAAAATGCTGGGGGTCGGGAGTGAAGCGTTCGCTCCCGACCCCCAGCATTTTAAAATCTCCCCGGGACAGGGGGAGATTTTAAAATGCTGGGGGTCGGCAGCGAACGCTTCGCTCCCGACCCCCAGCATTTTAAAATCTCCCCGGGACAGCAGAGACTTCTCTGCTGTCCCGGGGAGATTTTAAAATGCTGGGGGTCGGCAGCGAACGCTTCGCTCCCGCCCGCCAGCATTTTAAGATCGCCCGGGGCAGGCGGGGGGGGGGGAGGCAGGCGGGGGGGAGCAAAGACTTTTGCCCCCCGCCGGCCTTCAGAAGAGGTCCTCTTCTGAAGGCCGGCTGTGGGCGAAAGTCTTTGCTCCCGACCGCCAGCATTTCCCTATGGGCTTTCGTCTTGCGATGCAAGCCCATAGGGAAATTCGTCTTGCGAAGCGCCTCCAAAACAGAAAACCCTTTCGTCTTGCGGGTTTTCCGTCTTGCGAGGCATTCGTCTTGCGGGGTACCACTGTATATCACATTCTAAGACTAGAGAGAGAAACATATTTTTTAAAGAAATATGACCATGCATCAAAGGATTATTTATTTCACTTGTACTGCTCCTCTTCACAGCTCAGAGTGAGTTATGTATAGTTTGGATAGTTACCCTGAACATACTTTTCTCTGGAGAGGTGAACAAGGCATCCATCCACCTTGGAAGTTGAATGGAATCTGTTCCGGAAGTCCATTCGACTTCCAAAATGTCCGGAAACCAAAGTATGGCCTCTGATTGGCTGCAGGAAGTCCCTGCAGCCAATCAGAAGCTGTGCAAGCCCTGTCAGATGTTTGGGTTCCAAAGAACATTCACAAAGTGGAACACTCACTTCTGGGTTTGCGGTGTTGGAGAGCCAAAACATCAGAGTACCAAGGTGTTCGACAACCGAGGTATGACTGTAATTGGTTAAGCCCTCATTTTGCCCTAGAGAGGCAAGGAACCATATAACCACCTTTTATATTTACCTTATCCTGCTAGTGCTTCCTCCATTTCCGTTTATGGCCAAGCAAATATACAGCGATTCAACAGGTCTTTTTGAGGAAGGAAAACAACCCATGCCTTACAGACTAGCAAAAATCAAAGGTCCCCCCCCCCCCAATAAACTGCTCCTTCAGAAAGCTGGGGAAAAGGCATTTGGTGCCAAGGTTGGTTCTGGGAAAGGAGAAGTCTAACTGAAGAAAATGAGAGGGAAATGCCACATTCTGGCAGGATTCTTCATGTAACCATTAGGATAAAAAAATGGCACTGAAAAATCTGTGGAAGACAGCCACTCGCCCAGAAATATGGATGCAAATGACAATTTTTTCTATGCTAACAAATGAAGGGGATGAAGTCCTGCCTGGAATTGAAGCAATCTCACCCATGTCATCAAGAAGCTGAATACCAACTAGCTCTAGCTGGGTAGGACTGTTGAGGAGCTTCATGCTAGGAGCATGGGTGTAAAATCCTTTAAGGCAGGCACAGCAGAGGGTTGTGTCAAGGACTTGCAAAAGCAACTAGCATTAGCTGGGTCATGGACATGCTGGAGTTGCTGAAGCACTCACAGTCTCATTGTAAAGAAGTGCATGGTGGAAGAGGCTACGTGCAACAGATGTTATTCTCTTTAGTGCACTCAGAGCTTTAATAACTCTAATGCATTTTTTGTCTGTCAAATAGGTGGCTGTGACTTTTCCATGTCACTGGGAAGAGCGATGGGTTATGTCAGAAAGCAGAATTTTTCACTTTGGCAACAGATATACTAAAATTGGAACATTACCAAGATTAGTACGGCCCCTGCACAAGAATGACAAGCGCATTTTTAAGCCAAAAAGCAGAGAACCAGCAGGGGACAAAGAGCAATTTCAGAAAACTAGAAAGGAGAAAACAGATACTCCCCCCGTCCTTCAGACAGAGAGAAAGAGAATATGATAAAACAAGTAATCCAAAAAGGAGAAAATGCAGTAGAGCAGGGGTAGGCAACCTAAGGCCCATGGGCCACAAGCAGCCCACAGGGATCGTTTAACCAGCCCATGAACCGCCCCCAAGGCAAGTCCCCGCACACTGCGCTAAACCAGCGCAGCGTGGTGTGGGGACTCGCTTCCATGACGCCGGAAATCGCGTCTGCACTGAAGGAATGGGTTTCCAAAATCCAAAAACTGACTGTGCAGGCAGTTTTAAACTGCACCAAAATTCCTATTTTTCCTTAGCTAAAATGCATAAACTCAAGCCGCTGAGTAAATCCATAACAAGAACAAAGCTCTCTCCCTTATCAGTCCGTGGCGGCAATGAGTGACCTTGCCAAGTTCCAGTACAGCAGGGATGATGCGTGTGTGCCTTATCTTATGTGCTGACCACAAAGACGTGCAGACCCACGTCTGGGAATAACGCCAGAGTGTGTTCTCAGAAATGGTCATCTCTGCCTCCCAGATAAGAGTAGGAAGAGGAAGATGCTTTTATGGTCAGAAGTACAGGAAGGAAGATCCTTTTATGGTTGAGAGTACCAGAGCAGGAACATATGTGATGTCAACCTGCGTACGTAGGCCGACGTGGTTGGGCTCCTAGGGGAGGAGTGAGAGGGTGCCTGGAGGGTATATAAACTGCATGAATCCTGTCATTTCTTTGGACTTGCTGGGGACTAATCATGCAAGTGCCTTCTGCTATCCGGAGAGCAGAATAAACTCTTTCTTTGAACCAACCTCGGTGTCATTTTGACTTCCTTCCTCCTGTCCCGAGCAACGCAGACCCAATCGGTGAACTCCAATAAGGCTACAGCACAGATGCCGGAAATTGTGGGCGCACGCGCAATTTGACCCATGAAATATCAGACTTAAGGCACCAGCAAACCATTAACATCTCATTCTATTGTTTCCAGCTAAGAAAAAATGCTTGTTGTTTTAGGAACTGGTGTTCCTTCCTCTGCAACACATATAGTGGCTAATTATCCTCTTTAGCCATCACTGCTGCTGCTGCCCCCCCCCCAAATTTGGGCACTTGACTAGTCAAAGGAAGAGCATGTGCTGAGTTTTTTATGTAGAGAGGCAGTATCACTTCTGCCTTTCACATTTACTACCCCCACCCTGGTGGTGCATTGCTGTTTATAATTTCATTTGGCAAGCAAGGTTACAGTAAGGTGGATTGTTCCAGGATATTCTCAGAACAAAAATAATATAACGAACCTTTTGGAACTCATTTTCCTTCATAGTTACGACTTAAATGTAACATAATTTTCACAAATGTATATCAGGTAGTTCTATTCCCCATTTCAAATTAGTGTTAGATTGGTATAACCCTACTTTTATTGGTGTCTAAATTACTGAGCTTGGTCAGTGAATTGCAGCCCAAGGGTGACATTCTCCTATTTGGTTTTCTTAAAGTTATAACCTCCCCAAAGCAATGGAGAAGAAGACAACTCATTTAACAGTTTACTTTACTCTGATCTTCAAACAAGAAGATTCATAAAATCCTCAGCTTTTCTAGTGCACCCTAACCTTCAATGCTCCCACTCACTTGAGGCAAGTTGCTCATCCACAGCTCTCTCAAACACAGAAAGACGGACCTTCTTTTTTGACCTGGTGTTGAGCAGTGCAGTCCGAGATGTAGCCTTGGGAGCAGAGTCAGACAAATGGATTTCTAGGTTGCTGAAAGATGACAAAGCCAGTCTTCAGTCAGGAAAACAGTTTAATGTCAACTTCCAGGAAATATGCCAACATTTCTCCAGCCTTGCTGAAGAAAGAATTTGCCTTCATAGTTAAGGAACAAATGAGGGCCTAAAGTTTAGTGTCACTATAACTGGGTGACCTGAGCAGAGCTTGCACAATACCAACATACAGCTGCTCAATCATACTGTCAGTGACATAGTGGGACCATACCTACAGGAATACTGCCTGCTCAGATTGGAAAGTCAAAGAGAAAAAAAAAGACATTTTACAGTGCAATCCTTTATAAGCCTACAGGGATAAGTCCCACTGAGCTCACTTAGGCTTATTTCCAGAAAAGTGTTGATAGGACTGTAGCCATAATCTGGTAGAACTGTATATTCAGGAGTAAGACTTTTGTCAGCAAGTATACAAACATGCTTCATGCACAGAACATCTGAGAAATCACACTCTTATGAAATGTCAGGATACTAGCTATATTAGCAGCATACTGAGATGCTCTTAGTCATTATCCATGTGTCTAATTACACTTCTGTGCTCTGCATGGTCTTGCTGGAAAAAAGCTTTATATATTTCATTGCTAATTAAGGACCACCTACTATTTACAAGAGCAGACAAAACTACAGAAAGAATCTGTTTGCTTTTAGCTATAATTAAAATTATTTATGTAGCACCATCAGTGTTCATAGCACATTATAAAGGAATGTAAGCCCACACAAACTTAAAATAAAATTTGCAAGTATTTTGTTATTGAGCTGTTCTCCCCTTCTCCCAGCCAAGCGCAGAAAGTTCAGTCTCAGAACCACCTGTCTTATGCCAAGTCACCACTATTGCCTGCATCATCTTCTAGCCACTCAGCACTTTTGCTGCCCTACTTCTGTGAAAGTGTCTCAAAATAGAAGAGTTGCCACATAAGCAGTGGGGTTGTTATTAAGCTTCTGAAAATATTTTTTCCCCATTACCTCTTTAAGTAGAGTTTGACAGGCTGTGTCCCTCCAGATGCAGTTAGACAACAACTCTTGAAATACAACTGCCATCATTCCTGACCACACTGGTGGGGGCTGGTGGGAACTTAAGTCCAACACAACTTCTGAAGGGCCACAGGCTCCTCATCCCTGCCTTAAAACTTCTGTTATTATAAATGGCTGGTTGATTCAATTTGGTCCTCTTCCAGTAGCAAAGCAAGTTAACTTCCAGCCCCCACTTGCCTAAAGCAACCATTCAACAGCTATTCAACGTTTCGGCATCCATCACATCATCCCTTACAAACTGAATAGTCATTCCTCAAACTTCTACATTTTGGTTCCATTACGTAATGTCAGTGAGCACAATATAACGTACTGCAAGAACACAAGAAAACAACCTGGCCAAAATTTACAGGTTTTCAAAAGAATTTTACAAAGAAATATGCTGAGGATTGCAGCCTTAATCATGTTTAGTTACCTGCAGGGTACACTCTCCAAAGGAGCTTGGACTACTGTCTCCACTGGTTTGGGGGAATCAGGTTTTTCAGGAACAATAGGGGAGACTATTGGCTCTGTTAAAAGAATACATGGACAAATTGTATTTCTAATGGAACTCCAAGCAAATTAAAATTGCAGCAAGAAGATGAGTAGGGAAAATATGTCTAACTGCACTTTTAAAGCAGAGAATGACTGTAACACTGCCATAGACAAGAGAGATTTAACTGGACTGTGACCATAAAAAAGACTTTGTCCTTTACACCATGCTCAAAATAGCATTGTGCAAAACAAACTTTTTAAATGAATATTTAAAGTGGCAGACAGATATGTTCAATTTATTAGACTATATTAGTTTCAGAAACGCATCAGGAGACTGAACTTAATGTGAAGATTTATTCTCAGAGGATGAATGGTATACTGTACTGAAGTGGGTTACTCCTCACTTGCTTTGACACTTATATAAATGACACTTTGTCCCTGTTGTTTGGAGGAGTAACAATTGTCTTCTAGTTTTGGGACATACTGTAGCAGCTTTACCAAAAAAACCATACTGCCGAAATCAGTGGTAGAAGGTTTTATACAGAAAGTCCTAGGTTCAATCCCCAACATTTCCAGGAAGGACCAGAATTCTTCTTCATCCCTGAGGAGCTGTTGCCAATCAGTAATTGTATTGAACTAATAGGACCAATTGTCTATTGGTATAATGCTGTTTCCTATGACTGCCCCTTCCCTCTACTCAACAGCACCAGAGACATTCTTCTATCCCCTACTTACGGGTCTCCAGAACCTTCCTGAATAGAGTTCGAGGTGTTACTGGATCCGTATAAATAGAGGCACCAGATCTTTGATAGGCCATGGATCTGAAGGGTCTCTCCTGGGGAGATAAAAAGTCACTCCTGAAGCCAGGTAGCACACTTCTATGTTACAACAGAATTCTAAGGGCATGTCTTAGATTGAATGGATTTAAATCAAAGTGCTTTAAACCAGCAAGAAAAAGGCCAATATAAGCCATTGATCTAAATCAAGTTTTCCATTGATTACTTCTTCAGATATTTCCTAAACAATAGTACAAATATGAACATTAAATCTGTTAATTTATAACCGAGTATTATTGTTGTTTCACGTTTAGAAACCAGATCCTCCATGTCAGTGCATATGTTTTTGAAAACTGTTTCACCTCCTGAGGGAATGTCTTTAATGATTCCCATATACAATCTTTCTTTTGAACAGCAGCCATTACAATGAGGTTAAGTATGGGAATACAAGAACCTGAGCAACGGACAATTCTGTCTTCTGCTCTTCTTTTCAGTGTTGCTCATTTCTGCTTTTCTCTGCTTTGGGTCCAACCCCAGTCCCACAGAAATAAACAAACATGAAATGTCCATGACTGATAGGTTCAAGTAAGGTCTGATAGTTACTGCGCAGACTGACTAGAGGTTGTTTTTATGAAGTAAAATACTCATATTAACCCCCCCCCAAACATTTCATTTATTTACATAGAAGACCCTGATGTAATGCTGATGAAGGTAGTGCAGTGGTGGGTGGGTGTGTTCTTCTCCACCTTGTGTCCTCTGGCTTGTGAGGTGCTTCAAGAGTTCATCATACCACCAAGCTCTTCAAAATCTACATGAAGCCACTGGGGGAAATAATGGTTTGCACTGCCACCAAATGCTGATGACAAGTAGTTCTACCTTTCCTGTCTACCTACTAATCCCAGGGAGAGTATGGAACTTTTGAACAGCTACCTGAATCCTGTTTTGAGACTGATGAGAGAGAACAAGCTGTTCTCTATAGTTCAGATTTCTATTGTGCATAGCTGGTTTATACTAGAGTATGCTTTTTTTTAAAAATGGATTTTATTTTATATTAATAAATTTGTAATAAATTAATAAATTTGTAAGCACCAAGAGGACTTAAATGAAACACATGACTCACTAATACCTTCATTTGATTTTAGCAAACATTCAAGAAAGCAGACTTAAGATTACAACCTCATTTTAAACTCCAGTTTATGATTCAGTTATAATTTGTACGTATGTGAAAAGTGCCCTTCTTTCAAGTGATGACAGAAGCTCAGCACAGGAGCAGGCCCCACTCTTGCAACACCTACGTAGGGCTTAATTTATGAGTAAAGTAACCACATTAGGAACAGGCTGCTGCAAAGTTATGCCATTTGATTGCGGCCTCTAGATCCCGCAGACCACAGGAATTTTGGGCTTTGATAAACAAAAGAGGAAGGAAGTACCCACTGATGATTATCCCTGCACCCACATGGGAACAATTCTTGAGTAAATATTTCTCCTTGGCAGAGGAATCCAACTCATCCACGGAATTCCGAGCCGACCATCTACCTTTGTGGCCCTCTACCGACCCAGACCTGATAATGAACTTGATATTAGATCTGAAAACGGGCAAAGCCCCTGGGCCGGATCTAGTCCCTGCTGAGGCTATTGTTGCGCAACCGAGGTGGTGGGCTGAAATCCTGGCCAAAGTCTTTGATGCAATTAATTCTACGGGGCTTATCCCTAGGTCATGGAAGGAGGCCGTGATCGTGCCAGTCCATAAAAAGGGTCCCCCTGCTGACCCGGAGAACTATCGGAACATCAGCCTTTTGTCTATCATCGGGAAAATCTATGCAAAATTTTTGCTGTCTAAGCTGTCCCATTGGGTAAACGACTCAAATTTGATTGGCCACGAGCAAGCGGGCTTTAGGAACAATTATTCGACCACTGACCATATGGTAATTATGTATCATCTTGCCAGAAAATATTCTGCCCTGAGTCGGGGGCGCCTATGTGTCGCTTTCATAGACCTAAAGGCCGCCTTCGACAGTATCCCAAGAAACTGTCTATGGAAGAAATTAGAGAGATGGGGCATAGATAGAAGGCTGTTATGGCTTATAACCCAATTACACCATGGGTCGTCGGCTAGAGTGAGACTCACACCGGCGGGAAACCTATCCAACGAGGTTCCAATAAATAGAGGTGTGCGCCAAGGCTGCATTTTGGCCCCACTCCTCTTCAACTTGTTTATTAGCGATATGAAGCTCTTTCTGAATGAGTCTCAAGCCAACATTCATGCCCCCCGCCTAGCTGATTTTCGCTGCCCTCTGCTCCTATATGCCGACGATGCAGCGATCCTTTCCTACTCTAGAGTCGGTTTATGCAGAGCTCTAAAGATTTTTGCGGCTTATTGCAAACTCAACCATCTGACAATTAATCATGGGAAATCTAAAGTCCTGGTCTTTACCAGGTCTCGGAAAACTTACAGCTGGAAGTTAGATGGAGTCCAATTAGAACAGGTTTTCAAATTTAAATACCTGGGAGTCTTTTTTCACTACAACCTAAGCTGGAAGCCACAGATACAGTATTTACTAAACAAAGGGAAAACAATACTTTATACTCTACTCCAATTTTTTGCGGCCGACGGAGCCTCCCACATCCCTTCTGCATTGAAGGTGTACCATGCAAAAGTGGTTTCCACCCTCTGTTATGCTGCCCCGCTCTGGGCCCCAGGGTCCAATTTAACATCGTTGGGGACATTGCAGAATCAGTTTCTCCGTCGCCTCCTGAAACTCCCCATGTGTGTGAGCAACACAGCCATACGTCTGGAGTTAAGGATTGCATCATTGGAGACTGTCATCTGGAAGCGAGTCTTTGGTTATTGGCTGTCCAGCTGGCATAGGCTTCCCGACCATTACCTTTTTCAGTGCCTCTGGCGGGACGACTTTGTCAATCCGTGGGTAGGAAAAATCCATGCCAAACTTCTGAGCATCGGAATTTCTCCAGCGGACTCCTTAAAGATGAACTTACGCTCAGCCAAAAGCCTTATTGAGCAAAGATTAGCAGACATTGAAAACCAACACAACCTCGCCGGGGGTGGGGGTGTCTGCTCCCCCAGGGATCACGGAATAACCCCACCACTTGGCCTTCCATCATACATGTCATCTCTTTCATCTGTACCACACCGACTTGCATTTATTCGTGCAAGGTTCGATGTCCTTCCATCGAACCTGCTGAGCCACAGATTTTCCAAGGGTTTGGTGTCTCCGCTATGCGTGTGTGACGGGAAAACTGTTGATTCTCTCCCACATATAATGTTCAACTGCCCCCTACATAGCATAGCCAGGACTAAATTCCTGGGTCCTGCTTTACTACGCTTGGTTGGCAGGCCTGTTGAGTCACATGCCGCACTACTTTTGCAGGATACAGATCCTTCTGTAACTCTGCAGGTGGCGAGATTCCTGAATGCGGTTATCTCACACACAAAAACCACCAAAAACAACAACAACATCAAAAACTAATCGGACAGTTTTGAAGAGAGTGCATGTCGGATCTCGTCTTCAGTTTTCCTTTTTCTGGGATCCGTCCCTTGGAGCTATCCGGGCCCCAAGCTGTTACCTGGCTCTGCTCAATGACCCACCCCTGCATCATGGTGTTCACCTTCTGGTTTTCACCTTCTGGTGCCGAATATACCGGCTTTATGCCTCTGTGCTTTTATGTTTGTACATACTTTATGGGCTAATAGCCGTAAATAAATAAATAAATAAATAAATAAAATGCCATTTCCTTCAGCAGCCTAGGTGATATAGCAGTTAAGAGCATCAGCCTAAGGGCTGTGTACACACCATACATTTAAAGCACATTTCTGCCATCACAAGGAATTCTGGAAACTGTTCACAGTAGCTCTGTTAAGGGTAAACTACACTTCCCAAACTTGGCGGGGACGACGACGACGACGACCATGCTTTAAATCAGTGTTTCCCAAACAGGAAACACTTGTTTTCCCTGGATTGCCAACTGTTTTCAGACTACTACTCCCATCATCCCTAGCTAGCAGGACCAGTGGTCAGGGATTATGGGCACTGTAGTCTATAAACAACTGGAGACCCAAGGTGGGGGGGACTGTTTTAAACATATGGTGCGTATACAGCCCAAGAGGAGGGTCAGATCCCCTATCAGCCATGAAGCTTACTGGAGTGATTACGGACAAAATGCTGTATCTCATCCTAACATACCTCACAGGGCTGTTATGAGGATAAAACGGTAATGCCGTCAGAACGGTCTTTGTAGCCCTGAGTTCCGGGGGGGGGGGGGGAGAAGGATATAATACAATAATGGTAGAATATACACCTAAGAAGTAAAAATAAAACAAAAACCAGCTCGTTTGTAAAGGAGATGAAGAAGGGCAAGAAGAAATCACCAGAGTCTGCTCCTGTTAGACCTCAGGGCCAACTCTTGAGATCCCTGTGACTTACTAAATGTTTATTGTTTCACATGCGTGCATTTTTAAAAGTGCATGGATGCTGCTCAGAAAGATACGTATCCTGAAAAGGCGAGATAAAAAAAAATTGTTATAACTGATAATTAGGGTCCGTGCTGCCCCGCCCGGTACCTTCATCTTACCTTCATCTCCAACCGCAGAGACCGCCTCAGGCGCCGTGGGGTCTCCGGCTTCTCCTCGCGCGAGCTCCCCCGAGTAGCCATGGCTGCCTCTTTTTGCGTTTTAGTTGCGGACAGGCGGCCGCTGAGGCGAGTCTCTCGCATAGTGTAAACGGCCACCGGCCAGCAGGCGCGAGACTCAAACGGCTGCCGAAGCCAGCTTCTTTCTCTCCCGCTCAGGGATTCAAGCGGCATCAGCTGAGAGAGTCTCGCGAGAATTCCTCGCTTCGGCCCACGACCGGGTCGTCGCCTCTCGCGTTGGTTGCTGGGAGATGTAGTTCTGCCGTTGGAAGTAGCTACAGCGGAGGCTTCTTTGTCTGTTACTGTTGCATGCGCCCTCCCTGATCCTATACTGTACAGAGCGAATAAAACCAAGTACGTGGATGCACCTGTAGAGCTCAAAGTTCACATGGGCGCATTCTCTGCCAACACATACTTCCGCTCACCCCGTTTCCCTAATCTGATTATTTAAGACTGAGAAGGAGAAGGATGTCTAGATTTATAGCATTCCTCGAACTACTGTACTGAATAAACCAAGGATGCAGAACGCGTGGCTCTGCAGATGTTGTTGGACTATGACTCCAGTTAGCCCTGATCGTTGGTCGGCAATATCTGAAGGGCCACTCACAGGTCTCCCATCCTAGAATCAAACACTGAGACAATATGGTAGGCTAGCACTTGGCTGTGCCCTAATAATAAATATTCATATTGCTGTAACTTACAGAGTGGTGCAGCATAAGTTCTTGCATGTATGAAGTTCAGCGCGGGATATTTTAGAATAGTATAAATCCAGAATCACTACTATCTACAGTGAGCCTCAATATATGAAAACATGTCTGTAAAAGGATTAACCATAGAAAATGAACTGAAAGGTCAGTACTCCTTTTGCAGCCATGTTGGTATTTGCTGCATACACACAATACATTCAAAGCACACTATTCTCCCCGAAGGAGTTCTATGAACAATAGTTTGCTAAGGGTGCTGGGAATTGTAGCTTTGTGAGGGGTAAACTATAGTTCCCATGATTCTTTTGGGGAAAGAAATATGGTTTAAATGTATGGTGTACAGCCTGGTGCTTTTTGTATTTCATTGCTATTTAACTCTTAACTTTTACATTTCCCTCACACACCTTTGTGGGGGGGGGGGTTGTGGGTGTATGCATGCATGCCAGTTGAGGATTACTGAATCTGATGAAGTGGGTTTCAGTGCGCAAAAGCTTATGCTGTAGTAAATGTGTTAAGTTTTTGCTGTTTATATTGGAAATTGTGTCCCTAGATATACCTCTAAAGCACATTTGAAATACATTCTTTCTACAAATAATTTTGGGCACCGCAATTTAGACCTCACTGAGCTATTTCTCAGCAACCTTCAACAAACTACAAGTGCCCAGAATTCTTTGACGTAAATGTTCTTCAAATCTGCTGTAAAGGTATAGTGTATACACAGCCAATTAATTAAAAGTGCTAAAAGCCCCCAAAGCATGGGCAGTTAATAAGGTACTTGCATATATGTAATTTCACTTCTGGTTCTTTTTTGGCCTGTTGCATCTGCATTATATTTTGTTACATTGTGCTTTTAATTTTTACTATGTAGTAGTTTTTATTTTTTATATTATTGTGCCTTTTAATATTGTTACAAAAGCCTGGTGCCTACCCCTCTCTGTTGAGCTATGGCAATAGCCCATGAGTTCTCAGGCACACACACAGGTCTGTGTTCCTTTGGATAATAGAAGACGCAGCGGAGACTATTGTGCTTTAAGAAATATGGCTTATTCACCTATTTACAACTTCAGTCTGCATGGAGAGAGTCAAGATCTTACAGCATGGCCTACGGCATTGCAAGCAACCCTTCCTCTGCCTGGCCAAGATGGATCTCAGCCCTTCTTCCTCCTCCTTCTTCCTAGGAATCCCTGCTTCAAAACTCCCCTTTCTTATCCACTCAAACACACAGTTACCCTGGCAGCCTTTATGACATCTGACTCCCCAGGGCAAAGGATCCTTCTCTGATGTCTTATTAACACCTTTTTTTGTCATGCTAACAGGTTTGCTGTTCACCCAGCCAGCCAGACTGGTATGAATACCCCAGCCCAGGAATTCCTTTGCAGCTTGCATTATCTCTTCATTCCACAAATAACCAAAATCCTAGCAGTTATTAATTTCTAGGGTGTATCCACATCTTCAACTTTGATTAAGCAGCAGTATAGAAATGCATTTTTAAAAATGCACAGGCCTACCCCATTCATACACAAAATATGCCCTTAAGTCAGGATTTGAAAGTGAAATAGCTGTTGGGAAAAGTTTCTCCAAGATATTTCCTTCTACAGAGGAAATATTTAGTCTCATTAGGAGAGCTAAGATGGCTTTTTGGGATTGTTCTATGTTCTAAAATAAAGTGTAATTTTTCTCAGGGAATATTTTCTAAATGTTGATGGGTGAAAGATTGGTTTTCTGTGGAATGTGTGTCTGCTGTGTGTGAGCAGCCTAAATTTTTATAACACTGATAGTGATTTATCTTTATGGCTGCGTAGGGATTAGAAACCTGATCTTCCAGGTCCTAATTCAACACTGTAACCACCACACCGTCTCTCAGGCTGGGAACTGCAACTCTAAGGGTATACTGCAGTGCCCAGAATACGTGTGAAGAATGTACTTTAGCAGTATCGTGTGAACGCAGTCCAGGCTGCAATGCTACCCACGTCTACTCAGACGCAAGGTCCATTGGCTTCAATTGTATTTACTCCCAGGTAAGCATGCACAGGAGTCGAAATAAATTCCAGCAAGGAGCCTTGTTAGTCTGCTGCAGCAAACAAATAAGAAGTCCTGGGGCACCTTAAAGACTAACAAATATTATTACGGCACAAGCCAAAACAAAGACCAACTATTTATATTTATTTATTGCCTCATAAAGCCTCCAGCCGCCTTCCAAAAAAGTTATGGGGCTCGCGGAGCATTGTGGGAAGCTGGAGAGCGCGCGTGGAATCCCCAGCCCGCTTTCTCTCCCGCTCTTCTGTGGCCAAGTTAAACACTCTCGTTGCTGCCCCGCCCAGTGGTGCCTTGTGGGAAACGTAGTTCCGGCGGCGGCGCGGTGCTTTGTGGGGCGGGTAGTTCCGTTTCCTGTGGCGCTGTTGCGGAGAGCGGTCTACTGTGGCGGTGGCGGAGGAGGCTCGCCTTGTCGTTGGGACTCGGCATCGGGAGGCCTTGTGGGATCTGTAGTCCCGGCTGCCTCGGCCCGCCGAGGGAAAGGAGGAGGGCGCAGCGAAACACCACACAGACCATGCCCGGGTTCACGTGCTGCGTGCCAGGCTGCTACAACAACTCGCACCGAGACAAGGCGCTTCACTTCTACACCTTCCCGAAGGACGCGGAGCTGCGCCGCCTTTGGCTGAAGAATGTGTCGCGGGCCGGAGTGAGCGGATGCTTCAGCACTTTCCAGCCCACGACGGGCCACCGCGTCTGCTCCGAGCACTTCCCCGGCGGGCGCAAGTCCTACCTGGTGCGGGTGCCCACCATCTTCCCCTTGCGGGGCGTCAACGAGCGCAAGGGCGCCCGTGGGAACCGGCGCGCACGC
This sequence comes from Podarcis pityusensis, assembly GCF_964106645.2. Taxonomy (NCBI): domain Eukaryota; kingdom Metazoa; phylum Chordata; class Lepidosauria; order Squamata; family Lacertidae; genus Podarcis; species Podarcis pityusensis. Next base: position 46,543,170 of record NC_138033.1, on the reverse strand, counting down.
CACGCCCCCGCGCCTCCCCAGGCGCCCGCGGTCGCCGCCGCGCAAGCCGCGGTCTTGCTCGCTTTGCAGGAGGGAGCCGCTGCCGCCGCCGCGGCTGGGCAAGGTGTGCCCCGGGGAGGAGGTGCAGGAGATGATGTGAAGCCTATGGACCTGACCGTGCAGGTGGAGCTGGGAGGCCCTGGGACGATGCTCGGGGCCCCAGGGGCGATGCTGGGAGGCCCCGGGGCAATGATCGGGGGCCCTGTTAGCCTGGCGTTCCTTACAGATAACGGGCCCCTGGTGGACAGCCCGCCAGACCACTCCTACTCACTGTCGTCGGGTACCACGTCGGAGGAGTTGCTGCGCAAACTGAACGAGCAGCGGGACATCATTGCTCTGCTGGAGGTGAAGATGAAGGAGATGAAGGGCAGCATCCGCCGCCTACGCCTGTCCGAAGCCCAACTCCGTGAGGAGATCCGGGAGAAGGACCGCCTGCTGCATGCTGCCAGCATGGGAGGAGTGGCTCGCAAGCGCCATGGTCTCTGAGACATACGTGCCCTCCTTAGGATTGGGGTCCTGCTCTTCAAGTTGCTTGTTTCATGTAGGGCAGGGGACCGAGCACAAATCGACCTGTGTGGTATTGTTTGCAAACAGAAGTGGCAAGAAATGCCCAAACAGGACGAAGGGGGTGGGTGGGTGGGTGGAGGCAGGCAGGCAGGCAGTTGTAGCAAGGACAAATGGTGCTCCACAGCTTGGTGTGGTATTTCTGCCCAAGATACATTTTTGGTCCCTTTCAGTCAGGTCTACACTGTGACAGGCAAATCACCAGTTCTTGACTATGTACTGACAACATTTCCTTCTCCTGCCAGGAAGCCCAGGGTGGTGTGTGAGCAGGCCCACACTTAACTGGACCCACACACTCACTTTTTACATGTTTTTCTGTGAGAAGTACCCACCAGGACTTGGCTACAACAATATTTTTATATACATAAAAAGATGGGTACAGTCTGGATTATTGGTTATCAGCTGATGCTCTACTCGTATTATGTCCTGTTCAAAGCACAGTAGCAGACAGCAGCTGCTTTGGTACTCTCAGTAATGTTGATTCTGTGAGAGCTGGTCCATTTTTAGCATTGCTGGGAAAATGTCTCTAATAAAGCTGGATGTTTCCATTAAGTGGGCGGGTGTAGGGCTATGAGCTTGTGTCACCAGTGGGATTAAATTTAGTGCAAAGCTAATTTTGAGGAACAATAACAGTTACTTTCTAGACAAGCACACTCGGGTTGTAAATCATTTACTCTGGAATAGTCTAGTGAAAGTCATGGCACTTTCCTATGATTATTCTGCAGTAAATGTCTTGGTGATCAACGCCTTAGAAACCATGGCCATCAGTGGATTTTGTTTGTTTCTCTTTATGGAAAGAGAGAGAGAGAGAAAATGTGGGTTGTCATCCCCCACCCACAAACTACTGATATGGAGTATGCCATTTTTGATGCCAAGTTCATTCTTAATCATTAAAGAGGGCAACTGGAGTCTGTATTCCTAGGATGCAGTTATATTTGGTGTTTTGCCCTTTTTCTGTTTCTAGTTTCAAGGGATTATTATGGCCATGCCATAGTTGGATGACTCCCTGCCCATCATGGCATTCAACAACTGCTTCTTTTACTTCAGCAATGATTCAATATTCTCTTGTGTAAACCAGTATTGTGTGGTTTATTTCCTTTTCACATATAATATACTGGGATGCAATCTGGCTAGCATAAGAGGAATGAGGTTAAGTTACAGTGGCTTTGCAAACCTTTCATACTTCTAAATAAATTAGCATTCTAACACTCTCTGTTAAGAGCCTGGAAGATGTTAATGTCACAACCATGGACTGATAAATTTGTGAGATACACTTGTACTTTTCAGATATTTATGAGCCAGTTTGCATCTCCATGGATATGAAGATGGAAAGAGATTAGAGAGCAGCCTGCCCTATAGCCTGATTCACTTTTGTCAGAAATAGATGAACCCCCTCCCCACCAATATTTGTATGTCTGTGTAGCACCAAATAGATGCTTCTGATTATTGTATTCAGTGTGGTTGATGATATACTTCAAATAAGAGTCCACAACGGTGTGTGTACTCTGCATGGCTATGCAGAGAATGCCAGAACATCTCATTTCACAAAGAAAGAAAGAAAAACACAATGCAATAGCTAGAGTTTTTGAGTTTATCACACCCATAACTAAAAATCACAACTGTAGGCATGTAGATTGGCTTTTATTTTCAAGTGTAAAAATACCTTTGGTTGAAACTATTGTGACTGGCAGGGATTGGCTAGTGTCAGAATGGCCATCTGCCCCATTTTTTTTCTCTTTCTTTTTTGTTACAGTATTTTTTATATTTTATATAACAAATCTCAAATAGAAACCACAAGCTTGTATTGCTTATATACGTTGTATATACCAATAACAGTAAAAGCAATGAAGAAAATATTTTTTTAAAAATGGAGAGGGGGAGATTATTCCCTCAAACAATTAAAAAGCTTGAAAAAATACCATAAAGAAAACCTATTTCTTACATGTCCCTTGTTTGTCTGACTATATATACTGTAGGTCGTAAGACATGTTCAATTCTTGGTGTGATTGACTCCACGGTTTATTGCAGGAGGCAGCAGCACACCATAAACTCTAACCTCATTGGATTTCATGGATGTTCTGCTGTAGTCATTGGGGAATTGGTCTGTTGTTTGAACAAGATAGTAGACTGTATCAAATTATTTGACTAGAAGTTGCTAGAACATGATTCAGCTTGTAACTAGTATTTTTTTTATTTATTTAATAACTATCTTCTTTTTCCAATCTTAACAGATTTCTGTGCTGCCCCCCCCCATACTTCTGAAGTGGGGAAGAAAACTACAGACAAATTTACTGCCATGTGTTGTGCTTAGGTCAAGTTTGGTCACACAGCTTGCATTTTGCTCTGTATGCATCTGCTGAGACCTTAAGCAGCACACTAGTTTTCTTTCTTTGTAAATAGACGGTGCATTCTAGCTGGCTGAGGGTGTTTCGAAAGTGTGTTGTGACAAGTCGTGGTACTTTTTTACCATCATGCACTAAAATACGTTCAGTTGCTTGGATTACTGGACTGGTTATCTGTTGGACTGTTCTAGTTTACTGGTTATCCTGAGGTGCTAGCAAATATGCTTAATTTGAATAAAATATATTTTGTTTTTGTTATACAGTACTGCAGTCTGTAATTTGTCTGTAACATCTAATAGTTCTTTCTTCCTCCACCTACTCCATGGCATTTGCTTGTTTCTGCTTTGATTAAACACATTTCAGTGTTTTGTTTTCTATCTCACTTGGTTAAGAGACTTTTATTTGCAAGGTCTTCTTCTTTGGTGATCACTTGTAGCTGAGTAAGATTGTCTTCCATGAACACGTAACCGTGAGTCCGTTTTGAATCCACATGTCCTTCCACAGTGGGGACATAGGTTTCGGGATGGGAGTTGATCATGGTGAGGGTTTGCCAAACATGCCTTCCTCTGAGCACGTTTCTCAATTTCATCCTGAGTTTGAGCGTCTTCAAAGTCCATGACACCTTTGGTAAAGGCTGTTCTCCAGTTGGAGCACAAACAGGCCAGTGTTTCCCAATTGTTGGTGTTTAAACTACATTTTTAAAGATTTGCCTTGAAAGAGTCTTTAAAACTCTTTTGTTGACAATCAGCATTACACTTTGGAATAGAGTAGTTGATTTGGAAGATGATAATCAGGCATCCAAACAACATGACCATTTCAAAAAGTTGATGTTGAAGAATCATTGTTTTGACACTGGTGATCTTTGCTTCTTTCAGTACACTGGCATTAATTGCCTGTCTTCCTGCTGGATTTCAAGGAGTTGGAGATGGCGTTTGTAAGTTCATACAGTAAGGTTGGTAGTACAATAGGTTTGTAAACAAGCATTTTGGTTTCCCTACGAATGTCCTGGTCCTCAAACACTCTGTACTTCAATCAGGAGAAAGCTGCACTCGCAGAGCTCAGGCAATGCTGGATTTCGGCATCAATGTCGGCTCTTGTGAAAAGAGAACGGCCCAGGTAGGAGAAGTGTTCAGCATTTTCCAACGTTACACCAATGAGTTTGATTTGTGGCACTGCAGAGGGGTTGTTTTGTGCTTGTTGGTGCAGCACTTTGGTTTTTTGGATGTTGAGCGATAGACCAAGCTTTTCGTAAGCTTCTGTGAAGATATTTAGGATGGTTTGGAGGTCATTCTCTGAGTGTGCACATGCTACATTGCAATCAGCATACTGAAGCTCTGTGACAGAAGTTATGGTAACCTTACTCTTTTCTTTCAGCCTACTCGGATTAAAGAGCTTTCCATCTGTTCGATATATGATTTTTACTCCAATGGGGCGTTTCACTTCAACGAAGTGTAGGATCATGGCGATGAAAATAATAATTTGAGTTGGGATGATAACACAAGCCTGTTTAACACCTGATCCCACTGTGAATGGTTCACTTGGAAAGCCATTCTTATCTGGGATGGATTTTTGGAAGACGCCTGTGTGTGAATTTGCTTTATGTGTGTAGATCAGTGCACGCTGACCAACAAACAATCTTCGCAGTAAAGCTCTATTCTGATGGCATGAGTATCATGACGACTGGTAGATTCTTATCTGCTTCAGCCTTCATCCGCCTTCACAACCCTTGTAACATACTGCTTGTTATCTTCTGCCTGTTCTGCCATTGAGGACTTCTTGGCTCATTCTTTGTCTAGCTCCTTCCCCTTGACCTTATCTTAGTTGACCCTGCTGGGAGTACAAAACACCTGACGGCTTCGCTCACAAGGGTCATAGGAATGTGCAAGCCCACTCACCACGACAAGGTGATGAAGAGTATGTATGGTTGCAACTGACACATGTATTTTTTCTTTCTGCTAATCAGAACAGGTTGATATACAAGTCTCTTTTTCCAGGCTCCACATAATTCATAATATGATTTCATCATTTTTCTTTCTTAAATGTGAACTGACACCTAGTGATGTGTCATAATTTTTTGTGTATGGTGGAATAATGGATCTTCTTGCCTGACTTGGTGTTTCTAATTGACTTGCAGCTATACTGGATTTTCATTTTTCTGACTACATTTATGCTGGACATTCAGACAACATTTTTGTGAATGGTGTTCCTGTACTTTTACATGCATAGTGTCTAAAGTTTCTACCCTCCTATAACATATGTTTGGCCTCTGCTTGGACTACATGGGTAGCCTCAGAATCCTGTATTGCCATGGATCAGGATCCCAGTCATTGACTGAAACCATGAGGGGTTTGCTAAAGTGAAGGAGTTCTGAGTCTGGTCAGTCGGTGCCCAGAAGTCCACATTAGAGTCTTTAGGGTTCTATAATGGAGGACAGATGGGAAACAGCAATGTAATAAAATGAGCCGCTAACCTCTGTTCTTTCAAAAGAATCTGAATCTAGCCATAACAAAGCCTACAGCCCTTTGTAAGCATTATTGGCTGGAAGCCCCATTAAATTCAGGGAGGCTTGCTTCTAAGTAAGGGAGGAGGAGCTGGCACATGGCACAGTCGCCAAGTGCCTGTGCTTTGTGTCCCCTTCCCAGCCTGCTCCACCTCCCACACCATACATTTTCGCTTTTTCATCCTTCTTGTCTCCCCTTCACAGAGTGGCAGGATTTAACTACCAGTACACAGGAGGAACAGGGAGATAAGGTAGACATCACTTGTTAGCCTCAGCATCTTTGCTGTTGCTTTTGGAGCAGCAAAGCCGCTAGGCATGCGAAGATAATAGAATCTTAGAGCTGGAATAGACCCAAGGGTCATCTAGTCCAACTCTCCGCTATGTAGGAATCTCAGCTAAAGCATCCATATAGAATCAGAGAACCGTAGAGCTGGTTAGAGATGGTTATGCACCACTTAAGTCAAGTGCTAGCATTTTTTCCCTTCTCTCCCCTTCACAGGGAGGTGGCAGGGTTTGGCCTTTCTCTCTCTCTCTCTCTGCTGTTCGTTTCCCTGTCACAAACAGTAGTCTTTTGGTTCCTGGACCCATCTCTGCTTTATACAAATATGAGATGTAGGCTGAGTGCAGGTGGAAGATCACAACACTACTGCTGCTCTCTGCTGATGGTGAGAGGGCTCAGAAGGCACAAGGATAAATACACACATAATTCCATTTTCACAGTCCAAATCATGGTCATGGCGGCATACAACATGAAAAAAATACATAGCTACAACATAACAAATGTAGTCATAAACAATAAATTAAGCATTAAAAAATACAAAATCAAACTGAATAATTTCCACATAAAGGTAAAGGTAAAGGTACCCCTGCCCGTATGGGCCAGTCTTGCCAGACTCTAGGGTTGTGCGCTCATCTCACTCTATGGGCCGGGAGCCAGCGCTGTCCGCAGACACTTCCGGGTCATGTGGCCAGCGTGACAAGCTGCATCTGGCGAGCCAGCGCAGCACATGGAACGCCGTTTACCTTCCCACTGGTAAGCGGTCCCTATTTATCTACTTGCACCCGGGGGTGCTTTCGAACTGCTAGGTTGGCAGGCGCTGGGACCGAACGACAGGAGCGCACCCCGCCGCGGGGATTCGAACCGCCGACCATGCGATTGGCAGGTCCTAGGCACTGAGGTTTTACCCACAGCGCCACCCGCGTCCCTAATTTCCACATAAATCACAACAAAATAAAAAACAAAGATACAAAAACAACAACACAAAAGCAGCAACCCTCACAAAACAATACCCCAGCCCGAGAGTCTGTTTAGCAGCCTCAGCTTTTGTAGTGGGAGTCGTCAGGGTTTCACTCTCCCAGGCCAGGTGGAGCAGGTCTTCCAGGACTCCCAGCCAATATGATCTCTGGCTTCTTCATCAGCCTCAGCCTTTGCAGCTATATAAATTTCACATCTGGCAGCCAATGTGCCCCTTTGGATTCAAATAGTACATGGGTAGACGAAAAAGCCCGGGACACAAATTTTTACACCCCTCTAGCAGCTATAGTGGCTCATTTACCAGAAGTAATGTATTTAGCATTAACTCTGGAAGTGTATACTCAATTCTGACCAAACTAAGCCTCCTGATGTATATTTCGCTCTAAGAGGCTTATTATTTGTGGACTGTTGACAGCTATGTCTGCTACCCCCTGCAACAAAGTCAGCCACCTTTTTCTAAGGCCAGCCCTACCTTTGGTTTAGTTAAAGTTGTGGTGTTACTAAACATTTTTCTTATGTGGTGGATCCCACCACAGATAAACATAATGTTGTCTGTACAGCATAGGTTCATTATGTTGCCTTTGCCAACCTGGTGCCCCCTAGATGTTGCTGGACTGTATCTCCCATCAGTCTTAGTATACTAGTTAGGACTGATGGGAGCTGCAGTCCAACAACTGGAGGGCCCCAAGTTAACAAAGGTTGTGCTGTTGTTACTTCAAGTGGTTCACTTCCATAATTCTAACAATATACTTGCAAATGTGTTGGGAAGATAAATTTCGACAAATGCCTTTACTCCATTTTACACAAGCAAAGTTTTTAATTATTATTATACTATTATTCTAGTTCTCCAAGTGACAGATGAAACACAGGCATCGTTTGTGGCGCAAATAAAGCACTGTTCACCTTGTCTGAACATATTAAGTTGCCATTCCTGAACTACTATGACATAGCGTGCGTCTGCTCTGGCTGACAGCTGCTGTCCAGTAGGCTCGGCGGAGATGTTCCCACCCCTGATCCTATGTGGCGGGAGATTGCCAGAGATGGATGCGGGGCATCTGTAAGCACGGCATCTGCCATTAACCCCATGCTGCATGTGGCAAAATGTATGCTACGGAAGGTGTTCGCTCTCAGCAAAGCTATCCTGCCTGCATCCCGCAGGTTTATCGTGTGAACCGCCCTGAGATCTTACGATGAAGGGCGTTATATAAGTCAAACAAGCAAGCGAGTAAATCTGGTGCTTCAGAAGGGCGTCGCCCTCCGTTTTTTGCGTGCACAAACCGTTTTAAAACAAAACAAACCCCCACAATGCTTTGCCCCGAGAGCCTGCCGCGCGTTGTATGCTGGGAGTTGTAGTGCTCCCCCTTTTTCAGAGGCGTCCCGGAGTCGAAGGGCTGCGGGTGGAACTCTTTTTCCCAGCATGGCTGGCGCGCGCGCGCCAGAGGGCGTGGCCGGAAGAGGCGGGGAGGGCGGGCGAAGCGCGGAGAGAGGGAGCGCTGAGTGGGTTCGGGCCGCACTCGGGGCCGCCGCCTCTGCTGCCGCCGCCGCCGCCGCCATTAGCCGAGGGGGAGCTTGCGAGGTGAGTACTGCGAGGCGCCTGAGGTGGAAACCTGAAGTGAAAGACATAGAAGCAGCGGGGCTTCTTTCCCGCCTCTCAAACTCCTGTGCTGGGCCTGGGCGCTGTCCGCCTGTTTGCCGGCCCGCCCGCCCGCCTCTCTCTTCGGCTGCTTCGAGGCCTTAGGAGTTGGGGAAGGGCGAGGATAAGGGTGTGTTCCTGAGTTACTACTGAATTCTGTTGCTTCTCCTTCCCCTCCCTGTTTGCTAGTGATTAATAGCATGGGGTCGTTTAAGACTCTCCACGCATTGGGGGGGGTGTGATAAACCCATGTGGGTGTGCATGTGTGAATGTGTCCACCCTTTCCCACGTGTGCGCTTTCTCCATTACGTGCTTCTTGATTCTTTCTTGGATACACCAGGAGCGCACTGTTTGAAAGTTTGGGGCCTTGGGCAAAGAACTCCCCAAATTTATATTTGTTAATTGCTATTTGCATTTCGGACAGGGTTTGCTCCAATACGTCCTTTTTACAATCGGCCGATATCTGATATTCAGTAGGTTTTAGTAGAGGTTTGTCAAAAACGTTAAGGCCCTACACGTCGAAATTTGTTTGTTCATTAAAACTTAGGCTGCAACCCTAGTCCCACCTACCTGAGTGGAAGTTTCTTCTCAGTGAATGTACTAAAGGGGTTCACTGACGGTCTCTGAGGGCTACCTCCAGTTGCCTGTGACAAAGCATATATCGAAAACCACAGGTAAATAACAAAAGTGTAGTCATTTGTTTTTGAACTCCCAAGTGAGTGTGAATCCAGCATTCTTGTAAGACTGATCCATTCATTGGACAGACCTGATGAAATCCTTGAAGGTTTTTTTTAAAAAAAAATCTCGTGATCAAAAACTAAATTTGAGAACGGACAGGTTTGAATAATTTTCTGAACAAGAAAAGAATATTATTTTGACCTGGGTATTTATATCAGCAATTTTTCTGTTTCAGATTAATTATTTGTAAAAGAAAAAACTAAGGTGACGAAAACTATGTATGATACAAAAGTATCCAAGTTAATGAAATCCAAGGTAGATTGGCCTTAATTATTATCTGCTGGAAAATGAGAAAAGTTAAGTGATTTGAAGAGTGTTGTCCCAAGGCATGGCCTTGAGAGCTTATGAGAGAACAGTCTTGTCTAGTAAGACCCTTGATAAGAGACCATCATGTATGTTGCCTTCCATGATGAAATAAAGCTGGGATATAAATCTCAAATACCCCCCCCCCAATCAAGTGCCTAGAAATTGCCACCAGTTTTCTAGGATCCAAGATATTGAGATGTTTGATTTTTTTATTGAATGGGGGTAGGAAGCAAGCAGATATGTGAGAATTCTTAAAAGTGCGGAAGATAAATGAGATATTTTAGGTCAGCGTTCTCCAGCCTAGTGCCCTTCATATTGGACTCCCAGCTTGCACACGTCTCAGCTTGCATGCCTAGTAGTTAGGAAAGATAGGTACTGCTTCTGAAGGGCGTCACATTGGTGTTTAACAGTCTTTGAATGGCATCATGTTGGTGAAGGCTTTTCTAGTCTGTTGAGGTATATACCACTTAACTGCAGCAGTCAGCTGATCATCAGTGTTAGAATGACAAGTAAAGCATTGAAATAAAATGTATTCCTATAAATCAGGGGTGGAGAACTTGCAGGCAGTGTGCCAAATTTGCTCTGCAATACTGTTTTCTTCCAACTGTGTTCACTTGCCCCACGTCTGTCATATGTGACATCAAGTGTGGGACAGGTAGAGATGTGCCTGGATTGACTGTGTGACCAAGTTCTGCCCACTTTTGGCTCAGGTCCCATCTACCACCATCATGCATCATATTACACCAATGAAATGCAACCCTCAACAGGAAAAATATTCCTAATCCCTGATACAGTTGTAATATGCTGCTTAATTTTATGAGGCAACTGGCATTATTGGAAAAGGTGCCATAAAGGGTGACTAGTGAATGAATAGTAGTTGTCTAAGAAGATATTAGTGACTGTTCATTTCAAGAGCTAGTATGCTAGGCATAGGTATGTAACATGTATGTTTGGGGGCCAGAGTGACCTAGAATGCCAGCATCTCTCTTAACCTGCTTCCCCATTACAATTGCCAGGGACTCCTCCATATTCCATTTATCCAAGAATAGATACAGGGAAATGGCCTTCTTAGTCATGGCCCCTACATTCTGGAACTGCCTTCCAGAGGAGTTCATCTTAGCCTACCTCTTCAGAGTTCAAAAAGGAGGGAATTTTATTGAGTAGTTATAATCTTGGAGAGACAGAAATCACAAACATGTTTAAAAAATAAATAAAATCTATGAACTGCACATAGCTGGCTGATCCATAATAGATTAATGCTGTGGCAGCGGTGCTTTTCATTGTTATACTATTGAAGAGCAGGATTGCACATCTAGGTGTTTAATAAAAAGAAAAGATTTTTTTAATATGAAGAAACTGTTACCTCCAACCCATATAGGTGCCTCTGCCATGTCATTGACCTTGCAGGATTTTTAAATTTAAAATAATAGCTATGAATGTTGTAGTTTTCCTCCTTCAGTGTTGCAATGTAGTGCTCTCCTAAAATTGAAAAATGAACTTACAAATTTTACTTCATGATTTCTGTTAGTACAAATGAAACCAAGAAACTGATGAAACTCCACAGTGAGTGATGCATTCCTCCTTAGTCTTGTGCAATGTGGAACTGGGTATAGTATTGTGAGTAATTGGTGGAGGAGAGTGCATAGGAACAATGCAGTTATCTGTAGATAGAACTGTGATGAATACAGATTTGAATGTAAGCATTTGTAGATTCTATAGGATGTCACAATGATTAATCCAAGTGCTTAAGATGATGCTTATGTCATGTACTATTGGTAGGAAATAAAATGAACAGTAATTATTTTTCTTGAACATACGCTCCAGTCAACAAAATGTCAGCAGAACAGCTTCAAGTCAGTAATGGATACATCTACAAAACTGAATTTCTCCCTAGCCTGTGCTTATCCTTGAAAGTTATATTCTTGTTATCGTATCAACAATACAGTATTAACTCAATTTAATACAGTATTAAAACAGTGGTTCTTTTTGCCTGCCATTAGGAATGAAAGAGATTGAGGTTTTCTACTGAGTGGACTATTGCTCTTTAGAAAGAACAGCCACTCGCCTGTGGCGAATATGAATCTCCTCCAGGCAACCAGGCACAGAAGCATTATAAAGGTTGATTCTTTTTCCTTTTATTTATTTATTTCTTTCAGTGTAAATCCCGCCTTTCTACATGTAGCACTCCAGGCGGCTTATAATAATAAAAATACAGTAGTTTGGGGGAAAACCACAACCTAACAATAAAATAAAAATAAGACCAGATAAAATTAGTCAGTAATAAAACAGCAAACAGTAATTATATTTGAACGTGTTAAGGTAAAAATTTAAAAATATAGCTAATTCAAAAGTTAAATGCCTGTTTTAGGTATATATATATATATATATATATATTACACACACACACACACACATATGACAGCGGAAGGATGTCATAGAGAGGGTCTAGATGGCTCTCCCTGGGGAAGAGAATGAGAAAGCTTAGGTATAGCCACTGAGAAGGGTGTCTTTGGAAGATCTCAAGATTCGTGTCAGCTCGTACTGGAGATAGCAGTCCTTCAAGTAATATTGTCCCAGGCTTTTTGCATTGTTCCTGTAAATGAATTGGTAGTGATGAAGGTATTGTATTTGTGGTATTGCATAGTCCCTATAAGAGGCCCTGCTCGAGTCCAGGTACAGCGTTCTGAACCAGCTGAAGTTTCGAAAAGCTCTTTAAAGGCAGCCTCATAGATAGCACATTACTGTGATCCAAACAATATGTGGTCAGTGCACATGCTACCATGCCCAGAAATAAACAGAAGAGGTAGTAAAACATGTTGTGAGCTAATGTTTGTGGACTTATTTGCAAGGTTGAGAAGGGTATTCGTGTCAAACATGTTACTGCTTATTTTATTTATTATAACATTTGCATCCCACCTTTTCCCTAAAAGCATATATAGTAGTTTCAAAAGCAGTTTAGAACCTACTGGTGCTGTAAAGAAAGGGTAGGAAACCTCAGGCCCACAGGCCAACCTTGACTCACCAGGGGATTCAAGTTGGCTGGTGAGGCCATTTCCCCCAAAGCACAGCCCCCTCACCAGCTGATATCACTTGTAACATCTTTTGTTGGGTGGTGTTAAATCATGCATTGGTTGTGCATACCTGTTCTTCAGCTGATGAACTTAGGTTAAATCCTGCTTACTTCAGCTGGATTCCGTTCAAACTGCTGTTAATACAAAGGAGAAGAACATCCTATTTTAGCAGCACTTTGCACCTGATATCATTGTTATGTCAGGTGATTGACAGGTTGGTAGTCCCCCCCCCCCATCAGTATTGATAAGGGTCTGGCCAAAGAAGCCACAAATATTCCCCACCCTAGATATGCATGCTTCTCATAGTTGCATTTTCATTTAATCCTGAAATGTATTTTAACCACATTGTGAAGTGATTTTATGATGAGGAAAGGTGCCAGTGTTTTTGTGCAAGGCAATATTAATCCTAAATGTTAATGCACACGTAGAAGGGAATGAGAATCATACCGTAAGAAGAGGCACTTATCTGGTCCACAAAGGCATAGAGAGCTGAAGATACCTTAGGGATGGAGGAACCCCCTGGCCCTCCATATGTTGTTGTATTCCCAATTCTCAACAGAACCTGGCAGCATACCCAGTAGTCAAGAATGATGGGATTTGTAATTCAGCAACATTTGAAGGGCTACAGGTACCCATCGCTGGCCATGGGTGTTTGCATAATGAGAAAAAGCACTAGATATTAGAGTAACACTTTATTATCATGTAAGTGACCAATGTGTATTTGTGTTAAAAAAAAGAAGAAGAAGAAGAAGAACAAACTTTTTTAGAATTCAGATATACAGTGGACACACGGGTTGCGAACGTGATCCGTGCGGGAGGCACGTTCACAACCCGCAGCGCTGCATCTGCGCAAAGCGCCGAAACCCGGAAGTAACCCATTCCGGTACTTCCGGGTTTGGCGCGGTGCACAACCCAAAAACGCACAACCTGAAGTGTCTGTAACCTAAGGTATGACTGTAAATTAAAAACAAAAAAAATATGTTATGTTTGAGATCTAAGCATCAGACTTCTCTATGTTTTCAGTGCCTGACATGTTGGGTCCACCTCCTGGTAAGAATCAAGGAGTTATTGTAGTAATAACAATCTGCATTGCTCCTAGGGAAAAGTGTTAAAGTTGTTGGCCTACTCTGCAAACTGACCTTTAACTGCTATTCAAGAACCAAAATTAAAAAGAGAAGTAATAGTAGATTTATACCATTAAGGTTTCTTCTTTTCTTTTTTTCTATCCAAAGGGCTGTGGGCAAGCCACATTAAGTTTGTAACAAAGTACGTCAATAATCTAAACCAGAAACTAATAAACCATCCAGTAACAGGCTCCCAGAAATCAGCTAAAACATCTTAGAACTATCTGGCAACTGTACAGAAGACAAGAGAGACTGATAGAGGTGAGGCAGTTGAGAACACTTGGATATTGTGTTTGGTACATGGATTAATCAAAATAAATTAGGAAAGCTCTTCATTCAAGAAGGGAGCACAGTTACATTGCAAGAGATGAGCAAATTGCTTCTATTATGGGCTGAAGCTTGTCAAAGCATTGTCTAGAGCAGGGCTGGGAAGCCTGTGGTTTTCCATATGTTATTGGCTAACGTGGTCAATGGTAAAGGATGATGGGAATTGTAGTCCAACAACATCTGAAGTACCACATATTCACCATCCCTGACCCATAGGAATTATTTTTTTAGTTACAAGTTAGGATACTATTTTCAGTCTGCTCAGATACTTTCATGGTTCCCCACTCCCACCCCGTGTGCTAGCTTTACCAATAGGTCTTGGTTTCCCTTCACTGCTGAATTTTTAGCTGATGTTGATATTTATCTATTCCAGGGTGGGAGAAAGCTTGGTTAATTGGTTGCCCAAATGCCTACAAATCTCATGCTGGCTCTCAATTTGGATTTATGTAGGATTTTAAAGAATAGATGTCTATTCAGAAACTCCGAACACCACCTCAGAACTGACTGACCATGTTTCCATGGTCAAATTAATCCCAGATTAAAATGAATGTGCAAGTCAAGCTGTGTGTAGTTGCTCTCAGAAAACATTGGACAGTTTAGCTGTTTGCCCTGAGCTTTCTCTCATCAGTCTCTCTAGCTTTCTACTTTGTTCCATTTATGCCTCAAACATTTATCAACATTAGACCTATCTAAATGTTTTGTGCATGTCTTCCTAGAATAATTGGTCCTTTATCCTTTTCTCTTATCAAGCACTTTAAATGGCTTTGGTGGTCTTGTAGGAAATGCTTGAGGCTACCCATGCTAATCAGCCAAACCATAATATCCTCTTTGGAGAGTTATCTACCTTGATCTTCCGTTCATCTACCGTATTTTCCGCTCTATAGGACGCACTTTTTCCCCTTCAAAAATGAAGGGGAAATGTGTGTGCATCCTATGGAGCGAAGACGCCATAGCCCCGCGACCCTCTCCCGGCTGGAGAGGTGACACGCGGCTATGGCAGGAGCCTCTATAGCCGCGTGTCACCTCTCCAGCCAGGAGAGCGCGCACGGGGCTAAAGCAGCCCCCCGCGACCCTCTCCTGGCTGGAGAGGTGACGCGCGGCTATGGCAGGAGCCTCTATAGCCGCGCGTCACCTCTCCAGCCGGGAGAGCGCGCGCGGGGCTAAAGAAGCCCCCTGCGACCCTCTCCCGGCTGGAGAGGTGACGCGCGGCTATGGCAGGAGCCTCTCCGCTGCGCCTTTCCGCTGCTCCCTGACCTGCTCTTTGGGGCTGGTGGTGGGCTTCCCCCCGCCAGCCCCAAAGAGCAGGTCGAAAGGAACCTGAAGCCTGGAGAGCGAGAGGAGTCAGTGCACACCGACCCCTCTCGCTCCCCAGGCTTCCAAGGTAGCCGCCTGAACGGCACCTTGTTTTAGAGCGGGAAAACAAGAGGGGGAAAGTTCTCCCCCTCTCTGCGCAGCGCCTCCTGCTGCTTCGCTGAAGGGGCGCTGGGCAGAGAGGGGGAGAATTTTTTTTCTTGTTCTCCCCCCTCTAAAACAAAGTGCGTCCTATTGTCCGGTGCGTCCTATGGTGCGAAAAATACGGTACCTTGCAACTTTAGAGATCTGCTTACACGATAAATAGGTGTGTTTCTGTTTGCTGCCATTCAGAAGAATGCATAGTTCCCCCTCACTCTTAAAGTTTTGCCTTGAAGTTTACATTGTAGGAAGTTGTTGATCTAAGTCAACAGAAGGAAAGTGATGCCCAAACTGGTGATACAGAATTGTAAGTTGGAACAGTCTTGCAAATAGATAGTGAATGGACTCCTATGATCATCTGTGTTTGGCTCTGCTTTATCATAGAAAATTGGGGCATACAAGTGTTCTGTCACCTTTTGTTCTTGCTATTAGGCTGGGCAGATTTCCAGAGCACTGCACTATATTTCAGTAATGCAGTTGTTATTGGGCTTCCTTCCTTTACAATATCTAGCATTATAGAAAAGACAGGGAAAATGTGATAGGCAGGGGAAATATAACAAGTATCTATGGCATGGAGAGTGCAAAGAAATGCTCTCTTTTTCTACACTGTCTTCAAGAGCTATAGCCTCCACCCCCAATATACTTTCCAGCTTGCTTTTGGTATGAGCACAGCACCAGGAAGACTTCCTTCCCTCCTGAATATTAGAGTTCAGGGAAAATCCAAGAAGACAATTTTTTTTAAAATAATATTTATTAATAATTTCAGAATTACAGAAAGGAAAGAAAAAATAAAAAACAACACTACAATGCATAAAAAGAGGAAAAAACGCAAAACATAAGATCAATACAACAATACAGCAAAAAAAAAACAAAAAAGGAAGAAAAAAACCACAAATCCCACATTACATATCTTTAACTTCCATTTGCTTGTTTCGTTGACCTCCTCACACCTCCCTTTTTGTATTCTAGTTTAGTTAGTTATTTCAGCAAATTCTTTCCATCTTTCTCAATTATTATTAAATAATTTATCTTAACAATTTAACCTATTAATTAACTCGACAGATCCTTTCCATCTTTCCCCATATTCTGTTATTCAAATTGCCTTAATTTATTTAACTTTTTCTTACCATAAAATACCTTAAAGCTTGAAACTTAATACTCAGTTATACATAACTCCTGATATCATTTCTACTAGAGTCATATAGTTTCATTCCAACATTTTCCCTAATATCATTAGTTTTAGACTAATTCCCTAAATAAAAAATTTTTCTTTATAAATTTTCTTCCAATCTTCATCCAGCGTCTCTTCTTCCTGGTCTCGGGTCGAGTCCGTCCTTACTGTCCATTCCATCTAGTCCATCAACCTGGAAGTCTTATGTCCGAGGCCCTTAAGTTTCTTCCATGTCCCTTCTGCAGATTTTCTTCTTCTTGTTTATATTTGCACTTTTCCTTGTCTTTTGTTGGTCTCTTTCTTAATTTCTTTCCTTTCTCATTGAGGAGTAGGTCTCTGGGGGGTTCCAACCCAAAATTATCTCCGTCTCCCTTCATCAAACCAGCCCATTCCCCACAGTCCCACTCCCCACAGTCATCAATATAATCCAAAAAATGTTTACGAGCATATTTCGAAGTCTCTCCAAAGTTAAGAGCCTCCTCAGCTCCAGACTCCCCCTGGCCCACTCCAACTTCAATCTTCAAAAAACAGCGGCTTATGCTTCTGTAGGGCCTTGGGCCTCTCCATTTGTATTATTTGGGGTGCAGCCACAGCCTCCTCCATTATCTTCTGCACTTGCCCAATCAATACAGGTTCCTGAGTTGGACCCTGGATGGTTTCTATATCACTATTCACTATTTGTCCACAGTTATTGGCCACAACAGTCATCAAATCCATTTTTTCATTCATCAAATCCATCTTCTCATGCATCTGTTCCAACAAAGCATTTGTCTTGCATAAAGCAAGCACCAAAACTTCCTTCCAGCTCATATTTAGTCAAGGTCAAAAGGACTAATCCCACAATCCTAATCTCACAGCTGTGGATTCCTCAAGTAGACTGCAGCAACAATTTAGCAAGCTCCCTCTAGAGGAGACAATTTCTATTTGTATCCATCTTTTTAAGGCAAGTCCAACAAAGGAAAACTACTTTCATTTTTCAGATATTTTGTTTCTTTAGGATGCAAAAGGCAACATTGGAATCAGTTTATTTCTCTTCTTTAGCTATCTGTCAAAGTATTCCATTCACAGTCAACGAACCTCTCAAACAATTTCTGTCTCTGACACCCCGTTCCCAGGTTAGAGACGGTGGAAACTTATCTTTCTTCACTCCCTCTCCTGCAGGCGTTACACAAAATTCCCCCTCCCCCTTTTCTCCTGCTTCCAAGGGGGTTTCAGTAGTTATAAATGAAGGAAATTTTGGCTTTTTTAACGACTTTCCAGGCTTTAGCTTATAAGGTTTTTGCTTCAGTCTATATACAAAAAGCGGAAGGCGGACTTCCTGTTTTGAGCCTTCCCGCTTCGATGTCAAATTAAGATATTTCTTGATCCAATTTTCCGTTTCTACTCACGGGTACTTGTTTTAAATCCAATTGTCCACAGGAAAAAGTTAGCGCTCTCCGGCGATGGCTGTGCGGCTTCACTCCGTGAAAGTAGCAGTCAGTTCGCAGCACCGTGCCACTCACCCCACTTCACTCCGGAATCCCAGAAAGGGGTTCCCCATGAGTAGGGGGGGCGCTCCTGGTGCCCTGCCGAACCCCACGTTCCCAGGCTTCCTCTGCCTGGGATTTCTAGCGGGTCCCCATCTTCGCCGCGGCGGGAAGACCCAGTTTCCACGGAGCTAGTTCCTCCGGTCGGAGGAACTCCGCCATTCGCCGATGGCGCTAACCCGGAAGTCCAAGAAGACAATTTTGGGCTAGATAATTTGACCTGGTGGAAGGAAGCTTTGGATGCTCCCAAATAAGTTCTGTTGCTTTTTTAATGTGCCTGAATTCAGTGCAGCATGAGGGAGAGTTTTCTTACTTCTCCAGGTACTCAGAAAGCAGTGAGACATATTACTGCTGTTTCTGTATATATGTGACTCAGAGCAGCAGGGATGAGCCCCAGCTGATTGCTGAGGTGGAGAAGGGCAGAGGCTCTACCCCTGTGGTTTCATCTGACCCTGAGCTCAACATGATGTCAGAGAAGGCCCTGTCCTCTTCCTTGGAGGCCAGGGTTGTGGCACAAATTGATTTTGCTTGGCTGTCAAGGCTGGAAAAAAAGGAAAAAGAGTGACTCCTGTATATGAGCCTTTTAAGGACACAGGACAGAGAAAGCTTTGAGCACACTACTGTACTTTTACAACACAGCACAATTTTGGCAGCCTACCCCAGCTTCAAGTTAGCCAAGATGAGTGGTTGAAGGTGCTTTGGTGACATATGTGAGCAACGGGTTGACACTTGGTAATAGAATCATAGAACTGTATAATTGTAGAGTTGGAAGGAACCACAGGGGTCATCTAGTCCAACTTCCTGCAGTACACAAATCCTTTTGCCCAGTGTGGGGCTCAAACCCATGATACTGAGATTTAGAGTCTCATGCTCTACCAACTGAGCTGAGAATGTTTGCTGCTTGTTTCAAATGCGTGGAGAATTTCACATCTGTATTAATACAACTAAACAATTTGATGTCACTAGTTTGTATGATACATTTCTGGATTCTGAGTTCTAATTTTGGTTGTTGTATGTTGGCCAAAAATGCTCAAAAGAGGAGGGTACTGCTACAGAGCAGACTTTTCATGCTTTTAAGAGCCATAGTTTTCTTTTTCTCTGTGTCATGGTATGAACCAAGGAGTGCCTCAATGCTGGTGCCTAAATATGATGCAGTCAGGCTGCTGCACTACAGCAATGTAAACTGGAAAAAGTTCTCTGTAGTGTGATGCTCAAATCCTCGGGGAGGAAAATCATGGCTAAATGAAAAATTTGGACAATTCTGGTAAAAGATCAGCCTATTGTACTTGTGTTGTTACATCTTTCATTGCCCTGGGCTGTCAGTTTTCACTGCTTTTTCTTTTTCAGTTGCTGGCTCCGACTGAGGATTCAGAATGGGAGACAAGCCTATTTGGGAGCAGATTGGTTCCAGCTTTGTACAGCATTACTACCAGTTATTTGATACAGACAGGACTCAGTTAGGAGCAATATACGTAAGTAGCTATTGGAACAGATTTTTCTTGATTATTTTAAACTATTGCTCAATTATTCCAACACGCCCCCTCCCCGGTTATGTGCTTGTCCATTACAAACTCTTGCACAGAGATACCTGGCTGTTCATCTGAACTCCGGAAATGAGGTTGTAATTATTGCTATATCATTTGTACGAATTTAAAAAAAACAATTTATAGTGCACTTGCAGTATGCAGACTGCTTTATATTTTGGCTTCCAAACAGCCCTGTGAAGTAGGTTACAATCTTTTGTTATCAGGGAGAGAATTAAGGCAAGGGCATGTTCACTTGCCAAATGATACACATCAGGTGTGGGAAACCTTTGGCTCTCCAGATATACCTAAACTACAACTCCCACCATTCCTGGCCATTGGCCATGCTTGCTGGAGCTGATGGACACTGTAGTTAAGCAACATCTGATGAGCCAAAGGTTTCCCGCTTCTGACATACAGTGGTACCTTGGGTTAAGTACTTAATTCGTTCTGGAGGTCTGTTCTTCACCTGAAACTGTTCTTAACCTGAAGCACCACTTTAGCTAATGAGGCCTCCTGCTGCCGCCGCACGATTTCTGTTCTCATCCTGAAGTAAAGTTCTTAACCCGAGGTACTATTTCTGGGTTAGTGGAGTCTGTAACCTGAAGCGTATGTAACCTGAAGCGTATGTAACCCGAGGTACCACTGTACACAGTTATAAATAGGCAGTCTTATTAGGTCAATTACTTGCTCAGGTATTCTAGTCAGTTGAAAAGTACCCACCCCATTGATTGGTCAACATGTTCTATGACTTTGATTTGATGCACCACTCGGCGTTCTAGTGGCCTCATTTTACAGTAGCTACAGTAAAGCAAGTTATAGGAGTCAAGAATGTGAGGTTACCAAAGCATGGCGCCTTCACCTGGTGGTATATCACAGGTGAAACTCCCACTGCTTCCGCAGTATACCGCTGGGTGAAGACACCATCACGCTCTGGCCCTCAAACCTAGGGAGGAACAGACCGGTGGAGCTTGTTTTTCCCTCTGCGTGCCAGGTGCTGCCTAGCATTTATAGGCATGAAGTGCAGGATCAAGAGCAGATTTAGTTGGCTGAACAGCTTCAGGCGTCTTGTTCAAATTCTTAGCATGCAGCAACTGAAATAAATGCCCCACAATCTGACAAAATGGTGCTCCAGACATTCTCTCTGATACTGTATAAACATTATTGTTTAATTCAGAATGAATGCCAATGACTTTACCTTAAAAGTGCTCTAAAATGTGTCACAGCAGGCCTCAGTAGGTTCATATATTTCCAACAAGGGTAGATTTTGCCAACCCATTCGCCATCCTGAGAAGCTCTGCTGGATGTCTACTAGAGGATGCAATTGTGGCAGTGAAGTAAACATTCTTCATTGCCATGTGGTAGGCATGATTATACACTCACCAGCACAAAGTCATGCTTGTTAGGAGAATTAAACCATTTGTGCTCTGTCTGTTTTCACTGCCTCCTGCTTCACCCACAACTCCCTGGAAAACCAGGGTCTAACCATGTTCAGCAGTGCTGGAGAGGTGACTGTGTCAACCACTCCTTCCATACCACTGTTCCAAAGAGAAACAAAAGTTCTAATAAATGGTGACATTTCCACTCTAGATGTTCAGTTGCCTTTCTAAATAAACTAGGATCTCCTAGGCAGATCAGTAATACGGGATGAATTGTTAATATGAAACAAATAAATGAAGCCTTAGTAATGCTTAGACTAAAGTGATCAGCAGCACAGTGCTGATTTAACTTTTACACATGCAGTTTTTGTCTTTTCTCTGAGTTCTTGTCAGCAAACTTGGGGAGGGTTCAAAATACACTTCAATACATTGTATATAGCTTAGAGTCTGTACCTGACCTTTAGCTTGGCATTGCCTGAGTGTTTCAAGAGAACTAAGTGCATTTAGGGACTGCCTGAATGCATCAGAATGCAAGAGTGATGCTTATGCACATAGGACTCTAAACTTTGTTGGCAGGAAAGCATGTGTTTTACCTCGAGCATTCATACTTTGCTATTACTAGATGCCGTCCATACTCTAGCACTATTCATGGGATAAATTGAAATGGATTTTCAGAATTTTTAAGGTTTGAGTACCTAAAAGCAAAGAAAGCCAGGGAACAAAGTGGAAAATTCTTCCTTTGTCTAACAATTATTTTTCTGGAGGGAATTAAAAATGGCATTTTTGCTAGAATTTGACTTCTGACCATATTGAAACATGGATGATTGCTAAGCATATTGGACAACTTATGTGAGAATGAAATGCTACTTATATTTTTTTTTTTTTAAAGCAATTTATTGGGTTTTACAATAAGAGTAAACATAATAAACAATATAACATTTATATTAACATAGTTTCACATTTTCTTTGGACTTCCTCACATCTCCCGCTCCCACTTTCATCGTTGTAACATTTTGTCAGCAATTTATCATCTTATTTAAATTCTTATATCCCTTCTATATTTCATAATCTTATAATTCTCGAAAGGAGCTAAATTTTCACAGTCTTACTTATTTTCTTAAAAACTTCTAAATTTAGTGGTGCTCAGTTATTTTAATCTAGCATCTTATTTAGCATTCACTCAAATTACAATGCTTTTGTAAATAGTTCTTAAATTTCTTCCAATCCTCCTCAATCCTCTCTTCTCCCAGGTCACGGATTCTGCCGGTCATTTCAGCCAGTTCCATGTAGTCTATCAGTTGTATCTGCCATTCTTCCAGTGTGGGTAGATCTTGAGTTTTCCGATGTTTTGCGAGAAGTATCCTTGCTGCTGTTGTTGCATACATAAAAAATGTCTGGTCCTTCTTTGCCACCCCTTGGCCGACAATACCCAAAAGGAAAGCCTCTGGCTTCTTAGTGAAGGTATATTTAAATACCTTTTTCAATTCATTATAAATCATTTCCCAGAACGCCTTCACTTTAGGGCAAGTCCACCAGAGGTGAAAGAACGTTCCCTCGCACTCTTTACATTTCCAACACTTATTATCAGACAGGTGGTAAATTTTGGCAAGTTTGACTGGGGTCATGTACCATCTATAAATCATTTTCATTACATTTTCTTTCAGAGCGTTACATGCAGTAAATTTCAATCCATTACTCCACAACCTCTCCCAGTCCTCAAACATGATATTATGCCCAATGTCCTGTGCCCACCTTATCATAGCCGATTTAACCGTTTCATCTTGTGTATTCCATTTCAACAGCAAGTTATACATCCTTGAAAGTACCTTAATCTTTGGTTCTAACAATTCTGTTTCTAATTTCGATTTCTCCGCCTGGAACCCTAGTTTCTTATCATTTTTAAAAACTTCTTTAATCTGAGCGTAATGTAACCAATCTCGCACTTTGTCTTTCATTTTCTCCAAACTCTGCAATTTCCAATTGTCTCCATCCTTTTCTAGTATTTCCCAATATTTTGGCCATTTAGCCTCCATATTGGGTCTTTTTCGGGCCTTGGCTTCCAGAGGTGAAAGCCACCTTGGTGTTTTATTTTCCAGCAAGTCTTTATATTTTGTCCAGACATTAAACAATGATTTTCTGACAATATGGTTTTTAAAGGCCTTATTTGCTTTAACCTTGTCATACCATAAATATGCATGCCATCCAAAGGCATTGTTAAACCCTTCCAAATCTAACACATCAGTGTCTTCAAGAAGTAGCCAGTCTTTTAGCCAGCAGAACGCTGCGGCTTCATAATACAACTTTAAGTCTGGCAGGGCGAAGCCCCCTCTTTGTTTTGCATCGGTTAATATCTTAAACTTAATTCTGGGCTTTTTGCCCTGCCAGACAAACTTAGAAATGTCTCTCTGCCACTTCTGAAAGCACTCCGTTTTGTCCAAAACCTAAAGTGTTTGAAATAAAAACAACATCCTTGGCAATACATTCATCTTGATAGCAGCAATTCGGCCTAACAAAGAAAGTTTCAATTTTGACCAACTATCTAGGTCTCTCTTAATTTCTGTCCAGCATTTTTCATAATTGTCCTTAAATAGACTTAGATTTTTTGCTGTTATGTTTACCCCTAGGTATTTTACTTTTTTAACCACATTAAGTTCCATCTCATTCTGAAACCGTTCTGACTCTGTATCAGTCAAATTTTTCCCCAAAACCTTAGTTTTCTGTTTATTTAGTTTAAATCCAGCCACCCGACCAAAGTCATTAATCAGTTGTAATACTCTTTTCGTACTGGGCTCTGGCTTCTGCAAGGTCAAAACCAGGTCATCTGCGAAAGCTTTTAATTTATATTGTTTCTGACCGACCTGAATTCCTTCCACCAACCGATCCCCTCTGATCATGTTCAATAGCACTTCCAGAACCGAAATGAATAACAAAGGGGAAATAGGGCAACCTTGTCGTGTCCCTTTTTCAATTTTAAACTCTTCTGTAACCACATTATTAACTATCAGTTTAGCTTTCTGTTCTGAATATATCGCCTCAATCCCATTCTCAAAACCCCGTCCCACTCCCATCTCTTTTAAATTTCCCATCATAAATTTCCAGGAGATATTGTCAAAGGCCTTCTCCGCGTCTATAAAAATTAAAACTGCTTTTGTATTTATATCTGTTTGCAAAAGTTCCAAAATGTCAATAATGTTCCTTGTATTAGCAAACAGATGTCTACCTGGGAGAAAGCCGGCCTGGTCCTTGTGAATTACTTCATTTAAAACTTTTTTAAATCTATTTGCCAAAATGTCTGCAAATATTTTGTAATCCACATTTAAAAGAGAGATGGGACGGTAGTTCTTGAGTTGTGTCTTTTCAGCTTCCGACTTTGGTATTAATGTGATGAACGCTTCCTTCCACGACTCCGGTGCCCTCCTCCCCTCCATAATTTCATTGCTGACCTCCATCAAAGGTTGTATCAAATAGTCTTTTAATGTCTTATAGTACTTGGAGGTCAGCCCATCTGGTCCTGGAGATTTGCCAAGTTGCATGTTCTGGATGGCTTGTTCGATCTCCTGTCGTGTTATTTTAGAATTCAGGATTGTCCTATTTTCTTGTGACAATTTAGATAGTCCGTTTTTTGCCAAAAATTGTTTAATCTCAACATCGTCTTGCGGCCCTTGGGTGTATAATTTTTTGAAGTATCTCTGGAAACACTTTCTGATATCCACTGGATTCTGGATGTTTTTTCCATCAACCTCTAAATTTGTAACAGTATTTAATCTTTGTCTTCTCTTCAACTGCCAAGCTAGCAGTTTTCCACATTTATTCGCCGACTCAAACGTTTTTTGTTTCATTAATTTAACCTTCCATTCAATTTCCTGATTTATCAATTTAGAATATTGTGTTTGATAAAGTTTAATTTCTCTCAGATTTGGCTGTGACTTCGGATTCACTCTTAATTTCTTCTCTAATTCTTTTATTTTATCCAAAATCTTATCTTTTTTCTCATTTTGTGTTCTTTTCTTTACTGCGTTCTGTTGTATCAAGAATCCCCTCATTACAGCTTTGCTTGCGTCCCAGATTATTCTTTTTTCCACCATATTGTTCATGTTTATCTCAAAGTAGTCCTTCAAAACTTTTTGGGCCTTCTTGGTAATTTCCTGATCTCTAAACAAATTGTCATTCATCTTCCATCTAAAGGATCCAGTTGGTAATAGTGTCATATCCATCTTTACTGCATTATGGTCGGAACAGGTCTTTGGGCAGATTTCCACTTTTCTGACCTTAGGTGCCAGGCCTCTAGAAATCCATATTTGGTCGATTCTTGTCCAGGTCAGTTGGGCTTCAGAAAAGAATGTTCCCTCTCTTCCTAGTGGGTTCTTTGTCCTCCAAATGTCAATCAAATCCATATTGTCAGTCATTTCAAAGAAGGTTTTAGGTAGTCTGCCGTCTTTTGTAACATTTTGACTTTGTGACTTGTCCATGTTAGTTGATACGACCCCATTCATATCTCCCATCATTATGATGTTGTTGTAGTCCAGATAGTCCAGCATTGTCTCCTGCAGCTTCTTGTAAAATTCCGATTTCCCTTCATTAGGTGCATAGATTCCTAATATCAACAGTTTCTCTCCTTGATATTGTATCTCAATAGCCAAAATTCTTCCATGCTCATCTTTAAATAGGAATTTAGGTGACAGGCTCTCTTTTGCATATATCACCACGCCTCTCTTCTTAACTTTGTCCGACGATACAAATTCCTGGCCCAATCTTTTATTTATTAACACTTTTCTGTGGAGCCTCGTCACATGTGTTTCTTGTAAACAGATAATGTCCAATTGTTCTTTTTTTAATATATGAAATATTTTCTTCCTTTTTTCCGGAATGTTACAACCATTAATATTCCAACTCAGCAGTTGCAGAGACATCCTGGATCAATCTGGTTATTTCTCCAGGGGTGGTATCTTCTCTGAATCTTCAGGTTCCCCAGGTGCTGGTATTGATACTGGCGTTGCCCCAGGCCCAGAAGGTAGTTCAATTCCTTTTTGAAGATCCTCTCCGTATGTAGCCAAAAATTTGTCTCTCTCTTCCAGTGTTCTTACTTTGACCTTTCTCCCTCTAAAGGTAAAAGATATTCCTTGGGGAAATTCCCACCTAAATGGAATTGCGTTGCTCCTTAGTAGTTTAGCAAGTTCAGAATAGGCGGCTCTAAGATCCAGCAGTTGTCTTGGGATATCTTTATAGATTTCAATTCTTCTATCCAAAACCTCCAGTGACTTTACGTAATGTAGGCCCAAAATCTTATCCCTTTCCTCCTTTGATCTCAATGTTATCAAACAGTCTCTGGGCCTCTCCTTCTTTATGAATCTTCCAAGTCTGAAAGCTGACACAATTTTAAAGTCCTTTTCTTCCAAATTCCAGAACTTGGAGAATTCTTTGGTCAAAAACTCAGTTAGATGTCCTTCTTCTGCCTCTTGTAATGATCTAATCCTCAAATTATTCTCACGATTTCGCAGTTCTATCATAGAAAGATATATCTGATGTTCCCCAACTTGTTTAGTGAGTGGTCTTACCTCTTGCTCTAAATTTTCCAATTTTTGTCTGGTGTCCTCAGCCAATTTCCGATTTTCTGCTGAGGCCTCCGTTAACTGTCCGATTGCTTGTGTATTCTGTACCACTTGTGTAGTTAGTTTATTTAGACATTCTGTATTTTTGTCAATCTTTGCTGATTGCACATCTACTTTCTTGTCCAAAGCTTCCAATTTTTCAAAAATTTTGTCTAGAACAGAAACAGATACTCCTGAGGCCATATCTTCCAATTGTAACTGCTCTGCTTCACCCTCTCCCTCTTTTGCCTGTGACAAGGCAACTTCTTCAACTTCTACTTCTGAGGGCAAAGTAGGTACAGATGATCTACGTGTCTGCGAGGCTGAGGTTAGAGTTGTTAAAGTTGTTTGTCTAACTCTCCCTCTTTTTCTTGTGCCACTCATTCCAACGTTATCTGTCAGTCAAGGTCACACTGAGTTATTCCCATGGGAATGGAAAGGCCCAGAGCAAGCAAACAACAAGGGAATCGAAAGTAAAATGTACATGTAAAGTCACTGTTTTAATCCAATCCTCTAGAGGGAGCTTAAGATGTCTTTCAGAGTCTAATTTAATGTCCAGGAACCTTCAAATACAAATGTTTAGCAGAGTTTATAAATGGTCACTTTGTTACAGACAGTGCTTATTTATCTCCAAAAAGAATGTTTCAAATTTAAAAGATCTCAATACCCTCAGATTGTTGCAAGTTCCAATATACAGTATCCAAATCTGCAGTACTGACAGCTCAATCTCTTAGTGCTCAGGCAGCTCCTGACTCTGGGTTTCACCTTCTAATTTGTAATCCAATAAAAGGAGGAAAGTCAAGTGCAAGTAATAATCCCAAATCTTTAGCTTAAAGTCTTTACTTTAAGATGCAAGTTCAATAGATGCTTAGATCTATGTAAGCTTAGAGTCTCTTTCTTTCAGCCTCCACTCCTCCAGCTGATTGCTTTTTTCAAGTTCAATGGCTGCGGAAGACGGACTTCCTGTTTCCACGTCTCTCCGCTTTCAACCAAGTTCAAGCCAATTTAGATTTTTCCTTTAAAGTCTCTAATTTTAAGTGATTCAGTCTTTTACTCACAAGTTAGTTGTTTTTTCGTCCGAATCCGTAATTTGACAGGAAAAGGGATCAGCGCTCACCGGCAGCAGCAGCGCGGCTTCGCTCCACAGACTGTGAAGCAGCTCTCAGCGCCGCAACCCCCCTCCACGCTCCGGAGCCCCTTACGGGGTTCCTTTAGCGCTTGGAGGGTCGCTCAAGGCGCCCACCGAGCCTCAAGACCCCAGGCTCTTGCTGCCTGGGGTTTTCCGAAATGGGTCTCTGCTTCGCCGTAGCGGACGACCCGTTGTCTGCGGAGCCTCCTCTCCCATTCAGAAGAGGACCGCCATTGCCGTTCGCGCCGCCCCCGGAAGTCTGAAATGCTACTTATAACTTCTGTGCCCAGGCCACATCACTTCTACTCATAGCAGGTGATCTGGTTTTATATTGGCGGGTCAATTTTCACTTCCAAAGGTTCTGGTGAAGAATGGCAGGTGGTAGAGATTGCAGATCCAGTTGGAAAATGCTCGTGGATAAAATAGTGAATTGCAGCTGCTCTGAACAACTGTCATGTTGAATGACAGTTTGCATCATTCTGTATTGTTAAAACTTTATGGGAATGAAGAGCCTCAACAGCTGCCTTTTTTGTCTGTTTTTTGTTCTTAATAGTGTATGCTTCACAAGGGAAATCCATGAAAGCTATTGGAATGACAATTTTAAAAATGGTGATTGACTGACTTTGGTCATTCCTAGTCCCATATAGTGTATAAGTTACCAAAGGGTGTTAGATTTATAAGATTTGCTGTATAAATTGAAGTAGATGGAAGCTAGAAAGCTGAGGGTCCAAGAACAGGGAGAGGTTAGACTATAGATCTTTGACCAAGAGGTAGTTGGCTGGAAGAGTGGAGCAAAGATGGGAGACCACAGCCTTCCTCCACCCCACCAATTGGCTTCCTAGCAAAATAGCAAAAGCCCATTTTCTAAATGGCAAGCTTTAAGTGTGGCACTGTCCAGTGGTAAGCATGATGAGCAACCAAGCTTCCTCCCAACTTAGAGGCTGGAGATGTGGGTGAAGATTCTTCAGCACAAATGCATACCCTGCTAGTTTTTCCTGTTCCAAGCCGAGACAGAGAGCATTGGATTAAGCAGTTTGAAGGCACTGAGGCAGTAGAGTCCAATGGCCTGCACTCCCCCCCCCCACCAAAAAAATTGGCCTTCCCCAAATTAAATACCCTGGCGGTAAGGTCTTGACAGGTGGGGAGGCCTGGCAATTGCACTTTTTGGCATGTTCAGCAAGGCCAACTTGTAGACCTCCTAGATGGACAGCTCTCAAGCAATAAGTAGCTTCTAGAAGGCAAAATGTGGCCTGTGGGTCTATAGTTGCTGCGTAGAACAAATACATACCCTATACTTACGAAATACAGCCTTATTGTATGGGCCAAAAGTAAGGAGTCTGTGATTGGGGTGGAGGATGTTGCCTGCTGTGGTGCACTACTAGGACTCAAAATTTGCTGGATGTCTTTGGCATGGAGCCAACCTCTGATTCAGCTGAGCCTGTGCTTAGCCCTTCTGAAAAAGGTGCAAACTTACTCCTCTCTATTTCTGTGTATAGCTGAGAGAGTTTAATAACTATTGCTGTTTTCTTTATGCAACATGAAATCTTACTTTTCCAAGCAGATTTTTACCGTCTCCCTCTCCCTCCTCTTTTAATAATTTCAGATAGATGCCTCATGCCTTACATGGGAAGGACAACAATTTCAGGGCAAAGCAGCTATTGTTGAAAAACTCTCAGTAAGTTCCTGTGCTCTTCATTGCCGGACATTTCTGTTCAGCTCAGAATTCTTTTTGAAAGATTTGCGTTTTGGTGCAGGCCAAGTTCTGGTGTTACTTCTGTTGTATTATTTATAGGAAGCAGGTTTAGACTGCACCCTTTTGTATTTCTAATCTGCCTGTCTGAAATTGTACTGATTTCAGTTCCAGAAATGTAAAGCACAGTTAACTTAGGAAGTAAGTCCCATTGGACTCAGTGATAGTGAGGATGAAAAAACACACCCTTAGATTTATATAGTGTACTTGAATGTTCAAAGTGCTTCACATGCATTATTTTGTTCTAGTGCTAACTCAGTAAAGTGGTTCAGTTTTATTATCTCCAGACTGCAGATGAAGTCTGAGGAGGTGTGTCTAGCCTAAGGCTATCTCTTGAGTTCCAAGCAGATGAAGGCCCAGGGCATCCTGATTGGTGGCTCAGTCTGTTAGCCACCTAGCTATACAAAACCTTATTTGCATGTGTTCCAGACAGCACAGTTGCATCCTCTTTCATCGTGGTTGCAGTCTATATAAAGCAGGGGTGGTGAACCTGTAGCCCTCCAGATGCTTGTAAAGATGGTTTTAAGTTTTTAAGTATACAACAACAATAAGTGATTATACAGTGTCTTTTATTTTGCACACATGTCTATATTGTATACTGAGAGCAGATACAGCCTTGCAACAGTTTCTGGGATTATAACATGCTAATTGTCTCAGGATAAAGCTTCTCCTAAGTGAGAGGCAATGGTAGTCTCTGGCAACCATCTACATGTTGCTGAATGCCTGTTGGCCTCAGTCAGCATGATAATGAACAACCAGACTTATTATCTATAACATCTGGAGGCTACAGGTTCTCTTTCCTTGTTTTGTGTGTACTCTGTCCAGAATGAGAACAGCAATGGAGCTCAAAAGAAACACCCTTTGGAATAGGTGAGTTTCTCCTTAACAGGGCTGAATTCAGAGGTCCACAATTTTTGCCTAATCTTAATAGACCAAAAAATATGACTGCACTTTCCTATGTTGTTGATTTCACATGACACTCTATACAAGGTCTGGAATAATTCCTTGCTCCCCTCCCCAGCTCCAAGTTTAGAGCTGGAAATAAGGTGGGAGGGTGGCTTGTTGGCTGTGCAGCTTAAGTGCAGCAGCAGCAGCTTAAACACACATCAGCTTCCCTTGGATCAGGGGAGGGAGGAGGTGGGAATCACCATGAAACTGCTAGTACAATTACTGCCTCGCAGCTGCAAGGTTGGGAGGAATTGCTTACAAGAAAGCAGCAACATGCTTACCATGATGACCAAAAATGTGGGAGCCTGGCTTGACCTTTCACATGTTGTTTTAAACAAAAAACTGGTCAGCGATTGAATGAATACATTTTAGGGTGCTTGCATTTTCAGAATTCAACACCTAAGAACCTGGCTTGGTGCCACAGATTGCTTCACAGATGAGATTAACCATAAAAATTTTAAGCAAAACTTTACATTTTTTTCTCTTTCTGCTTGCAGAGCCTTCCCTTTCAGAAAATACAGCACAGTATCACAGCGCAAGACCATCAGCCCACGCCTGACAGCTGTATACTCAGTATGGTAGTTGGGCAGCTTAAGGTAAGTGCTTTTTTCAACTTTTGGTCCTGTGAAAGGAATAGTTGGAGTCCAATTTCAGAACCGGTTCAGGGTTTAGCCACTGCAAGTGAGTTTGGGCTCACATGTTCTCTGCCTCCCTCACCCCCACTCTATGGTTTGCTCAAACCAAGGAGGGAGAGAATTAGAGCACAAAGAGGAGAGGGGGAGTAGGTGTGTTTGAGCCCAAAGCCTGTTCATGACTGCCAAACCACAGTTTGACAATTACATCTGAAACAGGTCTAATCCATTAGAGCAGGTTGTTCTAGCACTGCAAGTGAACAGACCTACTTTTGCTTGGGTCATGGAAGCTGAATGACCAGGGCTCTTTCTCAGAGGGGTCCCCGTCCCTCCCCTCTAATACAGTGGTACCTTGGTTCTCAAACTTAATCTGTTGCAGGAGTCTGTTCGACTCCTGAAACCATGCGAAAACCAAGGCACGACGTCTGATTGGCTGCAGAAGTTTCCTGCACTCAAGTGGAAGCTGCGTTGGACATTCGGCTTCTGGAAAACGTTCGCAAACTGGAACACTTACTTCTGGGTTTGCAGCGTTTGGGAGCCGATTCAAGAACAAAGGTACCACTGTATGTTGCATTGTCTTTGTAAACGTTAAATACTCCTATGTCTTGTTTTGACTGATGTGGGTGTAAAGGCCTTCATGCTACCAGTTGGAGGGGAGGAACCAAATGAGTCACCAAGTTTGTTACAACTGATGGAAAGGAGCCGGGGCCTTAACCAACACATAGCATTGTTCCCTCTCTGACAGAGGAGCTTAAACAAAAATCTCTAGGTGGAGCTGTTGTTAAAGAAGCTTGTTATCTTGTGCTGCCTTGGAAACTGAAATACACCTGTGAGCGGGCAGGGTTGTGAGGCTATTCTCTGAAAACTTAGACTTTCAGTTGGACAACTTTAAAGAAAACTGTCTGGCAACACTGAACTTGGAATGTTGGTCACAAGGACTTTGGTAAGCACTGCGTCACACAGCAAAGGTGTGACACACAGCCCATCGGAAGGAGGCACAAAGAACTTTTCCGTCTCTGGGCCTGTGTTAAGTGCATATGGACACACTTTGCCCCACATGTAATCCAGCTTCAAAATACTTTTACTTCGTAATACCTGCTAGGAATGTAAAAACAACAAAAGAATATTGTAGCAGTTCAAAGGCTAATATATTGTGGCAAAAGCTTTCACGGGCTGTAGCTCATGACAGCTCACACCATTATTCTTCAGCTGGTGGGTTAGGACCCACTACTGGATCATAGCCTGGTCCAAGGTGGGTTGCAACAGCAGTACCACCGCATGCAGCTATATGGAAAAAGATTGAGAAATGGGTCCCCAAATACATGCTTGGAGTTAAAGGTGGGTCCTGAGTCTGTCTTATGCTATAATAAATTAGTTTGTCTCTTAAGATGCTGCTACAAGACTTTGCTGCAACAGCCCTTTAGAAATTGCTACGAGTTTAACTTTACTGCAAGAGTTGAAGAGAAGCCTGCAAAAGTGGCATAAAAAAAACAAGGGGTGCTGTTGTTTTTTCAGGCATGTCCAAAGTCCGTTTCAGGGGCCTCCTAATCTGGACCTCCAGTCGGTTTAATTCGGCCCCAGTTTATTTCCTGGGGTAAAATCCTTAAAAACCCTCACGGCCTTTCACTTCATCAAATCTGGCCCTCTTCGAAAAAAGTTTGGACACCACTGTCCTAGATACTGATACACAGTCAGCTCTAGTCTGAAACAAGTTCAACGCATGTAGAGTTTGTGTCCTTGTAGAGAGAGTCCTATGCAGAAGGGATCCACTTCAAACTGATGTTTGTGTGATGTCTGAGAAGTATGGCTGACATGAGTGTCAGCATCTAGGCTAGCCCACCCAAGAACGAGAGCCCGTTTACAGGTTTTCAAGCCAACATGTGAAGCAGTAATCTAAAAGAATGCACATCTTCTTGTTATATACAGAGGCTATGTAAAAGGATTAATGTACGGATGGGGTGATTTTTTATCATAGAAGATAAAGCCTATATACTTTTTTCCTGAATGCTGTTTCAGAAGCGATGCAAGGAGAAAGGGCTTCACTTCTATGTCTTGCCAGAAATGAATCATGTGCATCTTCCCGGGCACTTTTAGGCAGAATGGGAAAGTGCAGATCAGTGGTGCTTCCTATATCTTCTGCATGTTGCCCTGTCCAAAAGAGTAGTCAGTGTGATATCACTAGTATTCATTATCAGTGCATACTTGTTGCATCACTTGGCAGATGAAGGCATTTAGGAAGATAGATTCTGGAAAGAAGAAAGTTAATCTCTATCTAAACATAAAGATTACTTAGTGTAGCTTTATAGACAAACACCTGTTTTCTAGTAAGTTTTATGCTAACCTTTCAGAGTTTACTTGGCATCTTCATACTCGTAATAAAATTGAAAGGGCCCAAACTCCATGGTAAAGCAAGTATTTTGTATGCAGAAGGTTCTAGGTTCAGCCAATAACACCTGCTATTCAAATGATTGCATGTAGAAGGGATGGGAAAGACCTCAGAGGTGCTGCAAATTGGAATTGACAGTGCAAGGCTGGGTGGAAAAATAGTTTGACTGTATAAGGCAGCTTCATCTGTTCAAAGCTTCACAGATAAGCAACTTTAGTTTGCAGGCTTTTAGTTCATGGTTTGCATGTGGCTTATTGTAAGCTATTGGAAGATTTATTGTTGCGAATGAAATTATATGAATTACCCATTACAAAAACCTCCAGGAAAAAAGTTAATGTAGTCCCTTTAATGTGGACTGAAATTATCTTACTAATTTTTAAGCTTGTCCTTATTGTACTGCTCCTGAGTAATTGGCAGCAGTAGAGGTACCTGTTGCATGCCTGGAACATTCTTGCTATACACTCATAATGGAATCCTGCAAGGAGACTGGCATTCTGTATCTACAGAGCCTATCACTTTAGTAATGGTTTCTCTCCTGTTCTGCTCAGGCAGATGATGACCAAATTCTAGGTTTCCATCAGACCTTTTTGTTGAAAAGCTTACAAGGTGCGTGGGTGTGCACCAATGAAGTCTTCAGGCTAGCACTCCACAATGTTTAGCCTCTGGCCGCCTTCTACCTCTGATCTTCACAGTCCTCACTGAGTAAGAAGCACACTGCTTGCTCCTGTATCCTAGTTGAACTTGCAGTCTGAACAGCATGGACATTGCTTGTGTGTTCTTAAAGCAGGGTTGAAGAATGAGAATCCTGCTCATCTCAGGGTTGTGGCTTTTGAATTGAGCAAATGCAGTTTTCCACTTGGAACCAGCTGCTGCAGAATTAATTTAGCATAACTTTTTATGCCAGTCAGTTGCTTGCCTAACATCCTAGATCTAGCATTGCTTAGAAATCTAGGACATCTGCGTGGCACACAATGAACACTCACATTGTTGTGTTTGGAGTTGTCTGAGCTAGAGCCTGTATGTATATCTGTGCAAGATTCCTCTTAGATCAGGAAAATGCCCTTAAGCCAAGGTCAGGTTACACTTTAAAGCACCACAAATGTGCAGCTCATAAACACAGTTGGGTCTGGGCTTCAGGACGTTTACAGTTTAAATAACAAGAGTGTTGGAGGAGATGGGAAAGGGAAATGGCAAAGAATGGGTGAGCAAATGTATTTATTTTAGGTTTTGTTTCAGTTAGGGAAAAGAATTAAGACAAAGGCTTCACAGAAAAAGTGGGGTTTTAAGAAGGATTTGGCAGGTGTTTTTAAACTGTAGCAGTAAGAATGGCTCTTGGTATGTACAGCATGGGTCTGTGAGGCCTCTACATTTACCTGATTTGGTTGCTAATAATCAGAGGGAGAAACAAATGTCGGGGATATGCAAAAGTACTTTCTTTTTAGGAAGCATTTATATATGTCTCTTCTGTGGCACTCTGAAGCCACTTTTGCCCACTTGTTTCAGCTTCAGTGGAGATTGTGTGTGTGGATGGCATGGACAGGTATGCATTTAGAATCTAGATCTGGTTATATTTCTTTTTGAGTGCAGAGTGCATTTTTAGATTTGGAGCCAATCTGCTGAGTACAGCCATCTTTTGGATAAGGTGACAGTCAAAGCACAGGTCATAGTTCTAGCTATTCAAAATATTTGACATGTAGGTTTGCTTCATCCCTGGCAACAGCAAGAACAGGGAAGAGGCAGAGTAGGCACTTAAGAGCAGTGTGCTGGTGCACACAGGTAGTTTGCATTAAACCATGGGCATAGCTAGGGGGAGCAGGGGCACAACAAGTAAATAAATGAAAAATACTTAAGTGCCCAATTGCAACACAGATAGCTCACTTCTGCCCCCCGGCAATAATGCTTGCCTCCCCTTAAAATAAATCCTGGCTACGCCCATGCATTAAACCATAGTTTATTCTAAACTATGAACAAACTAGCTCACAGTTAACTGCTCCATGGAATTTTGCAGAAAAATTATATGGAGCTGAAATGCAACATTATATGTACTGGTATATATTCTAGAAGATGTGAACAAGTCAATAATTGCCAGCCTTTCCCCACTGAATGTCACTGTAATGGCTTTATTCCTCCTATTTGAAGGGATTCATTCTTATGCCAAATATATTAGTGATTGTTATAAGGACATGGCATTTTTCAAATTTTTGACCACCACTCACCATCCCATTTTTTTTTTTTTTTTTGCCCTATCTTTTTGTACATTCTAAACCTTATGCCTATTTTGTTGGCTTTAGTAGGACTTAACCAGGAACTCTCAAACACACTACTACCTCCTCGAATTGTTGTTAAGGGGTTGTATTGATTCTCAAGAAGCTTATAATTCTCAACTTCCATAAGCATAAACATTATCTGTAGTGCAGCAGTAATTGCTGAAATGGTAATGGATCATCTCCATGTTTCTACTGCTCTTTGAGTATTGTCCATGCCATTGTAATTTTGCATCATTAAGACTCAAAAATGCATGTCAGAATCTTGCCTACCTTAATTCGTTAGCACAGGGATGACATGATAAATCTGAAAGCTGAATGTTGGTGCAGACAGGAGAAGTATGCATGACAGCATTTGGCACCAGCTGCAGGAATTTGCCTTGTTAGACATTTGCTGTAGTGGAGAATTTCTAAAATTTATTTTTATTTTGTCTTCACAGGCCGATGAAGATCCTATTATGGGATTCCACCAGATATTTCTATTAAAGAACATCAATGATGCTTGGGTTTGCACCAATGACATGTTCAGGCTAGCATTGCACAACTTTGGTTGAGACAGCATCCCTGAGGCACCTGTACTTTTCTTTTCTCCTCTCCTCCTTACAGATATTAATCACATTCATGGAACATTCCAAATATCATACACAAACCTGCAACACCACGGCAAGCAAGCAAGACCTGCGACATGCCCTTCTGAAGAGTTTATGTTGTGTCACTAGAAGAGTTCCTTGTGCATGATGTTTGGAAGTTAGACTTAGCTGCATTTGACAAGGGAAATGTGTGTTTTTACCAGCATGCCTCGGGAAGCATCCGTAATGCAAAAGGTTGTGTTTCTGTACTGACAAGTTTCTCTAATAGCCCAAAGAAGCAAAAGGAAAGGAAAGAACGGCAGCCTGAATCCAGCTGAGATACTGATTTTTTTTTTTTTGTTCAGATGTTTCAGTGCTACATTATACAATAAAACCATGAAATTTTCTTAACAGTTTACGTTGTTGGATGTTCACTATGTAACTAGATTCTTGCATCTTCAGCTATACATCTGAATACCTAGCCTGGAAACGCACGACTTGGCAGAACTTTGAAGTTCTTAACGTCTCCATAGCTCTTTTGTAGTACATTTTTGCCATTGTTTAAGGCTTAACAAATGCTCCATATACCTGAAAGTTGAGACATTTCCTTCCCCTGAAAGTCGAAATATGGATTTATATTAATTACTTACGTGCAAAGCAGATCATTACACTGAGCATCAATCATTTTATTCAGTCCTTCTTACAGAAATAGATGGAAGACTATGCATAAAAACAGCAATGTAGAATGTACTTTTTCCAGGCTTCTTTCTCTACACTAAGTTCACAAGATTTAGCATATTCATACCATTTGCTTTTCCTCTAGTGTTCAAGACATGGGTCTGTATATCATCATGAATTGTTTAGAGAGTTTTGCCCTTTCAGGACAGCCATTTTAAAGCAACTATAACTTTAGCCTAGTACAATCACACTACTTTTTACGTTTGCCTGTGGCTTGCTTTGGATAATGTCCTGAATTATCGTAGTATTGTTACTGAAGTAAGCAGCACCCACATGCCACCAATAGCAGTGTTTCAGTAATTAAATAGTACCAGTGCTACTAAACTGCTAAGAAAATTCCAAATACATTTTCTCTGCTGATTTGCTGCAACAACATAGTGGTGGAGACAACACATATTTTCAAAATATCCTTATAGGATTTTTATTAATGAGCAGGTGAGGTGAGCAGACTTGCATCCATGGGCCTTTCCTAAAGTTTAACTGAGCTATTTCCAAATTGTGCTGGGCACTTGACCTGATACTTGTTTAGTTTCATATGTCAATGAGTAGGAGGAACAGTAAGTGTGTTTTTCTCAACTATGGAAAAAGATCTCTTGAAGAAATGGATTTGCTATCACATCTACTGAGAGGTGGCTGTAGTCTGCACCAAATCAATATAAAAACCAAGGCAAGGAAGGAATGCATTTCCAAGCATATCCTGAAATAAAGCTAGATTTCTAATCCCCCCTGGATGGTTTACAAAAGTCCATTTCAGCTTCGCTCTTGTTTGGATTCCTTGCTCTGATCATTCTACTTCACCCACTCTCTTTGTGCTTTCATTTTCCTACACAGAAGTGATCTAAAGGACTGTCACTGTCCCTGGCAAGCCAATGCTTTGGGGGCGACTACAGCTGCCGCTTACAGTCCTTGAGGTGTAGTTCCATAGACATCACTTCATTGCAAGGATTTTGGTTAACATTAGCCAGTTACATGAATTTAAAATGTGCTTGTGGAAGAGGGCTTAGGCTGGCATCCATGCCGTAATGCATGTGTACAGGTTTAGTTTGCAGAAGGCCCAATGATGTGTAGAACTTAGTGCCAAGTTTGCTTAGAACTTCACCCTTCAAATCAGGTGATCAGGCAACTATTGGGAAACGGTTGTCTCTGTATCTAAATAAGATGAGGCAATTCCAGATAGCCTCATTTTAAATTTAGCACACCAGATGAAAATCTTTGGGTGAGGTCATCATAGGTACCATGTTTTGAGTTGGATGTTGTATAGGTCTTGGTGAGAGCTTTGCTTAATAGCCATATGAAAACAAAATGCCTTATAAAACTTCATGAGAATGTCTTTCACAGGCAACATTTTGTTGGAAGGGGGGCATTACTCTTTGGCCAAGCTAATGAGGAATGTTTATTATCATCCATAAGAGAAGAGTGACTGTTTCCCAATATCTTGTGTCACCTTCACAACATTAGCTTATGGCATTTTATTAAAAATTGGCTTGCCCTTTGAGAAAATGTTAAAGTCAGTAGGTAGAGGCTGCTCAGAAGGGCAATAAAAAGCTGTGTTCTCCAACCCAATTTGAAGGAGAAATCCATCCTTCCTATCATCCCTTAATGGAAACTGCCTTGTAATCATTTGTTTTCAGGGCAGAAAACATCCTTAGGATATTATAAACTGCTACAAGAAGGTATATGATAGAAAGCCTGATCTAGGATTCTAGATTATGTGTAAGGAGATGAAAGCTGTTAAACTGCTCATTCTGAAAATAGTGTAAATTCTTTCATAAAACTGCTAAGTGCTACTTTGCTTTGGGGCAATACATAGAGCAGACCTGTGCAACTACCAAAGCACAGCTCATCAGCCACATACCATGGCTTGCCACATGCTCCATAAGTGTATTTTTGCAGTTCTAGGCCAGCACCCAAAACAGCAGGGTTTGGATCCAGTCAATATTGTGGTGGGGTTCTCCTTTTTGTGAGGGGTATACAAAAGAAGGCACTGAGAATTCGCTTCTATACAAAACTTGTCATCAGTTGACAGTAGAAACATCATGTTCCGAAAACTGCAGCAGCTTACATACTGCTTTATAGCAGATGCTTGATGTACACAGGGAGAAAAACACTATTTGTAGAAATGCAGAATTTCAATTGCAGACCAGCACTGGCTTTGCCAATAAATAAGCTGTACTTATGTGATGTAATACTACCTACCTATACCATATCTACTGTATAATCTTGACTTATTAAGATTGTACCAGCAGCAAATGTTTAAATAATGGCTCTTTAAGGTTAAGACTAGAAACCAGAAAAAGTGAGGAAGTGTTGTGTGCTGTCTTGCTTCATGAGGCAGCATAAGAATAGGGGGCCAGCATAACTCATCTGTGTTTAGATTGTTGTGTGAGGACACCTCTCATCTCTGAAATAATTTCCCTGTTGTCTAGTGATAAAAGGGAAGGGGCAGCACTTTATGTGAACAAGCCTAGTATTGTCACCATTTGTTTAATAGTGGCAGCCCCTTTTCCTTCCCATGTAATTCCCATGCCCCACCCACCCTGGAGAGGACTTTATGCTCAGCCCCAAAGAGAATAGTTATCCTGACCACTTAGTGAATTCTGAAAGAACAAAATGTGTGATAACATGCCAACTTGTAGACTAGCTTTTCCCAACATAGTGCCCTTCATTTCTCTGGACTGTAACTCCCATCATCAGTGATTCTGGCTGGGGCTGATAAGAGGGCAATAAGCTCGCGAAGGGTAAACTTTCTGTTTTGCTATTGATGTGCGGTCTACAGATAATGGAGAATACATGAAATGTGAGGCAAGCATACTTGCCTTTTTAGGTTATTAAGGCAAATTTTCATGTTACTTACACTGCAGTGCACAATATGGGGATAACTACATCGTCCTATGCAATCCTTTGCGGTCCATGTATGTGTTCATCATGTGTTATAAAATTTATTTTATTTAAGATATATATCTCTCCAGCCAAAAAGGGATGCCAAAGTGGCTTACAAATGTCAATCATAAGACAGTCCTTCCCTTCAGGCTTACAATCTAAAATGCATGACATTCAAGGGAAAGGAACTGAGGAGGAAAGAAAAGAACTCGGGCATTATTTCTGGTTGTGAATTGTCTATTGCAATGATGTTGCAAAGGTTTTGAACCAGAACAAACCAAAGGTTAGTGGAGGCACAGCCTGAAAGGTATTACCACCTTAGATGTGGTTTGTGGATTTGGGGAACAATAGCAACACTAGTGCATTTCTAGGCTTGGTATCCCAGGAAAGCTTTTCCATTTAGAAATCTAGTGTAATTTTCCTTGTAGGAGGTGGGTAGGGATAAAGGAAAGTTGCTGTTCTTGACAGAATAATTTTGTATGTAGATAAGAAGCTTCTAGCATTGCCTCTATTCTGATTGGCAGCAATTCTTCCAGATTGTGATCGAGGATTTTCCAGGTTTTACTACTCAAGAGTCTTTTACCTAAATATGCAAAGCATTGATCCTACGGCCTAATGCATGCAAAGCAAATGTTCTAGGTCAAACAAGCCTGATATGGAACCTTAAAACAACAATGTTGGGAAATATAAAATATTATTTTCAGTGCTTTGTGCAGAACTTGCCTTAATATGTCTTGTGGGTTGGGGGGGGGATTAACAGGCTATTGTACATGTTCATGCAAAACAATAAGGAAATGAGAGGGATGGTGAAACTACTTCTAATGCCATAAAGTCAAACATTTTCAAGTAATTTATCAAGAACAGTGGACAAGTTATATACAGCAGCTGCTGGCAGTATTTCATTTTCTGTATGCTACAGGCTATTCTCTATGTTAATAGGGTTGGTGTGTTTTTAAATTGACAGAGGCTCTGTGTAACAGGCCAAAGTCAACAGACAAAGGCAGTGCTGAAAATGATGGTACAGAAGCTGTTCCTACAGCTTTGTCTGCTTGCCATGCAGGGTGTTTATTAAAATTCTATACAGTACTGCCCTTCACCCGAGGATCACAGGGGGGTTTACAATATAAAAATACAAACATACATAATAAATGAACATATAAAAACAATACCCCCCACCTACCCACAGTTTAAAAGGCTACAGGTTGTACGTGCGAGGAGGAGCCCTCTTCCCGGCCCTCGTTCTCCTTGCTGCGCGTTCCCGCCTGCTTCGTACACCATCTGTATTTATTCCCTGCTGGGAGAGGCGGAACCCGGACGTCTGGATACCATTTGCAGGGGGGAAGAAAAGCAATGACCGGACCGGAAGCGGAAGTGGGGGCGGAGAAGCGGGGTTTGGCCTGCCCGGGCGGTGGAAGCCGCTGTAGCTGTGGTACTGCTGGCGGACTTGGCGGGGCCCAATGGCCTCCGCGAGCATCGATATCGAGGACGCGACTCAGCATCTCCGAGACATCCTCAAGCTGGATCGGCCGAGCGGTGAGGCTCTCGGGCCGGGACCCTAAAAAGGAGGCGGGGGGTTTTCCTTGGAAGCAGCTCCTTTGGGGAGTGAGTGGCTGAAATGAGGCTCGTGGTCTCGGGCGGCTGTGCTCCCCTTTGCTCAGCCCATCCCGCGTGAGCGGGAAGGCGCCAGCGGCGCTGGCAGGAGAACGGGAGGCGACGGGCGGGAGAAGAGCCCAGGGGGTCGCGATCCTATATACACGCTTATTTGGGAGTAAACCCGACGGAGCATGATGGGATTTGTTGTCTGGTTGTGCCGGGTTACGGTAGGGGGTTGCAATCCTGCGTCTACTTGTTTGGAAGTGAGCCTCCTTGAGCACAGTGGAGACCTACTTCTGAGTAGCCAGAACTCAAGGATGGGGCTTCCCGTTTGGGGCCAAAAAGTCCCATCTGACTAAAAAGGTCCTCTGCAACTGGGGCTCCTGCATCAGTACTTTCTGCTCTTTTTGGCGGAGTGTGGTGCTCAGCTTTCTTTCAAACGTGGCTGCCTCTTTCTACCCCACCCCCTTCATGTTCTGCTTCTGCCTCGCCCCCTTCTTTAATGGAGCAGGCACTTGGTTTGACTTTGACTGCTTGTTTTTTCAAAGGCCATTTCCCCCTGCAGCTTAAGCCTGCAGCCCAGAGTCTGGTGTCATATATCTGCAGATGCTTGTGAAGGCACTCTAGGCAAGGTGTGGTTGGCCAGGCCGCTCAAGCTGGCGCTGAGAATGAACAACCAGCGATTCAGTACTCTTATTCTATGGCTCTTTAACAAATACTGGATGACTTGACCTTTCCTTAATGTACGTTCTTTGCTTTCTTTGTTTTTGTAGTCATATTCCGGTTGCAATTCTCTGTATTAATAGTTGCTTTTGCTACATTTCTCAAGTTGGAAGGAGGACTGAGCAATAGTGTTGTCAGATCTAAACCCTATTTTACGACTTGGTAGGATCTTGTAGGGCCAGAAAAAAATGGTGGCCTTAGCTGACTTACCAAATCAGGAGTTAGCCACTCCTGCTGTAGATCATAACATTTTTGTATACTGAACATATATCTGGTATGCCTGGTCTCCCACTCCTATGTCTTGTTTTTTTTCTACCCAGCTGCATTCAGAATTTTTTTTGGAGGGGGCACAGTTAGTTGTGGTACTCCACAAGTTGTGTTTCTCAACAACTACATGAAGGTGCTGGGAAATATTATCAGGGCTTTGGAGTTGGATATAATTAACAAGAAGGTGACACCCAGGTTTCTAGTTCATTACGTAAGTTTCCAGCAATGGCTGCCTCAGATCTGAACAGTGTGAGGAGGCCACAGGCAAGTGGATGATATAAACAAAACACTTGAGATTGAATCCAGACAAGGCAAAGATGAAGGTAGGGTTAAGACTGTGGCTCATGCCAGAGTCATGCCTGAGCAGCTTCCTTACCTATCCAGAGGGAGGTCTGGGCAGTGCTCCAGGATGTATCCAGCGCTGGACATGACAAGGCAGCCAAATCAAATAGTGCCCTTGCTGAGACACTATCTCCCCACCGATAGGTGGTCTACCTGGTTAGTATTGTGGTAAGAATGATGTGCGGATGGAGTGATGGACAAAGTTGAGTGAGTAGCTTTCTAGTTGTGGAATGTTCATAAATTTGGAAATATCTGCAGTGCAGAGTATGGGAGAGGTTTGTCTTTAAAGGGATAGTTTGGAATGCACCTGTTGCTTTAGTAAAGTGTGTCTAATTAGCATGCTGTGCTGTACGTTATTTGAGGAGGAAATCACAACATTTCTGCCTTGGAAACTGCATTAGCCTCATAAGTCATGAACAAGAACATTGGTGTATGGGGGCAATGTTGTCTTTCTCCATTGGTGTAAAAACAGCTGAATGGCTAGTATGAATATGATATACCTATCTGCACATATTATAATACTAATACAGTATACTTAGGTTTTTTCTTTTGCTTTTCTTCTTTTTTTTTTCTTTTCTTCTTTTTGTAAGGATTAAAAGCAATAAATATTATTATTTTTAAAAAATAGGTTCAGGATGCATCCTAGATTTTTATCTGAACTTCTCCTGTGCCAGCCAGATCCCTCCCTTTTTGTCTTTTGTGAGATACAGTTTCCATGGTGCTTGCAGCAGTAACCATTTCATGTGAGCAGCATACTGTGCCTGTTGACATTTCCTGCCATAACCTCACCCAGCTCTGTTGGGCTAAATGGTGGCGTTTAGTTCCTACTGTGCTGCATGTATATTCAGCTTTTGAGCAAAGGCTCTGCTGTAAAGTATTCACCAATCTCTTAATTATTTGTAGGAAGGACTTACTATATTCAGATCACTGACATATCCCAGGGCAGAGTGTGGATTGATTGCAGAATTACTGGGGGTGGAGGGCAATGATATGGATATTAACTCAATTTGCAGTAGGCAATTTTTTTATTCTAGTGGAAAATAGGAAATGCCTTTGCTACTATTACTTTCCTTTCCTTGAACTTGCTCTGGATTTTCATTCCTCCAGTAGGCGTTATCTTTGTTATTCAACCGTCCCTGTAACCACAAGAAACCATGTGAAACCAAGTGAAATGAAAGCGAAAGTTGATTCTTAGTATTCTGTGTGATTCACTGATCAGCATAGGAATATATAGACATCGTTCACTGCTGTTCACTGCTTTATACCAAGCCAGATCATTGATCCATCTCACTCAGTTTTGAGTCTACCCAAATTGGCAGCTGCTTTCCAGTCAGACTTCAGGCAGGATCCTCAATTGAGAATCTTTCCCAGCCCTACCTGAAGATGCAAGGAATTGAACCTGGGACCATTCGCATGCGAAGCATGTGCTCTGCCCCTGAGCTTATGACCATAGGCATGTACATTTTCATACAAGGCTGGGACCCCATTTTCACGGAGGGTCCTGTGTTCTGGTTGGGTGGAACTTACATCGTATGTGAGGCAGGCAGCTGACAACGGCCAGCTCTGCCTTTCCTCAACATGCCTTCTGTGTTTCCTCAGATTATGGCTTGGCAAGGGGGGGGGACTTGGCCTGAGGAGGGCAGAGAGGGAACTTTCCCCCTGTGGTCCATTCACTGTCTGTACAGAACTAACCATTGTGTGCTCTGCCTACGTGCCACCCACCCACCTTTCCTCTTCTCACGGTGTTACTTTATGGCATTGAGCCATGCTGCACTCTAGTATGAAACTAGCATTAGCCATCAGTTAAGGGGACTGGGTAGGAATTTTACCCAGGATCATCAGCTGGCTTCTCTGGCCCTGGGTTTTTGGATTCTTCACAATAATCCCCTGGCTCAAGA
Source organism: Podarcis pityusensis (assembly GCF_964106645.2). Lineage (NCBI taxonomy): Eukaryota > Metazoa > Chordata > Lepidosauria > Squamata > Lacertidae > Podarcis > Podarcis pityusensis. The sequence continues at coordinate 46,498,513 of NC_138033.1, read as the reverse complement.
TGGCTGAAGCTATTGATTTTGACCTTCTAACATCTACCCAGCAGGATTGCTGAGCCCCAACTTCTGACAGCACATGAAACAGTAGAAATAGGTTCTGTCCCATATGTCCTGTTTTGCTACTGGTAAACCTGCCTAAAAAAGTTGTTTTTTGTCTTTTCTCTAATTCCGCGGCCTGTTTGTTTCTAACTCCCTTCCCAGGTCTATTCTAGCCTTCAGGAAAAAACAGAAGTCAGCATCTGGAATTGCAGTTATCCAGAGATTTTTAAGCATCCTGGCAAAATCATATAGCCTCATCAAGAGTTTGGGGACCACCTTTCCCCACACAATCCTCCCCAGTTGAAGCCTAGTCATCAAGTGGTGTTGCTGGCTCCATGCTTACGGCTCATTAGGATAGGCACAGCTAGAAGGCAAACCTTCTCAGTTATGACTTCCAAACTTGGAAACCAGAAGAGAAGCAGGCCACAATTTTCATTTTCCCTGCTCACCCTTCCATTCTCCTCTATTCTCATAGTATGGAGGCTTCTCACTGAACTAGAGTGGTTAGAGGAACTACCTCTCCATTGAGCTTTCATAGCGATTCTAAAACTACGCACAAAGACTATTCTAAAATAGTCTTTGTGTGTAGTTATGTCATCATCCATCATGCTTTTATTGATTAATAATAATAATAATAATTAATAATTCTATACCACCCTTCATCCAAGGATCATAGGGTGGTTTACAATATAAAATCACAAAAATATGTAGTATACTAACAATACCAAAAAACAAACCCCAACACACAGTTTAAAAGGCAATAGTTTGTTTAATTAGCCAAAGGCCTGGGACAGGGGTCTGCAACCTTTATGACAAAAAGAGCCACTTGGACCCGTTTCCGAAGAAAAAAAACCTGGGAGCCGCAAAACTCGTCATTATAAAAATAACTTTTTTGTCACTTTTTTATTATTTCTTTGTTTGACCCCTCAGAATTACTCCTCCTCATAGAAATAAACGTTAAATTAACAAGTTAGCTTTTTTTGTGTGTGTGTTCTTCACTCCCCTTCAAAACAGTGACCAGCGTACATGCCCCCTTTCAATGCAGTGACCAGCGTACATGCCCCTTACAATGTGGCGGGTGGGAAGGTGACGTCGGGACGGTGCGTGACTAATGCACGCACCGCCCCCATGCGACGTCACAGCCAGTACAGTGCCCACCACAGTGGGGAGTGTCGGGGCGCACAATGCGCCTCCTCCCCTCGTTAGTATCCGCCCCGGAGCTGTGGCAAAGGTGTAAAAGAGCCACATGCGGCTCCGGAGCCGCAGGTTGCAGACCCCTGGCCTGGGAGAAGAGGGATATATTTTTGCCTGGTGCCTAAAGATATGTAACACAGGCTCCAGGCAAGTCTTCCTGGAGAGAGCATTCCACCAACAGGGAGCCACTGCAGAAATATCCCCTTCCTGTGTTGGCACACTCTGGACCATGGGTAGGCAAAGTAAGGCCCGGGGGCCGGATCTGGCCCAATCGCCTTTTAAATCTGGCCCACGGATGGTCAGGAAATCAGCATGTTTTTACATGAGTAAAATGCAGCTCTGGGTTATTTGCGGGGCATAGGAATTTGTTCATTTTAAAAAATATATATATAGTCCAGCCCCCCACAAGGTGTGATGGACAGTGGACTGCCCCCCTGCTGAAAAAGTTTGCTAACCCCTGCTCTGGATCTTTCACGAAGGAGGCCTCACAAAGAAAGGCCTCATGAGGATTGCAGATGATGATTATTGGCTCATATGGGGAGAGGCATGTTGGAATTCTGCCTGGGTCAGAGGAATGTGCCACAGCGTAGGCACCGGCAGATATTCCTGTCGACCTCCCCGCGTCTCCACTCTGCTGATAAGCAGGCGAGGTCCGGCGATTCTTCTCAGATGTATGAGAGGAACACACCGTTCTTCCTCTCTCCCCTTTGGTGTCCCCAGGGAGGGGAAAGAAGCAGACAGAAAACTATTTACATCATTTATTTCTGCCTCTTACATCAGTACAGAGAATCATGTCTGCACTCAACAACAGCAAGAAGAAACTCCTCCCAAGTACATCCAGTACGGGTCATATGACACACACACACTGAGCTAACATCCGGTGCTCAGTACAGAATGGACTGCCCCTTTATTCCCATGGCAACAGTCACAAACATCCTGTCTGGCTTTCCAGCCACAAGCAGCTGGCTGAGCTGCTAGAGCCTTTGCTTGCTGCAGCATTGGTGCTTTATGGTAACATACTCCCCCTAAAGTATCAATGTGTGCCGCGAGCAAAGCGTCATCCAGAGAAGAAAACAAACAGTTGTTATATTTATAACATTCCCCTGTTGTTTCAGTTCCACCCTTGGAACTACCCGCCACTGGTTTAACCAATGTACCTCTCTGGTTGTGTGACTTCGCATTACCTTGGTTAACAACTCTCTGTTGTGCCTTTGTCTCTGACTCAGACACAGCTTCAATCTGTCCTTGGTCGTTTACAACAGCAACATATGCAAGGTTAGCAAACTTGGGGTATTGTGGTCCTAAGCTGTTTAAGGCTTTATAGGTCAAAACCAGCACTTTAATTGGGCCCAGAAACTAATCGGCAGCCAGTGCAGTGAGGCCAAGATTTGCGTTATATTCTCAAGCCGTCTTTCCTTGAGTAAAACACTTGCCTTTTTATCGTAGAGGAGAACCACTGATTCAGATTTTCTGTCCTTGGACAGAATATTTTTCATATCTTCTCTAGAACATTACTATCTTGATGGGCTCCTTGTTTCCTGTTTCAGTAGAAAGAGAGAAAGTTTGGCATTTCTTTTGAATGAAACCACTCTCCCATGTTATGTTCTTTTCATCTGGGACAGGGGACCATCAAAGGGAGACTATGGTTCAGAAACTTTCATGACCCTTTAAATGGCTGCATAAATGTGAACATTGGCTCTGTCCCCCCCCCCCCCCATTTAGGTTCAGTCAACGAAAACCAGAGATCATCCACTTCATACAATGGAGACCTGAATGGTTTGCTGGTGCCAGACCCCATAGCATCTGGAGATGGAGCTTCCTTGACGAAGCCAGTACCCCAAGCAGTTTCTCTGGGAGCACTTCAGGAGAAGCAAGTCATGTAGGTATCTTGGTGGGAGAAAGTGGAGAGCTTGTCATGGGTCTGCTAAAAAATTTCAGCTCGGTAATTGCTCCTACAAAGACTGGGCTTCCAGCTTTCTTGATTACTGCTTCAAAGTTGTGTAACATTGTTTGTAGCTTCTGTTCCAGAGAGACTCAAATTTAAGATGGTGTGTTGTCTTCACAGTTGAGGGACTACATTCATACATAGCTTAATGGGGATACATTTTGTACAGTAATGGAGGCTTCATTGACAGTGACTGGGATTGAGGTTTGCAACTTGTGGTTTGCATTGTTTTCTGTCTTGTGTTGCTTCCAGTAAAACACTCATTTCTCCATGCAAGATCATTTGCAGCAGGAAAGACAAGTGGTAAAATTGCTACTTCATAGTAACAGGCATGTTTGTTTTAATTGGGGGCCTTCAGTAGTCTTATCCCTAACTTTTCCCTAGCTCTCCATAACAAAAGCTGTTTGTCCTTGAGGCCTTTTGTTTTGACTACTTCTTCTCCTTTTCTTTTAGCTGCCTCTCTGGAGATGATAGCTCTACGTGTATGGTGATAACCGCTAAAGATGTTGAGATAGTAGCCAGCAGTGACTCTAGCATCACCAGTAAAGCTAGAGGGAGCAACAAGGTAAAAGGGGAAAGATTCATCTGGACAATGTACAAAACCAGTTGGGGCAGCACTTGCCATCTTTTCAAGCGTGTAAAGCAGGGATGGGGAACCTGAGATCTTCCAGATGTCATGGGACTACAACTCTCACCATCTCTTACCATTGGCCATGCTGAATGGAGCTGATGGGAGATGGAGTCCCAACATCTGGAGACCTGGTTCCTCATCCCTGATTTAAGGAGTCAGTGCCTGGATTGCTGGTGAATGAGGCTGAAGAGCGTAATAAGTTGGAGGGGTGGATTGAGTATTGTGGTGCTTCTCTTAGACTTTTTTTAAAAGCAGGCATTCATGCCTCAGCCTTGGAATAGCCTGTTTTCTGTGCTTATTAGCATTCCCCCTAATGTTCAGTGGTGATAGGCCTGGGGAAACCTAAGTGCCATGGGAAGCCTTTGTTCACAAGAAAATGGTTGTGTGAGGTTGGGGATTGAGGCACTAGCTTCAAACTGCTGTCTTGGGCTGGTGCAGTTGTAGCGTTTAACCACTTGTTGATATATGAAAAAGTCCTTAAGAATTCCCACATCCCTGAGTTCCTTTCCAGTCACCTTCCTTTCACATGCCATGATTCCCTCCCTGCCTTCTCCTGGTTTATGACAAACTGTAGCTTGCAATTTCATCTGAAACAGTTTCTGCAAACCAGAGAGGGCAGTGGGAATTGTGGTACCTGGGAAGAAGGATTATGGTGTAAGAGCCCAAAGGTCCCTAAAGACTCATTCACATAGTGCCACATAGAGCACATACTTTCCATGCAGAAGGTCTCCAGTTCAGTCCCCAGCATCTCCTGAAGAAGGGAACAGGATTGGTGACTCCTGAACTAGGTGTTGGCTGTTTCCTCTCTCCTCAGCATATATAGATGATATTACAGTTTTATGTTCAGCGATGGATACCTTGTCCCTATTTTGGCAAATGTTGAATTTAATTCCACACTTCAGCTGGTCTTTGTTTTCCTTTTTGCCCTCCAGGTAAAAATCCAGCCAGTGGCCAGGTATGACTGGGAGCAGAAATATTACTATGGTAACCTGATTGCTGTGTCAAATGCCTACCTGGCATATGCCATTAGAGGTGAGGCATCTCCATCAACTTGGTTCTTTTGGCTAGGCTAGGTTTCTTGCAGCGGCCTTGTGTTGGGCTGAGGTCCTCTTGCTTTCCCCACAGCTGTAGAGAGTGCACTGGCATTGCCTAAGCCATCTTAACTGTCATATTCTTGTTGCTGTTCTTTGACAGGTGCCAGCAATGGCTCTGCAATGGTTCGGGTCCTGAGCGTTAGCACGGCAGAGCGAACCCTGCTGAAAGGCTTCACAGGTGGAGTGGCAGACCTGGCTTTTGCTCACCTCAACTCCAACCAGCTCGCTTGCCTGGATGAAGCTGGCAACCTCTTTGTCTGGCGCCTGGCCATGGAGAATGGAAAAATCCAGTATCTTATCTCTCAGTACTGTTCTTCATAGGAGATAGCTGCAGTGTTGTTAGATACTGAGGCAACTTTGTAACTACAAGATAGGAAGTGGGCACTGTTTATTTCTGTATCTTAGGCAGGGAACCTGTGACCTTCCAGATATTGTCATTCTTAGCTACTGACCATGGTGCCTGGGGCTGATGGGTGTTGACAACTGAGAAAATCTGGAAGGCCAAAGTTTCCCCATCCCTGCCTTAAAGAGATGTACTAGTATTTATGTACTAGTATTTATTTCTGCCAGCCAGCATCCAGGCATTATACATATTTTCTTCTTGCAAGTTATCCACTCAGGAAACAAGACTCTGACTCCTTGTATTGTGACTCAAAGGACCCCTTCGGCAGTAACAATTGTAGCTTAATAAACTATAGCTCATTAAGATGAGAATAATAAATTATTACTGTTATTATTATTGTTGTGCTTAAATCACAATTACCCATTACATCCAAACCAGGAAGCTGTGGTTTAATCCTAGTTTACTACCTAGCACAGGGCAGCCCAACTTTTCATACCAAGTGGGCCGCAAAGTACTTCAAAACGGATCCTGCGGGCCACACACTGCATTGTTGCATAGTGGGTGGAGTGAGACCAAAATCTGATGCCCGCATCCCCCACTCAGCCCTCACACTGCCTTCCCAAAGCCCACTATGCAAAGCTCTGTGTTTGTTTCTACTACATCTGGGATAAATCACAAAGCAGTTGATACTACAAAGGAAAGTGATTTGTAGCTGTTCCTTAACTTTGTGATCAGAGAGGAGATCCTGGTAAACATCAAGCGACCTGATGGGACTCCTCTGAACAGCTCCCGGAGGATCATATGGTGTCCCTTCATCCCAGATGAGAACGAGGAGAGCTGTGAGGAAGGCAGTCAGACCCTGGCACTCTTACATGAGGATAGGGTAAGTCTTGATTTTTTTTCTTTCGTAAGGTGGTTGTTCGTATTGAGGTACTAATAAGTTGTAGATAAGGAATTAGAAAGATGCGCCCCATGGTTAGGTAAATTTTCCAGGTTCTTATACATCCATGCACAAAGCACCTCACAGCATGTAAACTGGTACAAGTTTATCAAGTCAGCCTCTGCTTTTATTTAAGTAAGTCTGGCAAGTGTGGTTGTGTTGTGCTATTTTTGGGTGTGGTACTTGAGAGGAATAAACACAGGAGATGGTGCAGAGTTCATGGGAAGATAGTGAATGCAGAGCGAGGTGGTAACTGGAATGGCAGGTGACTTTTATGTTCACTCCTGGCAGAGCTTCAGGATGCAGTTTATGTGCTTCCTTCTTCTCTTCGTTTTGCAGGCAGAGGTTTGGGATCTTGATATAATCCGAGCCAATCATAATTCATGGCCAGTGGAAGTGACCAGCATCAAAGAAGGCTTTATTGTGGTAAAAGGTCACAGCACGGTAAGAGTTCTGCTGCTGTCATTGGTGTCTGTTTCCCGTTACAGAGCTGAGCCATCTGTTACGTATGTTTAATTCCTTAATCCAACAGTTTTCAATATTCTGAAGAGGCCTGTGGCTTTATCCACTTGGTTTATGGGATCAATGGCAAAAGGGTCTGAGTGTGTGAGCTATTAGACCAGAAACAGAGGACCTTTGGCTCTGCAGATTTTGCTGAACTACTACTCCTATCATCCCTGATCATAGACAAGTTTGCTGGGGCTTATTAGACTGTTGCTGAGTTCCTGCTTTTCCCATATGGCAAAGAACAGGCCTTTATGACTGGACAAGTAAAGATGGCATCTTTTTCACCTTTCCATTGTGTGGTTTTGTGACAGTTTTTCCCTCCCCCTCGAAGCACTCTTGTTAAGGTTATGGGTGGAAAACTTCCAGCCTCTTCTTAAGGGGGCTCTTTGTATGGCACAGCTTTATGTCTTGCTTTAACAGCACTGGGGACAAAAGAAGCCTCCTTAAAATGGGAAGTGAGGTGAGAGGGCACAGCGTGATGTTTGAGAGCATGACTGGGTAAGAGTCCTGCTGTGAATGGAAAGGTGCTTGACACTTCACTGATCCAAAGATGCATGAGGTAGTGGGAGAAGTTAAAATAGTCAGAGCCAGAGGGAGTCAGTGCATTGATGGCAGCTGAGCACAAGATGGTGATGGAGGCTGTCACCTGGAGAATACAGAATGAAAAAGTACTGTAACATATATTCCCCCAAATGTCTTAATTTTTTATCAACTTAACATACTGAACACCCGGGAAATCGAAAGTACTTTGGCTCAAATTGGCAATATGTGCTGCTGCTGATATAAAAGTTGATAAGCATTCACTGTATAAAAAGAAAGAAGGAAAGAAACATCAGGTTATTAATGTGATTCACATGTATATCACAACCATGTTGGTTTTTTTCACATGTAACACTAACTCGTAACTTTGCTTTGTTGAACAAACCAGGATGACAGATGAGCAAAGTGACCACAGCTTATTTCACCTTACATTGGTTGCATTTTCTAAACACTTGTGCATCTGTAGCTGGGTCATGGTCTGGGGTGGGGTACCAAAACAAACCAGGATTAAGTTCAGGTGTAATAAGAAGCCATGGTTATTGCAAGCCACGATTCATAAGCCAGTTTTAAACCATGATTACATACAGTATTCTGGTTTCTTGGCCACAAACAAACCACAGTTGACCAGGTTGGGTTCCGGCATACAAGCAAGCACATTTAAGCTAAATAAACCACATCTTAGCATTGGGTGCAAACCAGGTCATTGCTTTGTATTTCATTGAAGTTGTATTGCTGAGTGAAAGCTGATTTTTTTCCCCTGTCTCTGTCTAGCGTCTGAGTGAGGGAGCCCTTTCCCCAGATGGAACTGTCTTGGCCACCGCAAGTCATGATGGCTTTGTCAAATTCTGGCAGATTTACATAGAAGGACAGGATGAACCAAGGTAACTTCAGAAGCTCAGTGTCTCTTGATTTGGTGTGCCTCAAGCCTACTTACATGCCCAGTCCCTTGATCCAAATATAGTCTTAATTTGGCATGACTTTGTTGTTCTACAACAATATTCCTGGTGCTCTCCAGATATTTTGGGTTACAACTCACATCATCCTCTTTCCCATACTGACCATACTGACTGAAATTGTAGTCCAAAGCATCTGACCTCCAAGCTTTATTAAAGTTCTTGTGCTCTATTGTCTGACTGTCCACATGTAAATAATGTTTGGATTCTTGAGAGCAAGTTGCTGCCTAAAGGAGCCATTTCACACCTGCAGTTATGAAGGAGCGGGCTCTCAGTCATCATTTCTTTGATTTCCTACCTAGGTGCCTGCATGAATGGAAGCCTCATGATGGTAGACCTCTCTCCTGCTTGCTGTTCTGTGACAACCATAAAAAACAAGATCCAGAGTAAGACATGATTCTGGTTTTTTTTTTGCTAAGGATGTCCCATTTCCGGTGGGAAGCAGGACTGTATGGAAAAATAAATACATTTGCTCTGTATTTACCCCACAAAGATTCATTGCTATAATAAAGTAACAGGACCCTACAGATCAGTCATTTACAACTTTCTAGTCTAGTTCCTCTATTCCTCCAGGTGTAAGTGCTGGCAAGGAGGAGCCTTTATGTCTGTAAATTTAACTTAAATATTATTTCAGAAGCATTGTGGGATGCAACATAGGCATGCCTTGTAGTGTTACCCTCATTTCTTGAACACTTGTGGCTGGAGTGTCTATGAGCCTGCCATGAACCGGGAACCTAGTCTCTGGCTTCAAATTTGGCATCAGTTCTGGCTGCCTGTTGATCCTTAAGCTTTATTAAGGTTCCTGAGTTCTGTACTCTTTTTAAGATTGTGTAAATTATAGGGAACAAGTTACTGGAAAACGAACTCCCCCTGTGTTTGCAGTAAGAGTAGAGTGTGGCATAATATGACTTAGCACTGCTGCTGTGCCAGAAAATGTTGATATACTTACCTACCTGTCCCTCATTCCCAAGAATAGCATGGAATGAGGAGCAGATGCTGAGTGCCAGTTCTACCCATGTGCCCCGCAGAAAGAACAGCCCCTCTTTCCTCTTCCTTCCCCCTCCTTGCAAGAAGTTAAAAGACAGGGGAGCAGACCCACAGGAGAATGGGTGAATGCTCCCAGCAGCTGATGGTGTGCTTCTGGATTCCCTATGCACACATGAGTACAATTCACATGTCCTGTAGGTCCAGTCTCTGTACCACAATCTTGTAATGCTTTGGTTTCAGCAAAGAGAACCAGCCAGTTAAGAGAGTCTGGTATCTAGTTGTTTTGAGGAGAGGCATCAACTTGAATGAGAGAAAATCTGCCACTTAAGGATTTTCAGAGGCCTGCTGTTCAGACTTTCACCCCTCTACACAATTGGAGAAGGAAAGTAGGGGTGTGCTCATTGGCCCCACCACCTTCATTATGTTCCTGAGGGCTCATAGCTATCTTGACTTCTATGGGTTTTGGCTGAGGTCTTGAAGTGGGGAGCCTTTTCTACTTCTATAGGCACCCCACATGATTTAGGTCCCTGCGTGTTGAGAGTTCTGTATGGCACAGGAAGCCTACATAGATAGAGGAGGCGTCCCATGGCAGAAGTGGAGCCTGAATGTGTGGAGGACTTGGAGAGATGGCCTGTTGGGAACGTGACAGAGCACAGCTAACATCTCCCCACACCCCGACTCCCCACTCACATGGCCGGAATAATGTGAAGGCAAACAAATTAATAAAGCTATGGAGCAAGCAAAATGGCCGTTTCTAGTCATCACTCGTTCCTTCTCATCCATCCTTTCATTTCTGCAGAGTTCCCTTCTGGAGGTTTCTCATCACAGGAGCAGAACAGAATCGAGAGCTGAAGATGTGGTGCACTGTATCATGGACCTGCCTACAGACTGTCCGGTAAGTATTGCCCTAGTCATCAGTTGTGCACGGTAGGAGCCCATAATGAATGTGTATGTGTGGAAGGATAACCGAGAAGGGCAACTAACAGTCTTCGTTCCCCTGCCAGTGATTTAGCTCTGTGTTGGAGCATCTGTCTTGCATGTAGAAGTTCCAAGATTCCGTCCCTGGTGTTTCTAGGTAGGATTGGGGAATGCTTCTGGTTGAAATTCTGGAGAATCGGAGTAGACCATGCTGAACTAGATGGACCAGTGGTCTGATTCTGTATAAGGCGGCTCTCTATGTACCTAAAAAGGCAGGTTTCAGCAATGCACACAACATGTCGCTAAAGAAAAAGATTATTAGTAGACATCTGAGGGAAACTGTTTTCACTGTGTCATTTTCAGGTTTTCTCCGGATATATTCAGCTCCATGAGTGTCCTTCCTAGTTTGAAGGCCTGCCTGGATCTCTCAGCTGAATACCTGATTTTGAGTGATGTGCAGAGAAAGGTAGGCAAGTTCTGTTGAGAGGTTGGGTGCAAGAGGAAAAGGCATCTGCAATACTGCTAGGCTTGGGAATGTGGGGTCTGTTAACATATAAAAGAGATGGTTGGGGCTAGGAGCAGCTGTTTGATTAAGCAAAGCATTCGGTTCCTTTTAGTGGGTGTAAACTTTTAAAAGTTCTCATTTTCAGAAAAGTCTGTGAATCCAGAATTAGTTCAGTACTGCTGACCAGCTTTCATGCTGGTTTGTGGAGAGGCGGTGTGTTGGCTTCTCCCATTGTGCCTAGCCCGTTCCGTGGCCCAAGGTGCAGGTGCACTTGTGTCCTTCCTGGTACAAGAGCCCCTTATTGCTTACGTTACTACAGGGTATCTACCTGATGCTTTCCTCTTAGGTCTTGTATGTGATGGAACTTGTGCAGAACCAGGAGGAGGGCAAAGCTTATTTCAGCTCCATCTCAGAGTTTCTGCTGACCCATCCAGTCCTGAGTTTTGGCATCCAGGTGGTCAGCCGCTGCCGACTGAGACACACAGAGGTCCTGCCAGCAGAAGAGGAGACTGATGGCCTTAGTGCAGGTGAGTGATAAAAGATGTGTCTCATCAAAAATAAGGAAGAGAAAGATGACTGTCTCTCTGGTAGCTAGCCTGATTCTCCAAATGCTATGCAAGCTTTGCCTCTCTAGTCACACAAAACCATGGTTTACAAAGTTTAACTGGTTTGTCATGGTGTCCAAACCTGCAAATCATGATTGGTCATTGACCCACAAACTATAATGCGAAACCCATAGTTTGAAGCTGACTTGAAACCTGCCATTTGGACTGAAGTCTGAATTGTTGGTTTGGGAGTCTGCCATGCCTGATTGGATGGAAAGAAGTACTTGAGTGGCTCTCAGTTTGGGTTCCCGGTGGTCACCCAGCTAACAGTTTGTCCACTGCTTTGGTCTCGGCTGTTAATGTGATTGCCAATATATCAACAGTGTAAGACAAAGATGCCAAAACAGGTGCAGTCAAAATATATTTAAAAAATTGTCCAGTAGCACCTTGGAGACCAACTAGCTTGGTATAAGCTTTTGTGTGCATGCACACTTCTTCAGATACACTGAAACAGAAGTCGCCAGACCTTTATATACAGTGGGAGGGTGGGGTGGGGTTTTTCTCAGGAGGGTAGTAGGAGTTGGGTGATTGACTCAGTGGGTATGGTAAACCTGTTGATGACTGTTAATGACTGTCAGTTTTTTGCAATAGGCCAAAGCAGAGCATTTAAGGGACAGCATCCCAGGGATTCCATGGGGAGTAGGCAAGAAAACACACAGTATAAATGATGGTTTCATTATATCTTTGGAGCACACCATGGTTTGTTTTTAAACTGCTGTTAGCACAAACCATGGTTTTGTGGGATATTGGAATTCTGTCATAGTCTTTCTTCTCAAGTTTTGAGTGTTAGAATGGTACATACCCCCTTGGCTTCTTCTGTCTGAGAGCAGGTAAGGCTTGTACTTTTGTCCCTGAGCATTTTCTTACAATGTGAGCAGCCTTATCCTACTTTACTCAGAAGGTGAGCAAGGAGGTTTTACCTGCTAAACAGGAAGGAAACATGTTTTTTAAAAAACATTTTAAAATGTTTCTGTTTGTACTGATTATTTTAATATTTCTTGTAAACCACTTAGAAGTTTTATTACAACCAAGCAGTATATCTATTTTGTTATAAAGAAAAATAAAATTCCATCCATTTTTTTCTTCTTCCTAGAAGGTACACAAGGTACTGGAGCGGTAGAATCAGCAGCAGGGGTGCTTATCAAACTCTTTTGTGTCCACACCAAGTGAGTATTATGTAGAACAGCTGTTCTCCAGGCCTGCCTTTTAATTTTGTCACAAGACTTTACTGACTTAATACAGGCTCAGTTTTTGCCAGTCCACAAGATGGGATGGTACCATAGGTAACTAACTGCCTCTTAGCTGCCCTGGAGTGAGCTTTCATGCTTTTCCTCCAAACAGAGATAACTTTTGCTTGCCACTCCCAAAACAGCAGTCCTAGGCTTTGTGACCAAAGGGTTACATCATAATGGAAGTGGTTCTCACCAAAATAATTCCAGTTATGTACCAAATAAACCCTCATTCTGCACTTGGAATGCAATGCAAATATTAGGTGCAGATAATGCAAACATTTTGTTGTTGGGATTATGAACATCTCTTTAATAGGGGATGTTGTGGATTGCAGGACCACAAGGCATGTGTGTGCAGGGGAGCAGTGGGGACCCAATTGCACCTGTGCATGAAGCTTTAGCAAACAAGCTACAAGTGTCAGATGCAAATGAGAAGTGACACTGTTTTAATGGAATCTCTGTCTGCTACTGGTCTTCTTTTGCACAAAGCAGTGTTGCTTGTTTAGCATGCTGTTTGCCTATTGAGGCCGAGTTTGTAAACCAAAACAATCTATCTGGATGTTGCAGGGCCCTTCAGGATGTGCAGATCAGATTCCAGCCTCTTCATAGTCCAGACACAGCTGCTCCAATTCCTCCCCATGGCTCCCATGAAGATTTTGGTGAGTCCTCTAAAAAATATTTGTGTTTCCTTGTTAACTTGACTATCCCATCTGATATCAAGGTACCCTAATTTGAATGTTTGCTATCTCTCAGAGCTGACAATGGAAATTCTTGCTAGTGCTCGAGAATTCTGGATCCCGAGTCTGTTGTAGTTGCTGGGTTATTTTTGGACTGTGGGCAATCCTTTTGTCAATTGTGGTACTTCATTTCAGGAAAGGGACCTTAATTCAGTGGTAGAGTACATCAGAAGATGTATTGGCTTGTTTATTACATTTATTTATATCTACGTTTAGTCCCTGGCATTTCCAGTTGCTGCCAGCCAGAGTAGACCATTCTGGGCTATATGAACAAAGAGTCTGATCTGGTTTAAGGCACCTTTGTATAGCCTAGGTTTCTCTGCCTCTGGACAAAATCTTGCCTGGCCCTGACTTTTGCTGCCGAGTCTCTGGGAATACCCAGGGACTTTGGTTTGTCTTGCAGTCTGTACCCCCACCCCTCCCTAACCTGTGTGTGTTAATATTAATTTAACTGAGTGGCTGGCGGAAGGAGCCTGTGTGGTTTTAAATGTCTGTTTTCTCTCTCTGTACAAGTTGCTTTTAAACTGTCTGGTGTGTTTTGAAGCATTCCCAGATCACCTTGCTGACCTGGGCGCAGAAGGGCTTGGATCAGAGAAGGGATCCGTGCATGGCTCACAGCCTGACTTGCGCCGCATTTCAGAGCTATCTGTTCCCGTGGATTTCCTCTCCCCTTCCAATGACACAAAACCCAAGCTCATGACTCCAGATGCATTCATGACTCCCAGTACATCTCTGCAGCAGGTAACCTCCTTAGAGTGTGTTTCAGATGGGAGCAAATTCCTTTGCTGCCTTCAATTTGGACATTATAACGTAAAAGACTTGGGATTGCTTATAGCACGAGTGGAGAACCTGTGGCCCTCCAGATGTTGCTTGGAATGATGGGACTTCTAGACTCTACTGGCTCTACTGGCCGGGGCTGGTGAGAGTTGTCATCCAAAATATCTAGAGAGCACCATGTTGGGGAAATCTGGATTAGATGGTGCTCAGGACAATAAAGAACAGAGAAGCAATTTCCACTGTTCCTTGTATATATTTTTAAGCCAGCAGTTACTCAAATCTGTTCTAAGTATTAATTGGAACTAACTATTTGATCCAATTTGTATACCACTTTGTATGCCACTTAATTGTAAGTAAAACCTCTGAGCTGTTTACAGAGAATATAAAATATACATTAAAAATGTCAGTAAAAGTCAAAGTTAAAAACAAGCTTTAAAAAAATCAGAATTGTAAGCAGAAGTAAGGAGAGTATGGTGCTTCTTATAATGGCAAAATAGTTTTCAGGTGGTGCAGAGTTAATTTACTCCATATATATATATTATGTAGTACAAGAGGAGTGTTTACTAGCAGGCAATACTGTGTATGTATTCAGTTAAGTTTTCTAACACCACTGAATTTTCTGTGCCAGGTCACGGTGTCACCTGGAAGCAGCATTAGTTCCCTCACAGCTGTCACAACCATGAGCACTTCTTCCGTCAGTGACCCCTCTATTCCCAGGTAAGCCCTAGGCAAGGACTCCTTCCCAGTGCTACCCACTGAGTACTTTCAAGGGCAAGGAGACTCCCTTCAGAATCAGGCATGGAAATGAAATGGCTCACACGGATATCTCAGGGAGCTTTTTTAAAGGCGGAGCTTCTGTCATCTTCAGAGTTGCAGCTGTCAAGTGCACTATCCCTATTCCCAAGGAAAGGCATCCCCTTTGTTCTTCAGCTCAATTCCCCAGAACATTTCCTGAGATTTGATGGTTTTGCTTCATATAATTGGAATAAATAGCAGAAGCTGGTAATGAAGTGACCTTGTAGGCAGATAGTGGAGGATCCTAGACCTGCAGGACAGGGGAGGAACCCCTGTTCCTTGGAATATAGCTGTAGGATATAGAAGAGCACAGAGGCCAGTTCAGCATTGTTTACCAGGCAAGAATCACAAGGGGCCATTAGGCTTCACTTCAGTCACTGCTCTCCCACTAGCCTCTCACCACAGCTCTGAATTACTTGAGGGAACGGATGACCAGCTCTTGTAGGTCCCCTTCTAGCTTTTTAGCATTCATTGTTTCAGCTTCTCCCATACAGTGTCCCCTAAGGAAGTCTTCTTTATGAGAGTGCTGCTTGGGTGACAGTCCCATAGGACAGTAAAGTCAATGGCACAGTTCCTTAAGCATGCTGTGGTCAGAACCCTTCTCGAACCCTTCTCCCTGGGCTGATTTTTAATTGGGGTTTGCAAGACCACTCTCTTTTGTAACCTCTATGGGCAAATTTGCCTTTTGCCCTGCAGGCCAGCTGAAGAAGTGTCTCTGAGCCCAAAGATGCAGCTGGATAGTAGCCTTACCCTAAGCGGCAGCAGTGGAAGTCTGCAGACAAGCCCTCGAAGTCATTCAGTCCTCCTCCCTGGCCTTCCTGACAAACTGACCCCAAAGGCCCCCATCCCGGTAAGGTGGATTCTCTATGAGCATGCAAAGATTTACCTTTCTCCCTGACTGTGTCATTGTCTACACCGTGTGCATGTGGTATGGGTGCCCAAAGCCACTGGAGCACAGGGGGTGGGGAACCAGTCCCCCTCCCTAGATGTTACTGACTACAACGCCCATCAACCTTAACCATTGGCCATGCTGGCTAGGGCTGATGGGAGTTGGAGTCCAGCCAACATCTGGAGGCCAAAAGGTTCCCCACCCCTGCACTAGAGTGCACTGGTCTCGGGTATACTGTCTGATTTCTGCCATGCTGAGTTCAACGCATGTGTTCTTCCCCATAAATAGGAAGAGGGGGTGCCCCAACGTGGTCATTGCATGTAGAAAAATATATTTGCTTATGTAAGTTGTCCCAAGACATATAGTTGTATCAAGCTGTGTGTTAAAGGTATACAGGTATTCCCCATGACCTCTTTTCAGCCCTGAGTTTCCTGTGCCACCTAGAATCATAGAATTGTGGGTTATCTCATGTTGTGAGGATAAAACTGGGGTAATCATATATGCTGCCCTAAGCTCTCTAAGGGAAAGGCTTACTAAAATCAGAGTAATAAAATGATCAGTAAATATTGCAAAACTTTTAATCTGTTTCCTCACTATGTACAAATCATCATCATGTTTTTGATTTGCTGTGTTAATTGTACACTGCTTTGGGGGCATCTTCCAAAAAGCAGCCTATATATACTTAAAATATAAGGAAGAAAAAGTGGGATTAGGAAGGAAGGTTGTCAAGACAACTGGGCATCTAAGTAAACTCTCTAGGTAGTGTAGAGAATGGAAGGGAAAGGGTTAACTTTTTTCCTTCTCTGGTCAAGGTTTCCCCAGGGAACGCCCCTCTTGCGCTAGAGCGGCAGGAAGTGGAGCCTCTGGTGGTGCCCCAGTCTTCGCCTACTCGTGAGCGCTCCCCAGACGTCATTTCCTCTGCCTCTACCGCCATGTCTCAGGACATCCCAGAGATTGCCTCTGAGACCCTGCAGCGCAGCTTTGGAGGCGGCCCCCCTGGGCTCCCCACAGAGATCCTGGATTCCAACCATCACGCGGACAGTATGGCTTCCGCAGCATCAGCCTTGCACTTGCTTTCCCCGCGGAATCGTCACAGCTCGGAGCACAGCCATCACTCCTTGGACATGGCCCCCAATGAAGTGGACATGCTGACTGCGCCTTCGCTGCTGGAGGCAGCCTTACCTCAGGAAAACGTGGCTTCTGACGCTGGCGTGAGCCAACCGTGGCCAGCTGCCCCTGACATCACCAGGGAGACCAGGAACAGCATGGCGGACAGGTACCTGCTTTCTCCTTCCTTTCTTTTGGGGAAGCACCAGTCTTGGCCCTCCAGATGTTTTTGGAGTCACAGCCAGCACAGCCAATGGCTTTGGATGTTGGGAGTTGTAGTCCAGCAAGATGATGTCCAGGGTCACAAGTTCCCTTATATGGGCCATCACATGTTGTCTTGAACTCCCATCTCCTTTCTACACTGGAAGATCAGCAGCTGCTTTATCCCAGGTCAGCTTATTTGTCCATCTGGCCCATTGAGTAGGCAGTGGTGAGAGTGGCTCTCCAGGAATGTCAGGGATAGAGAGGCCTATGCCAGCCCTGTCACATGATGCCAGGAACTGAACCTGGGGATTTCTGCATGCAAAGCCTGTGCTCTGCCACTTCCCCTCCACCTATTGCAGCCATGTCTAGTGTTGCATAGTATTTATTAGATTGTCAAGCTAAGGTTGTAGAGACCCAGGTTCAAATCCCTTCTTGGCCACGAGGCTCATTGGGTGGCCTTGTTATCTCTTTGCTTAACCTAATTCAGAAGGTTGTTATAGGGCTAAAATGGAGGAGGAGGAGAGTGATGTGCCTTGCCTTGGAGGCTATAAGTAAAATAAGAGATAATAGGTATCCATTGACTCAATTGCTGCCTAAACCCAGCTCTACTGTTTGGCCCTTTCTTTTAATGGCTATGTTTGGTTTGAGCCCACAAGCCAGCCTGAAAGAAAATCATACTTGCTCTGGGTGTTTAGCACAGAAATGAAAGCTTCAGCACTTACTTTGTACCTGAGTGCTCAGCTCCCATCCTTTGCATGGATGAGATCTGAGACTTCAGTACTTGCCAGAGTACCCCACCATACCAACTGTCTTGTGCCCTGAAGCCAGCAGTAGGGGTGCTACTAGTGGTCCTGCCTGTGAGTGCTGCTCATTATGCAGGGGCCTGGAAGAGGGCCTTATCTGTGGTGGCACCCCAGTTATGGAACTTCCTCCACTCATAAGCATGGATTGCCACCACGTTAATGGGTTTTGCCAGACCCATTTGCTTATAAAAGCCTTTGGAGCTGACTCTGTTTTCTCCAATTCAGACCTCTTTTTTGTTCCATTGTTGAGTGGCATGAAAACTGCTAAGAATTATTTTGTATACTTTGAATGGTATGATACTTTGTTTGTTTTGAGTTCTAGCCAATGTTAGATCTGCTCAGAGTAGATGGACATAACTAACATAGGCCTGTGAATTTCAGTGGGTCTCATCTGAGTACTTATACACCCTTTCTTACTATAGCTGTATATTTCTATGGAAGCTCGCTTTGAAGTCTGTGTAACATAAAGGGGCACATAAGAAAGTTAGATAAATAAAATGAGGCAGAATAAATTCAGTGTGATGGAATTGTTTCCTCCTCTTCCCTGGTCTCCCCTGCCCTTAGCCCCAGGAATGAAGTGGAAGAAAAACACAAGAGCTCCTACCACAGGCACAGCTACCACCTCCTGCAGCATGACAGCCAGGATGCCAGCGCTGAACAAAGGTATTGGCAGGTGCCAATCCCCCTCTCTTTCCCCTTTGCAGTTTTCTGATGGGCTCAGCAGACGTTTCTGGGCACAGTGAATCAGTTGAATTTTCACCTCGTTTTGCTCACTGAGGACACATGCTGCCCTCTAACCTTCTGCATGCAACAACTGGCTGCTTATAACTGGAATTTGGATGTAGCATATGCCCTACTGACACGTGCAATACCTCAGGCTCCTTCTGCCTGTGACACTAGTGCCACGGGCTGGCTAATCATGATGGTACAAAGCTGGGTCCCTTAGATAAGAGCGGAGCTATCTTTGTTAAATTTTGAAACTATAGGCGGCTTTCTTGTAGAAGAATGTGGCAGCATCAATTGGCACATTACCCCAGTTCCACTTAGGTGGCTTCTGCCCCTTTTCTGTTGCTGACCACAGGGTCTGCCTTAAGACTGCTGTGTTGGGGCAAGTACTCATCAGGACTGGCTTCCCTCTGCAGTGACCATGATGATGAAGTTGCAAGCTTGGCTTCTACGTCTGGTGGATTTAGTGCCAAAGCAGCTGCACAGCGGCTGCCTGTGAAGGACTGGAAAGCCAAAGTGTCGCCTCGAGCATCCCCAAAGCTAAAGAGGAAGGGGAAGAAAGATGATGGGTGAGCATATGCTGCTTGGAAGGTTGGGAATGGTGGCAAAGTGGAGCCTCCTTATAAGGCTGGAAACAGTGGTAGGGCTTGTATTAAGTGACCAAGCCTCTGTGAACCTGTGAAGCCATAGGCTCTAGCTTTCCCCTCTTCTCCTCAGCCAGGAGGAGGAATAAATCAGGATTCTGTGCTTCTTCCCTGATTCGTGGCTTGTCATTACATACAAACCAGGAATCAGGGTTTAAAATAAAACCTAGTTTGCAAAACAAGCCAGCTTCATAACCCACGAATGGCTTGAAGGCGACTTGTTTTGAAGTTGATTGGAATTAATTTTAAACCATGATCCCTGTTTTGCACGTATCAACGAGCCCGGAATTGGCGAAATTAGAAATGAATCCTGCGTTTGTTCCTCCTCTTGGTCATTAGGGAGGAAGAGATGAGCAGAAGGGTAGAAAATTTGTTCATAAGTCTTCATTCAGCTCTCTGTACTTTTCAGTTGGTTGGTGGGTGGGTGGGTGGGTGTAGAGGTAACCATCCTGTAGCAGAGCCATTTCCAGTCAGAAAAGACACACTTTATTTTTTTTGAAGCAGTCAGAACATTTGTAGCAGGCCACATTTCTGGTATAATCCCCCTGGTTATGCATGCAGTGCTTGTGATGTGCAATTCACGCAGTTGTTGCATTAACATCTTCCCTTCATTTCCAGGGATGTGCAACAGTCCCCAAGAGCCTTTGATCAGCAGGTGAGTATTTTTCTTTTAGAAATTCCATATACAGCAAAGCTTTCAGTTCTTCCTTCCCAAAAGGTGGGGTGGGGAACTTTTTCTTGTGTCAGGGATCAAAAATGGGACTCTTCTCTCTCTTCTTCCTCAGCCCTCTTCCTCCTAGTCTAGCAGGCTGCAGGGAGAGGGAAAAGTCACTTTTGCCAGAGATTCCAACTCACTTCTTGCACTGAGCTTCCCTTCCTTCTATAGCTCTGTTCATTTCAGCTCTCTTTTCTCTCTCTCTTTCTCTCTCTCTCTCCATGCTCCCCTCACTCCCCACATGAAATCAGGACAAGGTGTACCAGTTCCACATTCCTGCCATGGGGGATGCCCTGCATCTCTTCCTCCTATGGAACTGTACAGATTTAGGGTTCAAAGACTCAATTTTTAAAAGGTGGAGAAGTGTGTAAATGGACACCCCCATGTCTTACGCCCCTTTTTAACATTATTATGTTCTCGTCTGACGCCTTTTGCTAAAACTCTGGCCACTGCTTTTTTATATATAGTTCACCCATCGCCAACCTAGTGCCATCCAGATGTTTTGGGGTACACCAAGTCAATTACAGCTGTTATAGATTGTCCTCATCCATTGTCTAAATTCCTTTTGGGAATCCAAAAATGAAGGATTATGTTACCATATTCCTCCACTAAGATACTCATCTGAGCCTGGGACTTTCTGCACCTTGAGATTTGCTAAATTTGCTTTGTTGGCCTTCTCTGAAGTGGCTCCCTATCATTGGGTTGAACTCTTTATGTTGCTGCCTCCCATGTAACACAGGGAGGATCCACTGAGAGTGCTTGGAGTGCTTACATTTCCCCTGCCTCCTCTTCCAATAGGTCGCTCCTGAGTACCAGGATGAGCTGTTGTCTCTTCTGAGGACCCAGCAGAGGGAGATTGTTGAACTGAGACAGAACCAGATGGAACTCATGCAGAGGCTCACCGACCACCTGGATGCTGTGCAGAGCTCCCTCATGGGCCACATTGAACGAGTGGTGGATTCCCAGCAAGAGCAGGAGCGTATCCTTCCCAGAAAAGTGCCTTCTGGGCCCTTCTCTGTCATGGGCTTGTCCCATTCAAAACTGAGCGCTTATGAGGACTGTGGCCAGTTTCTGTTGGAATCCCTGATCCTTTTTTAAAACCACATGTTTAAATATAGCTGACTGCTTTATGGAGTGAAGGGAAATGTCCATTAAATGTTATTGTGTCTAGTTTAGCCATTACTCTGTCCCGGAGTGGGGAACCCCATTCCCAAGCCATGCCTCTCATCAGTCCTACTCCATGCTTTTGAATGCTTTCGCTTAGCTGGAATAAGACACCAGCCTCCTGCTTCTCTGGGTGAACAGCAGAGAAATTGGGGGCGGGGGATGTGTGTGTGTGTGTGTGTGTGTGTGTGTAAAACCTCTTAACTTTTTCAAGGCTGGAATGTTGCCTGCTGTCCAAAGGCAGGAGTTGTATCCATTGCTCCACCCACTTTTTTCTCTCTGGCCACACCCACCAACAACATTTGGCTCCCAGGAGATGGCTGCCAAGGGAATGTGGCCCTTGGGCTGACAAGGCTTCCCTGCCCCTGCTATAAAAAGAGTGACAGAGGAGAAAATATCCAGCAAACTAAAACCCATACCATAACAAAGAAAGTGGATGATATTCTTAATATTAAATCATGATTAATTTTAGAATGCATTGGAACAATGAGTGCAATATAATGTGTTGATCGTGCACACCTTTTAAGACCTTTGTTATATTTGTCTATAGAATTTATTCCATAGTTTCCTCTCTTCCTTCTGTGGTGGAGGTTATCCAGGAATGGTTATTTCTGTCTTCTCTCTCTTTGTAGGTAAGGCTAAACAACTGCCTTAGTGCTTGGGTCCCCTTCAATGAGAAGAGCCTCTTAAGTTCCAGTCCTGAAAGAAAAGACGTGAAATACCACTTGTAGAAAATAAAACTAAATATATACTGTTAACCTTCATTATAAAAAGTTTTTTAATGAAAAACATTCAGGTCCTGCTTGCTATAAGCTTCTGGTTGGCCACTGTGAGAGCAGGAAGCTGGACTTTGATGGGCTTTTGGCTTGATCCAGCAGAGCTCTTCTTATGTTCTTACACTTGTATCCTGCTTTTCTTCCAAGCACTCTTCTATTTTTTTCCTTGCAAAAACCCTGTGAAGTAGGGTTTATACTCCAAAGGCAATATATGCAGATAGGTGTCTATAAAAACATTTTTTTCATTTATTTTTTGCTGGTGTTGGTGGCAGCAGTGCTTGTAAGGTATGAGGAATGAGGATCCCATCTCATGGTTTGGGAGGAAGCTGCCCCATGCTAGGTCAGGCTGTTGATCATCTAACTCAGCAGCGGCTGTCCACAGAGTTGAGGGCCGAGGCCTCTCCCAGCACCTGCTGCATCTTCCTTTGTTGGTGGCACAGACCATTCGGCTGCCATGCATGTCCCCTACCACAGAGCCATGGTCTCTCCCTTTGCTTTCCTTAACTCTTGTGGTTTCAGAGCGGAGGCTGGACCAGGCCTTAGCTGAGGGACAGCAGCGCAGTGGGCAACTGCAGGAGCATCTGTCCCAGCAGCTTTCCCAGTCCCTCTCCACGGCTGCCTGCAACCGGCTGGAAAGGACCATCCGCGAGGAGATGAAAAAGACGGTGCCCCCGTGTAAGTCCCGCATCTTGGATTCTGATCAGTTTGCAAAACAACAAAGGAGGTGCTTCTTTGGAAGTAGAGCAGCCTTCTCCATCCTGCCCCCCCCCCCGATGCTTTAGACTACAACTCCCAACGGTGCTGCCTGGGAGTGTTGGTCCATCTATAGGGCACCAAGCTGACAAAGGCGGCAGTAAGCGGTTATCCTGTGGTGCCCAGGAAGCTTTCTGGCATGGGGTTTGGATTTTGAAGAGAAAAACAGGAAAGGCAATTCAGCCAGCCCAGTGAAGATCTGGGTTCCCAGGATTTGCTGAGAGCAGAGCTCGAGAGTTTTCTCTGCTGCAGATAAGCGACCCGTTCCAGTTTCTTTCTCCCAGGAGAGTTAACAAAGCAGGAAGGATTGATGCCATTGTTTCAAGGGATGGTCCATGCATGGACCTCTCCCAAGGTCCTCATATACTTCTTTATTTATTTAAGAGGGATAAAATGGGGTCATGACTTTTGTTTTACTGTCTCTCTGCTAACAAGGCGTTTCCAAGACTTTGGATCCCATCACTGGGCAGCTGAATAACACCATTGCCACCAAGCTTACAGCCATTGAGGGAACACTGAAGGAGAATGTCACCAAACTGGTGAAATCAAAGGTAATGGGTGGGGTTGGCTGCTGGGAGCAGATCCCTGCCAGTTTGACAGGGAGGGAAGCTGGTTTGTGGTGCTTGGGTAGCGAGTGCTGGTCAGGCTGCCCATTCAGCTGCAACACTGCTGCCTCCTAGCGCCTTTTCAAGGTGTTGATGTGCTAGGCCAGACATTGCCTCATATTTTTGATGGCTGTGACACCTTTTTAGACCAGAAACCTCAGTGAACGGAGCTGTGATTGTGTTTTGATTGCAGAACCTTACAGATGCCATTGCCCGGGCGGCTGCCGATGCCTTGCAGGGCCCCATGCAGTCGGCATACAGGGAGGCGTTTCAGAGTGTGGTGCTTCCTGCTTTTGAGAAGAGCTGTCAATCAATGTTCCAGCAGATCAATGACACCTTCAAACAAGGCACACAAGAATGTATGCCCCACTCTCTGCTTCTCTCTTTTTCAGCTTTGTATACTGTCAGCCGTGGGAAACACTAGTTTACAGAACTGTGGGGCAAAGAAGAGCCTCCAGAAATAGGAATGCCCTTTTGAAAAGCCATCATCATATCCAATAGCCTTGATAGGTTTCTCTTTCATGAATCTGGAGGGGTGTGTTTCTTAAGGCTACCAGCCACTATGGTTAAATGGAACATCCCATGCTTGGAGGCTACCAGAAGGCTATGTAGAAAGACTCATACCTCTTTCTCCAGCACGTCGGCTTCCTAGAAGCAGCTAAGTAGTGTGGTAACAGGATTCTGGGCTATGTAGACCTATGGTCCAGTGATGGCTGCTAGCCAGGACTGCTCTTAAGGTGATAAAGCTTCAACACCTTTTGTCAAGCTCAGGCCTAAGCAGCTGGTGCAAAACACAGGAGTGGCACATCGCTCCAGTCCTACAGACTATTTTTCTGTTGATTTTAGGGTACAATTCATGGTTCAGATTTTGACTGATGAAGCACTTCCTTGACTTGAACAGCAGTATATTTTGGAGCCTGCTTGCTCCACGAGACCCCTTCTCGTTCTCCTAAATTACAAGTGCCTTCTTAGCAGTACCTTTTATGACAAAAAGGGTGAACCAGGAGGCATTCTCAGTGGTTGCTTCAAGACACTAGTGCCCTCTCCATTTGAAAAAAATGCCTGAGCATCCCTTGAGAAGGTCATCCTCTTCAGGTCAGCTTTTACGAGCCAGGGTTCAGCTGGTAGCTCAGGATACCTAATACTTGTTAAATCTTTAAGGTTCTTGAATGGGGTTCAAATGAATTGTTAGTGAGATGCTTTCTCCTTTCTTACTGCCCAGAACCTTTGAGAATAGGGCAATGCTCCTGGTAAAGAGTCTTGTGGTTGCCATTGGAGAAACACAATGTGAGCGTACCAGACCAGCAGTTTAGGCAATGGCCCAAATCTCTCTCGAGCATTTTCACATTGTGTTTTCAGAAAACCCCTGTTCCTCAGCAGAAATAAAAAAGGTGCCTTTGATCAGGGGTGGGAACCTGCATCCCTTCAGATGTTATTGGATTATAACTCCCATCATTTCCTGCCTGCATGGCCCAATGGCCAGGGATGATGATGATGATTTTATTATTTATACCCCACCCATTCGGCTGGGTTTTTTCAGCCACTCAGCTTCCAGCACATATAAAAACATAATGATAGGGTTCGTAGTCCAGCAACACCCAGAGGGCCACAAGTGAGGCCCATCCCTGCATTAGACAAAACTCCTGTGTGTTTTTTTGTGCCTTGCTGCAGAGTTTAAAGTATGAAGGCTTCGGGAACATGAAGGGGAGTTGGATTTGAGATTGATGTGGTAGAGAGGCCAGAGGCCGTGGGAATGGACTCCAACGGTACCCAGCTGGCTTTTGAGTAATTGTGAATTTTCTCTTGTAGATATTCAGCAGCTGGAGACCCACATGAAGAGTAAGAAAGCGCGAGAGCAGGATGCCCGGGACTCTGTGGTGAGCCAGCTCCGGCAGCTGGTCAACAACTTCCAGAGCACAACTGATCAGCTGGCAGCCACCATTACGGCCAGCATGCACTCCGAGGTGCAGCATCAGCTTCATGTCATCGTGGGCAAGTGAGTGGCAGAGCAGATGGGGGCATCTCCCATAGAAAAAAGGGCAAAACAGAGAGTCTTGCACCAGATTAATAGCAGTGGGTCCTGAGATCTGCATGAAACTGACTCATCTGATCCTTCACGTATAAGATGAGAAAACAGGGCACACACATCCTTTGAAATTCCCCTGCCCTGCCACACTGGTCATAAGCAGTGCAGTTTTCTGTTCATACCAGCTGAGAAATATCAGTATTGGAAGCTTCCCTACGTCCAGGGTCTCCTCTGCTCTGTCTTGGGAATGGGCACAGTGTTCAGAGAACGAAATGGGAACGTTATCTGGAATCATGTACAACCAGTTTCTTGCTCCTGCAGACCTCCCACTACTGTCCTCTCGCCCCCGGCCCCCCAGATCTACACAGCCCCTCCAAGTTCCCTTTTCCCTTCTCTCCAGCATGCAGGAGTCCATCCTGGCCCAAGTCCAGCGGGTGATCAAAGGGGAGGTGAGCATGGCCATGAAGGAGCAGCAGGCTGCTGTCACCTCCAGCATCATGCAGGCCATGCGCTCTGCTGCAGGCACTCCAATCCCTGCTACTCACCTTGACTTCCAGTCCCAGCAGGCTCACGTGTTACAGCTGTTGCAGCAGGGGCACCTGAATCAAGCCTTCCAGCAGGTACGCATCTCTCCAACCATAGAGGCAACACACTGGCCACGCAACTGCTCTCTGAAGGACCCAGATGGCCACATCCTCAAGGAAGCAGGCACAAAGCTCAGTTAGAGAGAGAACCGTGAGGTTTTTAAAGAGAAGAAACCCGTGACTCTCCAGGTGTTGCTGGACTCCAACTCTCATCAGCCCTGACCAGATAGTCAATGGGCTGGGATGCTGGGAGTTGTAGTCCCAACAGCTTCTGATGGATCACAGGTTCCCCATCCTTTTTGGAGGCATCGTTCTGGGAGTCACAAAGGGGCAGCTGGTGGTCTGCCTTAGAACCAGCAGGGGGCGCCCAGAGCAGCTGTCTTATAGTTCAAAGTGTATCATTTAAGCATGACTACGTAGCCCTGCTGGTGCATATATAACCAATCTATATGTTGTCTGTTCAAGGCAGTTTAGCATGGATTAAAAGTTGCTGTGTCTTTCATACTTCCACTCAAGTTTGAGGAAAGGGTTGTTTTCCATCAGTGTTTTTAAGTCTGTGAGGTTTATAAGATAGGGTCTGGTGTGGAGAAAGTGGATAGAGATATTTTTTATTCTTCTCTTATTGTAGTAGAACTTGGGATCTCCCAGTGAAACTGACTGGCAGTATTCAGAGGGATTGCTGTGTTAATCCATTTCAACAAATACTGCAGAGGCTTGTGGCACCTTTTTAGAGACCTAACACATTTATGACGCCATATGTTTTAGTGGACCAGACTCCACTTCATCAGTTGCACAAAGTGTAATCCTAAATTGGCCGCTATATATTCATGCACACAGTTGGATGGTGGTATGTGTGCCAACAGCAATAGCAGGCTATTTAACATCAGTCACTCATTTGTTTGTGTCCTGCTTTTCCACAAGATGTTATCCAAAGCGGCTTTCAGCAATGTATGAACAAAACGGCCAAGAGTACTGCGTTATTGTGCTCAAAACCGTATTCAGCCATATTGAGCTTCTCTAGAAATGTAGATTTCTAACCAGGGCACTCTCTTCTCTCTACAGGCTCTCACTGCAGCAGATTTGAACCTAGTCCTCTACGTCTGTGAGACAGTTGACCCTCAGCAAGTGTTTGGGCAGCATCCTTGCCCACTGTCCCAGCCTGTCCTCTTGTCTCTCATTCAGCAGCTCTCCTCAGATTTGGGAGCTCGGACAGAACTGAAACTGAAGTGAGTATCGCCCAGTGGTGCCTAATGGTAGATGCAGACTTTCCTTCCACAGGGAAGTGGCAAGTGCTTCCTACACCAGGGCCCTGTATGTTCCGCCCTTTAAAATGCAGACAAAATTCCTGCATCTGGGAAAAACTTGCGTTATTTATCTTACTTTGTACAAGTCTGTTTTTGCTGGCCATGGAAGGATGCCGTGCAGGACGCTAAAGGCCCAGCTGCACCTGCTAGACATCTTATTCAGCTATCTCTTATTTCTGAGTTTAACAGACGTTGTACACATACCTTCAAGTGCATCTTTGCATCCATAAGGTCTGGAAACTTGCTTTCTTCACACATAAAACTGAGAAACTTGGGGAGCTCAATTCTGCCCATTCCCTACCCATTCATGGAATGTCATTGTATACACATGCCTGCAGTTTTGCAGCCATGATCACAACCGTGCTGTGCTCTCTCTTGCCTTTGCAGTTACCTGGAGGAGGCAGTGATGCATCTAGACCACAGCGACCCCATCACCCGCGACCACATGGGCTCTGTGATGAACCAAGTGCGGCAGAAGCTCTTCCAGTTCCTGCAGGCAGAGCCTCACAACAGCCTGAGCAAGCCGGCCCGCCGACTCATGATCATGCTTCAAGGCCTGGTCACACCCAGCATGTCCTAACAAGGCTCGCGCAGCCTCTCCACAAGGGCGTCCATCATTGCTAACCAAATGTGGCTTTTTCTTTTCTTTTTCTAATGCTCTTGCTGGGAAAATACGTCCACGCTACAAATGTGTGGGATGGATAGAAGGGTCTGAGCCCCAGCTGTGTTAGCCCCGTATAATCCAGTTCTTTTCTGTGTGAGCAGACCATGGCCCTACCCACCACCTGCCTCTCTTTGTACTGTACAAGTTAGATGCGCAGACACTAATCCCATCTTCCTCCTATTTTCTAGCTTGGAGCCCCTCCCCAAGAATTTGAGGGGTTTGGCAGAGCTTGGCAAGCCTTGCCCTTTTGTTTCAGGAGTACCCTGCCAAGGGAGTCGGAGGTCAAAGGTGCCAGCGGGTTGTGAGTCACAGCAGCCATAGTGAAGTATTGCCTCCACCTGCGCGGCTTGTGGGTGAGGGATGAAAAGTTCATGAAGCCCACCCGTCCTGGGAAACAGCGTTGGTTCTTTGTGTGGTGGAGCATGTTCATGAGTTAGACAACTCCTTTCATCATTATTATTATTTTGCTTTTACACCACTTTTTTCCTTTTTATCTAGACTCTTAATCTTTCATTTTTGAATAATGTTTAACAAGTTCAATAAATGACTTTTTTGGAGGAAAAAAAACTGCTTCTGTTTCGTTCTGGGCCTGGTGGAGGAGCTCACTCTCTTAGTCAGCGCTGGTCACAGTGCAACTGATGGGTAAGAAACTTTGAGGCCACTGACCCGATATGGCCTACAGCACTCCTCCTCCCCCTCACCCCTGCATGCTGCAATTACCGTAGTTTTCGCTCCATAACACACATTTTTTTCCTCCTAGAAAGTAAGGGGAAATGTCTGTGCGTGTTACAGAGCGAATGCTTCCATGGTTTCCAGCGGGAGAAGAGCCGCTTGAATGGGGAGGAGAGAGGGACAGAGTGCCTGCTTCTTTAAAGGAGCAAAGCGGGAGGGGAGGGGAGCCGCTTACACGAGTGTAAGCGGCTCCTGTCCGGTTGGCTCCTTTAAAGCAAGCAGGCTCTCTTGTATCTCTCTCTCCCCACTCAGCGGCTCTCCTCCCGCTTTGCTGGAAATAGCAGGAAAGATTTTCAGCTCGCTGGGGGGGGGGGGGGAGAGAAGCAGAGCCTGCTTGCTTTAAAGGAGCAAAGCGGGAGAGGAGCCGCTTACATGAGTGTAAGTGGCTCCTGTCCGGTTGGCTCCTTTAAAGCAAAAAGCAAGCAGGCTCTCTGTATCTCTCTCCTCCCGCTTTGCTTTTCAGCTCGCTAAGGGCGGGGGGGGGGGAGGAGGAGGGAGAGAAGCAGAACCTGCTTGCTTTAGGCTCCTTTAAAGCAAGCAGGCTCTCTGTCCCTCCAGCAAAGGTTTTCAGCTTGCTAAGGAGGGAGAGAAGCAGAACCTGCTTGCTTTAAAGGAGCCTACCGGACAGGAGCCGCTTACACGACTGTAAGTGGCTCCTGTCCGGTAGGCTCCTTTAAAGCAAGCAGGCTCTCTGACCCTCCAGCAAAGGTTTTCAGCTCGCTGGGGGGGGGGGGGGAGAGAAGCAGAGCCTGCTCCACGCGTGCTTCTTGTCCCTTGAGTGCTTTTCCTTTCCTCCCCACTTAAAACATGGTTACAAAGCACAGATCCACATGGATCCTCAGGATTTTTGCACTAGGTCACCCCAAATTCACCATCAGATCACATAGCATGTCCATGGCTACAGTTTGCACCAAAAGAATCACGCACCCACTGTTGCCTGGGGCTGCAGTGGTGCAAAAACGTGGTTACAAACCTGGATCCTCAGGATTTTTGCATTGGGCTACCCCAAACTCACCGTCAGATCACATGTCTGTGGCCACAGCATGAACCACAAAAATCATACATCCACTGTTTCATTTAGAATATTTTTTTTCTTGTTTTCCTCCTCTAAAAACTACATGCGTGTTATGGTTGGGTGCGTGTTATCGAGCGGAAATACGGTAGGCCTGAAAGCAGCCTTTGAGCCAATAGGAAGCTGTTTTCAAGCCTAATTGCTTTGGGAAGGAACCTTGCGGGGTTGCCTTTAGGTAGGTAAGGGTTAACCCTCTCTGTGTGCTGTGCCTCTGCCAAAATCCTCCCCAAGTAGTCTTGGAAAATAAATTTCATTGTCCGAGAGGCTGTTCTCAAATCCAGGGTGGGGACTTGAAGCCTAATTGCCTCTCCTTAGGGGATAGTCTCCAAGTTTGATCGTTGCTGCTGGGTGTGAGTGTGCATGTGTAAAAGAGAATTAGTGGGGCATTGATATGTATGAACAAATGTACTTATTGGCAAGCAGCCCCTGGAAGGTTAGCTATGAAGAAATGTGACCCTTTGGCTGAGAGATTTAATCCCCACCATCACCCATCCTCAGGGAGGATTCTGACTCCCTTGTTATGCCTGAAGCTGCCAAACCAGAGTGATAGCAGGTAAATTGGAAAGGCTTTTTTTTTTAAACAAGACTGCTTGTTGAAGGGGCATTTCCTCCCCCTCTCCCAGTTATCACAGCCAGAGGGCCCGTCTCCATGAACCCTGTTGAATGTACAAGTCATTCAAAGAGAAGCTTCATCATGCCATGTTTATTTAGTCACAGCCTTAGCTATTCCTGTTGCCTCTTCCTCATGGCATCCCTCATTACATTGCTATCAGTCCCATGGTGGGGAGCCTCTGTGACATCTGACATGCATTTTCCTGGAGTAAACCTTCAGCAGTCTTCTTACCCCAGCCCTCCTTTTAAATCCGTCTCTATCCTTGTCAGTGTTGTTCTTTATGGACACAAACCTGATGCACAAAATCACAGCTAGAATGTAACGTACACTTTTGCTGACACTGGAACATCAAGCAGGATACAGATGGCCCAGACTGAGAGGGGATGCTCAGTGTCAATGGCTGAAATTTAATTAATTCAGCCGCACCCCCAAAATTAAAGTAAACAACTGCAGGTCACCAGCTGTTGGCTCCTTCCTCAGTATTTCATTAGTTCAATGCATCTCCCCTTTTTTGTGACTCTCTAGAGCCCCCAGTTGCTCCCAAGCCAAGAAGCAAGAAAGCCATTTAACAGGCTTTATAGCTGTGACAAACCAATGAGATTATTCCTGTTGCCAGGGCATCAAGCTTTTTGTGGGCTAAGGCAGATGTTGCAGCATCCAACATCCCTGCGATACATTTTTTTTTAATCACAAGTAGAACAAGAAAGCTGCTGTGGAGAGGGTTTTTCTTTCACCAGAACACATGGTGCTGTTTGAATGCTGGAGCATGTTTTTTTCTTGTTCTTCCTACCACTGTCTAAAATGTGCTTGGGACCACTTTGCAAGTCTGCTTTTCCACCTGCGCACATGCAGTGTACTCTGAAGCAATACTTGCTATGAGTTTCTTATGGTTTCTCCTGCAACCTGGGAAAACCTATCAAGTCATCATATAAACCCAATAAATCAGTAATTCCAAAGTTCAAAACAAACTCTTGGGAGCTGTTGATGTAGATGATGCATGTTTACATACACAATAAAATTCCACTATACACCCTGAAGGTTAAGCCAATCCTTGTAAGGCCTTAAGATAGTATGTAATCTCATATACAGGATTATTCCATTTTTTTTATACCAGAGCATCACATCTGACTCCTGTAACATTTTCCATTTTTGTACAATAGATAAATGCACAGCAACTAGTAAAAATTTACAAGTTATTTACATGCATGTGTATATGTGTAATTTATTAGATTTATATATTATATCTAATAGATCACACAAGATAAAAGCACAAATAAATAGTTAAAACTGAAACAACAAAGCAATAACCGCCTCCCACGAACACATTTAACGGCTATTTAACTAATTTAACACATTTAACTAATCAGTCAGCAGTCTAGAGCAAGATTTCGCATTATTGAGATCTGAACTGGGGTTTCCTATATCATCTATGTTAAATATTTAAGTTTTCCTAATATTTGCCAATATAGATACTACTGGCTTCTCCAACCTGATTTCCGCCCCCTCTAATCTAGCTTTCAAATTTGTCTTTGAAATAGTTTCCAATCCTGTCCTTGGGCCCAAAATAACATTAAATTTTCTGCATAAAGTTCAGCAACCAATCCTTTCCCAGAATAAACCCTATTCAATATAATACCTTCTGAACTTGTGTAAGAAGCCAGGGAGTCTGGGCACGGATCTGAGGGTCTGACAACAAATGAGATACTTGACGTAAATGCAACCCACCCGTGCCCAGGTCTCCACTCTTCACAATGAGTTGTTCCTGAGTAACAGGCTTGGGGTTTTTTTTAAATATAAAAATCCCTCATTGTAAAATACCATTTAACCTCCCATTTCAATACCACTTCCATTACATTTATGACTCATTCCTAAAACATCTTGAAGTGATTTAACAATAAAAACAACTGTGTGTGCGTGTTTGTGTTTGTGAAGAGGCTGGAGCCAGATAGCAGTTGGGAATGAGGGCTTTAGGGATTAAAGTATATTCTGAAGGGAAATATCCCTTTCCCAGCTGGCTTCTGTGCCAGGGCTGGGGGTGGGGAAGGGCCGAGATGCCTGCCTCTCGGAGGCTGGCCGGCTTGCTCAGATCTGAGAGCAAGTGGGGTGCAGGCTAGCAAAGAAGGGCAATTCTCTCACGCATCCGTCTTCCTTATTGAGGCAAGCCCCATCGACCGCAAGCTGCCCTCTTTCAGCCCACACCTGCCTGCCTGCCTGCTCACTTGCATCCTCCAGTCCATGGGGTGGCACACACGGTCAGCTTCCTCTCCCTCAATCTCAGTGTTGCCATTGGATAGGACAGTAGGGAAACAGGTGTAGACAAAACTAGGGTGAGTTGGCTCTGCCTAAGAACAAGGAAGAGTCTGCTGGATCAGGCCAATGGCCCATCTAGTCCAGCATCCTGTTCACACAGTGGTTGAATAGTTGCCTCTGGGAACCAAGCAAGCAGGATTTGAACCCAAGAGCACTCTCCCCTCCTGTGGTTTCAAGCAACTGGTATTCAGAAGCATTGCTACAGCTGCAGCTAGTAGCCACAGATAGCTCTCTCCTCTGTTAATTTCCATTCCAGTTGGCGGCCATCACTGCCTCCTGTGGAAACCAGTTCCATATGTGCTGCCTGAGGGAGTGCTTTCTTTTATCTGTCCAGAACATCTTCCAACATTCAGCTTCACTGCATGTCTACAAGTTCTAATTTTGTGAGAGGGAGAAAAACTTTTCTCTATCCACTTTCTCCATGCCAGGCATCATTTTATCCATTTCTATCATGTCACCTCTTCCTCACCTTTTCTCCAAACTAAACATGGCAACCTTTCTTCACAGGAGAGTCACTCCAAGCCCTTGATCATTTTGGTTGCCCTGTTTGGAAACTTTTCCAACTCTTTTGAGGTGAGGTGACCAGCACTGTATACTGTATTCCAAATGTTGTTGCACCATAGATTCGTATAATGGCATCACTCTTATTTTCAGTTCCTTTCCTAAGGATGCCTAGCATGGAATTTGCATTTTCCATGGCTGCCACAAGCTGGGGCGACATCTTCATCGAGCTATTTACTATGACCTCAAGGTCTCACTTGTGGTCTATGGACTAGGAGTGGGCACGTGGGCACACTTTTGCACAGATCATGTGGCTCTGATTGTCATTGGCTCTGGTTTCACATACTGTTTAGGCCAAGTTCAAGTAACTTATTGCACTAGTGGGAGCTAGCACAATGATTCCTGCTAGAGCAATGGGACTTCCCTCTCTCCTCCCCCAAGTTCCCTCCTGACTATACCCTGCTCTGGAGGGTTGGGAGGATACCCAAAAATAGATTTGGGGGGCACACTGGGGGTGGTGGTGGGGAAAGAGGTTCCAAGGAAAATCCTTGTGTTGATGGAACTCCATGGCCTTAGCGCTACATTGAAGGCAACCTATTGCCTCCCTGCCTTCCTCTGCACTTGTCGGTCCCCCTGCCTAAATCTACCTAAATCATCCTACTGTGATTTAGCCTACTGCCTAAATCACCCTACTGTGTAGGGTGGCTGCCTAGGCAACTAATTGTTAGCTATTTTGTTATTAATGGTTGTAACCAACTACGTTCTACTCACTCAGAGGAATACATTGAAGTTAATAGACACGACTAATTCAGACCGATTAATTTCAACAGGTCTACTCAGAGTAGAACCTAAAACCGGTTTTTATGGCCAAGAAGGGGAGAGGTGCTTGCAGGGTTTTCTGCTCCAAGTGTTAAAATAAGTTGGCTGGATTTGGCCGTTATTTTGGTGGTGCTAGGTCGTCTGGCTATTTGCTGCTTCCTGATCTAAGCAACGCCAGCGCCCTAGTTGTTGTTGCTTCCGCCGCCGCCGCCTTCTCCTCCATCTGCGGCCAGCCGCTTCGCGGGTTGAGGGAAGAGCAACTTTTTACAAGCTTGCCGCCCGGGCAGCCACCGCACTGCGGATCCGGCGGGGCTACAGACGCTAAGATGAGACAAGAGAGAGAGAAAACTTCAGTTCCTTACGAGCTGCAGTGCAGGACGGCGACGCCAGGAACTTGCACGGATCCTGTGCCTTTTGAGAATAGTTTGCTCCAGGTCTCCGCGCGCGCGCTCGGAGTGGGCGCTCGGCAAAAGGCAGGTGCGCAGATCAGTTCCACCTCGGCCCGCTCCTAGAGGCCGCGAGGCGAAGCTCCGCGGGCCGGATCCGAGGGGCGGGGCGCGGGGGCGGGGCCGAGAGGGGAGGCGCTTGGCGCCGCTCGGCTTCTTGCTCTCCCACCTGGCTCCGCACTGAGCCGCTGCTGCCGCTGGAACTGGGCGCCGGCACCACCATGGGCTGCGGGGCGCTGCTGGGGTCCTTGGCGCTGTTGCTCCCGCTGCACCTGGGTGAGTATCAGAGATGTGTGCTCGGGTCTAAGCAGGGCGGCGAGTGTGCAACGGGAGTGCAAGAGGCAAGGCGAGGGAGTTGAGTGTGCAAGCTGCCAGCCGCGTAAGGGGTGGGGAGAGAGGGCAGCCCGGCGCTTGGAGGAGCGTGCAAAGGGGACAGACGAGAGGCGTGCAAAGTCTTTCGAGCAAAGGAAGACCGCGAGCATCGCTGCGCCTGCTTGGTAGCTCGGGAGCGGGGCTTGTGTCCCAGTGGGCGCGGATCGGCTTGGGCTGCACGTGTGTGTGTGATGCTCGCGATGAAAGAACGGGGCCAAAACGAGCAAAATTATTTTCCATAGGGACAAATGTCAGGTTCTACACTTAGGCAGGAAGAACCAGTTGCACAGTTATAAGGCGGCGGACACCTGGATTGGCAGTAGGACATGCGGAAAGGAACTAGGGGTCTTAGAAGACCACAAGCTGAGCATGAGTCCTCAGTGTGGTGCAGCAGCAGAAAAGGCTAATGCTATTCTAGGCTGTATCAACAGAAGTATAGTGTCCCGAACAAGGGAAGTCATAGGACCGCTCTATTCTGCCTTGGTCAGTCCACACCTGGAATACTGTATTCAGTTCTGGGCACCACAATTTAAGAAGATTGACAAGCTGGAACATGTGCAAGGGAGGGTGACCAAGATGATAATGGGCCTGGAAACCAAGCCTTATGAGGAACGTTGAGGGAGCTGGGTATGTTTAGCCTGGAGAAGAGGAGATTGAAAGGAGATAAGATAGCCATTTTCAAATACTTAAAGGGCTGCCACAAGGAGGATGGAGCAAGCTTGTTTTCTGCTGCTCCGGAGGCTAGGACCCAAACCAATGGATTCAAGTTACAAGAAAGGGAATTCCAACTAAACATCAGGAAGAACTTCCTGACAGTATGAGCTGTTTGACAGTGGAGCAGACTCCCACGAGAGGCGGCAGACTCTCCTTCCTCGGGGGTTTCTAAGCAGAGATTGGATGGCCATCTGTCTTGTATGGTTTTGTTGAGATTCCTGCATTGCAGGGGGTTGGGCTAGATGGCCCTTGGCGTCCCTTCCAACTCTACAATTCTGTGACAAGTGTTCGTGAAGATGCCGCTGCTTGGTTCTGCAGCCTCGCGCCGGTGCATCTATTTTTGCTGTCTAATGGCAAAAGTGCATTACTTAAGGATGTAAGCCCCGCTGCGTTTGGGGGGGGGGGGACCCTTAGCTCATCCTGCTAAATAGGACCCAGAACATCGGCCTCCAAGTCCTGCCCTGCAAAGCTCGGAGCGCTTTAGACTGCCTCTCCACCCCCCTCCCAGGCTCCGCGCCAGGAGGATCTCCCTGCTTCTTGTCTGCGGTCTGCCTGCTATGAATGGAGGAGCCGTGCGCGCCTTCTCCTAAGTGTGTGAACACCGGAGACCAGCGTTCCGATCCTCCCCTCAAACCCCGGGTGCGTTGCCAGGCCAGCAGGGGAGACCTCTGGCTCGCCAGTTTGTTCTCCTGCACCTTAGCAACCCTGCGCGCTCGTATGGAAGGAAGCCCTCTCCCGGGGTGCCTTTTCTTCAGCACCACGATCAGTTCCACCTCGGCCCGGTCCGTTTTCTGGTGGTATGGCTCAGCCTTCTCCAACCTAGTGCCTTTCAGATGTTGTTAGACTACAACTCCCATCATCTCTGACCATGCGGCATGTAGGGGCAGGTGGGAGTTGCAGTCCCATGAACATCTGGGGGAGCACCAGGTTGGAGAAGTTTGGCACAGCTGCATCCTCTGTCACGCTGGCAAACAAAGGATGTGGAATCCTACATTGTGGGTTCTATCCAGTGTTACCCCTACGCAGTGTAGACTTACTGGAATTAACTGACATGACTTAGGTCCATCAATCTCAATGTGTCTACTAGGAGTATAACTTGCTTGGGTACAATCCAATATTTCTAACAGATTGCTTCATATGTTGAAAGCACTCTTCTCCCCCCCCCCTTTTTTTTTTGCATGATCAAGGTGGAGAAAAAGGGGTTGAATTTATGGGTGGACTGCTATTTTGAATTTGTTCTGGGGTGGGGTGGGGGTGGTAGCTGTGCCAGTCTGCTACAGCACGCATAACAGAAAGTCTAATGGCCCCTTAAAAGACTAACAGGTTTGTTGTGGCAGCACTTTTAACGAGTGTGTGTGTGTGTGTGAGAGAGAGAGAGAGAAGCAGGGTGTCCTTGTTAATCTGGAATCTGGAGCAAGAGGGCACCACATTGCCATGCAATTGCCCAGAATGGATCCCCTGGGGGTTTACCGGTGGAGTTGGAGCTGTCTTTAGCTCAGCTTGGCAACGTCTTTTCAGACGGATGGAGTTTTCATTGTGGCTTGAATCGTGGCGTTTCAGTTGAGCTTGGCATAACTGGAATAGAGTTATTTCCTGACGCTGAAAAGACGGTCAGTGACCCCAATGTGCCCTCAGTTGCGGTGATGTATCTGTGGATTGGGGGGGGGGGGGAGGCAACAATTCCAGCAATTGTTGCTTCTGATTGTATTGCAAAGTATGTTGCCTTCCACCCGTCTAGACCTGTTAAAATTAATGAACATTACTGATGTAGGACTGTTTGTTTCAGTGCATCTACCCTGAGCAAAAGTTAGTTAATTACAATCCTTTGTTTGTTCCTCTAGCCTAGCATGAATTATTTATCATTAGGGGAAAGGCTGTAGCTCAGTGGTTAGAGCATCTGCTTTGCATCTAGAAGGTCTCAGGCTAACTCCTTGGCATCCCCAGGTGGGGCTGAGAGAGACCTCAGAATGAAACCCTGAGTGTAGTCCAGGGGTTCCCAAGCTGGTCCATGGACTACCAGTTGTATTCAGACTTCATTCAGGTCGTCTGCAGCATTATCTTTAATCATGTTTTATTGATTCTTTGTTTCTTATATTGTATTACCATCTGAATTCCATGGAATGCAAATTGTAATGCAATCAAATACTATATAAGAAAGAAGCGATAAAAATACAATAAAAGATCACACAGCACCTAGCACAGCACATTATAGTTGCTACAATTGTCAGGAAAACCCTTAAGTGGTCTGCCAAGGTCCTCAGCAGTTTTCAGGTGGTCCATGTGGGGAAGAGACTGGGAATCCCTGGTGCACAAAATTCTGAGTTAGATGGACTGATGGACTTACTTGGAATACAGTGGTACCTCGGGTTACATACGCTTCAGGTTACATACGCTTCAGGTTACAGACTCCGCTAACCCAGAAATAGTGCTTCAGGTTAAGAACTTTGCTTCAGGATGAGAACAGAAATCGTGCTCCGGCGGCGCGGCAGCAGCAGGAGGCCCCATTAGCTAAAGTGGTGCTTCAGGTTAAGAACAGTTTCAGGTTAAGTACGGACCTCCAGAACGAATTAAGTATTTCACCCGAGGTACCACTGTACAGGAAGCTGCCATATTATGATGTGCTATTTTTGTTCCATCCTTTCTTCCCATTTTATCATCGCAACAACCCTGTGAGGTGGGCTAAACTGAGAGTGTGGCTAGTTCAACATCACCCAGGAGACTTCATGACTGAGCAAGGGTTTGAACCCGGATCTCCTGGCTTCCAGTCTGTTAATCTAGCTGCTTTGTTGTGTAGTCTGGTTGCTGATCTTCAGGATCCCAGGCTGGTTGTCGTTCTACCTGACCCTTTTACCTGGAGATCTGCTAAGGGATTGAATGTCAGGCCTTCAGCATGCAAAGCATGTGATCTGCCCCTGAGCTGTGATCCCTCACATTCAAGCATAAATTGCAAGATCATCTCTAGAACATCTGTTGTAGTTGGTTATTTGTAATAATCAGAAATAGTTGGCAAAAGCTGGCATAACAATTCATGGAATATTTCACACCTTGTTTTGGTTATCCTCTTAGGCTGTGATCCTGTAGACATTTACCTGAGTTCAACAGTACTTACTTCTGAGTATATATGCCTAGGGTTGTGCTGTCAATCTGTCTTCTGGCCCTGCCATAGTGGCACTCTCTGGTTTTTTCCCCAGCCTGGGGTGTGGCAGTGTCAGTTTGGAAAGGACAAGAATGAATGAGGATTTGCAGTGCAGCTGACATTTGAGACTGAGTACACTCTTGTTCTGCCCCCTCTCCAATGTCAGGGCAATGTTCCCAGTGACCGACAGGTAGTGAGGTAATTAGGAAGCTTTACAAATCTGTGATTTGTTGACTCACCTTGTTCCAGTTGGTTAATATGTGGGCTTATAACACATAACACAGGTTTTGAAAGACCTACATTGGCTCCCAGTATGTTTCCGAGCACAATTCAAAGTGTTGGTGGTGCTGACCTTTAAAGCCCTAAATGGCCTCAGCCCAGTATACCTGAAGAAGCATACCCCCATCATCCAGCCCGGACGCTGAGATCCAGCACCGAGGGCCTTCTGGCAGTTTCCACACTGTGAGAAGTGAGGTTACAGGGAACCAGGAAGAGGGCCTTATTGGTAGTGGCGCCCACCCTGTGGAATTCCCTCCCATCAGATGTTAAGGAGATGAGTAATTATATAACATTTAGGAAACATCTGAAGGCAGCCCTGTATAGGGAAGCTTTTTAAGGTTTAATGTTTTACTATGTGTAAGCCACCCAGAGTGGCTAGAGCAACCCAGTCAGATGGGCAGGGTACAAATAATAAATTAGCAGTAGTAGTATACATTGGAAGGGGGAGAAATTTGCTTAGCATTTTCACGTGAATCTATTTAATTCACACTTTTAGAAATACAGTGGTACCTTGGGTTAAGTACTTAATTCGTTCCAGAGGTCCGTTCTTAACCTGAAACTGTTCTTAACCTGAAGCACCACTTTAGCTAATGGAGCCTCCTGCTGCTGCCGCGCCGCCGGAGCACAATTTCTGTTCTCATCCTGAAGCAAAGTTCTTAATCTGAGGTAATATTTCTGGGTTAGCAGAGTCTGTAACCTGAAGCGTATGTAACCTGAAGCATATGTAACCCGAGGTACCACTGTAATACGCAAACTGCAACATAGCCATCCTTCTAAAATTGCACTTCTCCAATTTTTGTGACGCAGCCCTCCAGCCAAGTAGTGTCCACAGAAATCTATATTCTAGAGTAAAATGTGCATAAAATGTATAAACAAGTGAAAAACAAATACAAATGGGAAAATTGCTTACAAAAATGTGTTTCTAGGGAAAATTGTATACACAAATCAGGATAATGTGCACTAAAATGCTGGTGACTTTTCATGAGGGCTTAAACAAAATTCACAAACTGATGCCGAAGTACGGAGAGTTGAATTTAAGATTAGGAAAAAAGGAGAAATTAAGAGAAACAAACAAACAAAAAAAGACAGATCTGTCCACCTCTATCTACACCTCAAATATCTCTGTAAGTGTGTGTGTGTACACCAGATTTAAATGTACACTGTGGTGTACACTGGTGTGTTGTACACCAGTTTTAAATGTCATGGTTCCCTCTGAAGAATCCTGGGAACTGTAGTTTTGGTGAGAGCACAGAAAATTCCCAGGTTGAGATACCTAGCCTCTCTCCTCCCAGAAGTTAAAAATTCAGTGTTCTCTCAGGAGAGGAAATGACAATTAAATCAGTGTCAAGTCTGTGCTGTAGCTATGCCATAATTGTGTGTGTGTGTTAGAGAAGGAGTATTCTGGAGTTCCATCCTCCCTTTTTAAAAAAGACATTTTAATATTACGCTCGTGAGCATGAAGTAACTATCTATTCTATTATGGGGCCACTGGGTCGTCTTTTCTTTCATTATTCCACCTAATAAGATCTGGACAAGCCATGAAGGAGCTCTCTCAGCCCTTTATAGAGTCAGCAGCCTCTGAGATATCTAATAAGGGACTTTTCTTCCAAGTGTTGCTCAGGAACTGGTTTTAATAAATCGGTGGCAACAAAGAAAGAAGCAGACATGAATGCAATCTCAGCAACAATTGTCTTCTTCCACCTTTGGCTATTTACGTTTTTTCTGCCCCCCTTTCTATGCCTGTCTCTTGCTTGGAAAGGGACCTATATTTTAAGGGGGGAATTCGTACAGCTTTCTCTTTTTCCTGTTGCCCACAGAGGGGTCCCACCTCTTTCTCTGCTATCCGTACGCTTCAGACCACAAAGGTAACACACACTTCAAGCTCACTCTCCCTTTCCATATACAATTAACGTGGTACAATGCTAAGGAACCATCATCTTTGGGATTTGACAGACACTCTAGAAGTCAGTGCATGGTCCATAGAAGGTAAGCCCAGATAGAAGAAGATGCTCATGCACTGCACTATACCAACAAGTTTTGAAACAGGGGATGGGGAGCCTGTGGCTCTCCAGATGTTGTTGGTCTCTAGCGCCCATCATCCCATTACCATTCCATTACCCACTGGGGTTAATGGGAATTGGAATCCAACAGCACCTGGAAGGCCACAGACTCCACATTCTACAAGCTGACATTGTTTGTGGTGTGTGTGTGTGTGTGTGTGTGTGAGAGAGAGAGAGAGAGAGAGAGAGAGAGAGAGAGAGAGATGGAATATTTATTCAGCAGTGTTGGCTGTAGGGGCCTTCTGACCCTGTGATTCTGAGACAGGGGTGGGCAACCTGTGGCCCTCTATATATTGCACCACTACCATCATCCCTGATCAGAGGTCATGTTAGCTCACTGGGTCTTGCAGGAGGTGCAGTCTCAATAATCTCTGGAAGGCCATGGATTTCCCATCCCTGGTGTCAGTTGAGAAGAGCCAGGTCCTCTCTAGAAGAATTCAGGGCATTTATTATGGATGAATGATTGCTGAAGTAGAAGTTCTCATTGATGTGAAGCATATGAAAGATGCAATTTGTTTAAAAAAGATTTCTTCAGAAAGTGTTGGGTAGAATTTTTTGTGGCTTCAGGAAG
Source organism: Podarcis pityusensis (assembly GCF_964106645.2). NCBI lineage: Eukaryota > Metazoa > Chordata > Lepidosauria > Squamata > Lacertidae > Podarcis > Podarcis pityusensis. The sequence goes on along the minus strand of NC_138033.1, from coordinate 46,457,188 downwards.
CTGCAGCCGCTCATCCTAACTGAAATACACATTTGGGGAAATTACTGGATAAAACACAATGTTCTGGGAAGTTAAATGGCAGAATTCAGCCATTAAGCACCAGAACATTTGGGTATGGAAACGTGGCGTATTCCTTCATGTAAAGTGCCTTATTTGGCTGGATTTGGAATAGTTCTAAATTCCTGTTGTGTATTTGTATGCCCACAGAATGTTCTATGGATGGCATTTCCCGCCCCGCAGCAAACTTTTCTTTGGATGCTAATGGTTAGGAGGGAGTTCATTTTCTTTAATCTCCAACCCCCTCCCCCCCCCCCACTAGGGGTTGGAGCAGGGTGTTTACATTTGCAACCTATACTTGTAGCACCAAGTTTAGATCCTTACAGTTTTTTAAAATATTTTTATTTTGCTTTAAACAAATACATATAAATATAGACAACCAAAATTACAAAAGAAAATTCATTAATAATAATAATAATGAAAAAAACTAAAGAACTACCAAAAATATCAAAGTACATGGCACAGAACATATTATTTCTCATATTGAACCTCTTCCTGATTTAGAGTGAGAAGCATGAATTAGCTAGTTTTATTACTGAATTTCAGTCACTGAAATTTGGCTTCCAGATTTGGTGAAAAAGGTTTAAATTGTGTCAAATGAGTCTCCTTCCCACCCCCACCCCCCCAGATGCTTGCAGGATCAAGCATAATAATCCTGTACTAAATTTCAACCAGAATCCCAAGTTCTGTAACTGGAAATCCATTATGCATTTATGCCCATCTGTGTTATGTGTTTAAATATGCTTCTGTTGCTTTTTATTTTTATGCTTTTTTTTAAACATAATTTTTATTAACAGGCCAATCATATCACATTATTTCAAATCACATTAATTCCAAATTATACAGCCAAATTTTTCAATTTTGTTGGGGGTACCCATACATCAAGCTCCGGACGAGAATCCAAACATCACTTCTATTACTGCTTTAATTAAACGCTTTTTATTTTTATGCTTTATCCTGTTTACCATACTTTTGGTTGATTCTAGACTTTGCTTGAAATTTTCCATTACAGAATCCTGGTGCTAGAAATAGGTTTCAATAGGCTGTTAATTATAGCTAATGGACACAGCCTAGCTTCATTTATTTCCATGAGATATTGATAGTGGATTGCTAAGTAAATAACAGTGCAGGCCTATACTCAAAAGTTAATCCTATGGGGCTTATACCCAAGTCTGTGGGTGTAGGATTTTAGCCTAAGTCCCAAAGTCAGTCGTCCTTTTCGTTGCTTGGAAAGCAGAAAACTCAGTCCTCGTAGTTTCAGCAGCAACTTGATACAGATAAGTGTTGGCATGTTACTTGAGTTTCACAAGAGATCCCAAAAGAGCCAGCATCAGATATTTTGATACCCAACATGAATAATCCCATGACAAGCCCCACTCTCTTTCTTTAATTCACATGGGCCACAACCTACTTACTAGATGTTCCCCTGCAAAACCATCATTGGTTTAAATGGGACCTGTGCATTCATCCACAACTGTGCCCTTACTCAGCTCCTGTTTGTCTATATGTGGCTCAATTGAGAGAATGTTACAGCAGACTCTGCCTCAAATCAGATTCCCCTCCCCCCGAGCGGCATCCAAAATCTGCCACCTAAAGCAGCAGCCTCTACTTGCTTCAGGGCACTGCCCATCTATGGGTTCCAAATAATTATTTTATTGCTTTGAATATTATGGGCACTGGAATATTTAGGCTTTCAGTTCTTCACAGAGAAGAACAGTAAAAGTAGCTTATGGCACTGCCTTCTACCGTGAGGCCACTGTGCCTTCTAGCCAATGAGTCATAACTCAGTGGCAAACCACATGCTTTACAAGCAGAAGGTCGTTCTGCTACCTGAAAGGCTTTGAACTAAAGATGCTTAGATTGAACTTGAGACCTTCTGCATTCACAGTATATGCTTTGAACTCCCTCCCCCCCACACTTTTTTTTAAAGTTACAAGCTTCATGCAAAGGTTGGGGGTGGAGAGGGAGAGAAATCAGGATTAGAATTTAGATCTCTGCACTTCCTATCAACACAGCCACAAAACAGGCTAAAACTAGGTGTTACCATTTATAATCATCAGAATCACCATCTGCCGTATTATGAAGGCTCAAGGGGTGGTATAAAGAAGAATTCCTGGATGCCAAGATCCAAGTTTGGGGCAAGTACTTTTTTATGAGAGAACCCCAGCAGAGATTTAAAATCACAAAATATGCAGCAAAGTAAAGTATGGAAGTATAGGTTGTTAGACCTTTAAAATATGCCTTTCTGAGTTTCAGAATTTCCCTCTTCACCCAGCATAGGAAAAGACCATACATTTGGTAAGTTTAAAATTGGTTTACTTACAGACTCTTCAAAAGTCAGGTTCATGTTCTTTTTCCATACATCAATCAGAAAAGTTGCACAGGCAGTAAGGCTTAGTTTAGTTCCAAGATGGTAGAAGTTCATAAATTATTGGTATAGGAACCCAAGATGGCTTGTGAGAGCCATGCAGCTAATGTGGAACCACCATCTTGGCCTCTGCACATGCTGAGTTCATCCAGTAGACTGAAGAGGAACAAAGTCTTGATAGTCCCTCCCAAGATGAGTTAAGCCTGGCAGGACAGCTTACTCTATGGTCTTAACCCCTTCATGCATTAATTAGACTTAAAAATGTTAGTTATATGAGGCTGCTTATCCCACATTTGACTAATCCCTAGAGTAGGGATGGGCAGAGGTATACCTAGGCTCCCTTGAGCCCTTGTCAGGGAGCTATATCAGTGCGCATGTACCTGGTCCCTTGAACAGTTGGCAAGGAGATGTATCAGCGCCTCCGAATCTGGGTGAGACCATGGAACAGAAACTTTAAAAGTTTGCTATTCGTCATCTTTCACGCTCCACCAGTGACTTCCTCTGCAACCATTGGGGTTTGGACTGTTCTGTTCCACCTTCTCTCCTCCTCCTTGCTTTGCCCTCTCTTTCTGGACAAGGGTATGGGCAGGCAAATGACAGAATTGACAGCAGCAAAGTGATGGGCTCACAGAGAGTATCTCGCCCAAGGGACCCTAAAAATCTGGAGTGACACTGGTAACTCTGTGCCAACCTCATGGACGTAGAGGTTAAAACATCTTTAAATAAACAATTAGAGTCCTTGAGTTGCAATGTGACTTTCATTTGATTAATGCTAATCTCATGGTGGGACTATGGGCTCAAGCTGACATATGGCTTGCCACCTGCGGGTGTGACAGACTTCCCATCCTGAATTGGCGGGTTGCCCTGGGTGACCGGCAAAGGTTGTTGCACAGCCTCTTGCAAGGTTACTCTACAGTAAACGTGTGTGGCAAATGCGCTATCATCTGCATGCAGTGATAGCCACGATGGCAATGTTTCCCTTAGTGGGGAGAGTGCTATTGCACTCAGGTTCTGCTTTTGGGCTTTTCATAGGCATCTGGTTGGCCACTGGGAGATGAGCTGTTGTCCTGATCCAGCAGGCTCTTTTTATGTTCTAATGTGCAATCTGGGGAAGTTTGGATTCTTACAGCAGCATCTTTTAAGAATCATGACATGAGCATCTTGCATTTAAAACGATGACATGGGTTACTAGCCCTTGAGGTTTCTATCACTCTGTACAAGTGATATAACGTAGCATGTGAATTGCTTTTTGTCCGAAATATGCTCTTCACCTACATCCCTGTGCTTGGTCCCATCTCCTTGGGCAGCATGGGAAGATGCCTGGCTGCTGTTTGGCTGAGATGTGCCTGAAGTTGTTGCACTTCTAGTGACATAGCGGTCATGGCAGGAGGGCAAGAATGTATGCAGGGCACTAGATCCCAGTTCTTTGTTATTGCGAATACAGGTTGGCTTGCTTCACTTTTTGGCTTTTCAGGTATTTTCCTGGGCATAACTCAACAACTTAAGGACTAGAAACTTCTTTTGTGGCTGTTAAAATGAAAGTGGAGATCCTTGGGGTGCTGAACCTTCTATTGATTTTCTGCACTTTGCCCCAAACAACTGCCCTCTGTCCTTTAACCTACTGCCCTTCGATAGGCAGATAGCACACTCCTAGTACTTGCACACAAACAAACAAAGTTCTGAATAATTCTTAGGGTGGTTTAACAATCGGTCCCTTTTCCCAAGGAACTCTGGGAATTATTGCTCTGTGAGGGGAATATATGTCTCCTAATCACTCTCAGCACCCTTAACAAACTACAGTTCCCAGGATTCCTTTGGGGAAGCCACAACTGTTCAAAGTGGTATGATACTGCTTAAAAATGCATAGTGCAGATGGGGACTGGAGGCCTTTGTCATTCTGGACCTGATTCAGCCTGTTCCCATTACGTCTGCCTAGGCCAGAGGTCATCAGAGAGGAGAGCAGTTTCAGAGTTTGCTAATCAGCTTCTTGGGGGCTCCCCTGCCGGTTCCAAAGGGAATCCCATCTTCGTCAGCTTTGCTGTTCAAATCTTCTGGCTGTTCCTTTTCCTGCTGGTGTGTTCAGAGAAGTGAGGCAGCCTACGGATGTGTTTTGATCAGACTGAAGTAGGCCAGCTCACGTAAAATATTAATCATTTTTCTACTTTGCGGACATCTTACTGTGTTTTCTCTGTCAGCCTTGAGCAGGTAAGTGTCTCCCAACTAAGACTGGTCCAAGTCAGCTTTAATGGAGGGTGTCTGTGTGGGTGCAGTCAGACTAGCATCTTAACAAGAGGTCCTGACGGCAGCAATATCAGAATTACTGTGACTGCTGGTACTGGCACCTATGTATATTTTAAACCAGCATGGGTGCACTATGAGGTCTGTCTGGTGATTTAAAGAAGGTTTTTAAAGCTGATTTGTCATCTGGCTTTGAATCAATTTGACCAGACCAATTTAATTAGATTTACCTGTTTTTCAGACTTTCCATATTTAGGAGGTTTTCTAAGATGAGCATTTGCTGACTAATTTGTAAAGTTAACCAATCCTTGTTATAACATGTAGTCTTCAGCATTTTCTTATTCTTGTTACAAGAACTCCTCTCTGACTTTAGTGTTATATGTAAAATGCACAGAAATGCACACTTAACATGACTAAAGTCTGCAAATTTGTTTTCTCACAGTTTGGGGGGAAAACAATGAAACTGAGGGGCAGAATCCAAAACAAAATGTCTAATTATTTTGCACTAAGGAACATGGCACCCTTTCCACTTGTTCCAAAAGTACATAGAAATATCGGGAAATGTTTTTAAAAGCCAGAAAAAATAAGGAGGAAATGCATAGCAAGGAAGGGAGGAGGCCTGTGAGATGGAACAAGGTGGCTTCAGGCTATGCTGAAGGCCACATGAACCAAAGTACGAGCCGTATGTGACCCTTGGGGACACAGGTTGCCCATCTGTGTTAGAGATGATACAAGCTGAGTGTTGCTTGTTTCCCTCTGCAGTTCTGTCCGAGGAGCCGGTGAGTGTGGCCGGCAGTAAGTGCAACACCATCTACAAAGGTTTTGCTGAGTGCCTCATCAGCCTTGGGGACAGCATGGCTCAAAGTGCACAGCAGGAGCAGCAGCCGGATGATGATAGCATCCAGGAGCAGCAGGAGCTGGACATCATCTGCAAGTGAGTACAGGATCCTTCTTCCAAATACCTGTAGATAAAAATGCCCATAGTGGGTCATGACAGACAGCTGCCTTATAGAACACAACACTATGGCCACATCTACACAATTCATTTAAAGCTGTATCATACCGCCTTTAAGAGTCATGGTTCCCCCCCCCGCCAAGAATCCTGGGAACGATAGTTTGCTAAGGGTGCTGAGAGTTGATAGGAGACCCTCTGTTCTCCTCTCAGAGCTACAATTCCCAGAGCTCCCAGGGAAGAAGGATGGATTGTTAAGCCATCTAGGAATTGTAGCTCTCTGAGGCTGGATGCCACACTGCAGCCACTTGATATCACAGCTAGGCTATGGTTGTGGGGATATAGAACCTCTGAGGAAGAACACCAGTTACTGGGAAACAACAGCAGGAGACAACTGTTGCCCTCTTGCCCTGCTTGTGGGCTTCTCATAGGCATCTGGTTGCCTGCTGGACCAGGTAGGCCTTTGCTTTGATCCATTATGGCTCTTCTTATGTTCTTACATCTTTGCCTTGCTCTTTCTCCAAAGAGTTCATAGCACTGGACAAAGTCCCCTTACGTTCCCTTCCCTGCCCACCGCATTTTATTCTCAGAACAACCCTCTGAGCTACATTGGGCTAAGAGATTGGGACTGATTTAGGATAAGAACATGAGAAGACCCCTGCTGGATCAGACCAAAGACCCATCTAGTTCAGCATCCTGTTCCTACAGTAGCCAGCTAGATGCCCATTGGAAATACGCAAGCAGGACCACCCAATCAACATCATGGCTCAGTGGAGTTTGAACCTGGCTCCTCTCAGTCTTAGCTCAGCAGTCTAATCACTACCCCACACAGACTCTCAGTGGTTCTTAAAGATTGCTGCAGAGCGACTATAGTCATAGGGGCAGGTCTGTAGCCATCAGCTATGTGGTTAAGCCAACCAGGTGCCCAACAGCCAGGCTGGGCTGATGAGAGTTGTCATCCAGAACACCTGGAGTCCACCAGGTTGGCAAAGGCTGCCATTCACCATTCTGGCTGGGGCTGATTGGGGTTGGAGTCCCAGCCACATCCGGAGGCCTACCACTTCCCCACCTCAGGCCTAGCTGAAGCTCCCCTGCTGCTGCTGCTGCTTCTGTGGGGCGCCTTGCTTGCTCCTCATGCAGATTCCTCTTCTTGCAGGTCCTGGGATGACTTCCACACCTGTGCCACTCAGGTTCTGTCCAGGTGCCCCGAGGAGGCAGCAAAAATCTGGGAGTCTCTTCGGCAGGAGTCCCGGAAGATCCAGTTCCAAGGCAACCTTCACGACCTCTGCAGCTCACGGGCCCAGCTGGCCGGCAGCGGGAGGGCTTCGGATATGGATGAGACCAACAAGGAGACCTTGCGGGGGGAAGCCTGGCTGCCTCGGCCCAGCTTTGTGGGCAGCCTGACTCTTGTGGCTCTCTTGGCTTTGGTGCCCTTTGCCTAGTCAGGGAGCAGTGGGAGGCCTCCCTCCCTCCTGTCCACCACAGTGCAGACCAGTGGCCCAGCACCGCTGCCTGCCAGGGAAATTGGGATCAGGCCTGGCAGTCGGCAGCGGTGCTCAGCGTGTCCTGATGACGGGGGCACAAGGCCCACTGGGTGGAAGAGGCAGGATGCCATGGCTTGCCTGCCTTGTGTCTTGCCCTGCTCAAAGAGGCTGGGTTGGGCTAATGGTGCTCTTCCTGTCCCCGTGTGCCCTACTTTTACCAGCCGGCACTTTGTGGCAGCTCTAGTGCCCTGTCCTCCTGCCTACACTGCCCCTTGTTTCTGTCTCCATTGCTCCCCAGCCTCATGCTAGGAACATAGGAAGCTGCCTTGTACTATTGGTCCATCTAGCTCATTATTGCCCACACTGACTGGCAGCAGCTCTCCGGGGTTTCTGCTAGGAAGTCTCCCTCAACCGTCACTGGAGATGCTGAGGATGGAACCTGGGACCTTCTGCATGCAAAGCAGATGTTCGCCCTCTGATGGAATCTGGGTCCTTCCCCATCCTGTACCACCCAAGAAACTCTGCCTAGGGGTAATATCTCAAAGCCACTGCCTCCCTGCTTCCTTATTCCAGTAAGAAAGGCATCAGTACATCCAGCTGCTTACAGCATCCTTGCTGAGTGACTAGTGTCCCCGAGAGTGCCAAAGGTAGTGTGTGTGGATGTGACATGACATCAGCACTCTTGTCCTAGCCTTCCCCCATCCTGCAGCACTCTGTGTACCTGATCGAGTGGGAGCACAGCTGTCGCCTGTGAGCTGGGACAACTTAGGGATCTATACTGGCTGCAGGTGGGTGCTGCAGTATATTTATCTGGCAATTATATAATTCTCTGCCCTAGAAGTTCAAGCCCTCCAGGTTACCCTTTGCATTGGATAACAGCAGTCACTTAAGTTTCATCTGCTGTCTACTTCTCTGCAGGGTTTTTGACATCTTAAGCCTCCAAAGTATAGCATTTCCCCATGGGTAGGTCATTTCCCAGCCCAGTGCCCTTCCAGACATGCTTTCCACCCACCAGGATCAGCTGGCAGGGGAGCTGGTTTGGACCTGATGATAAACGGAGCACCCTCCACCAACTATTTTGCCAGTGAGAGGGGATCTGTGGCAGCCTTCCTCAACCTGGTGCTCTCCAGATGTTTAGGGGTGATGATGCCATCAGCCCTGATGGGAGTTGTGGTCCAAAACAGCCAGAGGGCACCAGGGTGGGGAAGGGGTGGTATATGCTCTTACCATTCACAAGGTCATATCCTGAATATACTTCTGCACTATTCTTTTCCTTGTGGAGATGGGCTTTTTGGAGGTAGCACTTTCCTAAAGGGGGTGTCCAGGGCTGCCTTGCCTGTGCAGCCCAGTCTCAGTTCAGAGATCCCCTCTGTTCCCAGCACACAGGTATCTGTTGGCCAAGACGTGGAACGACAAATGTGTAAGCAATGGAAGTCCTGGGCCTCCCTTTTTGCTGGTGTCAGCTGTTCAAATGTATCTATATATTTATATTAAAAGGCACTTTACATTTCTCTTGCCTTGTCCTGTGTGGTGGCTTTTGCCGTTCCTGCAGGGTGCTGCTGCCGGGAGCCTTTCTGCCTGTCGTGTCTTGTGATCCAGATCGCACTTAACCTGGAAGAAGTCAGCGTTTAGGGCTCAGAGAACTGCAACATAAGCGGATCCCATGCCTCCTGGAGTGAGAGCTGTCTTCCTTGGCATTTTTTAAAAAATACATTTTTGTTACAAGGATATCAAACCTCCAAAAGTTTTTATTGTTCAGGCACACCATCCTCTTTATACATGCTAGTAGCAATCTTGCTTCTGAGTGCCAGTCCTTTATAAAGTACGCAGCTTCTTCCCAAGAATCCTGGGAACCGTAGTGTACCCTTCACAGTTTACCTGCAATTCCCAGCGCCCTTTAACAAACTCCAGTGCCCAGGGTTGTTGGAGCCAGGTGTGTGCTTTAACTCTGTGGTGTGTCTGCAGCTATAGGACACTGGATATATGCATTCTGGTGTTGGATGGGGAGAGTGGGAGAGGAGGAGAGAGGGTGTGCTAACTGGCACATGTTTCCCCCCATTAAGGGTATTAACGGCTTTGCTTGGATTTCAGCTCTGTGTTCCCAGCGCTGCTTGCCCATAATGTAATTAATCTGCCTTTTTGCTTAAAACCTCTCCTGAGCCCTCGACACCCACCTCTGTTTCTAGCCCAATTAAGCCCTTCCATAGCGTGGCTGCAGTTCTGATACATCTCCTGGCACCCTCTACACATTTGCCACATGCTCAGGGCATGAAGGTACAATGGCTGCTTCCAACCTTGGGGTAAACATCCGCCGCTATGGCACAGATCTTGCTTGTTATTCAGTTTTCAAATGTCTCTTTCTTTTGGTATTTTTCTTGAATGGGCCAAATCCTAGCTGGATTGGACAGTCAGCTTCTGCTCAGGCCAGATCCTCTAAACTACTTTAATCACTTGAGGCACAGATTCTGTACAGGAAATTGTTGCTGTTTTACCCCCCTGGGCCTTTCTCCTGTTGATGATACCTAAAGATGGTTGGGCTATGTTGAGGAAACAGAAGTTAAACATTATGGTTAGAATGATGGAGGAAACTTCAGTCCACGTCAGACGCTTCCACTACTTGGTTCCTGCATTTCAGATACAGGACTGTGCACTGAAATAAAGTCCAGTAGCCCATGACAGAAGAGGAGAAAGGTATGCATGGCAGTGAAGAGAGGCAAGTTTTTCTCCCTCTCCCCTAATGCTAGAACTTATGGACATCAAATGAAGCTGAAGATTAAGGCAGACAAAAGAAAGTAACAGCACATAGTTAAACTGGATGTGGCTCCTACAGGAAGCAACGTTGGTCGCCAATTTAATTGCTGTGGGTGACTTTAAAAAAGGATTGGGCATATTAATGTCAATGGCTATTGGCTACTAGCCATGATGACTGTGTTTTACCTCCACTGTCGGAGGCAAGGTGCCTGTGATTGTCACAAGTGAGGAAAGTGCTGTTGCATTTTGTCCTGCTTTAAGGTTTCCCAAAGGCATCAGATTGGTCAGTGCAAGAACAGGATGCAGGACAAGATGGGCCTTTGGCCTGATCCAGCAGAGCTCTTATATTCTGCCTCCAAAGCTTCATCCCTGTGCTTTCCACAATGTTGGTTGAAGAATTTTAAGAGCTGCAGTGGTTGCTGAGTTGTAGCAGGAGTGTGCCAATGCAGTGCTGTGCCCCGACACTTGTCAAGGTGTTCCGTGTGCCAGAAGCGGTTTAGTCATGTTGGCCACATGACCTGGAAAAACTCTGCAGACAAATGCCGGCTCCTTCGGCCTGAAAGTGGAGATGAGCACCGTTCCCCATAGTCCAATTCAACTGGACTTAACTGTCCAGGGATCCTTTACCTTTACCTGGTACTCAGGGATAGGCGGGGAGTGACCTGGGGGTGGTTGTTGGCCTGTATAAAGCAGCCCTAAACCTTTGGCTTTCATTAGCCTGTGCTTCTTGTACCTGAACATGACAGAAATCTGGGCTTGCGAGCTGCTGTCTCTGGGGCAATGAGCTCAGCATTTTCTGAAAGGCACAAACAAGAGTCTGGTGCCTCCAGAGAGCCTCTGCCCCCAAAGGCCCCCTGCTTATTTCCATTCCACGCTCTGTGCTGGCACGCTTCAGGGAGAAACGGTCTCTTCCCTGTTAAGGCCTAATATAGCAGCAGGTGTGCACTGGGACAAGCAGGGGAGGAAAGGTGCTCTGTTCACCAGGCTAATATCTCACTGAATGGAAAAATGGGTTAAGGCAGGCAAAGTGTCTTCTTCTAATCTCCTATGTCCCTTCACCAGGTATCCCACTTGAAATTCCACACTCCACTTAAATCCTGCAGCAATTTCTCCAGGTCCTTTGATGCAAACTAGATGCTGGAAGCTGCTTTATACCTGAGCAGACTATTCATCCATCTAGTCTGTATTGTTTAGTCTGAATGACAGTAGCTGTCCAGGATCTCAGATAGCAGCTCTCCCCATCTCCTGCTAGGGATGTTTTAGTATTCCAGTGGAAATGGGAAGGCAAATTGCCAGTTCCCCTTACCCCAAATTGCCCTTATCTGTTCCATGTCCAGAACAGGACTCCGGCAAATGGGAATCTAGAAGCATAAAACACCCTGGTTCAGTGCAGCAATCGAGGTAAAAAATTATCAGACAAACCAGCAACAATTTAAAACCCAGCACAACATCTTTAAGTGGATCTATATATCAGGTCTAACTTATTTAAATCTAAGTAAAAAGGCCTTTAAGGCTCATGGGCAGCTGGTTGGCCACTGAGAGAACAGAGTGTTGAACTAGATGGGACTGAGGCTTGATACAGCAGCGTGCTCTTAAAATCAGAGAGAAAGAGGAGCCAAACAGGATGAAGTACCACAAATGTGGGGCTACCACTGAAAAGACCTTATCACTTGTGCCTCATCTGACTTTGGTTGTACGAGCAGGACCTCTGCAACCATCCTTAAGGCCCAGGCATAGGCTGCTATGTTGCTATATGCCCAGACAAACAGGGACATTGTCTTGGTATCACAATCATGCTAGACCACATTAGAGGGGAAAAGCAACTTTTGATTGCGGTGCTTGATTCTTTTTCTTCTTCCACATTCCACTGCCTTGCACCCATCTTTTCCCAAGCAGCATACAAGGCACTGAGATGTAAAGAAACCAAGTGCAGAGACCAGGAGATACATAGCAATAACAAGATGATCTGGTTATTTTAAGGGTCCTCCCTTTGCAACCAGGATCAAATGTATATCCTCAGTTTTTACTTTTACTTTTAAACTGTCTTTTTGGTCAGGGGAGGGAGCACACAAAGTCCTACTGATCCAAAATCCACAACTGGTGTGATGAAATCTGTTGAGAAGGGGAAAAGGCCAAAATCAAAATCAAGCAATTTGACCAACAAATTTTTAAACTGTGCATAGCAAGGGGGGTGGGACAGGAAGAGGGCTGCCCTTTGTAAATGTGCACATTCAGCAGTTCTCTGCAAGGTCCCTCAGCATTTAAAAGCAGCCAGCAGGGCAGATAATCTGCCTATTCTTCATTTAGAATTTCAACAAGCCTGTGTTTAAGGGTGAATTAGTGCTGGATATCTGCAGGATTCAGCTAAGAGGATAAGCCAGGCTGATAGTATGTGTGAACAACAGAGGATACCCAGCTCAGCCTGAGTAGTTACTAGATGAATCACTTATCCAGGGCACACTCTAGATCACTTAACATGAATTAACCACAAGTTTATTCATAGTCAAGCATGTAGTTTTGCTGTATTTTTTTTTTTTTTAAATCTTTCTATATGCCAGAGCCAGCCCTAACACTAGGCAGAATGGGGTGACTCCTTCAGGGGGCAGATGCTGGGGAGACAGCAGTAGCATCCCTCTGAGCCTCCCAGCCATTACCCTCTGACGGAGGACAGAGCTGTGCATGCCATACAGTCTGTCCTGGCCCTCCTAAATTAGCCTCCTGCCCTCAGGTGCAATGGAAGATATTATCCTGTCCTCAGTATTGAAGAAAGGTTCAGCTTATGCCTTAATAAATGTGTTACTTTTTGATGCAACAGCCTAACACGGCTCTGGAAGTTACAACTGTATACTGGCAGTTATGTTTATGATGCTGGGTGGAACTAAAGACTTGGTTATCAGAAAATTATACCTGTATCCAAAACTGACAGGTATGCATTTTGTGTCAAAAACCTTTTTTTCTCTGATCAGAAAACAGAAAATATTATCTATCTTGATATAGCAGGTGTAGGTTTCTAATGCTACACAGGCCCTAGGAAACACTGGTGACTTTCTCGGGTGCCTGAATTTTGTTCTGATAAATTTCTGGACTATACTGGTAATGCTTTGAGCATGTAAACAGAAAAGTGTTTTACATTTATTATAGTTGTTGTTATTATTAGACTGGGATCCAAAATCCCAGGAGCTGAACTACTGCTACAGACCAATTAGCTGACCCTGTTTTTGCCTATAATAGACAAACCAAATTTTCTTTTGGAGCTGTGACAACCTACACAAACTGTACTCTCTGCTGCTCATTCTTCGACCTGTTTGGCTGCACTCTCTGCATCCCCATCAGTCACTATTCATAGGTGAACCAAGAGCCCTCTCACATTAGCTCTTCTTGTTTTATTTCATTTGGGTTTGATTTTATATTGACATAGTGAGAATGCACTGCGTAGGAGGTAAGAGGGACTGTGCTGGAAAGAGGCTGCGGCTGGGTGTGGACAATGGATCCTGCCCCTAGATGGTGCTTGATTGAACAATACAAAGAAATACGAGCCTGGTGCACTGAATACCAACTACACTTCTGAAGGAAGAAGTTGGGAATCCATAAAGGCAGCAAGATGGAACAAATACAAGGTTCCTGCCAACATTCAGATAACAAGCAAGCAAGCAAGCAAGCAAGCAAGCAAGCAAGCAATGAAGCAGCTAACCAAACTATCAGTGTTAGAAACTTGTTGTGAAAGGGAAGTTCAGGCACATGGAAGCGTGACTCTGATAACAGTCCAGCCCTATGTGTGTACTAATACTCTAAATTACATACTTCTGTGTTCAATGGGGCTTGCTCCCAGCTAAGTGTGCATAGGATCACAGCCTTAATTTGGGAAGCACCTCAACTGTCATCTAGTCTGTAGTGACTGGTGCCCATTGAGACTGGAGAGGCAGAAGGCAGGGCCCATTAGTCGGTGGCATCAGAGACAGTGACAGACAGAGCCAAGTACTTCCACCATCCTCTTCTCTGCTGAGGAATCTGACATCCAGTGTCACCCCTAGACAAGATGTAACTAAGAAAGCAGGCAAGTGGGAGCAAACCGAGGTTGGTGAGGCAATGCCCCATTTATCCCAATGGACCATCCATCACTGCATCTAGTCCAATCTTTTGCCGGTGTAGGAGATCCACTGCACTATCCCTAGTGTAGCAATTAAACAATTTTAGACTTTGAACTACTGTATATGATCTTACATGGGTTGATGGGAGGCTGCTGTTTAGATGGTAATGTGTATATTATCACTTCAAAATGTAGTAAGCCACTCCTGCTATGTTTGTGGTGGGGGGTCCTCCTGCTCATTCTGCTGAATGGGGCCCTGGGCTTCTTGCCCCAAAGTCCAGCCATGATGACAACACTGTACAACATCCCTGATAGGGTAGAAGGGCGTTTTGTAAAAGTCTCCTGAGATGTCAATAAAGTTCTTCCTCATGTTCAGTCAAAATATCCTTTCTTGTCATTTGAACCCCTTGGTTCAGGTTCAGCTCTCTGGAGCTTCTGAAAACAGCTCATTATTACCTCACTAACATGCAGAAGAACTGAAGAAGAGCCTGCTGGATCAGGCCAACGATCCATTTAGTCCAACATCCTGTGGTCACAGGTGCCTAGGAGAAGCCCACAAGCAGAACCCAAGCACAAGAGCACTCTCCCTCCTGCGGTTTCCCACAAATGGTGATCAGAAGCATAGAACCTTGGAAACAGAGTGTGACCATCATGGCCAGCAGCCATTGATAACATTTGCCTCCAAATCCTCTTTTAAAGGCATCCAAGCTGGTGCCCATCACTGCCTCCTGTTGGAGTGAGTTCCACAGTGTGATTTTGCACTGTGGGAAGAAGCATTTTCTTTCAACTGCCCTGAGTACTTCAGCATTCAGCTTCATTGCATGTCCACAATTTCAAGGGTTGAGAGAGAGGAAGGAAAACTTTCCGCTGCCCACTTTCTCCACGCCACACATCATTTTATACGCCTCTATTGTTTTGCCTCTTCCTCGCTTTTTCTCTAAATGGGTTCAGACACTGCAACCTTTCCTCACAGGGAAGTTACTCCACCCCCTTGATCATTCTTACTTGCCCCTTTCTAGCTGTGCAATATCTTTTCTCAGGTGAGGAGACCATAACAACACAGAATATTCCAAGTGCAGTTGCATCATAGTTTTGTATAACAGCATTAGGATATTGGCAGTTTTGTTTTCAATTCCTTTCCTTCTGATCTCCAGCAAGAAAGTTGCCTCTTTTTTACAGTGGTAGCTCGGGTTAAGAACTTAATTCGTTCCGGAGGTCTGTTCTTAACCTGAAACTGTTCTTAACCTGAAGCACCACTTTAGCTAATGGGGCCTCCTGCTGCTGCCATGCCGCCGGAGCACGATTTCTGTTCTCATCCTGAAGCAAAGTTCTTAACCTGAGGTAATATTTCTGGGTCAGCGGAGTCTGTACCTGAAGCGTATGTAACCTGAAGCGTATGTAACCCGAGGTACCACTGTATATAGCTGGGTTAACGTCTTCTTTGCGCTATCCACTACAAGCTCATTTTTGGTCAGTCACCATCAATTCAGACTCCATTTGTTTTTGTCTGGATGAGCCTTCAGACACAGGATCCCCCTCTCTTCTGTGAGCCATGGTACAGTCCAGGCACAGGCTGACCAGTGAGAGAGAACTAAGCCTAAGAGGCTAGGCTGCAAACCAGGAGAGTCCTTGAGTTCTGCCAGAATTAAGATTCTAGGTCAATATGAAAAGTTGTAAACTCTGGGTTTCATTTAACATTTTATGTACGATTTAAAAATTGCATTATATTATTGTCTTGTGAACCACCCTGTAACTGGATGAAGGGCAATCCATAAATTAATCAAATAAATAAATAAATGCCCTTTATCTTGGTGGGCAGATGATCATTTTAAGGTTGACCCTCATTTTTATAATGTTCCTATCTGCTGAGTCTGTTTCTATTTATATGCTCTTGTTTTATTGTGTTCATGGGATTGCTTCATTTTTAATTGTTATAAGCAATTTAGATGCATTGGGAAAGGTATATGATTTTTAAACAATAAATAAATAAAGTCAAAGACCTGGAAGGAGCAAGTTTCTGGCTTGGAGCTGTCCAAGGTCCTGTGATTTGAGCCCTACCTGGACTGACTATTCCAGAGGTGGACAGAAGGTACACCAGCTTTTGCTTGTAGATCTCTGGGTGATGTGCAACTGGACTAGAGCAAGGGTTTCTGAGTCTCAGTTGCTGCTAACAAAATTGTTCTCAACAAAATGACTTTTCCCACTTAAATTAGGTGGTTGAAATTAAAAGGTGTGTGAGTAACCAGGAATAGACTGCTGTGTAAAGGGACCATGGTTTGTAGCCAACTTTTAGTTAGAGTAGACACATTAACATTAATAAATGTAAGTTAGTTACATACATAATAAATGTAAGTTAGCGGGCACAATGACTACAATTTTGTGAGCTCAATTCAGTTATGATACTGGAAAAAAACTTCTAGGCTCAGAATACTCTGGCTGACAGACCTCTGGTCTTCTCCTGTGGAAGCATGTGCTCTGCCACTGAGCTACGGCCTTTCTGCTATCAGACACAAATTCAAGCTGCAAGTTCTCCATCCTTAACTAAAAGCATGAAAACCACCCATTTGCCCTTGATCTTAAAGTAGACCTGCCAAATCTGAAGTCTGCCCACCTCTGGACTATTGCCAGTCTTAGCCACCTCTCATGCCCTGTCCCACCTGTAGCCAGGACAGAATAGTTCACACGGACTAGCAGAATTAGCACAGGAGGAAACTTCAGGGCGAGGGTGTTGTGGGGCTCAAGCAGGGTTTTGTGCTCAAGCCTGTTTGCTTTGGCCTGTGCCACTCACAGTAATCCTCATATTGCCCAGTCAACTATGTGGACTAGCACAGGTTTGAACAGCCCCCTTGTGGCTTGTGGGAAATACTATTCTCCCACTCTCTCATTTTCTTCTGACACTTAGGTTGTGTGCATGGTATATTTTTAAAGCACACTTTGAACACATTATTTCCCTCAAAGAATTCTGGGCACTGTGGCGTGTTAAGGATTGCTGGGAACTGTAATTCTGTGAGGGGTAAGCTTCAGCGCCCATAATTCTTTGAGGGAAAGAATACATTTCAAATGTGTTTTAAGGTATAGTGAGGACATCCTCCATCTGAAATTACACTTCTAGAGACACCATCAGGGAAGAGAATGTGGTGGAGGCAACTGGGCTAAGAGGGCAGCAAAAGCAATATAGACAGAGGCTCAAGCTTAGGAAATTCCCAGCCTTCCATTCTCAGCCATCTCAGCTTCCATTCTCAGCCATCATTTGTTACCTGTGCGCGCACACAAATGAATCCACCCAATAGAGACTCTTGACTGCATTCTCTTGTCTCCCAGTTGCAGGTGAGACTCAGCCTGCAATTTGTACAGCTATTTGAAAGCTAGTTTGAACTGGTGGGTGATTGATTCCTTCGTCAAGGGAAATGGGCACAGCGCACCCCTCTTGTCCATTACAAAACTCTCCAGCGACCTACTTTACCCTCCCTGCCTTTGTTCTTAATTCCTAGAAATGGCTGCGCTCCAGATTTTGCCCATCAAGGCAAATTAATTGGAGTCAATCCTAATTTGCTCTCTGCTGTTCTTTGGCCAGAAGATTAAATGCTTTGCAGACATTATCCTCCTCCTCTTCCTCTCTCTCTCTCTCTCTCTCTTTGCTAAGGGACAAACCTCCCTGAATTGGGAGGGACAGGCGGGTGGGGGAAAAGGATAAAAGAAGGGAGAGTTAAAAGGAGATGATGTTTAAATTCACTCTTTGTAATTGTGAAGCGGGGGTGGGGGGAAGATGCTGCGCTGCAGCCATTGTTGAGAAGCCGGGCACCAGATGGTGAGACTATTCTGGGCAGCTGTGTGACAGCAGTGGGAACACGTGGAATAGAGCTGTGGGGGCCAAGACCATTCCTATGACAGTGCCCTCTTAAGATCATGCTGGAATATTGATGATCCTTACAGGGCCTGTACTGAGAGGATAGCTTGACTGAAAGTCAGTGTTGGCTTAGAGCGGTATGGCTCTATGTGAAACATTACATCCTCTCTCACTTTAGCATACTGGGGCCACATCCATACCATACATTTAAAGCACTATTATACCACTTTAAACAGTCATGACTTCCCCCAAAGAATCATGGGAACTGTAGTTTGTTAAGGGTGCTGAGAGCTGTTAGGAGACTTCCATTCTCACAGGGCTACAATTCCTAGTGTGGTTTAACAACCAACTCAATGAACTCTGTGAAACTGTAGTACATACATCACAGTTTTTTTTCTTTTAAACAACAACACCACAGAGGTCTTGCACAAAGAGTCCAAGATCTGAGCAGGTGTGTTACAAGGTGGAATCACTGCTTGGCCAACACCATCTTAAGCAATATTTGAATCTTTACAAATCCCTTGAGCCAAGGAGAGCCTTACTCTGTTTTGTCCTGCTAATGGTTACCAGGTAATTCATTCTCCAAGGGCTAGGACTTCCTGCAATTAGTTTCCTGCAAAGTCCCTGGATGTGTTACCTCAATGAGAAAAAAGAACCTTCTTTCTCAGGACACTGGGGAGAAAAAGGAATGGGATGTTATGGTTACACCGCCATAGGTCCCATCATCATCATCATAGTTTCTGGCATTTCAGTTTGGTAAATAACTAACTTTTTTCAAAACCAGATGTACTTCCCTCCATCATGTAATATGATTTAAGCAAGTCGTAATCCAGGAAAACCTCCAGGAAGCGGTAGTTTTCCATGTGATTCATATATCTCTTTATAGCAGGGGTAGTTCCTACTTTTGAATACTAAAGGTAAAGGGACCCCTGCCCATTAGGTCCAGTCGTGACCGACTCTGGGGTTGCGGCGCTCATCTCGCTTTATTGGCCAAGGGAGCTGGCGTCCAGCTTCCGGGTCATGTGGCCAGCATGACTAAGCCGCTTCTGGCGAACCAGAGCAGCGCACGGAAATGCCGTTTACCTTCCCACCGGAGCGGTACCTATTTATCTACTTGCACTTTGATGTGCTTTCGAACTGCTAGGTTGGCAGGAGCAGGGACCAAGCAATGGGAGCTCACCCCATCACGGGGATTCGAACTGCCGACCTTCTGATCGGCAAGTCCTAGGCTCTGTGGTTTAACCCACAGCGCCACCCGCGTCCCTTACTTTTGAATACTAGTCCCTGGTAAAATCAGATGCCTCATGTAGCCTGCCCTTATTACTGGCAGAGAACTAAGTTCTGGTGAGGGAAAGCAGTTCCATTTGTATTATGTCAGTAGTTAAAACACAGAATACTAGCAGCTTCATATGTGGTGTTACTCATGAATTCTAAAAAACATGCTCACTGGGCAACAGTCATTCGTTCCCCTTACCTTGGGATTCCCTGGAATAATAGTTTGTGACTAAGTAGTAGACTTTGAGCACTTCCAGAGTTTTGCTATTTTGGGGTGGGATTCATTCACATATTGGTAAATTCAGGTCACATAACTAAAACTGATTTGGAGCTCCTGCATAATGAATTCACTCCCATAATTTGACTTTTTGTGACAAGGAAAGTGATGGGGAAATGCCCTGGGAATCTTGGGGTAACATTTGCTTGACACAGCATCTTTTAACCTCCCTGCAAACTTTGCACGAATAAATCAGGATGAATGCTCAATAAGCAGTTTGTCTTGAAGTGACCTGAGTCCCCATCCCAATAATAGATCTGAACAGGTTGAGGGAACTGATTTTCCAAATGAGAGTTTTCAAAAACTGAAAAATACCCAAACACTATTTGTTTGACATAAAGTTTTTTATAACTAACCATTTAATAAATGCAGACAACAAAATATCTCTGCAGCACACAGAAACATTATCACACAATATTTAGTACTGACCTAGTATCAATGGGATAATGAACTGGATTGTATTTGTTTTCAAAAGAATGGTGTTTGCAGACAGGATTATTTTTCTACTGATGTCACACAATAGACAATTTTTTCCACAAGAAAACAAGTGGTTTTGTTAAGAGAAGTATCCAAAGAATCGGGGAGTACAGATGAGAGAAGCTTGCTTTTGAGTCAAGTAGAGGCTTAATCCAGGAGTGGGGCCAACTCTTGCCTCCACATCACACAACATGATGTCAGTGTCTGTTTACAATTTCCAAAGGACAAACAGGATGGTATTTCTGCAAAAGAATTAATGAATACTAATTGGGTCTTAGAAATGACAATTCATAGAAACCAGAGTGAACATTCCTGTCTCTGAGGTGGTCTTTTTCTGAATTTAAAGACTTTATACTAAACACACACAAAAACCCTGAATGTTTTCAAGGCTAGTAGAGCTGCTGACCTGGAGTTTGTTGATTGATTTGACACAATTTATTTTGACCTGTATTGTGATTTTTAGGTTGGTTCAGTTGGCACAAACAGTGAGCAGCTCTCACATATGACAACAGACAAATTGAGCACAAACTTCCTAGGTAGTCCGGACCCATCTCCATCTTTGGGCTTATTGAATGCATGTGACTCAGTCTCATTTACTGCAATTAATTTGATAAATGTAGTGCAGCCAGCTCCAGTTTTGCGGGTCAGTCAGGTGCTCTCAGCAGGCCTCAACCTTAGCACTCCTATTCTGCAATGCACATCTGCAAACTTGTTTGCTTTTCTCTTCTGGAACCAATCCATGCAACCATTCAAATAAAGAGAGAGAGAGAGAGAGAGAATAAAGCAGGCAGAGGATGTTGCTGTATCACCTCACTCTTCTGATTGTTTGCATGCTAGAAATGACAAGTGAACACAGGCATTGACAGCAGTGAGGATGAGGAGCAAGACCAACAGTCTCCAGGGAATGGCAGTGGGCCCTTTGCAGGGGTATTGGCCACAAGAGGTGCCAAACAATTTTTGTAAATAGCCCTGTGATCTTCAGATGAAGGACAGTATAATAATTTAATTAATAAAATAATATGTAAATAATACTGCTGCCGCCAGCCCTGACTGGCACTTTCAAGCATCTGTTGAAGTAGGCGCTTGCCTCCAAGGCCCAGCTGCTGCACATGGTTTCTCTCTCTTTGCCTTTGAACAATGAAGAATCCTGCATTCCTTGAAAGGAGAGAGGACATGCTACCCTTGTAGGATATCATGTGTCAGAAGGGAAATAAACAGATATTATTATTGCAAAAGGCAAATGCAGTTGGAGCAAACTTTATTGCTTGTGCATCCAAGCTTTCAGTTAACCTCATCTCTGATTTAAATATTGTCCCATGCCGTTCCACTTTCAGCTTTGTTAAATTGGAAGAGAATGTGTTAATCCAGACATAAAGCCACAATCCTCTTATACTAAAGTAGCCCCATTAAAATAAACTGTACCAATTTTGAGCAATAAGAGGATAGTAACTCAACAACAAACTTCAGTGAGTTAATAGTCCTAGAACTGGCCACTCAAGAAGCAGTCTAGTATGTTTCTTTCTTATCCAATCTCATGTATTTATTAGTTGTCACAGAAGTCTCCATGGTGAACCCTGACTTCTTTGCCATGCTAGGATCTGGATTACGGCGATGGATTCTATTTATTATTTATTGTTCTTTCTATTTTTTTTAAAAAGATATTTATTGAAATTTTCAAAATGTTACAAAAAATAAAAAAAAAAGTAGAAGCAGAAGAAAGTACAAAATAAAAATAGTTGACAAAATAGAGAGAGAGAAAAAAAAAACCCTTCCCACCATATGAGTAAAAATTCAAAATAAGTAAAAGTGACAGAAAAAAAATAAAAGTACAAAAATACATCACAAACCTTTAAAAACATTTAAAAACCAATTCATTATTTTCAGATCCTTAACTGTCATTGCCTTCTTTCTTAGACCTCCTCCTCCTCCTCCCTTTCTTTGTATCCTAGTTATTAATTATCTCAGCAAATCCTTTCCATGTTTCATAGTATTCTGTCATTACATTACCCTAATCTGTTTTGATCTTATCTTTCTATAATAAAATAAACCTTAAAGCTTAAAGCTTAAATCTTAACCTTACCAACTTTTCATAACCATAGTATTCTTTCATAGTTCTTTAAACATCTTTGCTAAAGTCAAATAATTTCATTTCAACATTTTTCTAACATTCATCAATTTTATAAAACAGTTCTAATGGTAGAGAAAAGAGATACAAACAAATCCAATCTTCATCCAACGTCCCTTCCTCCTGGTTCCGGGTTTTGTCAGTCCTTATTCCCGTCGATCTAGCCCATTAACCTGGCAACCTTATATCCGAGGCCCTCAAGTCTCTTCCATGTCCCTTCCGCGGCTCTTCTTCATATTTGTAACTGTATTTTCCCTTGTCTCCTGCTTGTGGTAACTCCAGCTTGACAATGTTTTTAACCCTTCTCGACGGATCAGCCCCTTTTCCATGTTCAACACTGAATTCCATGTAGTATTTAAAAGCATGTTTCAAAGACCCTCCAAAATTAAGAGCCCCCACAGTCCCAAACATCTCACGGCCCATTGCCATATTTGAAAAGTCCAAACATCCCAGCATAGGGGGGTCAATCCAGCCCCCCATTTCCAAACCAAGCCAAACTTTTCCTTTCCAAATCTGGCTTTTTCCAAGATCATTTGTCAAATCCGAAAAATCATATTCCTGTTGGGCCTGTTCTGTCAAGACACACTCCTGATTTAATTCCTGAGTGGGCTCCACATATTTTCCCACTGTCTGTTCAAAGTTTCCCACTGCCTGTTCAAAATTTCTAGTCGAAGTCGCCATCCAATTCACCTCCTCATGTAATTGTTCCAGTAGGGCATTTGTTTTATAGAGAGCACACAACAAAGCTTCTGAATACATTGTCCTGCAAGGTCAGATGCCTGTTCCCACGGTTGTAATCTGTGACAGCTGCCGGCTCCCTGGAGTTAGTTACAGTTTCACAGACTCCCCCTAGGGGGAAGACTTCTATTTGTTCTTGCAAGAAAGTTTCCTTTTTTATGATACTTTGTCCATATATATTCCTTTAAAATGTGAAAGGGAACAGTGGAATCACTATGTTTCTCTTCTTTTAGCTATCTGTCAAAAACACTTGTCATTGGTCAATGAACTTCAAACGTCAATCCTGACACCCAGCTCCAGGATCAGGACGGAGGAAAGTTACCTTACTTTAAAGTCACTTTAAACAGTCCAAAAGGATCCCCCCCCTTCTCCTGCTGTCAAAGGGGGGTTCCACAATTTTAAATGGTGAAAACCAATCTTTTAAAAACGATTTTCTGAACTCCAGTTTAAATTGTCTTTGCTTTATTCTGTTTACAAAAGAACGGAAGGCTGACTTCCTGTTTAGACCTTCCCGTTCCGTACCAAATTAGAATAGAATTTTTTAAAATCCAATTCTTTCCTGTTCGCTAGTCCTTATTTGATGTCTAATTGTTCAAAGTCTAAGTACTCACGGGTGCTTATTTTAAAGTCCAAATTGTCCCAGGAAAAAGGCAGCGCTCTCCGGCAACGGCTATGCGGCTTCGCTCCACGGAAATAGCAGTTGACTCACAGCACCGCGCCACTTCCCCCTCTTCACTTCAGAGCCCGTTAGTGGGTTCCTTAGCGGGTTGGGGGGGCGCTAAAGGTGCCCGCCGAGTCCCATGGTCACAGGCTTCATCCGCCTGTGATTTTTAAGAGGGTTCCCGCTTCGCCGTAGTGGAGAATACCCGTTTCCCGCGGAGCTAGGCCCTACAGTTCAGAGGGAGTCCACCATTGCCGGTGGCGCCACCCCGGAAGTCCTATTTATTGTTCTTTCTAATAGCAAACTCAGGTGGTAAGTGCCGACAGAGATTGAGCTAAAACAAGGGCATTAGAAAATAAGATGGAGTGGTATGAGCATCCTCAGGGGAATCCGAAGTACAAAACATTAAAGGGGAACCCACAAAAACCAGCTGAGTGAGGATCGTACCAAAGAATGTTGAGTGTTAATGGAAGGAGGCAACCAGAAAACTGGGGGTTATGGGAAATTGATTACTCTGCTTGAACTCTTTATGCTCTCATACAGGAGGGCATAGCTTGCTGACAGAAACTCTAGAAAAGAAGAGCAATACTGCCAAAAGGTGAGATTACACTGTAACACCAAAATCCATATTAGGGAAATAATTTTATCATCAAATAGAATCATAGAATTGTAGTGTTGGAAGGGACCAAGAGGGTCATCTAGTACAACTGGCTGTTTTCAACTCTTTGTCAGGCTAGATGGTAAATAAGAAATTTAGGTGCGTGTGCAACTAAATTTACAAGCTAAGGCAAAAATGCAGCAGTAGGCAACACATGAAAAAATCCCTAAAGAGCCTGCTTAAATAAAACCAACTGCTGCATCCCATGTTGAGTTGTCAGGGAGCTTTCTGTCATTTTTCTGCACAATCCTATACACATCTATTCAGATATACAGCTTCAGTCAATAGGATCTACACTCAGGTAAACCTGTATAGGATCGCAGCCTTTAAGCTGTACTTATTTTGATGAGTGTGGATATGCTTTATTTAGTATTTTTTAGGCAGAGGCGGTTAGTTTTGGGTGGCATGGAAGGGCAGTAAATAGTTATTGGATTTATTATTACTGTATTTTTAGTGCCAGGGAAGGGCAGAAGAAGTGCTTAGAATTTCTGCTATAAGTGCCTTGATTTGGTGGGGGTGGGGAGCAAATTGTCTCGATTCGGCTGTGTTTTTGTTCTCTTACTGCTATTCATTATTCCTTATTGCTCGGACCTCCAGATGTGGCAAGGGACGTCTCAGCTGCTGGTCTTTTTTGCTGGTTGGTAATTCTAACACACCCAGCTTGGAAAAAATGCAAGTATTTCCAAAAAGTCACGGAATATGGAGGGGTTTTGTGTCGTTCTTATAATTTACGTGCCCTGCGTTTGCTGTAAGCCTCGAATATAAACCTCAAAGAACTTAAACGGTGATGGTTTTTGGTTTTTTTTAACTGTCACGGTTTGGTGAGACGAGATTTTAAAAACGCATTAAGCAAACAAACGCATATTAAAAGAGGCGCATGTGTGCAATGTAGTCGTATGAAGGCAAGCAAAAACAGAGAAGAAAACAACCGTGAGGGGAGAGAGACCAAGGGGCGCGCCAGTCGCCGCCTCCTGTTCTCAAAGGCAGCCCGCACGGGCCTGTAAAGGGCTCCAGCTCCGCTCTTGGCACCCGCTTCCTTCCTTCCCGGCCTCGCCTCGGTTTCTATGACAACCACGGCCTCCTCTTTCCCCCGCTCCCGCCCCTCTGCGTTAAGCGCGGCCCACGACTCGCCTCCGCCAATCACAGCCGGGGAAAGCGGCCGCGCGCCATGTGTGTTGTTATCCCGAGCGCTCACTGATGACGCAATGACGCGAGCGCCAGGCCATAACCCCCCATTTGGGCTTGGGCTGGACCCGGCGCCCACCCCGCCGCGGGCTGAGGTGAGTCGGTGTGGGGCGACTTGGCCGCAGAAGGCACTGAGCTCGACATGGTCTTCTTGCTATTCGGCGTGGTCTTGGCGGGGCCTTGACTCGGGGGGGGGGGGATGTCTTGGGCGCACCAGACCATAGAGGGGCCTGCATTTCTCCCTTGCTCGTGCTGTATCCGAGGCCTGCTTTGCAGGTCCGTCCCCCCCGCCCCGGCCTGGCGTGGAGCTTGAGGGCTTTCGCAGTGAGCCTCTGTAGTCCTTACGTTTGCCCAAAGTAGCACTTCAGGCTGCTCCTCTTTGGCATTCGTAGCTCTTTCCCCCGTCAGCCTCAAAGCTCTAGTAGGGCAGCGCCTGTCCTTAGAATTCGAGTAAGCAAAGAAGGAAGATGCTTTGGTGCCGACTGTGCTTAGTCCCGTTAAGTTGGTGTCACCATAAGGTCAAGGAAAGGGAATTGTTTATCTCTTAAATAAAGGAAGCTGCGTTGTGCCAGGTAAGGCCATTTGTCCGTTGCATTGGCTACTCCAGCATTTCCCAACCTAGTGTCCTCTTAACTGTTTTGAGCTCCCAGTTCATCACCCACAACCAGCTTAGCCAATGGTCAGAGATGATGGGAGTTGCCCTACAGCATGCGTAAGCACACATGTTCTCCATTGCTTGTAGTAGTTGTTCTTCAGGATGTGAGGCATAGGTCTTTCAAATCACCTGCTCCCTGATCCTTTTACCTGAAGATCCGTCTTGGATCACCTTCCTGCAAAGCATGTGCTGGAGTTTTGGTTCCTCTCTGATTGGTCTGCCATTAAGTAATTTGGGAGTATTATTCACTTCTATAGCTTGATGCTGGTAGAATTTAGCTCTGGTTGACTGTTACCTGAAAACTCTTGAGTGCAGTGAGAGAGAATGAATGGGAGTAAATATGGCTTGCTACTGTTTCTTAACATATCTGGCCCTCACAGGAAATCAAGTGAGCTTCCATACATGCATCGTATACAGAATTGCTGCCCTGTTTATGCTTGTAGAAAAAAAGGTGGAGGAGGATTAAGTATAGGCTTCAGTGTTGTGTGGGTGCACATCGGTTTTCTTCAACATGCAAGAGGAAGAATAGGTTGTCAATGTATAAAACAGAAAAGCAAGGGTGAAAAACGGCTTGTTACTTGTGACTGAAGTTTTCTTCCTACATGATCACTCCTTGTCTAATCTTGTCTTGAAAGCTTTAAAAATATGTGCCGTGGAATAAAACTTGTTAAGACTGCTTACAGAGAACAAGGGTTTTAATGGGCACTTCATTTTCTTGTGTTCTCATAGCAGCTTGAAACATGCTAAAATTTCATGGTACACATGGTCAACACCTGACTCCTGTGGTACTCTTGTAAACTGCCCTTTCAAAAATAGTGTCTCTCAGAGGAGCAGGGCAGTGGCCATCTCTTAGACTGTCCTGTGGCAAGCAAGATTTGGGAGGTGCATGTGCTGAATAAATATGAAGGGTGTTATCTGCATGTTTACGGTATAGTAAAGTTGCACTGTTAAAGTAATTGTACACCTGATCTTTAAACCTTAAAATTATGCATTATTGGCTTTTGTAATAAGTGCTGACGCACAAGAATTACCTGCACTTGAAGAAGTAAGAGAGGCTTGGACAAAGCCTGGTTTCCATGGAATTTGAGTGAAATTGATCCAGGGTCTGTGAGAGACGTTATACAGTTTTAAAACCACAGGACCTCTTTACAGAAAGAACCACTGCTTCAATCAGCTTACTAGGGAGACAACCTTTTTGCTTATATACCCACTAGTTTTCTCCTTGAAGTCAGTAGAATATCAGAAGCCTACTCCACAATAGCTTAAAGCTGGACTTTCAGCATGGATGCTCCTCTTCTGTGGAACAGCATTCCTGTTGAGATATGAAAAGTGCCTATTATTTCATTTTTCCGTGATCGACTGCAGACCATTTTGTTTTGACAGGCATTTCCAACTGGGTGAAAAGGTATCTGCCTTAGTTTTAGTAACACTACAGAATAAACACCTATAGTTTTCATCGTTTGTACTATTTTAAAAGCTATTTTAAGTAGGGTGTTGTTGTTTTTGTAAATTACCTTGGGATACATATGGAAGGTGATTAGTAAATTAACAAAATAAGTGTAGTATTGCTAGTTGCCCCCACCCCAAGATGGTGACTGCCCCTTTCAAAGCTGATTTACTAAGAGGATGCAGTTGTTACTCTACCAGTCTGTTACCTACCTTCATTCCTGCCTGCAGTAGCAAGGTTGACTTTAGATATGAGAGATGGTGGCTAATGGTGCAGCTACTGCAATATCTCTCAATGCCTTGATAGTTTTAATAGGAGAGGCATCAACTCCAGATGAAGACCAGGCTATTCTGTTTGCATTCCAATCACTTCCTTATAACGGCCTTCTAGGCGAATATTGAGAAATATTTTACTTCCTTGGTAGGTTCTGGGACAATATCTGATTGCACTGACGAGCATTGTTTCCCCCCGCTTCCACCCTTGAGATTTGTGTAGGATTGGAAGGAAGTACATCTGAACTCTTCTGAAAGTACAGTTCTCAAAACATTTTCTTGTTGAAA
Source organism: Podarcis pityusensis (assembly GCF_964106645.2). Lineage (NCBI taxonomy): Eukaryota > Metazoa > Chordata > Lepidosauria > Squamata > Lacertidae > Podarcis > Podarcis pityusensis. The sequence continues at coordinate 46,429,346 of NC_138033.1, read as the reverse complement.
TTCTATTGCAGTCTGTGAAGGGTTTGCACAATAAATCTTTTTTTATAATATCGTAGATTTTTTAAAAAGACATTTGAAGGAGGAATAAAAATTAAATATGATGACAGGTACCTTTAAGATGAAAACAGGAAAACTTGAGGTGCTAACTTTTCTCACCGCATTCATAAGGAAGAAAAGTGTGTGTGTGTGTGTGTTTGTATGTGTATGTACACCAGCCTTTCCCAAGCTGGTGGCCACCTGATAATTTGGATTGCAACTCCTGTCCTCCCAGACCATTGTCCACATTGACTGGAGTTGTTGGAGCTGGAGTCCAAAATGTCTGGAGGGCATTAAATTAGGGAAGGTTAGTTGCTTTGACTTTGCAGTGTGAAGAAAATGTGCTCATCATTTTTTAAAGATTATTTTGAAAGGCATGCTTCTAACACACTGAGTAATGCCACACTTCAGATAATTTTCCTGATACTTTTGAATGCCAATTGTGCATGATTGATGTTTGTTACAGGTGCTTTAAATTGACAAAGACATGTGGTAAGCCATCAGCAGAGGGTGGAATGTCCTCTACTCTGCAGTTGGCTTCCCCTTCTACTTCTTGAGCCTTAAGATCATTCCCGTCCTGTGAATGGAGGTTTAGGTTTAGCTTTAAAGAGATTTTTAGGATTAAATGTTAACCTTTGAACACTGACTTCCTTAAGCTTTTTGTTTTTTCAAAAGTGGAATGCTGCATTTCTTTCTGACATGCCTTTAAAATTCTGTTGTTTAGCTACTCTTAGTAGATGGGATTCTCTTACGGTTGCTCAGGTTTCATGTACGTTTGAGGAGAGGTAAAATATACAATGGCAAAAGATGTTTGAGAAGATCCAGCAGCTTTCTAGTACTTTCCATTGAGTAGCTTAAGTTTAGACATCTTTTCCTCTCTCATGGACCAGAATGGGAAAACTCAGACTGAGAAAGTGACATAATGTAGGCAACTTACCAAACTCCTGTCCAGCATTTTTTTTTAAAAAATAATAATCTTCAAACACTGTAAAATCAAGCAACCTTCTGTGGTGTGTTGGGATATAGGGGTGCTTTTCTCTTTTGATAAAATGAATGGAAGGTCCTCATTTTCCAAAAAGCGAGCCAATTCAAAGATCTGTCTGAAAAAATGATGAGACTGGTAAAATGTAATTCTGGCACCTAAGAATTTATTATTCTATTTGAAACATTTGATGCTTAATTCCTAGGAATCTGAAATATTTTAAAACCCTGATAAGGAAGGTTATTTGGCAATTTAATATTAGCCCAGCAGCAGAAAATGCTAAAGCTTGTAATGGAATTTTGTACCTGTGTAATCTGTATGATAATGTTGATAGTATTGTTTGAGAGTCAACAGTTTCAGCATTCAGCATCTGCAACCCTAGCTCCCGCTTCTAGAAGGAACAATAGAGAAAAGAAGGTGCCAAACCAAACTGTAGGTCAATATGCTGATCAGCCAAACAAATAGACAAATACTGAGTTCACTTGGAAATCTCTTGACTTCTGTGAAATTTACTTTTAGTAACTATGCTAAGCTAGAAGCCTTAATGCCTTCTAGTTATACAGCTGCTAGACTCCATTGCATTCCCGTATTCTTTTTGCAGAAAACATTCGCTGTTCCAGCATCAATTTCCTGTATTCAGCTTCATAGGTAACCTATAATTTGGGTGCAGATGCTCATGAAATGTGAGCACTTCATACCTGTGAAGTGATTTTGGTGACTTTCTCCCTTTCTCACAATATCTCTGCACATTTTTGGATGCAATTAATTAACTTACAGGTTTTCCTCTACTGGAGATTGTATTAAGGAAGCTCTAGCCAACTGGTTTTGGGAGGGCTTGGGTTGATATATTGAAACAGTTTGAACTGTATATGTACTAAAAGTTATCTTGAGATGCTCAGAATTGTTGGATCATTTTATTTTTAACTTGATGGAGTTAGCACAGAACTAAGAATGTCCGAGTCTTGGCTTATCAGTGGAAGTACTGATGTTGTGGCATTTCTTCCTTTGGTTTCATGACAGAGCTGTGGTTTAAAGCACACTTACACTCCCCCTTCCTAATTATATTTTCTGGGAAGCCAAGTCTCCTGAGTCATAGTAGAGATAATTTCCAAGTGATTGAATAAGCAGGAGAAAGAATTGAGGTTATTAATATGGTTCAACTCAGACATCACACAGAGGTATGGTTTGTGTCAGTCTTCCTCCAAGCTGTTGTCTTCCAGATGTTTTGGACTACAATTCCCATCAACTCCAGGGATGGTGGAAGTTGTATTCTAATGGGTGCCAGGCTGTGCAAACCATGGTTTGCAAATCTACTTCAAACTGTAGTTATTGATTCTGATTTGTTGGTGATCACAAACTGTGGTTTAAGAATACAAATATTGCACTGAAACCTGAATTAAGCTTATGTGCAGAAAGCAAGGGGGCATTTATTGAATAAATATAGTATGCTCATCTCTCTCTCTCTCTCTGTCTCTCTCTTTCCGCTCCAGCTTCCTGGGATGTCGTGGAGATTGGAATTGTTCCAGACATGCTTGCTCTGGTGTTGCTCTGGGAGAACACCTTGATGGATGATTAGTACCATTCAGTGATGGGCTGTGGGACTAGCAAAGTACTTCCTGAGCCTCCCAAGGATGTTCATTTGGATCTTGTTAAAAAGGTGGAGCCATATACTGGTTATAAAACTGACATATATAAGCACTTCATCAAGGGTGATGGAGATGCCATCAAATCTGCTATCCCTTCTCCTCCTCGTCACACTAACCCACATGTGGAACAGGCAGAGCCTCGCAAGAACAGAGTGGCAAAGTACCGTGCAAAATTTGATCCCAGAGTGACAGCCAAGTATGATATCAAAGCCCTGATTGGCCGAGGCAGCTTTAGTCGTGTAGTACGGGTGGAGCACAAGGCTACCAAGCAGCCGTATGCAATCAAGTTAATAGAGACTAAGTACCGTGAAGGAAGGGAAGTGTGTGAGTCAGAGCTGTGTGTGTTGCGTCGTGTTCGGCACACCAATATCATCCAGCTCATTGAAGTGTTTGAGACTCAGGAGCGTGTCTACATGGTGATGGAATTGGCCACTGGAGGGGAGTTGTTTGACCGAATCATTGCCAAAGGTTCCTTCACGGAAAGGGATGCTACCCGAGTGCTGCAAATGGTGTTGGATGGAGTTAAATACTTACATACATTGGGCATAACTCACAGGGACTTAAAGCCAGAGAACTTGCTCTATTACCACCCAGGCATGGATTCTAAAATAATGATCACAGACTTTGGGCTGGCGAGTGCTCGAAAGAAGGGAGACGACTGCTTAATGAAGACTACCTGTGGGACACCAGAGTATATTGCCCCAGAGATCTTGGTCAGAAAGCCCTACACAAACTCAGTAGACATGTGGGCACTGGGTGTGATCTCATACATCCTACTAAGTGGGACGATGCCTTTTGAAGATGACAACCGCACCCGCTTGTATCGGCAAATTCTGAAAGGAAAGTACAGTTACTCAGGGGAGGTGAGTGTGTCAAGGTTCCAGCAAGGGAGTGCCTGTTGTGCCAGTGTATTCCGTGATGGTCTGAAATCTCTGGTCTCTACAGGAAACACCCTCATCCTTAAATCTTGAAGCCTACTGCAACCCTGGTCCTTTAAAAGCTACTGCTTTCAGAATATATAGTGTATGTTTTTTTGTTTCAGAAATTAGGCCCCCTTTTGCACAAAATGTCTTACAAGAAACAACAACAATGAGGTTGTCTGGGTGAAAGCAAAAGTAACAAGTGATTTCCAAGCAGTGGGAATCTCTGCCCCTGCTAATGGGAGGTGGTAAGGCCAGGCTTTTTCAGAAATGGAATTAAGAATCATTTATCCATTTTTTGGAGATGTATTGCATTTCCTCTAAAGAAAAAAAAAACCCTCTCAAAATGGTTTGCAAAGAAGAAAAATGTAAAAGAAGTATTAAACTAATACAAAAATTCTTATTTTTCTTACATAAATTAACATTATTTAACATTTTAGCATTGGAATGGTTGGCTTTTAAGCAGTTTGGGAGGCCTCACTCCTCTGGAAGATAGAAGAATGCATGGGAGCTCTGCCAAGTCTTTACAACAGCTTCAGATGGGATGAGTTGAAAAGCCATTCCCCTCTAGGAGTCTGCCTGTCCTCAGGAAAGATGGAGCTAAATCTAACTTCTGAGTCTTGTCTGGTGCTGTTCAAAAGACCAGTGAACCCTCCAGAAGTTGTTGGACACCAGCTTCCATCAGCTCTGGCTAGCATGGCCAATGGCCAGGGCGAATGGGAGCTGTTGTTTAGTAATATTTGGAGAGGCACACATTCTCTGGAGAGGCAATGCTTTAGAGGCTATTTCTAGGGGGTGCTGGCATGTATCAATTAAATCTGTCATTGTACTGCTTTGGTCTGCTTCATTGTGTGTCTTATGGTTATAGAAAGAAGAATATATGAATGTGGAGATAAGTTCTATACTTCCTTCAATAAGTTACACTCAGAAATAGAAATAATTCAACTATTGCCCCTAGTGGCATCTCAGCAAGAACTGAGCCAAATGTTTTATATGTGTAAGAGAGCAATTTTTCAGTCGGGGGTTGAGAAGTGACAGTAAAATAACTGACTGAAAAACAAACGAGGTACTTGCTAGTTCTCAGGCTGTGATGACATTTCAGTAATGGATGAAGAGTCCTTTTTATATTATTTGGGGTGTAATGTTCTCGATGCTAAATCAGGATATAAGTTGCTTTTGAAAACATTGAGGCAATTTTCATGGCTGTGCAGGTTTTGATAAGTCTTCCAAATAATGTGCAGTTGGTCACTCTTTGATTTGACTTGTAGCTTCTGTATGTTTGTGGCTGGGTTGTGTCAGGCAGTCAGATTTCACAAGCAAGTAGGTAAACTACAGTAAGTAGGCACCCCATTTATATTCTGTAGAGTAGTAGTAGTAGTAGTAGTAGTAGTAGTTGGTTATTTTGCCATGCCTGTTTTGCTTCCTGTAGACCACAGCCAGTGAATCCAGATGATCCAACTAGTTTCGCTATTTGTGAATTGTGAATGAATCTGACAGCTGCTATGTCCTGGCACTGATTTAAGCAACATGTTTCACAGTGTTTAGGAATGAGTGATAATCAATGGAGAAGTAGGTCAAAGAGCTGATAGCGGGTGGTAGGCTCCCAAGCTCCCACAACACCCCCCCCCCAATAATGGGTGTCTTGAAGAAACCATGCTTCTGCTAACCTGATAAATCTTGGAGAATCAGTTTTCTTCTTCTTATCTTTTCTGGTGTAATGGGAAGAAATCAGCCATAAGCTTGTTTTATCACTGGCCTTCCAAAAACAAATTAAGAGAACTTTTATTACACAGAAATCCTTTAAAACTGCACTGGATGCAGCTGTGGCAAACTGAGTGTAAGATTGAGAATGTGGGAGAAAAAGGCTGCTACAGAAAGGCCCCTACCCCCCCTTTTTAGCTTTAACTCTGTGAAATGAAACACTTTTATCTGACAGTGGCACTCCCAAGAGGCATGTCTGTGGAGATCCGATCATAGAGTTATAGATTCGCCTGCAGTGACCCTCTGGGCTAAAGCATAAGAAATGTGCTTTTGAACCAGGGAGGAGAGTGTCTGCTAACATAGGCTCTCATAGAATTTCACAGGCAGAGAACTTGCATCATAGAAGAATCCAAAAAAGGTTAGATGTTTTTCCTTCTTTTCCTATCCCCAAAAGAAAAGGTGTACTTTCCAAGACAAGGCTTGCCTCAAATGCTGAACTGAGATTGTGGAGTCCTATTGAGAGAGAGAGATGTGAAAGCTGATATTCAGGCTGACTTGTGAAGTATTTCTATTTTCTTGATGAGAAATGAAGAGAGCTTACAATTTGGGTTCCTTTCCTGGAGCAGTGTCTGTTTTCAAGAGGCTAGTAGGCAATTGATGGGAAAGCTATACCTTAATAGCTCATTTAGGTCCTGCTGACCTCAACTACTCTAATTATCATTCTCTGGCTCCTGATGGTATAGAGTTGATGGCAAAGGCATGGTGTTTAAGGCAGTCTGGGGATAAGTGACTTGGCAAGCCCTTTTGATGATGTTAGCTCCCTGGGTAAGGGTTACAATGCTTATCGAAGCTGGATCAGTACAGCCTATCCATCAGGAACTAATTGTGTTCTCCCCTGCCACCCTGCTCCCTGCTGCTCTTTCTTTGCTTTATCAGGGCTTTGCTAAATAAGCTGAAGGGGCTAGTTTTACTGTCAAAAATCCTACAGGTAACATAGCAGAAAACTTATTCTACTGTTCTAGTGTTTCCATTAGAGAGGAGAGTTCACATGCTTTTCAGAAATGTATCCTGTCACTCTTTTGCATTTCTGATTTGATGCTAACAAACTAGAAGGCTTCCAACTACTTAAAAGTTGGAATTCAAGGGAGAAGTAGCTATTTGCAACTTGGCATAATATGTGGAGTACAGGTACTGGAGGCTGTTGGCCTGTGGGGAAACTTAGTGCTTGGGAGCTGGTGTAGTGTAGAGGCTGATGTATAAATCAGGAAGTCCCAGCTTCAAATGTCACCTCTACCTTGAACTCATTAAGCTGCTTTAGGCAAGTTACTTTCTCACGGCCCTGATTCTCCCATCTGCAGTATGGGGGATAAAAACGCAGACTTAGGATTGTTGTAAAAATTCCTGGAAAATATACATGGAACCAAGGACCTTATACCAAGTCAGGTGGTTGTTTTACTCAGTATTGTTCACAATGATTGGCAGGCAGTCTCAGGCAGGATTTGTTCCCACCTCGACCTGGAGATGTTGGCTATTGAACCTGGGACCCTTCTGCATGCAAAACAAATGATCTACCTCTGAGTTATGCCTACTTCTTCTTGAAAGCACTTTGCCAATGTTAAAGTACTAAGACTTGTAACAAAATGTTGCAGTGTATCATCACCTTTGTAGAGGAGTGCTCCTCTTCAAGGTTCCAATCAGCCATGTCTTCCACCTTGATTTTCCATCTTTTTGGGCGGGAGGTTATATCCGCAGAATCTTTGCTGCTGTTAGTGCCCCTGCTGAGTCAAGATCAAGATGTCCTTTGGTCACAACAGTGGCAATGCTCAGGCCAGAGTCTGTTTCTGTTTCTAGTTGAATGCTACCATGTCATGCATCACCACAGTTCCCCATACCACTGCCATCCTGTTCCCCAAGCTCAGGTCACTATTCATATCATCTGGAATGATTCCCTCTCTTCCTACCGTTTGTCTTGAAACAGACAGTGTAGTGCTGTAGAGAGTTACAGTCCTGGCAAGCTCTGAGTAATATTTGCAATAGTGCATGGAGCCTACGTTTGACAGAGTGGCAGGCAAACAGTTAGTTGTTTTACTATTATGTTCGCCCATAATGGAAGCCACTAGCTGCATGTCATAAGAAGAGGAAAGAGTCCTGTTGGATAAGGCCAAAGGCTTATTTAGTCTAGCATCCTATTATCCCAGAAGCAGGATATGAGTGCAGCATCACTCTCCCTACTTGTGACCTAGCAAGCTGTATTTAGAGCCTTCAACAATGAAGACAGAACATACCTATCATGGCCAATAGTCACTTATTTATCTAATCTTGTTTTAAAGCCATGAAAGTTGATGGCCACCAATACATAATTGTGGGAGTGAATTCCATAGTTGAACTATGCCCAGTGTGAAGAAGTACATTGCTTTTCCTGTGCTGAATCATACAACATTCAGCTTCCATTATGAGAGAGGGAGAAAAAGTTATCTCTATCCAATTTCTCCAACTATGCTGCCATGCATCTTAAATGCTGTCAGTCTGGCCTCAGTGGCTCAGCCTTTCAGCAGCCCCTCCTAGAAGGCATCATAAGAGTTGACTGGTACTCCGGCAAATAATTTTTGCATAGAACAACTTGGAAGTTCGTTGAAATAAATTGCATCATTTTTGTATCTTCATTTCTACTTGCCCCCACGTTCTTTGGTGCCTTTCGCTTGAACTGCTGCATTCTCAAATTCTTCCGTATATTGTTTGTGTTTCCTGGCTGCTCTGTCTCTGTGCTTGTTGTCTTAGATCCAGAACATTGTAGTGGTTAGAGTGTCAGGCTAGGAGTGGGGAGAATGGAGTTGAAATTCTCACTGAGCCATGAAGCTCACTGAGTGCCCTTGAGCCAGTCAGTTACTACCGCATTTTTTGCTCTATAAGACTCACTTTTTCCCTCCTAAAAAGTAAGGGGAAATGTGTGTGCGTCTTATGGAGCGAATGCAGGCTGCACAGCTATCACAGAAGCCAGAACAGCAAGAGGGATTGCTGCTTTCACTGCGCAGCGATCCCTCTTGCTGTTCTGGCTTCTGAGATTCAGAATATTTTTTTTCTTGTTTTCCTCCTCCAAAAACTAGGTGCGTCTTGTGGTCTGGTGCGTCTTATAGAGCGAAAAATACGGTATTTCTTTTGAACCTAGCTGACATCTGAAGAGCATTACAAAGATTATTATTAAATTTTTATACTGCCCTTCATCTGAATATCACAGGGCAGTTTACATTATAAAAACACAAAAACACATACCATAAAAAGAAAATAAAACAATGCCTGCCATCGATGGTTTAAAAGACCCTAGATTGTTTAGGAGAAGAGGGATGTTTTTGCCTGACACCTAAAGATAGTAACAAAGGTGCCAGGCAAGGCTCCCTGGAGAGAGCATTCCACAAGAGGGGAGATAAAGGGTCGGGGAGAAAACCAGTGTGGTGCAGTGATTAAAAGTGTTGGACTATGACAGTGCAGTTCACTGAGTAAATGTGGGCCAGTCGGTCTGTCAGCCTAACCTACCTCACAGGGGAAGGGGAGAACCATACATGCCATGCTGAGCAACATGGAGGAAGGCAGGATAAAAATTTAACAAATCCTCTTTGCCTTGGCTTTTGCTTCAAGATCTACTTTTACTTACTAAAGAAGCCCAGTGGAATCTGCGGGGAATGTTTTAGAGGACATGTCTAGAGTTACTGGAAGCAAAGTAAGAATCCTGAAAACATACTTTGTAAACTTTCCTGATCATAATTTTAAAAGTGTAGGCTGCATTATCTGTCTTGAAAGAGTGGCTGAAATCTATTGTCATGGATATTTGTTGACTCGCTTGAGTAAATGGTCCACCAACGTCACCCCCCCCCTTCCTTTTGCTTTGTGACTCACACCAGCTTTTATTCTCTGATGAATACCACCTTCAGATGGGATGAGGCTTAAACACCTTGACGCACAATGCACTTTGAAGGGTCGTGTTGCATATTTAGCCTGGAACACGATGTGGTGCATAACAGTTTCTGGTTGACATTAGCTTGGGTTAGTGTGAAATGGAGGCATACAGAATTATAAAAGGGAAAGGGAAAGGGAAAGGAATATAACATAAATATTCAAAGACTGCCTTTGTATTTAAGCTCCTCCTAACACCATAGCATCTGCCTTCTTCCCATTTGACACTCAAGCTTAGCTTTTTGCTATGACTTCACCAAGTCAGCTTCACGGGACACAGTCCAAATAAAATTGGGATATCATAAATATGTGTGATTTTTCCTCCACTCCTCAATGCAAAAACATGTTTACTCATGGGAATTGGTATCCCAAACATGTAAGGGCTGTGTGCCATGTGGGGATGCAGGTGGAGCAGTGCAAATAAAGGGACAGTTTTTGCTGATGCCAGTGGGAGAGCATCTGCTTTGCATGCAGAAGGCCTCAGTTTCAGTTTCCAGTATCTCCATGTAGGACTGGGAGAAACCCCTTTCTGAAGCCCTGGAGAACTGGTCCACACATGCAATATTGAGCTGGATGGACCAATGGTATATCAGTGTATGGCAGCTTCCTGTGTTCTTGTGCACAGCCCTAAAAGAAAACTAAACATTTCCAAGTCTCATCTAAAAGCAAGCAGGAATTCAGTGCATGTGCATTGATCTCAATGGAAATTTGGCTTGCCTTTACTAGCAGGGATGTGTGTTTATGATGTTATGGTATTATTATTATTACCACTATTATTTATTTATTTATTTATTTATACCCTGTTTTTCCCCTGACAGGGATTCAAGGCAGCTTACAGATAAAATATCGTGCAGTCAGATATTTTGGTGCTAAAAATATTTATACTTTAAACATCAACTTTAGGCAGGCAGTTTGCCACTTTAACTTTTGTACCCACTTGTCAATCCATAACTCCCTGGATGGCTTATTACAACATATTCATAGCATATAACAAGAAAATATAGCCATAATAATAAAGTGCTGCAATCCTGTATTGACTTACCTGGCAATAAGCTCCACTGAACTCCACTGCGTTTTCTTTTGAGTAGGATTGAACTATCAATGCCAGTAAGAGCCCTGAAAATTGAAAGTGATTTTTCTTTGACCCCCTACATCACATTTGACACCGTTACAAAAACGGTCCTGACTTTGGTAGACTTCCACCACACTTTGATAGTAGGGGCATTCAAGAGGTGGCTGATTGTAACAGCGAGGGAGCAGGAGGTCTTTTGGTTAATGCTTTTTCTCCATACATCCCTATGAATGACTGCACAATTCTTCTGAGGATTTGACTTTCCTGCAATAGTTACAGAAGAATGTTCCCAGCAGGAAACTAACCCAACTGAGACTGTAAGGTTGTTTCTTTCTTTCCATTGACTGATATACAGTATTTGATTTTCTTTTTGAAATTTGAAAGGTCTGAATGCCTGTTTCAAAGGATTATTCATTCCAGCTCCCTCCTTACCTGTAGAAAGGGTGCTCGGAAGGTAAAATTCAATCTGATGTTTTCCATGCTTGGCCACACTGGCTGCTTCAAACATAACATGATGAATGAAATACATTCAAAGACAGCACAAATTAGAGGGCCCTTTGAAAGAGGTGTTTCACTTTCCTTGGTCCACTTTGTGCTTTTTTGGCTGCATGTGAAGATTTGGCTGTCTCCTTGGATGGTGCTTTGGAAGCAACTTTTGGATTTTTAAGATTGTCTTCCTAGTGGTCTTATTAGAACCACTCCCACCCCCACCATGTGTGAGATGCATTAAATGTTGCACATATTTCCCACAGAGGCCTAAAATTGTGCGTATGTACAAGAATGAACAAACAAATCAATGAAAATTCTGACAGGAATAAATAGAGGCTAGAAAATTCAGCTTTTACTGAGAAGAGGAACTGTTTTTAAGTGCACCTGAGAGTTCTGTCTCCTGGAAGAGAAGAGAAATCCATTTACAGAGGAATGTGCTCTTGCGTCCCAGATGAAGAGAGCATTGAGCGAGTACGGGTGAAGGCTGCATGTGACCTGAGGGGCCTCTACTTAAGAGACAGAGTGTTCTGGTCTCTCTCTCTCTCCCCCCCCCCTTTCTTTCTTTCATTTTTTCTTTCAAGACGGAGGAACATTGAAAAGAGCCTGAAATAGGCTGTCTCCATGCCTGAGGTGGAATGTTGAGGTCAGCCTGACAAATGCACACTCTATGATGAGGCTCAGAAGCCTTTTTTGCTCTGCCTCTTTTTCTTATCTCCTACACCTGACCTTAATGCAACTGTTCATCTCAGGCAGAGGTAGCCAACGTGGTGCCCTTCAGTTGCTGTTGGGTTACAACTGCCATTATCCCTGACCATTGGCCATGCTGGCTGGGGCTGATGGGAGTTGGGGATCCAGCAACATCTGAAGGGCATCATATTGTCTATCTGCAGTGCTGATGTAGTTGACGTGGTTTTGTGCTGAGCTGTGTGGCTAACTAACTGGAACCGTGGTAGAAACTTTTGCAGAATTAGGAACTCATGTAGCAATGCCAACATCCTGCTTGGTTACCTAGGGTGAGTGCAAATCTGCTCGAAATAACCAGATATCCTGTAGTAAAGATGTTTCTTTGGGGAAGGGGAGAATGGACCTATATTTGGACCTGTATTGCAAGCTGAATTTGACACTTCTCATTGTCAGTTTCTATGAATTACTAAGCATCTGTATTGTTTTCTGTAAAATGTCCACTTTCCATTATGGTGCATTAATTATAAACTTCTTTGAATCTCCAGGAGAGTATTTTTCTCAAAAAACATTGGTACCTCGGGTTAAGCACTTAATTCGTTCTGGAGTTCCGTTCCTAACCTGAAACTGTTCTTAACCTGAAGCACCACTTTAACTAATGGGGCCTCCTGCTGCCGCTGCGCCACTAGTGCGATTTCTGTTCTCATCCTGAAACAAAGTTCTTAACCCAAGGTACTATTTCTGGGTTAGTGGAGTCTGTAACCTGAAGAATCTGTAGCCCGAGGTACCACTGTAAAGTGAAATAGTTTGAAAATCACACATCAAACACTTGTTTGAGATGGAAGTGAGTTCCTTGAATAATACTGGGACAAAACTAGTATTGCATTTGTTAAAATAAATGTGATTATTTAGAGAACGTGGAGAATACCAAATCAAGCATACAGATGCACACACTCACAAAGCTTCTAGCTCTGATTTAAATGTGACAGAATGCACAGTACGCATTGTAGTTTATTTGCCTTCTGAAGGTGCTCAGTCCATTTAATAAAATGAGAGGGATAGTCTCCCATCAGAATAGAGTGAAGACTTCTTCTGCAGCATGAATCCCCTGAAGAGTAAAGAGGCTATCTCAGTTGTTGCATCCCTTTTAGACTTATTTGTTTTAACAGACCGTTAAAATATTTTGGGCTTGGGTCCCTTTTGACACAAGCCTGATTCGCCATGCTTAAAGAGAGAGCAAAATATGTTGGCCTTACGTCACAACTGCCTGGCAAGTTGTATAAGTAGAGGACAGCAAAGTTGGGCTATAATGCAAATAATTCCACCCCCCCCCCCCGGTGACAGGGCATTGCAAAACCTTGTGAATAACCCAAGTAAACATTCCTGGAAAACTAAAAAAAGAAAGAAACCAAACTAGTTTAACTAATAATGCATGTTTCTTTTGGTCACAATGGGAACCCACTGAACCCACCAGGCAATATGGTGAATCTATTCAGCTGCATATGGAGCCAGCAGAAGAGCCTGTTCTTTCTGCCATATTAAGTCCACACATACAATGCAATTCTTTGGTGACCTAGAGGCTTTTTCTTGCCATTTACACCAGAAGGAAAATTTCTTACTTTTCTAATACAATATTTTTATCTTATAAAATACACAAAATCTTATCATAAATAAGTAAATATACAATAGATTATCTTGATACATTTGTCATGAATATAAACTGATGGAAGTATCCAAAAGACTCAACATCTGTAAATTATTACAAATATTCTGCTCCTCAGAAAATCATGTATAAAACTGTTGTTACATTAATATTAAAATTTCTAAAGATTTATACATTCTCAGAAAAATGTTGCAACTGTGCCTTCTATTTCTGGGAGCCAACATGGTGTAGTGGTTAAGAGCGGTGGACTCATAATCTGGTGAACCAGGTTAGCTTCCCCGCTCCTCCACATGCAGCTGCTGGGTGACCTTGGGCTAGTCACACTTCTCTGAAGTCTCTCAGCCTCACTCACCCCACAGAGTGTTTGTTGTGGGGCGAGGAAGGGAAAGGAGATTGTTAGCCACTTTGAGACTCCTTAAGGGGAGTGAAAGGCGAGATATCAAGTCCAAACTCCTCTTCTTCTCTCCTCAGCTTTTGATATCATCAATCATGGCATCCACCTGGGAGATGGGCTTCAGGGGCACTGTTCCGCCATGCTTTCAATCTTATCTCCACGGCTGGTTCCAGAAGGTAGCATTGGATGAGTGCTCCTTAGCCCCTTGGATTTTGAGCTATAGGGTGCCACAGGACATAATAATGTCTCCGGTGCTATTTAACATCTACATTAAACCATTGGGAGCATTCATTAGGAGTTTTAGAGTAGGGGTAGGCAACCTAAGGCCCAGGGGCTGGATGCAGCCCAATTGCCTTCTAAATCTGGCCCGTGGACGGTCCAGGAATCTGTGTTTTTACATGAGTAGAATGTGGTGGGCTAGATGAAGGCTGCTCCTTTTCTGTGGAATAGCATTCCTTGTCAAGATATGGCAGGTGCCCATTATCTGCCCTTCCCAGAAACAACTGAAGACTTTTTTGTTCTGACAAGCTATCCCAACTGGAGAAATCCAACTCTTCTGAAAGCTACTAAAAGCAAAGCCATTTTCAACAAATCTATTAGTCTTTGTATTGATATAGACATAACAAACCCAATCAGTTTATTTTTCAACTCTTTTATAGTTGAAACCTTATTTAATCTCCAGCATTCATCATAATTTATTGTAGCTGCCATAACTATATGCACTGTAAGTTGAGAACCTACATTTTACTACATTTAACACAAACTAAGAGCAACTGTTACTGTAAAGACAAGAAGGTTTATTGAACTCTTCCAAAAACCAAGCAGACCTTCCCACCCTGCTTGCTCAAATATGTCTCTTATCATTCTGTCCAAGCTCTGGTTTATGTTTACTTTATTCCCACCACCCCTTGTGTGGTCCAGTCTTTCTGAGAATTGGTAGCTTTGTCTGTCCCTCTCCTCCTTTCCCTCCTGCAGTTCTGGGAGAGTGCCAGTCTGGAGTCCCCAAACATGCTTCCCAATTAGTTATTTGTTTGGACCTAAATTCTTTTCTGGAAGAATTGTGTGGTTCTGCTAAAACCTGAGAATCAGCTCAAGCAACCAATCAAGCATTGATTGGTTAAATGGTAAGCTGTTCAGACAGTTGGTTATGGGGAGGAAGCTTCCCGCTGTCAGCTGTTTGTAGCACCTGCTGATACTGGATTTGCCGGCCCAGCTATATAGATTCATGCCCAGTGGCTTGTAGCTTGCAGAGTTCCCATACTGTGGCATGCTGCACATGAGGAACGTCTCTCCTGGGGGAGCCTTTATTTTGAGATATTTCAGGAGATTGATTTCCAGAGTGATTGGGAAACTAACTTACAGCTGTATTATCCTAGACCGAAGGGGGTTCAAATCTTGTAGAGATTGCATAGAATCATAGAATCATAGAGTTGGAAGAGACCACAAGGGCCATCGAGTCCAACCCCCTGCCAAGCAGGAAACACCACCAGAGCACTCCTGACATATGGTTGTCAAGCCTCTGCTTAAAGACCTCCAAAGAAGGAGACTCCACCACACTCCTTGGCAGCAAATTCCACTGTCGAACAGCTCTTACTGTCAGGAAGTTCTTCCTAATGTTTAGGTGGAATCTTCTTTCTTGTAGTTTGGATCCATTGCTCCGTGTCCGCTTCTCTGGAGCAGCAGAAAACAACCTTTCTCCCTCCTCTATGTGACATCCTTTTATATATTTGAACATGACTATCATATCACCCCTTAACCTCCTCTTCTCCAGGCTAAACATGCCCAGCTCCCTTAGCCGTTCCTCATAAGGCATCGTTTCCAGGCCTTTGACCATTTTGGTTGCCCTCCTCTGGACACGTTTCAGTTTGTCAGTGTCCTTCTTGAACTGTGGTGCCCAGAACTGGACACAGTACTCCAGGTGAGGTCTGACCAGAGCAGAATACAGTGGCACTATTACTTCCCTTGATCTAGATACTATACTCCTATTGATGCAGCCCAGAATTGCATTGGCTTTTTTAGCTGCCGCGTCACACTGTTGGCTCATGTCAAGTTTGTGGTCAACCAAGACTCCTAGATCCTTTTCACATGTACTGCTCTCAAGCCAGGTGTCACCCATCTTGTATTTGTGCCTCTCATTTTTTTTGCCCAAGTGCAATACTTTACATTTCTCCCTGTTAAAATTCATCTTGTTTGTTTTTGCCCAGTTCTCTAATCTGTCAAGGTCGTTTTGAAGTGTGATCCTGTCCTCTGGGGTGTTAGCCACCCCTCCCAGTTTGGTGTCATCTGCAAATTTGATCAGGATGCCCTTGAGTCCATCACCCAAGTCGTTGATAAAGATGTTGAATAAGACCGGGCCCAAGACAGAACCCTGTGGCACCCCACTAGTCACTCTTCTCCAGGATGAAGAGGAACCATTGATGAGCACCCTTTGGGTTCGGTCAGTCAGCCAGTTACAAATCCACTGAGTGGTAGCATAGTCAAGACCGCATTTTACCAGCTTCTTTACAAGAATATCATGGGGCACCTTGTCAAATGCCTTGCTGAAATCAAGGTAGGCTACATCCACTGCATTCCCTTCATCTACCAGGCTTGTAATTCTGTCAAAAAACGAGATCAGGTTAGTCTGACATGACTTATTTTTCAGAAATCCATGCTGACTATTGGTGATCACAGCATTCCTTTCTAGGTGCATGATGAGTACAATTCAAGAGATTTGTCTAGTTACGTGTCTGTCATATTGAACTTTCTGAGATATATGGAGTGACATTCAGAAATCCATGCTGACTATTGGTGATCACAGCATTCCTTTCTAGGTGCATGATGAGTACAATTCAAGAGATTTGTCTAGTTACATGTCTGTCATATTGAACTTTCTGAGATATGTGGAGTGACGTTCCTAGTGACATCCAGATCTGATAATGGCTTAACTGCTTGCCAGTACCCACTTAAAACAAGGCAGCACAAAATTTCCTTTATATTGTTCATTTATCAAGGAACATCAGTGGATACATTTGGAGCCCTTCATGGTCTATTTTTGCATGATGTGTCAAGTCACCAGACTCTTCCTGTAGACCTGGATTTGCCAACCTCTTTGGGCCTGTGGGCACATTAGCAAACCAGAAAAATGCTTGAGGGCACCACACACATGCCACAACTCTTCCTCCCCGACTGTAGGGCCTCTAAAATTGTCCAAATGTCACAATTAGGTTTCAAAAAAGGAGTCTTATTAGCCAGATGTAATTTCAGTGGGAGGATGGGACCTTACCATGCACCAGGGAAACCCTCTGTGCCATCGAGCAGTAGTTGTTAGCAGTGATATGTTGCTCTCCTGGCTTCCCAACACTGCATGTCACTGCCAGTTACTGAGAGGGAGAGGGGCAAGGCATTGGGAGCTTTGATGCAGTGCAGGCACAGTGGTGGAACCAACCTGATGCTACTCCAGGGGAGCAATACTATTAATAGCAGAGCAAGTGACTATGTGTAGACAGTCAGCTGAATAAACCCATTAGGGCTAGGGCCAACCTAGCCAAGGCCAGTGTTTCTGTTCCCCTTCTTCCCTTGTGGTTCTGTACTCCCCACCCCATCCCATTCCTTGCTATATTGCTGTTTTCACTATTTATGATATTGGTGTTGCTTAATAACTGCTTCAGAAACCAAACATTTAGTTTGGCTGAGCCAGTCCAGTCTCTGGCAAATTTATATATAGTTATCCTTGCCCTGATTTGAGAAATGGGCCACTCTGGTACTCTTGCAGCAGAGAGTCTATTATAGCATTTTAGGCTGGGAGGTGTACGTTTGTGTCTCCACAAATTTTGATTGCATGACTTAGAATCCTGAGAATCTCCTCTCCCTTTTTCTTTAAATGCCTGTTTCCAGCCCTCAAGGTAGCAAAGAGAAGCTTGAAAGTGTGTTGGCAATGCCTGTATACTATCAAAAGAAATTGTGGGGAGCAAATGGAAGAGGATTTGCTGTCAGCAGGGTTTCTGTGGCCTACATAACTTCTTGCCTTTCCCCATGACTAGCTGAATAACTTCTATAAATCTTCTAAATTTGCATAGTCTATGCATATTGCAGTATCCAGTATTTCTTGGTGTTGAATTTGATCTACCTTAGACAAGAATTATACCTGCTTTTGGGTTGGTATAACCATGGGTCCTTCTAGCTCAGTTTTGTCAATGCTGGCTGGCAGAGGCTCTCCAGGGTTTCACAGTTTCCCAGCCTTATCTGGAGACATCGGGTATTGAATCCTATGGCACTCAAAGCCAGTGCTCTGCCACTGATCTACAGCCCTTCAAGAGTACAGGGCTGCCATCTGTTTCTGTACTTCTGTGTTGTTAAGAAACGCAAGTAACCCAAACAGTACAAAATAAGGGTGGTGCCTGTTGAGGATGGTACCCACCGAAGATGCAGCAATTGTTTACGGCGGCTTTACTTTTTCATTTGAGCAGTGTTTTACAGGGTTTCTGACTGCTTGGCTTGCTCAGGCTTTTGCTGACTACCACCAACTGCCTGGCAATCTGTTTCTCAGGATTCATTAACTTCTTTTCTCTGGTGTGTAGGAAAAAAGTATTTCTTGCTTGAGTGGGTTGATGCATTTAAGCTTGCCTAGTGCTTGGTCTTAAATGTGGCTGCCTTTAGTTGTGCATAGTGTATGCCTGTGTCTTAAGACTCTGTTTCTTAGGATGATGTGTGTCTGTTGTATGTTATCCAATGACCTCTTTTTAACAAGGTGTTTGTGCAAGGGAGACCACGTTGGCTATTTTCATTTGAGAAAACTAGGTTATAGGAGATGATGGCACCAGATGGCCGCATATCCTTAGAGTGCTGTGGATTATTAAAGGGTTTGTCATGCTCTTATCCTTTTTTCCTCCCTCCCGATACTGTCAAGTGCCCATTGCTTAAGATCTGTCATGAGTTGTGTCATCTAAGAGCAGGGGTGGGCCTAATTTCAAAAGCTCTCTGGAAGTGATCAGATCTCTGGCAAGAGTGATCCTATAGGAGAGAAGAAGAAGGGGTGGCAGAAATTAAAAAGCCCAACTCTACCATGTGTGCCTGGACGGATTATCCCCAAGCGAATGCAACTTTAAACAGAAGACAGGTTCCCCATTCCTGTTTTAGAGGCTGTATAGTTCAGGGCCTCAACACACCCTGGTCTGATTTAGAACTCCTAGGTACCCATACTTTCCTGTTAGATGTTGGTAGGCCCCTCTTCAGTGGCACAAGAATCTATTGGAAGGAGTGCTGGCAATTCTTCTCAATGTCTTATTCATCTTGCTATGTATACAGCTGATCCCACAGTTTTGGTGAGGAAGGCTTATAATTGTGGAAGGGAAAAACCTCTACATTGCTGTCCCTGTTGAAAGTCTGGAGCACACATCATCATAAGATGATAGAGTTGTGCTTCTTCTAGGCTGGGAGATGCCTGTTGTTGCACAGGCAGTCCTGATTCATCTAGCCGATCAGCTCCTGATCCCAGTTTTATTCTTCTTGTTCAGGAATTAGAAGCATGTCCTTGGAAGCCTGCCCTAAGGTCACTGTTGTTGGGGGCTGACACTGTGAGGCCAGAAGTACTGTGATATAATTCTTTCCAGCCCAGATTACATCTGAAAGAATTTTTAAGCTGAACATTAAAATAAGCAATACTTCTGAGTATGGGGACGGGTCAGAGAGGGGCAGTGGTAGTTTCTACTTTTTTCTCTTAAGAGGCCCAGATAAAGGATAAAGTATTCAAGCTTCTCCTGCTATTAGTGCTGGCTACAGGGAAAATATTGTCCTAGTTCACACAGGAGCCTGTAAACAAGGCTCTGGGTGACTGTAGCAGCAACTAAGGATTCCAACAGCTACTACAGCCAGTTGCAGAGAGCCCCCCTCAGTCCTCTCTCATTGTGGCTGCTCACCCTTCCTATGGCAGTAATGCTTGCTTTCTTGCTTCTGCTGATCCAAGAGGGTGAAGGAAGTAATTGCTTGCTGCAATTCATTGGGAATCCAGTAGCTCTATTTTTATTTTTGCTTCTTTGAATTCTTTGCTTGGAAACCTTTAAGGTGCATCACAGACAGAAGTCACCTGGATCCCCAACTCTTTAATGGATCGCCTCATCTCAGATCAAAATAAACATCCCCACTCCAGATGTCTGCCCTTGCCATGAGAAGAGTTTATGAGGAAGTGTGGCCATTTCTTTTGACTTGGGGTTTTGGACTAACACCCTAAACTGCACTAAAAAGCAAATGTCAGCACAGTTTGCAGTGCCCATTTTGTCACCTACTTTGAAAAGGCCGACAGCAGTATGCCTAGCTCTGATTTGTGATTGAGATGAACATTCTAGATAATTTTCTTTTTGTGAGTAAAGTTCAGATTTTAATTTATCTTATATTAAGTTGCTGGTCAGCCCATTACGTGCACAGTAGCTATGTATTGAAATGGCCTCTATGATTTATTTATTTTTAAGCAAGGAGAGTAACTGCTTGCTTGGCGCTGAAAGCTCCTTATGGACCAAGAACCTTTGGTCATGTTTTTAAGCTAGATGAGTGGTTCAGATTTTATTTAATCTTTCTTAATGTAAGATTAAAAACAAGATTAGAAAGTTCTGGTGGCAAGACCAGCTCCTTGGAAGCTTATTGCAGGATTAGAAGTGTATTTCTTCTTGCTATCCAGAAAGCTCCCTTGTGCTACAACAGACATTAACTCATTTGTCTCACTGTGGAAGATTATAATCCACTTTCCAGTAAAGTAACCCTAGCATTTAGTTCACAGCAGGGCTTAGTGATGAATCGAACTGCCTCCTCAAGAAATCCGAGAGAGTGCGGCATTACAAAAGTTTCCTTCCTCACAAGCTTTCACTCTATACTAGGCTGTGGTTATGTCTGCACTACAGACTTGGTGTTGCACAATAAAGCCTTTAATACTGAGCCAAAGGAAATAGACATGTTTCACAACAGCATACAATTAAACTATGGGATTCACTCCAACGAAGGCAGTGATGGCCACCAACTTGGATGGCTTTAAAAGAGGATTAGACAAATACACAGAGGATAGGGCAATCAATGGCTACTAACCACAATGGCTTTGCTGGGGGACAGTATGCTTCTGAATTCCAGTTGCTGGAAACTGCAGGAGGGGAGAATGTTCTTGTGCTGAGGTCATTCATGCAGGCTTCCCATTGGCATCTGCTAGGGTAACGAGACTGGTGCAGCCACACTGGGTACCATGCTGCAGGGGGCACCACAACAATCCTGAAGAGCAGAGCATGAGAAGCAGGGTGCCACTGAAATTGGAGAGCCCGAAGTTCACCACTGACCGTAAGAACAGAGTGCTACATTAGATGGCCTGTTGGTCTGATTCAGCAGGCTCTTCTTATGTTCTTACTTCAAAAGTTATCAGTAACTAGAGGACTTGTAGTTCAGTCTCGCTCCTGGGAGCTTGCTGTTGGCCCCAAATAACAATGTATTATAGGAGAAAGGAAATACAGGAGGAAGACACAGACTGGCTTTGTTCAATGAAATGCAGATACGCAGTATCCATGTGTTCATCTAAACATGTACTTGAGGGCAGCTTTGAGCTGTCATAGGAACATAGGATACAGTAATACCTCCACGAACGTTCACCTCGTCTAGCGTCCATTCTGGTGAACGTCCACAGCAAACCCGGAAGTGCCGGAACAAGTTACTTCTGGGCTTGCCGCATGCGCAGAAGTGTTAAATTGCTCTTTGCACATGCGCAGAAGCGCAAACCGCTCCGCTTGCGTGTGCAGACATGGCACTTTGCCTTGCATCCTTTTCAGCTAGCGGCCGGGGCTCCGGAACAGATCCCGGTCACAAAACAAGGTACAACTGTACATCTAGCTCAGTATCAGCTAGACCAGGAGTTGTCTTATGTAGATTTTTCAATTTTGTTGTTCTCTATGGGACAATGACAATAAAGATGTATCGTATCATATCGTATCGTATCGTATCGTATCGTATCGTATCGTATCGTCAACCTGGTCCCTACCGCCCACTAGTGGGCATTTCAGGATTCTAGGTGAGCGGTAGGGGGTTCTATGGCACAAGCTCCTTCCATTGAGCACTGGTGGGCGGTAGGAAAATTTTACCATCAAGAAAGATGTATTAGTGGGCAGTAGGTATAAAAAGGTTGACTACCCTTGAGCTAGACTGACTAGTAACAAGTAGCTCTTTGTAGTTTCAGGCAAGAGTCTTTCCCCAGCTCTCCCTGGAGATGTTAGGGGATGAATCTCAGAATTTCAGCATGCCAAGCTTATGCTTTCCATTTGAGCTATAGTCCTTCCCTTAATACTGGTTTACCTATAAGAAGGACTCACGTGATTAGTTCTTAAGGTGAGCATAAGAAAGCATGTCATACAGCCTTGTTACTTAACTCCCAGAATTATCTTAACTTGCACAAAATAAATAAATACCAAGTGGCTAGTAGAATTTGCAGACTGGAAGAATTTCCCCACCACCCTCCAGCAGCATAGAAAAGGGGTCCTTTTCGTCCCTTCTGTTAATATTTACTGAAATACTGTGCTACATGGAAATGCTTCCTCCGATTTATTAATACAGGTGAAACTTGGAAAATTAGAATATCGTGGAAAAGTTCATTTATTTCAGTAATTCAACTTAAAATGTGAAACTAATATATGAGATAGACTCATGACATGCAAAGTGAGAAATGTCAAGCCTTTATTTGTTATAATTGTGATCATCATGGCGTACAGGCTGATGAAAATCCCAAATTAACAATCTCAGAAAATTAGAATATTAAATGAAATCAGCAAAACAAGGATTGCAAATAGAGCAGTATTGGACCTCTGAGAAGTAGAAGCAGATTTCAAATATAATTTCAGTGAAAGTTCATGCTGGGAAAGTAACCACTGATCCTATATGAGAATGGTTTGTAATTTTACCAAACTGCTCTCTTCTAGCACTCTTTGTGTCTTACCATACACGTATATAGTAAAGAATGATGTCAGTTGACTCACATAAGTGGCCACAAGTTACAAACCAAACACAGTAATGGGCACCTTGATCATCTAAACCCTTTTCATGCTGTAGTGTTTTCCAGGCTGATGGAGGAAGACACTTAATGTTCAGGAGCTCCAGATATACATTCTTGCATTCTCTCTGCATCAACAAGCGGCCTTTACTTGCTGCCTGATAAAAAAAAATGTGGATGAAACGCACAGTAGCCCTGCGTTGTTTGCTACGTTAATGCTGTATCATCATTTGTTTCTGGAATATATGATATTGAACTGTGACTTTCTTCTATAAGCATTAACATATCCTAGTTGATTATTTGAAATTTGGAAGGAAAAAAATATTATTTGACTTCTCTGCTTGGGATTTTCCTTTCATATACTGTAATTACAGAACTGGAGGGGTTTCCAAGGGTAATCTAGTCCAACCCTCTGCTAAGTGCCCAACCAACCTCTGCTTAAAAACCTCCAATGAAAGGAAGTCCACCACATTCCGAGCTAGTCTGCCTCTCTGCCAAATAGCTTTTACCATCAGAAAGTTCTTCCTAATGTTTAGTTGGAATCTCCTTGCTTGTAATTTGAATCCATTGAGGGCCTACCCTTTGGAGCAACAGAAAAGAAGCTTGCACTATCTTCTTTGTGACAGCCCTTAAGATATTTGAAAATGGCTGTCTTATCTCCTCCCAGTCTCCTCCACTCCAGACTAAACATACCCAACAACACCCTCAATCATTCCTCATGAGGTTTGCAGAACAGCAAGAGTCTTGATCCAGGTTGGGACTTCGGTTGGGGGAGGATTACCTTAACATTTTCTCCATCACTGTTTCGTGTAGAAAATCCCTCACACACCCCTCAGAATCTTCTATTTACTGTTTTGATTTTTTGTTTGTTTGATTTTTAAGTGGCAGAGAATCTCAATCATAGGGCTTCAAAGATGTGGTGAATATCATGTATACTTTGACCCTCTTTGGGCAAGTTACTTTAAGGCTCAATTTCTATTAATCTGAAAGTGAGAAGTGAAAGATTATACTGTAAAAATGATTTCTCCCCTACCCCCCGCTTCCATTGATGCCGTTCTTCCATCAAAGTTCAACCCTGCTGATGTGGTACTGTGAAATGGATCAACTTTGTCAGGAACTTGACAAAGAAGCTGGTATACTCATCTTGGCTATAACCTCAGCAGGATATACTCTTTTTTCCTTTTTTTCTTCAGGAGGGTAGCTTAATTAAATCAAGCCAAAGATACATACAGTACGGCAGGTGAAACCTGCAGCAGCATAAACAGATCAATAAACCGATTTGTGTTTGCTGACCAGAAGAGATTTCTAATTACTAGTGCTCTGTACTCCCCATTTCTGATGGCGTGGGAGTAATTGAAAGCATAAGAAATCCAATTCCCTCTTGTTTGGGAGTTTGTTTCTGTTTAGCTCCACTTAACTGGACTGGTAATGCTGACTCGTCTGTCGAGGCTGAAGGTGGTAATTTATTTCCAGTTGTCTACTTGGGATCCTAGTTCCTTATTCAAGAGTTGCTTAAATTTTTTAGTAGGAGTTTATTTTTAGAGGTTTCAATACACTGTGCACTAGCACATTAAAGTATATATGTGTGTGTATTTATTTATATCTGCCTAAAAGCACACATGTGCCCCAGACTTCCTGCTTCCATTCTGTCTGAATCCTGTATCAAAAAGAGAACGAAAACTTTGCTGATAAATAACTGTAAGCAGCACCAAAGGGGGAATTATCCTCCAATTTGTGAACCTATGGAAATACTGTATATTCTGTATTGTTGTATAATATCTAGGATTTATTGCATGGAGAATCAAATAATATTATTATTACTGTTGTTTTTGTTGTTATTTAATCTATACGCTGCTTACATGCCAAAATGGCTTCTAAGTGGTTTGCAACTATAAAATCAGAATCAAAACACACAATAACATTAAAAGATCCATAATTAAAATATACAATAAAACAAACAATTAAAAAAGCATAATGAAAACCGTGAAAACCCATTTCAGGAGATATGGGAGATAGTCCAGCAAGATTCTTAATATATGTGAAAGTGTTCACACACACCAAAACTGTTTTTTTTAAACTATTGATTTAGCATGTTTAGAACCTTTCTGAAGTTTTGTCAGAGTGCAAATACTGAAAACCCAAGTATTAGTAAATGCCTTTTGACTTTTCACACAAAACTTAATTAAGAGATGTAGCAGTATGGTTGCTCATTAATCATACATTTGCTGCCCCTGTAGTTCTGCTGCCCTGCAATCCATTAGTCTCCAGCCATGTACGTGCCAATGTACATCAGCATCTGTGGCTTCTTTCACTGCTCTGGGTGAAGGGCAAGGCAAGTTATGTGGTTCCTTCCACTTGCCAGAGCAAGTGTGGTAGGAATGCACACTTATTTAAAACAAGACTGCTTGCACATTGACATTCTTAGGGATGGTCTGTTTGTTACCAACATTGGAATTAATGCTTTCTTCTCTCCCCACCCCCTGTTTCTTTATAATTTTCAGCCATGGCCCAGCGTGTCCAATCTTGCTAAGGATTTCATTGACCGTCTGCTCACAGTGGATCCTAGTGACCGGATGACAGCTCTTCAAGCCTTAAAGCACCCCTGGGTGGTCAGCATGGCTGCCTCTTCTTCCATGAAGAACCTGCACCGCTCCATATCTCAGAACCTCCTCAAGAGGGCATCATCTCGTTGCCAAAGCACCAAGTCAGCCCAGTCCACCCGCTCCAGCCGCTCCACTAAGTCCAATAAGTCCCGGCGGGTACGGGAGCGGGAACTGCGAGAGCTGAACTTGCGCTACCAGCAGCAGTACAATGGCTGACAACTCAGCAGGAGGCTGCCTGGCTTGTTCTTTCTTTGTCATTGGGACATGTTCTGCACTGTGTTCACTAAAGTGAGGGGGCCCCAAGCTCCAGCCCTCTTCTCTCAAAGCCCAACTTCCTATGTCCATCTTCCTGCCTTGGGAGATGGAGCTTTAGGGATGCTGCTGCCCCTGGGAGCACATCTCACCTGTGTAGGGTCAGGGGATTAGAAAATCCTGCTTCTTGGCCCAGCCCTGGAAAAAAAGTCTACAGTTAGTTGCCTGAAATACTGGAGCCACGCAGAAGAGTCCTTCCCTAGCCAAGAATCTTTGCTACTCCTATTTATTGACTCCCAAGTTTTATCTAGCCAGCCTCTGTTGCTACAGGGTCTGGGAGGGGGTGATTTAGGCCAGGGTAGCTAACATGGTACCACCCAAACGTTGTACTACAGCTCGTCATCCCTGTTGACTGGCCATGCTGACTGGGGCTTATGGGAGTTGGAGTCCAGCAATAACTGAAAGGCACCACACTGGCTATTGCTGACTTAGGCTGTTGGTTAAAATCAGGATCATGGAACCCCATGGGTCCACAGGTGCAGAAGGAGATTACTGAGTTCCTCTTCTGGCTGCAGCCTTTTGCACTGCATCAGACATTGCCCCAGAAGTTTTTGTGACATCAGTTGGGGGTTTTCTGCACCCAAAAGAGAGGGTAGGGGAGCCTATAAGTCCCAGTACATGTATGGAACACTGCACAGCTCTCTGAATCTTGGGCTATGCACTTTCACAGTTTCAGTTTTCACTTGGTTTTGCACTTAAATGGCTGTTTACCATCCATACAGGTGTGAAATGGGGACCAAATTCTCCTTTGATACTTGTTGGAGGAAATCAGAATTAGTGCTGCTCCTCTCACTGTCCTGTGTGTTGAAGGCCGGAGAATTGGTTGTGCCTTAACTACACTCATTTTGTTGGCTGGGAATGGCTTTTCCTCCCACTATTTTGGAGCCTTATCTTGCTCTCTGTTGTATCTTTCCACTTAACGCTGGAATGAATTATAGGAAACCCGGTCATTCTGACTCAATCAGTGCTTAGATGTGTGACTCAGTACTGCAACATTGCAAGTGACTGAGGAGACATCAGACAGCTTTCTTCCCTCTTCTGACCTCCTGTACACACACCAGGGGGGTCTCTAATCACAGGGGTGACATCAAAAGTCTGTTTCTCTCATTAAAGGCTTGAGTGGGTTCAAACAACTGCTGTGGTTGCCTCTACAGCTGGCACACTGGGGTGCAGGCAATGCAGCTTAGAATCATAAAATCACATAGCTTAAAGGGACCCAAAGATAATCTACGCTGCATTGCCCCCCCCCCCCCGGATTAACCCACTTTCCCTTGGTTTTAGTGTGCTGCAAATAAAGAGCCAGAGAGCAGATCAGGTGCTCACACCAGAGCTGCCTCTTGAATTAAGTAATATGAAAAAAATCTAGACAGCAAGCTTGGTGCTTATTACAGCAGCAAATTGCCAGAGTCAGTAGCCAGTCTGAGCAGAGAGACAACATGTTTCTGTAGGGATTTTTTGTCTCCAGTTAGACTTTTATCTAAAAGTGCAGCAAAATGATGTAATGAGGTACTAGAGTCCTGAAATAATACGATGGCCCGGGGTGGGATAAATTTATTTGGGATATAGGAGCAGGTCTTGATGTTCTGCCCTTTCATTCACCCCAGTAGATAAGGTCAAGAAGAAAGGGCAGCTATTGGAGTTTCCAACCTTAAATCAATATTTCTTTGTCCTATTGGTGATTGGCATTGTGCCCTCACAGCTGCTCTGTTTCACAGAAACCAGCTACTTCCAGCCTCTGGTGGCACATTCTGTTTCCGAGAGCAACTCTCTTGTGCTGGTTAATGTGTCAGGATACGTTGTCAGACATCAGCTTAAGGACATTGCGTCAGTCATGGTAGGCAGGTGGCCATATCATTTTGGGCAGTTAAATTTTACTGACGTCTACAAAGGCACTTCCTGTCCCAATGAATGGTGACTCAGTGGAGGTGTTAAGAGCAGAGGTATACGAAGTGTCTGGGAGTGATACCATTGCAGTGGGGTAGCCCTTGGGTGCTCCCAAGTGTGCATTTCCCCATGACAGAGAGGGAGGGAGTGATGGTGCAGCAGTAGCTGTGATGTTGAATCGCTCATGAGTAAGGATGTGAGTCTGCCTTGTCCTCACCTTGTTGAGACATCAGCATTACATAGGAAAAGTAATGTAACACACAGCTTGTGTGCTTAAGAAGCTTTAATCCACTACAGTGGGATTGATTCATGTCCATGTGTTCCTGCAGTAGTTCTAGAGGTACATTATGCAGAACCAGTTTCTCAGCCCAGGGTGACATCTAGTGGTCCAACATACTCTCTCTGTCAGTAACCAGGCTCCTATTGATGCTTGGCTTTATCTCATACAGTGGTTTCACTTAGGTTACTTTGCAGTTGGAGATGCACCTGCTATTTATGTGTCACCAATGAGTATTGCCCACTACTGGTGGCACACTGGTCTTTCAATTGACCTTTGTGGTGTGTATGTGACTGCTTCAGGAGACACCCCAGCATGTGTGGTAGTGGTAAAGGTCTCTGCCTTGTCTCTCTATTTCCAGTTGTCTATTCTGGACAGGACACCAATTTTATAGAGGGTTATTCCTTTAGACTCACTCACACTTTCCCCCACAGTTATTTCTGTTACGTGGTGGGGAAATTGCCAAATGTGAGGTGCCTATGTTCAACAGCCCTGGTGGTGAGAAATTTCTGTGTTAAGGAATTATTAAGTTTGTAGGTCAAAAGAAAATGACCACATGACCTCTCACTGTTGTTCCGTCCTGGATTGCAGAACTCTTAGTCCATGCTTTTGCTTCTCCTGCTCAGAGTTCATGCCAGTGAACCGGATTCATTGTGTGCATTTGCTTAAAAACAAAAAGCAACAAGATGGCAACACTTGGGTACTGAATTGTCTCTAGATGTTGAAGTTGGTTTCTATCTTATACCACCCCTTCCCTCCCTATTGGAACAGTAAATATTGTAAATATATTGGAACTTAGCAATACTGTGTAAAAAACAAACCAACCCATACAGCATCTCGGATCTAGTGGTGCAAAACCCACCTATCCACTGTGGAATGGGATAAGGTCAGTGATTGCCACTTCAGAGAATGCCAGCTTCAGATTATGTGACGTTTTTGTTAATAAGAGAGGACTCACCCCAGAGACATAACTGGGAATGGGGATAGGGGCTATCATGGACAAGAGGCAGCTTCTAACTGGGTTGTGCCATTTGAAATGTCTCACGTTTTTGAGCCTGGAGATTCTTCATGATTACTTCCTCCTACTGGTTTCCAAGTACTCCGTGTACAGGAGTTCCCCTTCTGTATCAGCAGATTCTTCATGATGACGTCCTCCTACTGGTTTCCAAAATTCCCCTTGCCCCTTTGGATAGTACCTTGAAGTGTAATTGTGCCTTAACACCAGCCAGCAGGGATAAGGAGGTGTATTCTGCTGGGACAAAGGCCCTTGGGGTAGTTTAATCAGAAAGGGGACAGGCTAGTATCTGCTATGTCTCTTCTCTTAGTGTTCGGAAAGTTAGTTTCTCTTGCTATAAAGGCAGTGCCCCAATCATTAATGCCTAGTTCTTTGAAG
The DNA here is from genome assembly GCF_964106645.2 of Podarcis pityusensis. Classification (NCBI taxonomy): domain Eukaryota; kingdom Metazoa; phylum Chordata; class Lepidosauria; order Squamata; family Lacertidae; genus Podarcis; species Podarcis pityusensis. Next base: position 46,400,356 of record NC_138033.1, on the reverse strand, counting down.
TCCCCCACTCCATATGGGACCAAGCCCACACTCACAGTGGATAGAGGCTTCCTTGCCCTCATAGCCTTACTAAGCAAACTCTGATGGCCAGCTGTAACAATCTGGAAGAGCTGGGTCTTCCAAGGGAACCTTTTGGCTTGGTCCTTCTAAGCTACGGTGCTTCTGTTTTGAGGTGCATTGGGATGCTTCCAAATGGAGTTTTTTTTCCTTTTCTTTTTCTGGACTCATGTATGCTCCTACATGAGTGGAATTCAAGAGGTCCTTAGGCTTACAAAACCATTTCCACATGCATGTCAGATGGTGTTCCCTCCCTCTTCAATTTTTCCTGTCTTCCACTCCTTGTACAGCATTGAAGACTATCCCCAAGAATTTTGGGGAGTAGTTTGTTGAGCCAGCACAGAGGTCTTCAGTCATAAAGGTGAGCCTCCCAAAGTTTGCACGATAATTCATTGCACGGTCATTTTGGGTCCTAGCCAGTGCTTTTTTCTTTTCCCTAAAAAAATGTTTTGGGGTACTCTCATTCTGTCTGAGACTCAGGAAACACCATGACAGGAAATGAGGCCGCCATCGGGGGTAGCAACCAAACTGACGATTCACCGTGCTAGAGAAGAAACTAAATTTTTTATTTTTTTTTAGTTTCTTCTCCTGTTAGATTCACAAAATGTTTAGGGGTATGCATACCCCTACATCCCCCCAGAAAAAAACCCCACTGGTCCTGGCCATGGAGCATGCCTGAAACTGGTAAGCCAGATGGAAGATATGTCAACCCTGTGCTGATACCAGGTTGGGGAGACAGCAACATGTGTAATGCAGCCACTTTGAGGTTTTTTCCCCTACAATTGAGTGATTTATAAATTTTATGAAATAATAATGGAGTTGCTACAGGTAGCACAATCTGCAGGAATAAATGTCTCTCCCCCCCCATTCCACATCCTCCTTTCTTCCTTCTCTGATGCTGTGGAGCAGTTTTAAACCCCCATCTGGAAGCTCCCTTGGTCTTTATTTCTGATGTGCTGATTACTTTATTCATCTGTTGAAGAGTTATATGGTCCCTTTCTTAGAGTGCAGATGCCACTGCTACTGAAATATACTGTGACTGAAGCACAGACTTCTGCATGAGCTGTCCTTTGTCCTCATCCAATTGCTACTTTATAAGGAAAGAAGTCTGGTGGGGAAGTCCCTGATGTGATGGCATGTGAGGGAGATAGTGAAGGCAACATGGCACCTTTTAGCTGCCATAATGTGCATTTTGGCCCTCGGCTAACCAGACAGACAGCTGAACCTGCCATTACATGAGTCTCTGGTTTGGTGGCCAAGCAGTGGCCTGGGATGCCCTGGCTGAGGCTGCATTCTTCTCTGACACACACTAACACCAAAAGTATGGGATTGTCTTCATTGCAGTTGAGTGAAACGTGTTTGTCAACCATGTTGTTTAATCCAAATATGAATGAGACAGCTGAGATGGTCCTCTGAAAAATCTGTCAGTAGCAAATGCCCGGGGGGAGCACTAGAAAAAGGTGTGTGTGGAGAGAGGAAGGAAGGAAGAAAGGAGGGTGGCTTGGTTGCATCATTCTGCCTATGCAGCTTTTCCATACCTTTTGAAAAGTTGCCTGTTCTGAATGCCTTATACAGTTTTCATGCTGCATTTGCCAACCAGTGCCTTATCTAAAGCAATCAGTCTCTGCCCTCAGAAATCCAGGGTTCACTTGCAGCCCTGAGTCAAGATCCAAAGAACTGCACAATTAGTAATGCACATCAACTAGTCTTCATGTTTGTGTTTGTCGTACTCCTGTTTCCCCCTTTCCCCCATGCTCTGCTACAGACAGTTTTTGAACTTGGGAGTACAAGGGCCTCCGGTTCAAAGGGAGGAGCAATAAAATAAAAAAATCTCCCACTGGGCACTTTCTAGCCTGACACTGTTCTGTGGATCTCAGCTGTAGCATTTGTCCCCCACTAGCAGAGACATAGCAAAGAATGTGAAGTGCATTAATTGACTGAGGGTGGCTATCCGAAACAACCAGGTGCCCTGCTTTCTGGTTGGGCAGCCTTTGTGTTGAAAAATCCATTTGTCTCTGCTTTTCCATCACTCGGTCTTCTCTTCTGCTTCATCTTTGCTCGTCTGCCTCTGTGGCATGTAATGAAAGGTTGTTTGTAAAGTTGTGGATTTCAAGCTTTCCACTTGCAGTGTACCTTCTAGCCCAACTCGTCTGCAAAGGAACCCTTCCCTGCTTGCCCATGAGAGAACCCCAGCACACTGCAGAGGATTCTGGGGCTTGTAGGGCATGCCCTGAGCAATGGCTGCTGGTTAGGCCTTGTTGGGTGTTGCCATTTAACCTGTACTAAAGTAGAATGCCTTAGAACACAACACACCTACTACTGGCTATGCATTGCTGGGAAAGATTGGTAGTGATGGGCAAGCTGCCTGTTGGGAAAGCTCGTTTGCCGCTACTGATTTTTCTCACTAATAAGTATTCAAAGAACCTCTGGGTTCTTGGAGTACACTTTGAAAACCACTGTTTTAAATAAACAAGGCTGCGGTTCTATAGCCACTTACCTGGGAGTCAGCATCATTGAACTCAGTGGGACTTATTTCTGAGTAGACATGCACAGGACTGCACTGTGTAAGACACTCTGTCTCTGGCTAGTAGCAGGCTACTTTCCAAGCCGCCTGCAGTCTGGTGGCCTTTGGACTGGGGGGGGGCGCGCCACCTCTTGGCCTCCACCTGCCCTTATCTTCTCCCCTGTCCTGTGAATGGTTTACTTTTGACCCTGCAGTGCTTCTTGGGAGTCCTCCACTGCAGGTCTTAAGGAACTCACTTTCACTTTTCAGGCATTCTCCCCCACCCCCTGCTCATCAAACTCAAGTTGCCAAAAAAGATTGTTCCTAATCTCTCTCTCCCTGTTCTCAGTGGGACAGTGAGATTTTACTTTTTGTCTCAAGTATTCATGTCTGTGATTTTTGCCTTAGGTGCCTCTTTTATTTTTTACACTATGGAATTTCTACTTTTTTAGAGTGTGATTTGATACATGGCAATTAACCTGTAATGTTGAAATTAGTGTATAGAATTATTTATTTTGTGTATTCAGTCTGTTTTTAAATTTGTAAAAGTATTCTGTTTATTCAGTAAAGTGTTGATCCTCACTTAGTGGTCAGTGTATTTCATTTGGGGGGTGGGGGTGGTATGGTGTGGTGACTGCTTTATTGAATACATTGTCAATGTCTTAATATTGGTTCCTTTATGTGCATTTTAGTGGATGCTCAGGCATGCTTTATGAAGGGAGGCCTCTCAGGATAGCAAACGTTCCTAATCTTTCCTCTGCTTTTCTTCCACCTGCATCTGTCTGATATTTCTCTTGGGATATCAATTACTTGCTGAGCACAGGATGGAGTACTGTATGTGCCCCCCCCCCCCGGATGGAGACTGGAGCAAAGTGGTTTGTATGATGTGTATTTCAGAGGTATTTTTAATGACAATGAAAGACTGGAGAGTTATTATTACTGTTATTATTTATTAAATTGGTCAGCTTCCCAGCAGCATCTACCTAACTCATTGTTGAAAATGGAACCTTGGTTCAATCCAGCAGAAATCACATGAGCTTACCACTCCCCAGTAGAGTTCCAGTACATAGCCACAAACTGAAAGTGTGAGAAGTTATGCCTGAGAAAATAGATGTTGTAATCCAAGATTTACTGTGTCCTCATCACATTTTCATGTGAATCTATGCCACCAGAGTTCAGACTGTTGTATTCCGTATCTGCACATGGAGGCAATTAGGATCTTTGTAGGTGCTGTGTTGTGTGAGAAGCTAAGCTACATGGATGGGTGCTTCATCTGAAAAAAATGCTTAACACATGCTTTTGGAGAAAGACACTTTCAGCATAGTGCTTCCTTAGTATCTCTGACTCTCTTTGAGTTAGCACTCTTACCTGGCAGGAGGAAGCGCCAGTCCCTGCAGAATATAGATCATAGATGTGGCGATACGGTTGCCCCAGTATCGCTGGCACTAGCTTACTATCACCAGGGGTAGATCCACCTGCTGTAGATTGGCAGCTGAGCCACTTGTTACTGAAACAAGTCAACCTCAGGTAGGGAAAGGTTAGGCAAAGTGGTGCCTGGTGCCCATTCAGACTGATAGGGTGGAGAGCAGGAAGACTCAACCGTAGGTGGAGCCAGAGCTAATGGCAAGCAGAGACAACTCACTGGCTTTGTCCATATTCTCCTGCCTGCTGAATTCTACAAGAACAACACAAAGAGTGCCATCCACTCTTATGTAGGGCGGGGCTCACCTCCCCCCCCCCCCATTTTATTCATGTTGGCACCCCTGGAAGCAGGGCCATTCCCCTGGCTCTGCTCCAATACAAGCTCCCTCAGGCACCTTTCTCTTGCAACTGTGACCTGACTGCAGCTGCTTATCTTGTCTCTCCATCAGTCACTACCCAAGGAGAGGAAGGAAGCAAAATCCACGGGTGGCACAGACCTGATTTGGTGATACACTGGCATTACTCACCACAGATAGTGCCAAGCAGGTCTAGGTAGGCAGCAGCTGTCCACAGGAAAGCCATTTCAGTTAGTGCCCCAAGGGAACATCAGATCTCCTGGTACCCCTCATTCTATATGGGCTCCTCATCTGCACTAAGCAGCTTATTGGCAGCTGCACTTCTCTGTGTGTCCTTGAGCTGATAATAGCAGAAGGCCCAATTTAGCCTTGTGTTAAGTGCAGGTGCTGGACCAAAACGCTTCCTCACCAGGACCCACAAAGCCTCCAACAGTATCTGTTCCCCATAACTGTCTCTTTATGAATGGGAAACACAACATTCAGAATTAGGTGTGTGGTTTTTAATTCCCGTGCTTAATGGCTCAGCTATAGAACTATCTGAAGAAACATGGTGTTCTGTGCTCCACACGTGTCCAAGTGGTGAGAGTTTGCAAGCACTGGGACGAGAGATTGATTACACTGGGCAACAATTTTTTACTTTTTGAATGTTGTCTAGATTTCTACAACTGATTTAGGGTATTTTTGCAGTGCTGAATCAGGAAATGGCATCCGTTTCTTTCCATCAGGTCAGGTTTACTGTAAACTGAATGGTGGGCATTGATAAAGGTAAGTACACGTAAATTGCATGTTGCTTCACCATTTTTCAAACTTCAGGGCTTGAACTTCCGTTTCTTGGAACTCCAGGAATGCTCAGCGGCAGGGAGGTCTCTCTTCAGAGTCCAACAGTAGTCAGCCATCATGACTGCGTCCCAGCGACCCTGATACCTGGTCTCCATCTCTTTCATGTCCTGATGGAATCTCTCCCCCTGCTCGTCACTCATTGAACCCAGGTTCTCAGGAAACTGGTCCATATGTGAAAATAGGTAGTGCATCTTTACGCTCATGTTGCAGCCCAGGTTTCTGAAAGCAGTCAGCATGTTGTTGACAAGTTCTGCGTAGTTTCTGGCCTTATTGTTGCCAAGAAAGTTCTTCACTACCATAACAAATGCCTTCCACGCTTCCAGTTCCACTTCGTTCATTGAGTTTCCGAAATCTGGATCTCTGATGAGCTGATGGATCTGAGGACCGTCAAAGATGCCAGCTTTCAACTTCTCCATGGTCAATCCTGGAAAAGCCTGGCACAAGTAAGTGAAGCAGTAACCATCCTTGTCCAGAGCCTTGGTGAACTGCTTGATTAAGCTGAGCTTGATGTGCAGCGGTGGGAAGAGTATTCTGTCTCTGTCCACCAGAGGGTCGTTGATGACGTTCCTTTCTTTGCAAGGCACCAATTCCTCCCGCACAGGCCAGTCCTTCGTGTAATGCTGAGCACGGTCCCTACTATCCCACATGCACAGAAAACATGGGTACTTGGTGAAGCCAGTCTGTTGTCCCAACAAAAAGTTCACTATCTTCAGGTCAACACAAATAAACCACTTATGCTGATCATAACCAATTTTCTTCAGCACATACTTCACCACTTCATAGTTCTCCTTCAGTGTACTCGAGTGAGCCAGGGGTATAGAGGCAAACTGGTTGCCGTTGTATAGCAGAACACATTTCAGTGATCGCTTGCTGCTGTCAATGAACAGTCTCCAATCTTTGGGTTCGTACTGTGGCACTCCAAGCTTGAGCAGAAGCTGCGCAATATCTGCACAGTACACCAAGTCCTTCTCTTCCGAGAAAAAACGGAGGTACTCTTGATGCCTGTTGTGGAAGAAGCTGATGCGAGCACTGTCAGAGAGGAGGTTTTTTTCCTTCAATCTGGATGCCAACAGTTCAGCAGAGTCCTTTGACAAGCTGAGGTCACGAACTAGATCATTCAACTCCTTTTGGGAAAATGGATGTGGAGCATCATCTTCAAGAACCACTTCTTCTTCTTCATGTCCTTCAACACTGGAGGCATCTTCGTCACTAATGTCAGGAAGTTCTCTGAAGATAGGCACTGGAATTTCATCACAATGAGCTACAGGACGACGTGCTGATTGAAGATCAGTATACTTGAGGCTGCTCCGGTTCTTTCTGTTGATCCCAGTCACATCAACAGCGCAGAAGTAGCAGTCAGTAACATGGTTTGTCGGCTCCCTCCAAACCATGGGAATTCCAAAGTTCAGACTCCTCTTGCCATTGGTCCACCCACGTAGAGTCTCGGTGCATGCTTTGCACACCATGTGTGGCGCCCAAGCTTTACACTTCGTGGGGCAGTTGCCCCATTAACTTAGTTTTGATCCCCCAACTTTATGCTTTGCCACACCAATTTAAGGAAGATTTTAGGTTTTATGACTTCAAACTGATCCCTTTTCGACATAATCACCCAGAACTATCGGACCTGAATATTTCTTGTCATTAAAATAATCATTTCCAATCAAAACAATTATTCGACATGGCATTTTACCCCCACCAACTTCTTCTAAAATGCTCCACACAAGTGTACATGTGAACAAAAACATAAAAAAATGACATGTGGTCATACCTCAAAAACTTGACCTGATTGAGCAAAACCAATGTGATTTTTGGATTCAGCGCATCAGATTCGTCCTAAATCAGCTGAAAAAATGCAGACAACAAATTTTTTGTTGACCAGTGTTATTAAAACACTTTTAAGACTGCAGTTAAGTGAAAAGAAAGGGTTCTTCTAACAAGTCAGTACCCTTAACAAATGACAGTTCCCAGGAGTTTTTGCTGAGAGCCATGGCTGTTAAGTGATATATCACTGCTTTAAATGTAAGGTGAAGGTGTAGCCAAAGATGTCACTCCAAAGCAGCTCTTTTCACCCTAAAAAGCCATTGCATGTAATAGTGCAGTGTGACCACGGCCAGGACATCAAAGCATACTGTAGTTCCTTCTCAACACTTTAGCAATTGAGTGTAATAGGCATGCATTCTCTGTTGGCGTGTGACTTGGAATAACAGAGTTTTTCCATATTTGTCTATTGCAAAACAGTTGGGAAGTCCTAGTTTGAGCAAAAGAGAGAGAAAAGAGGAAGCCACCTCAAAAGAAATGTTGGGTTCTTACCATTTTTGAAAATGTGGTAATTTATGTACAAACTGCATCAGTTTCAGTCATTTCCCTTTTGCACTAGAGCTCTACTTACACTCGTTCTCTGACACCTATTTGCAAAGGCTGAGCTCTGCAGGAGGCACAGGATGGCTCTTCTCAACATCACAGACACACACTTGAACAACGCGGTGGCAGAGGTGTCATGGGTGAAGGCCAGCTTGCTTCCAAGCCTCTTCCTCGGGGCTTGCTTCCTGGTTGGCATGCCTGGGAATTGTCTTGTAGTCTGGACGGTTCTTACCAAGTTCCCCCAGCGCTCCTTCACCATTATGCTCATCTTGAACTTGGCCTTGGCTGACTTAATGGTCATGTTGACAGCACCATTCTGGATCTACTATTTTCTCAACAGCTGGGTCTTTGGAGATGTCATGTGCAGACTTCTCCTCTACCTCGTCTACTTAACTGTGTATGCCAGCATCTTCTTCATCACCCTGATGAGCCTGCACCGCTTTGCTGTTGTGGTCTTTCCGTTCACCTCCCAAATGTGGCGGAGGCCACATGTGGTGTGCAGGACTTTGCTGGCAGTTTGGTTGCTGGCAGGTGTCTTTGCATGCCCAACTTTGATATCTGCATCAAGCCTGAACAAGGTTGGAGAGTGTACAGATGAAATATATTTCTCAGATGAGCATCGCCTTGTGGTCAACATTCTGGAGACCTTATTTGCCTTCGTGATCCCGTTTTCTATTCTCTCCATCTGCTACTCCTGCATGATGAGAAGGATTCGGACACTGAGACGCCGCAAGGAAATGAAAACTGGGAAGCTGGTTGCAGCTGTGGTGGGTGCCTTCTTTGTGTGCTGTCTTCCTTACCACATCTTAAATCTCATCATAATCTCTGCATTGTTGCTGAAATATTCTCAACCGGAGAAGGCAAAGGCCTTGCTAGAGACAGCTGAAGCTCTAACAAACCTTCATGGATCTGTAGCTTTTTTAAGCAGCTGCCTGAACCCCATCCTCTATGCTTTTGCTGCCCGGAGCTTCCGTGGGGGACTACGAGAGACCAATTTTGCCAAGTTATTTGGCAAAATGCATGAAGACACAGAGGAGAAATCTACTAAGGACATTACTGCTTCAGTGCAGGCTCTGTAACTCCAGGGGAGTAAGGGAGTGACTTTAGAATAAAATATTCCTCCTCTGATATGAGCATTTTCTGTATATATTAATAATCAAAGGAAGAACCTCAGAGGTTGCTGGGGTAAAATAAATGGATGTAAGACCAAGGCAATGCTATTGTGGCACCTGGCAATCTGAGGGAGACCCAAAGAGTTTTTGTGTGCAGCAACAACCTTATCTGTGATTCATTAGCTACTTTCTAATGTGGAGAACTCTTTATGTCTATCCTAGCCAAGCAACTTTCCTCCTTGTACCCAGGTAAACATATTCCGGGAGCATGTAGGTTGCAATGACAGAGCTTCCGTACTTAGCATAAACATATGTTGCAAACCAGTTGAGTAGTCCTAGTTTGAGTACAAGAACAGAAAGGGGAAGCCCCCCTTCAAAAGCAATGTTTGGCTTTTACCAACATTTTGAGAAAATGTGGTAATGTACCTACATCATGTGCATCAGCCCCAGTCATTTCCTTTCTGCACTGGTGTTGTAGTTTCACTCATTTTCTGACACCTATTTGCAAAGGCTGAGCTCTGCATTGGCTCCCCCCAATATTACAATAATGTATGGGAACAACACGGTGACAGAGGTGTCATGGGTGAAGGCCAGCTTGCTTCCAAGCCTCTTCCTTGGGGCTTGCTTCCTGGTTGGCATGCCTGGGAATGGTCTTGTGGTCTGGACGGTTCTTACCAAGTTCCCCCAGCGTTCCTTCACCATTAATGTCATCTTGAACTTGGCCTTGGCTGACTTAATGGTCATGTTGACAGCACCATTCTGGATCTACTATTTTCTCAACAGCTGGGTCTTTGGAAATGTCATGTGCAGACTTCTCATCTACCTTGTCTACTTAACTGTGTATGCCAGCATCTTCTTCATCACCCTGATGAGCCTGCACCGCTTTGCTGTTGTGGTCCTTCCGTTCGCCTCCCAAATGTGGCGGAGGCCACATGTGGTGTGCAGGATGTTGCTGGCAGTTTGGTTGCTGGCAGGTGTCTTTGCATGCCCAACTTTGATATCTGCATCGACCAAGAACAAGGTTGGAGAGTGTACGGATGACATGTATTTCTCGGATGAGCACCGCCTTGCAGTCAATGTTCTGGAGATCTTGTTTGCCTTCGTGATCCCGTTGTCTATTCTCTCCATCTGCTACTCTTGCATGATGAGAAGGATTCGGACACTGAGACGCTGCAAGGAAATGAAAACTGGGAAGCTGGTTGCAGCTGTGGTGGGTGCCTTCTTTGTGTGTTGGCTGCCTTACCACATCTTAAATCTCGTCATAATCTCTGCATTGTTGCTGAAATATTCTCAACCGGAGAAGGCAAAGGCCTTGCTAGAGACAACTGAAGCGCTAAAAAACCTTCATGGGTCCGTATGCTTTTTAAGCAGCGTCCTGAACCCCATCCTCTATGCTTTTGCTGCCCGGAGCTTCCGTGGGGGACTACGAGAGACCAATTTTGCCAAGTTATTTGCCAAAATGCAGGAAGACACAGAGCAGAAACTTACTAGAGAAGGTACTGCTTCAGTGCAGGCTCTGTAACTCCAGGGGAGTAAGGAGGTAACTTTAGACTAAAATATTCCTCCTCTGATATGAGCATTTTCTGTATATATTAATAAACAAAGGAAGAACCTCAGAGGTTGCTGGGGTAAAATAATGGATGTGAGACTAAGGCAATGCTGTTGTGGCACCTGGCAATCTGAGGGAGACCCAGAGAGTTTTTGTGTGCAGCAACAACCTTATCTGTGGTTCATTAGCAACTTTGCAATGTGGAGAACTCTTGACGTCTATTCTATCCAAGCAACTTTCCTACCTGTATCCAGGCTATTACCTGCTTACATTTTTGCTCTGCCCAGGACACCTCACAATATCTCCATGAAGGAACCATGAGCCCTGGCTGCATTAAGATGTGCTACCTCTACTCAGTCCTTCTTAGGGATGGACAAATCTATCAGTTTCAGTTTCTTCCACTTTCCCATTTTTTCAATCTTAAGTTCAGTTCTTCACATTTCCATATCAGTCCTCATGAATATTCATCAGCATTTTAGCATGGATTTCTCTTAGTAACTACAGTTTTGTATGCATTTTAACCTAATATACACATTTTTGCAAAGCTATTTTCACCAATAAATGCAGACTGGTGTTTTATTTTCATGAATATAAGCAGTGATATGCACATTTTCATCTAGCACTTGCATTTTGTACCTATTACGTGGCTGGAGAACTGCATTGCAAAATTGGAAGAAGTGCAGATTTAAATGGCTGTGTTTCACTTCATGTATTTTTTTAGAAAAAAATCAAATTAGGTAGGTTCATCTTCAAATGTGAATGAATTGAATTTATCCCCCATGCCTAGTTCTGCTGGCTACTTGGGTACCCAAGATAGAAGATGCCCGTGGCAGGTTCTTTCCCGAAGTTTTCCAGTGCTTACAATAATCAAGTCAAACTTCTGCCTGTAGAAATTGCTGCAGAACTGAAATTGCTGACCAGAGATATCACCTTGAAATATTATTGTGTCTGGTGGGAATCTGTTTTGGTTTTCCTGCTATCCCAGCATTCCTTTGCTAAAGCCCAAACTTTGAAAGTATTTTGAATAAGGGCACTGCTAGCAGCAATACTCTTACAATACTTATGTTGAGTTAATTCATCATTTTTTTAGTTTTTAAAATTTATTTTCAAACTGTGAAAAGACAAACATCAACTTTCTGGTTATCATGCTAATTTATCATTGTTGATTGCAACAAGAATTTGAATGCCCCAGCAGGGGGTGGGGATGGAATGGGAACTAATGCATGATAAAGTTATCATTCAGAAGTTAAATGGTTGGTGTTAAAATGTTTGCAGTTTGTGTCTATCTATCCATCCATATGTCACATAGATACACAAATACATGGTACAGGGAGGGCAGCATGAGACACCTAGTTTATAACTAACTAATTATGTGACCCCTGAGCATCAAAGGCTTCTGCTGCTGCCGAAAGTCCTCCAGATGTGGTATTATTGCTTGGTGATTGTTGCTAGGGTCAAGATTTAATTTTGAAGATGTATTATTTTGGGTGTTATTAGTCCTCATTAAAAATTATCAGTGGATTGTTTCATCTTATTGTATATTTATTAATAAGAGATGTTTTCATTAGCCTATATAACTATTTACATGTTGTTCTGTCTTGTAAATGCTCATGAATTATGTAAACTTTTTGAAGTTGTAAGCTGCTTTGAGCATGATCTATGATGAAAAAACAGCATACAAATAAACAATGATGACACATGGGAATGACTGACAACTTATTTTCTCATCTTGGGTAGACCTCTGGGTATAGGGTGGTATATAAATTATAATGATGATGATGATGATAGCAGCTGAGATGATATGATGCCATGTTCAGGTAAATTCCACTTTATTTTGCACTAGCTGGGCCCTACCTGGAATACTATGTCTAGTTTTGGATGCTTTAAGAAGTATTTATTTAAAAAACAGAATAGGTTTAGAGGAGGGCAGTGCAGATTATCCATGAGACGGGAAACAGGTTGTTTGAGTAAAAGTTGAAGGAACTTGGTATATTTAGCATGGAAAAGACCTACCAGCAGTGCTTTCCCCCCTGAAGGTTCTCAAGGGTACACAGTACTGGCACTTTTTTTTTTAGAAGAAAAGCACTACCTACCAGGGACATACTAGCCATCTTAAAATACTTGAAGATCTGACATTTCTTTGCTACCCCAGATTAGGCCTATGTACACATTAGTGCCTTAAAGTGCAGCAAGGGCATTTCCTCCCCCCCCCGCTGTGTTTCAAGTTGCATTCGTACTTTCTGTACCCACCAGAAAGTAAATGGGATGTCTTCACCCAATGTGCTTTACCTGCTTTGTTTCCCCATCCCTGAAACCCCCACAACTCCTATTCAAGGAAGCTGTTATCTGTGCATGCTGCACTTGGGGGCACTTTTCCTTATCATTTTTCATGAGGATGGTAGTGCTAAATCCCTGAAGAGAAGGGACCACATGGAGATAATTAAGGGAACACTTTGGCCGAAAAAGGCACTGTGAGGAAGTGTGGTTTGTGTGACAATTTTTGGAAATGCAAGTTCCTGTTTTTGTTGAAGCTGGCGAAAGAGCATAATTTCCTCTTACATTTTCAGACATGGAATCGGGGTGGTTGCCTTGTGTGTGTGTGTTTGTGTGTGTGAATGGATGAGGGAAGACTTCCAGTTGTGTATGATATTTGTAGTTAACAATTTGGAATGAGTTGTTTTGTTTCCTATCCCTCCTTCTGAAAATAAAACAAAACTAGGTTTCAGATTTGCACAGCAAATCCTGAACCAAGGAGTTAAGGAATTTCCAGTGTCACCAAAGTGTTTACACTTTTGACATTTCCTCACCTCAGGGTCAGCCCAGGGAAGAAATTAGTTCAATTCATAATTCAAACCTACAAAATTTGCACTTCTAAAACCTATACAAACTAAAACAGATCTCTTTCAGATGTCACACTTCTCCATATTTTGCAATGCAATTTTGCAACTCCAGAATGCATACAAAAATGTGTATATTGGTCAAAACAAGATACAAAAATGTGTTCTATTAGGACAAAATAACTTGCAAAAATGCAAATACCGGTACTTGGTACAACTGTACATACCGTAAGTTTGTTTATTGGGAGAAATGCACATAAAAATACCTAATAAATTTCCTGCAGACTTGCTTTTTAAAAACATTATAGACATATCTGGAAATGGAGCAAATAGCCTCAAGTTCAGAGACTGGAAACGAACTTCATGTGACTGGCTGTTGCAGCCTTCCGACAATGAGGAGAGCATGACTCTAAGCTCTACCTGGGTAAAATTAGGTTGCTTTGGTTCCTGAGCACATGTTTGCTTAAATAGGGCCCTCTCACTTCATCTGTGTTGGGTAAGAAGAGAGTGGCCTCAGCCAAACAGAACCTTCAACTGTGGTTTAATGTTCTAGGAACATTAAACCACAGTTATAGGAACAAAGTAGTGAGGTTATGTGGTTTCTTTCCCCCCTTCCCTCCTCCATTGCTTCTGCTCTTGACTTGTCATGCCATCTGAACATGACAAACTGGTCAGTGTTAACTATGGGTAAGTGAATGTTGTAACACCATTATGACTTCGAACCATTGTTTGTTACATGCAAGTTCCTGCCTATTTATCATTTCGTTTACTCTGACGAGTTTGAAGTTGAAGGGACATAGCCCAAGTTGGAAATGACTGACTGGCTTTCTGTATGTTTCTGAATCATGAGTTTACTCCTAGAATAAGATTTTATTGTACAGAGTCTGAAGCTTTCTTACAGGAATTGATAATTGAACTTTGCTGGTAACACATGATTAGTATGCTGATCTTTGCATGAAGTAATAGGAACTCAGGATATTTACTCATCCCTTCCAGGACCAGTTTGTCTTCAAGAGATGTAGGAGTGCATCTTTGGGAGTGGAGTCTATGGGATGCAAGTCTGGGCAGTGTGTATGGAGGTCCTGGGCTGCCCAGACAACAAGAACCACCCTGCTCTTGACCCCACTGATGTGGTATAGAGGAAAGGAAAGCAAGACAAGACATTTGGCATCAGCTTGGCAGCAGGAGTTGCCGGAAGGAGGCATACAAGATGCCATCCAACCGCCTTAGAAACTCCACTGTGGATTTGTGTAGGAAGAGTTTAATTATGTGATGTGTGAAAGAAGTACTTCCTTTTGTCTGACTTCACTACCACTGAATGTGGTGATGGCCATTAGCTTGGAAGGCTTTAAAAGGAGATTAGATAGATTTGCAGAGGATAAAGCTATCAAAGGCAGTAACTAATCATTATTTAAATAACTAGGTTAATAGGCATGGGAATTTGTGTATGAAAGTGAAGTTCGACATCATAAGAATTCAGGATTTGTGGTGATTGTCTTTGCATTCCAACTCTGATATTCACATAGAGCCAGAAGGTGAAAGCTGAAGGATATGATGGATTGCATGAATTTCTTGAGAAGCTGTGTTACTGCATCACCCACGGCCATTTCCTCCGCATTTACCATGAACCTCTATATAAGATGGTGCTCACTCACTCTTTGCAACTGCTAATCCCCAAATGAGATCCACAATGGCTCTCAATAGTTCTACAGAGACTGGATTGAACAACACAGGGATGGACACTTTGTGGGTGCAGCACACTTTGCTTCCAAACCTGATTCTTAGTGCTTGCTTCCTGACTGGCATACCTGGGAATAGCTTTGTGCTCTGGATCATCCTAACCAAGTTTCCCCGGAGATCATTCACCATTGCACTCATCCTGAACTTAGCCATGGCTGACTTAATGGCATTGCTCACAGTGCCATTTTGGATTTATGACTTTGCGACCAGCTGGAACTTGGGAGAGGCTTCTTGCAAGCTCCTTGTGTACTTTAACTATTTAACTATGTACGCCAGTATCTTTTTAATCACCCTGATGAGCCTGCATCGCTTTGCTGTGGTGGTTCTTCCAGTTGCTTCCAAAAGGTGGCAGAGACCGCATGTGGTATACATAACATTAGTGGCAGTTTGGTTGTTAGCAGTTGCCTTTGCATCTCCAACTCTGATATTCACATCGAGCCAGAATGTGGAAGGAGATTGCTCAGATGACGTGTATGGGGCCCAATGGCAGCAGATTGTGGATAACGTGGTGGAGACTTTGTTCAGCTTTGTGATCCCCTTTGCTGTGATTGCCATCTGCTATTCCTGCGTGGCAAGGAAGGTTGGGACTCTGAAATTCCATCAGAAGATGAAGACCAAGAAGCTGATTATTGCTGTGGTTGGGGGCTTCTTTGTGTGCTGGCTCCCTTACCACATCTTCAGCCTCCTCACAGTCTGTGCACTGTTGCTGCAAAGCACCTTCCCAGGTGTGGCAAAAACTCTGGATCATGCCGACAAGGTTGTCTCAAACATTCACTGGGCTGTAGCCTTTTTAAGCAGCACTGTCAACCCCATCCTGTATGCCTTTGCTGCACAGAGTTTCCGTGGGGAGCTACAGGGGACCAGTTTTGCCAAGTTATTTTTCAAGCTGCATGAAGACGCTGATGAAACATCTGCTAACACTACAACCACCAAGAGGTAGGGCAGATTCATAACAAAAACTTCTTGGTTTGAACTGAGTTTCATCCATGTAAGCACATGATCATGGATTTCAACAGCTCTGGGGGTAATAGGAGTAGTAGCAGCAGGGAAAGATTACCTCGGGGTCTTGTCTTGGACCTGTCAAGTTTCTATGTCCATAGCAACCACATTTCTGGTTTGCTCACAACTATCCCATGTGGAAAACTCCGCCTGTCTACTGCAGCCCATAAACTCTCCTGCCTGCCCCCAGTCTGTTACCTGCTTCTTATTAAAGTCTGTAAAATATTCATTTTGTCCCAGTCCCTTCCAGCCCTCCTCAGAACATGCATCTGTAAAGAGCAATGTGCCTTAGCAGGCCTGAGGTGTCTTTCCTTTACTCCATCCTGCTTGGCACTTGGGTACCGAGGGCAGAAGGTGAATGCAGCAGCCCTTTTGTCAATGCTAAACAGAAAAATGGAAGCCTCTAGTTTCCAACGGTTCTGATATTCATTTCCAGTGACAACGGTATATCTGAAGCTAAACTGCCTTGGCCCAATATACTTGAAGGAGCGTCTCCACTCCCATCATTCAGCCTGGACACTGAGGTCCAGCGCCGAGGGCCTTCTGGCGATTCCCTCCCTGCAAGAAGTGAGGTTACAGAGTACCAGGCAGAGGGCCTTCTCGGTAGTGGCACCTGCCCTGTGAAACGCCCTCCCATCAGATGTTAAGGAAACAAACAACTATCTGACTTTTAGAAGACATCTGAAGGCAGCCCTGTTTAGGGAAGTTTTTAATATTTGATGTTTTATTGTATTTTTAATATTCTGTTGGGAGCCGCCCAGAGTGTCTGGGGAAACCCAGCCAGATGGGTGGGGTATAAATAAATTTATTATTATTATTATTATTATTATTATTATTATTACCAGTGCTTTTTTCAGGGGAGATACACGCAGGGGTACGCATACCCCTAAACATTTTGTGAATCTAAGTTTGGCCTCATCGAAGGGCAGTATTTCAATATGAGTAGGAAAATGAGAGTACCCCTAAACATTTTTTTAAAATAAAAGCACTGATTATTACTACTACTACTAAAAGAGCAGGTGGGTGGGGGAGGAACCTGGTATAATATAATACTGTATTTTATAAGATATCTAAGATAATATGAATATAAGATATTAAAAGCCCTTGTTTTGATATTAGCCTTACAGGTATGACGTTGATGTATTATTGGTTGAGAGTAGGACTTATTAAACTATCTGATGTAGTCATCCAGCAATTCCTGCCCACCCAATGTGCCAGGCATCAGTACATTTGATCTCTGAAGTGTCCCACCCAACCTGGGCTGTGGTGGAGTTCAGCATGGACTAGCAATGGCTTATGGATGGCACCGGTCTGTGGACCACCACTTTGAGATAGCACTGGTCTAAGATGTTGTTGTTGTTAATACCCCGCCCCTCAGCCTGGGTTGCCCCAGTCACTCTGGGTGGCTTCTTGCAGGCTTGCTTATAAATAGTCTATTTATTGTTCACTCATTGTGAGGCTTTTAAATGTTATAAACCGCTTTCAATAGGCTTCTCCAGAAAAGTGCCTTTAAAATATCGTGAAATAAAATAAATGGACCCAGTCTCTGTTGTGTGGCATTATGTTTGCAGGTGGAACATCCCAGCTGGGGAAACTCCTGTTGAATGTAGGCATGAAGTCACCCAAGATGAAACATGAAGCAGCATTGCCTTGTGCATCAACTCTCATCATTTGCATACAGCATATAAAATGAAGGTGGGAATAACTAGTGCTTGTGGTTGCTTGGTATTCAGTGAAGTATACTCTGTGCATGTTCAGAGGCAAACTTTTCTTTCTTATAACTTCTCTTAAGCCTGGCAGTGCTACATTCCTGGAAGAAGAAAACAGTAGTTGTCATGAGGGGGCAACTGCCACTAAGCCCATTTGGAGGAATAACTTTTTGGCAGGATTGTTTCTGAAGTTCCAGGCCAGAGTTTGATATTTATTCTGCTGCCAGGTATGTTCCAGAGGACAGGTGCTCTCAAAAGCAGGCTTTGTCAGCCAGAGACCAAGCTTTAAATCAATTTTTTGGTTAGCCACCTTGCACTATATAATCCGCTCAGAACTTTTAATTGAACAACATCATACTAAGAATGCATAAACAGATGTTAACTCACTTTAAGGGAACATAGGAGATAAAAGTCAATGGTAAACTTATTGAAAGCTAGACATATTTTTCAATATATTGAAAAAGAATTAAAACATAAGAAGATGATCCTCACTGGATATGAAGAAATAACATCATTTGAATCACATTTCTTGAGACAGTTATACCATTTTCTTTTTTCTCTTTTGGGACTTGGGTTTGTTCCTTTTGCATCCATCCAGTGTAAATAAAACTATGTATTGTGTATGATAAAAAAAATCTTATTAAAAATACAACAGGTTATTAAATGACATAACATAAGAAACATTTCTGGTTGAAAAAGTCTCCAATATGAATATGCGATGTTTTCTAGAAAGAGAATCCAAAGGCTTTATTAGAAATCAGTGTGCTTATAACAGACATTCAAGGGACCGTAGCCTTTTTAAGCTGCTCTCTGAAGTGCTATGTGGCACTTCCATGGGGGACTACAAAAGGCCAATTTTGCCAAGTTATTTGTGGATGATAAATCTGCTAAGGATACTACTGGTGCAATGTAGCATTTGTAATTCCAGATTTAGGCACCATATGTGCAATACATTTGAAGTGGCATTATGCCACTTTTTAAAAGTCATGTCATCCCCCCAAAAATCCTGGGAACTGTGATTTGTTAAAGCTGCTGAAAGTTGTTAGGAGAGCCCTATTCTCCTCACAGAGCTACTGTTTCCACAGTGGTTGAACAATACTTTTTCTTAGGGAACTCTGAGAATTGTAGCTTTGTGACAGGAATAGTGGGCCTCTTAACAATCCTTAGCACCCACATGGGAACTATTTAAGAGTGCTGGGAGTTGTGAGGAGACCCTTAACAAACTACAGGTCCCCAGTTTTTTTGGGAGAAGCCATGTGTGTATATGGGAGCTTTAAATGGATGGTGTGACTATAACTTAAAGCAACACATCAGCTCTATTTTCTTCTTGACAGCCCTTCAGGAATTTGAAGACAACTATCATGTCACCCTGTCATCTTTTATTCTCCAATCTAAACACACTTATCTCCTTCAAACATTTCATATAGGATTTGGTTTCCAGAGCCCTCACCATACTGGTCATATACCAGTGGTGAAAGGAGAAAGGGGTCGACCAAGGATGGGGCTTTCATTTTGCTGCATTCTATTGTTTTTGGAGTGGCATTGTTCTGTGACGTTCACATGGTACACATGGAACATGGCAGGCAATTGTGGTTAGCTGGGGTTAAGGGAAATGCACTCTGTAGATGCTCAGAGGCAAACCTTTATTTCTTATTATTGCTCATGAATCTGGTAGTGGTAAATCCCTGAAGAGCAGGTGTTGTGAGCAGGTAGCTGATGAAACCCTTTGCTTGAAAAAGGCCCCATGAGAAAGTGTGTTTTTGAGAAAAGAAATGCGAGTTTATGTTTTATACCTGTTAAGGGAGGGGAAAGAACATCACTTCCTGTTGTAGTTTTGAAAATGTGTGGCTTGTGGTGGGGGAAAGAACTTCTGTTTTTCCCTGCAGGGACAGCAGAAATGATTTCTAGATGCGTACTCAACAGATTTTGAAATGAATTGTTTTGCATCCACACTTACCCCACCATGCAACCAGCCCTTACACCAGGGTTGGGTTGGGTAACCATGTGTACTACCTTACAGAGAACAATCTTCTATTTGAAGAAAGACTCTATCTCTATCCTTGCAGGGGACTAGAGATGGGTGAATCTGTTAATTTTGGTTTTCCACAGTTTTGCATTCCAGTCTTAAGTTCAGCTGTCCAGATTTCCATATCAGTTTTGCAATTTAAAAAGATAAAAAAGGTTCTCATGAAAATTCACCAGCATTTTAGTGTGAATTTCTCTTGCATGGAGTTTTGCCAAATACACACATTTTTGCAAAGCAATTTCCGCTAATATATTGCACTTTGGTATGTTATTTTCACCAGCATATGTATTTATTTATGCACACTTTACCTCAGTATATGCATTTTTGACACATTACTTGGCTGGAGAAATGCAGTGCAAGATTCAGAGAAGTGCTAATTTTGATGAATGGTTGTGTTTTGGTTCCCATATTGATAGCGAAGGGGCGAATTAGGTAGATTCACCTTTAAATGTGAACTGATTCAAATCCCCCTCCCCCCGCAATTCCCACAGCGAACCTAACATGCAAAGAGATGGCAGCTTATCTCTTCCCTTCCTGATTGGCCAGGAGTTTAGGGCCCAAGATATGCTGGAGTGGTTGGTTCCCATTGCACTGGAAAGAAAAAAAAAGGATAAGCCTGTCTTCCCTAAGTGCCATGTGCCCCATAAGGGCTACATGCCTTTAATTTAGAAAAGAAAAACTGAATGCTATTTATCTAGAAAACATTATCTAGCAAGCATATTCGATTCTTAAGTATTAATTGATAAATATGTTGTTCTTGTGCTCCATGATTGTGCCCCATGATTTGCATAGTTCTAGGATAATAGCACATTACCCTGTCTGCATAATTTGTAATGACAATGCAATAAGAAGTGCTCTTTTGGGAGTACAGGCTGGAACTGGCTTTGGTGCCATTTGGCAATCATATTCATCTTTTCTAAACGCTACAAGATACGGGCTTCAGTGTACTAGTTGGTCTGCACAAGTGTTGCACTCATATACTGTGTAGAATTCATAAGCAGGTTTGGGCGTGGATGTGCATATATTAACACCCAAAACCACACAACCCACAGAAAACTAGTGCAACTGGTGCGTAATAGACAACCATTCCTGTGTATAATCTTGCATAGAATACAGAGCAGGTGTGGAGAGCCTTTGGCCCTGCAGATGCTGCTGAACTCCCAACTGTCACAGCAAACATGGCCAATGGCTAGGGATGATGGAAATTGTAGTTCAGCAACATCTGGAGAGCCAAAGGTTCCTCACACATGATAAGGAGACTGCATGTGGTTGTGCCTGGCTGTGAATCTGGGAGAGAGCACACAAAACTGACTAAATTTAGCCCTGCCCCTGCTCCCACTGCCCCGCCTCCACAAAATGGCACCATGTGTTTTGGATCACTGGAATGTAAAAAAAACAACAACAACATCAACAGGCTCAATCCCCACTAAAGCTCCATCTTGCCAGAGGTCACCAGCTACCATCCTGGCAAAGTCAGCAATGCAGCTGTAGAGATGAGCAGTCTAGCAGCATCTGTGGATGTATCAGGCACATTTGGACTTCCCAAGGCAGAAGGGTGGCTCCGGAGCTGGAACAAAAATGTTGCTAAAAACTGGGCGATAGTTCTCAGGCAGTACTTGAGGATTCTGCACCATGATCTCCAGCACGTTGTTGTGGATTTCTTTAGAGATGTCGCCACGCAAGTGGAGGAGCATGGAAATGTGGTCTTCGCTGGTGAAACAACAGGCACAAAATGTGTTACCTCTCCCCTGGCCTCCTGCTGCCAACCAGGACTGGCCCTACCTTTAGAAAGAGTGAGGCAGCCCCTCCACAAGCAGATGGAGTGGAGAGTTGGAGAACAGAGCTGTATGTTCTCCAATGTGGCCTACCCTCTAATCCCTTAGCTAGGCTGCTGTTCTCAGGTACACTGGAGGAAAGGTACCTGATGCCAGTGCTGAAGGAAGATTGCTTTGGTGGAAATGGCCTTGTGGGCCAACGTGAACCCCCTGGCAGGCCAAGATTAGCCTGCAGGTTGGAGATATATTACCCTTGCATCATTGCTGGGGCGACTGCCAGAAAATGTTTTTGGCCTTGAATTTGGAGAACGGAAGGGATGCCTAAGGCCTCAGATCCAAGACCTGGCATCTCCAAGCAAAAGAATTCCAGCTCTCACAGTGCTGGAAAAGAACAATGATATTCTCTGTGTTGTATTTCCCGTGCTTCCTGTTTAGGGGCAAAATGCAAATCCAGTGCTGGGGGAAGCAGTGCTGGAAGAGGGGAAAGTGTATTTGCTTTGAGTGCCCTACCTGATATCAGGATATTTTGTCACGAATCCCAGTACTTCCAGGCTCAGCATGGAGGGGTCCTTGAGACTGACGAGCTCCTGCAGGTCAGCAATCACTCTGAGAGTCTGTTCATTCTCCTCCAGGCCCTGGGAAAGGAAGCAGGAGACAAACTATATCATACCACGAGGACAGAACGGATGGACCGATGTGGAGGCTGCAAGATGAGTTATGATTGTCAAGTGACTATTACTACTGTTAGCAGTTGCAGTTATACTGCATGTGGGTTTTGCATTTTTATACATTGATTTTTGTTGAGATGGGTAAACCTCTTGGAGATTTTTAAAAATAAATATAACATGGTATACAAGTTCAATAGATAAAAGAATACCATATCATACTGTACCTGAAGAAGTGTGTATGCACACAAAAGCTTATACCAGAACAAACTTAGTTGGTCTATAAGGTGCTACTAGACAATATTTTTATTTTTTTATTCTGATTGTGTCAGACCAACACAGCTACCTACCTAATACTGTACCATAGACATTAAAGCAGAGAGCAGCCCAGTCATTGCTAGACTACCTTCCATAGCATCCTTGAACGAAGTTCAACTAGGTAACAACCAGCAGCTGTTGGCAGAGCCAGCCTCATGACTAGGTGTTCTGCACAGTTGTTTATTCCCCAACCCCAACCCACCTTGCTGCACCAAACTGGCTTGGGTTGCCACCTCCTGACCAAAAGGATGATTGCCTGATGTGACATTTTCATGCGGGTACTGAAATGCAAAGACACCTCAGGAGTAAGCAGCAACTCTAGCTGGTATTATCGGCCAGACCTGCTATCGAACAAAGTTGATCTCCCAATAGTTCGGCCCTAGTAGAAACCTGCACAGGTTTCTTTGGAAGCCGGAAGTCGTGCAACTAGATGCTAGGGATGTTGAAAATTTTGCTCAGTTCACATTTTAAGTGAATTTATTCCATTCTTACTTCCCAGACTAATACAGGAACTAGAATGCAGTTATCCTTCAGTTGTTGAATATCTTAAAATTTTGCAATATAGTTCATGGCTCAAAAATATGCAAAAATGTGTACTTCGGGTTAAACTGCATATAAAAAATGTGAATTCCCCCCAGTTTAAAACGAAACAAATAGCTGGTGGATGTGGAAATAGGAAATAACTAACTTATGAATGAACACATGCAAAACTGACACGATCTGGAAATAGAATGATCTATTCATCCCTATTGGATGCATATTTGATCTTTGCTGGCCACGCACACAACTCTGTATTCAGCTTGGTGAGCAAAGTCAATCTCCCTTTCCTCTGTGATCACCAGCAGCTGCCAGCCCCATCCTTGTAATGTGTGTGGCAAAACATGATAGCTGTTAGCTGTTCCTTTCTCTCACCAGGCTGCAAAAGAGCTCCGTCAGCTGAGAGGCATCTTGCACCATCTGCCTGGCCATCCGGCTTCTCTCCTCAGCGTTCCGGCAGACTAGCCTTTTCTGCAAGAGAGCCCTCACGTACTGGCTCATGACCAAGCGCTCAGTCTCTGACAGGAGGTGCTGGACATCAAGGGGGGAAAATTGCCATGGTCATTCTAGTTAATGGGAGCTGCACTGAGACAAAAGGCTGAAATGCAGTGTGTGTGTTTCCTGCAGCGGTGGCTGGTGCCCACTGGGCCTGGTAGGGCAGGAGGCAGGGAGCCAGAGCCAATGGCAGGCAGAGATAACTAATTCTAGGTTTGTCCCCATCTTGCTGGTGATGGGTGGCGCTGAAGCTGGCAATGGGCATGGCCAGAGCAAAAAGTGGGAAGGACCTCCCTTTGACACACACACTCTCTCTTTCTCTCTCTCCCCTCTCCCCCCGTCTCTTTCTTCCACCCCATTTTCTTTCTCTTTCTGCTAAGTCTGCAAAGAGCTTACCCTCGCTTTCTGTCATTCCATCAGTCTTGGCTCCCTGCCCCTTTCTTGCCAGGCCCCCCTCACCCACTTGAAATCCAAAGCCCAAAGGCCACATGTAAACCTCAGGCTGCAGATCCCCCACTTCTAGAATCTAGAGGCAATGCTCAAATGGTAGACCACCCTCCCTGAAGCTAGCCAACCAGCAGTGCACAGATCTTCCCACCGCTGTCAGCCCCCAGCTATGGAGGGATCTTACCGTGCTGATTGGCCTGTGAGTTCTGCAGAAGAATTTCATGTGCATTTCTACCACCTCACATATGCTGCTCAGCACCTGGGATTCACCAGACAGCCATTGACGGGAGGGCATCTGAGCAAACGGAGACTGGGACAGAACAAGGGACGTACCAAGTTGTTTTAAAAAGGTCTCTCTCTCTCTCTCTCTCTCTCTCTCTCTCTCACACACACACACACACACACACACACCACCTTCCAGAAGGAAGCCCAGAGTGGCTTACAGCAACAAAAAATACAGGCAAACCTACAAAATGGCATAGAACTCCTCTGCAAATACTACATGTTACGTTGCCTTTAAAAGACCCACTCAAGGAAGTATGTTTTGGGTTGCCTCTTGCAGGGTCAAGCTCTGGTGTATCTCCTTTGAGCAGAAGATCTATAGCTGTGAAGGCAGAGCTGATAGTTAGCCTGGCTTCCACCAATTCACCCTCATCAGGAGCTTGGCTGCTGCAAACTTGGGCTCCACAAGCTTCTTTGTGCTTGCTTGCAAGCGCAGGCACTCAGGACCCCTCCAGACATCTTTTTAAAAATCTGCATTCATCATTATTTGTGCTCATGGTGGTATTAGGGCAGTTGTAAGTGGGAATCTCTAATCCGTTTACTATGTGTCAGAGGCGGGGAACCTTTTTCAGTCCGAGGGCCACATTCCCTTCTGGGCAAGCTTTTGAGGGCCACATGTCACTGGTGGGCAGGGCCAGAGGCAAAAGTGGGCAGAGCAATGCATGTTGACTTTACCTTCACACAGTAGGTTAGTTTTCACAATCTCACACAACACTCTCTTATCTTTCATCCAGGCAAGCAGGAAGCATTGTCAAAGTTCAGGGGTATATTCTAGCCTGGGAAAAAACTCGTGTGTGGGTGTGAAACAGGGTCAGCAAGGGACATGGCCTTGGGAGAGTTCCAAGGGCCAGACAGAGAGGCCTGCAGGGCCACATTTGGCCCCTAGGGCTGCGGGTCCCCACCTCTACCATAGGCTTTCTTAATAACAATGGGTACCTGCAGATCTTTCAGCATGTCCTCCAGCAGCAGCTGGCATGCCTTCTTCTGGGCTTTCTCCAGGGCAACGTGAAGGGTTGATGACATCTTGTTGGCCTCTGAGGATGTTGATCTGCCTTCACACAGGGCTGCAATGGAGGTGCTGCCAGTGGAGGGAAGAGGAATAGCTGGGAAGCGGGCTTGCATGTAGCCTGCTAGCAAGAGAAGCCCAGATACAGCAGGCATGTGGAAGGAATCAATCACAGGAGTTGGGAATACCTGAGAGCCTGGCAGTTGTTGAGGGTTGATAGCAAGTAAGGCACATAGCACTTGGAGGTTGCAGGTTCTCGTTGATGCTCCTTGCCAAATCCCACCAGGTCTTCATACAGGCTGCAGAGAGCACAGCAGTTGTCATGGCATCTTGCACACCAGTAGCCAACCCCACCCCCCATCCCATGTGTCTTGAGAGTGAAACAGTGCAGAGTTCCACATATGATGAAGAAAAAGCAGACCTATGCCCCATCTTCAGTATACATTTAAAGCACTTTTGCCACTTTAACAGTGGTTTCTCCCACAGAATCCTGAGAATTGTAGTTTGTTAAGGGTGCTGAGAGTTGTTAGGAAACTGTTTTTCCCCTCACAGAGCTACAATTTTCAGCATGGCTTAACAGTCAGTGCCTCTTCGCAGGAATCATAGATCTGTAAGGAAAATGTGTCTTTAACAAACTACAATTTGGGATGAATGAACTTGTAATCTTGAAGCGCCCTCTGATGGCTTTAGAAGAATTAGACAAATTCATGAAGGGACAATGGCTACTAACCACTATTGTTAAATACTGCCTCCAGGATCGGAGGCAGACAACTTGTTTACTGAGCTTATGAGGAGGTTAGACTACATCTGGTCTTTACTGAGCTTCTTTCTGATTTGTTTGTGTGGTGATTATACAACAATGAGGATTCATCCTGTTTTGCTTGCGAGTTGATTTTACCTCTTTCTATTAGATATTTGACCATCCTACACTTTTTAGTGCATTTCTCTATCACTTTCCTAACTGCAAAAAGTCAGGAATTTGATTTAAACTGGATTTGTTGTGCTAGGTCAACACAGAGCTTTCATCCACCTTCATTTCTGGTATGGGCTTAAATTCTTTTTGCATAATACTGACAGATCTGGAAGTAATGCCTCTTCTGGGGAAGAGCAGAGGAAGAGAGAGAGAGCTATTGCACTCATGTCCTGTTTGCAGGATCTCCACAGAGCTATGTATGGGAAGCAAGATGCTGGACTAGGCAGGCCTTTGGTCTGATCCCTCAGGGGTGTTCTTGTGGCGCAGAAATAACATACCTCATTTCAAGCCCACTAAAGGTTTTCTGTAAGGAAAAAGGAGCCTCAGTTGGAGCAGGATTAGGGAAATGAGCCTCCCCAGCCCTCCAGTGAAAGAAAGGAGAAAGGAGCAGGGATCCTTGGCAGGAATGATAACCAAACTCAAGTAAGAACCCAAGATGTCTTATTGGGCTGGGCCTGAAGGTCCTATTGCTGGTGAATTAATGTTAGGGACATGGGAAGCTACCTTATACTGAGTCAGATCATTGGTCCGTCAATGTATTGTCATCACTGATGGGCAGCAATTCTCAAGGGTTTAAGACAGCAGTCTCTCCCAGTCCTCCCTGCAGATGCCCTACTTGGGACCTTTGGCATGCAAAGCAGGTGAGTCATGATGCTTTCCCTACTGAGCTGTGCTGTGATGAGCATCCTTTTCTTGCCTCTCAGTCCCTACTCTGCATCAGCAGCATGGAGAGAGAACTGACCTGCCCAGAAAGACCTCAAGCTCCTCCAGGGCCATGTTGCACAACTTCTGCTGCAGAGTATCTGAGATGAGGGATGCCACTCGGATATTTTCATCCAGCATCTGGGGCAGGCAAAGAAAGAGAGGAAGGCGATTGGATGAGTGGGGATCAAACACATGGCTTTGTTTCCGCAGTCAATAGGACACGCTGTACAGGAATCAGGTAGGCTTCCCTGCAGTGCATTGTCTTTCTTCTCTGACCTTCATGACAATCGTGGGAAGGCTGGTCTGGAAGCAGCCTTGATAGTCTGATTCGGGCTCCTCTTCACTGAACCACTCTTTAAACTCCATCTCCAACGTCTTCTGCATCCACTGAGCAAAGCTGGCCTAGAAGAACAAGCAGAGATGGTTTATGGCAACAGAGGTTGAGGAACCTTATTCACCCCGAGGCCCGCATTTTTGTCTGGATAACCTTCTGAGGGCCAAGTGCCTATAGTGGGCATGGCTGGAGACAAAAGCAGGCGGAGCAACAAATGTGAATGTCACCTTTGCATATGGGCTAATTTCTCCACATGAAGCTCTCTATCTTCCATCCAGACACATTCCAGCCAAGAAAAAGCACTCATGGGTATAGCCTGGGGAAAGTTCCCAGGGCCAGATAGAGAGGCCTGGGTGGGGTGGGGTGGACAAATTTGGCTCTCAGACCTGAGTAACTATTCTCTTTTTAAGTGAAGACCAGGGACCCTCCACTGCACACAAGCCACTCTCAACCCCAGCAGTGTTCATATTCATTTGCCTAGCTCCTTTCTCCTGCGGATGAGAAACATCTCTTTAGTGGGGCAGCTGATATACAGTACATACGGCTCAGATCCACACCACACATTCACAGTACATTTAATGCACATTGCTTCCCCCGAAGAATCCAGAGAGCTACAGTTCGTTAAGGGTGCTGGGAAATATAGCTCTGTGTGGATATGACCTGCAGTATGTGTTCGACCTCCACCTCTGGTCTTCCTGAAAACCTGCCACCTCCTATTTTTATCCCTATTTCTCTCCACTGCTGTGAAACAATGGATGCTTCCAGACTGTCACTATTTTCAGGTGGAATTCAGCCACAGGCCAGCAGATTCAGGTTTGCTCAATTATAGTTGATTAGAAGGTCTTGCACAACAAACCTGTTTCCCTGAAAGGTAGCACTTTCTGTGCTATTTTTGGGTGGGATTCGATCTCATGCAGCGAACCTGTCTCCCAAATCAGGATGAATGTTCGTTAAATAGCCAACACCTTCCAACCTCCCCAGCAAACAAATTAGGATGAATGCTCAATAAACAGGTGATCTGGAAGTGCCCGATGAAAACTCCAGAGACTAGAGGGGCTTAAGAGGCAAACTGCACAGAAGTAACACGTTTTGGCTGAAGGCTACTTATTCAGAATAAAAGCAGTTTGGGGTAGAGACCTATTTTGAACAGAGAAGTAGCAGACAGAGGAGGAATGCTTAGCCCTTTCTTCACCAGCCATTTCCCCATCTGCTCCAAATCGCCCTCTTGACCCTCAGAGTCCCATGTGCATAGTTGCCTGAGTTTGGAACCCTGAGCAGGGCCAAATCAGTTGGGGAGACAATCTGGACCAGAAAAATGGGTGGTGGGAAAAGGGTGAAGCACCACTGCCTCATCTACCCCCTACCTGTTCAAAATGGGCGTCTCCTGAAGGTGCTTTTCTTCAGAAAGAGGAGACAACAAGGACGCTTTACACAACTTTGTGTATAGCATAGCATGGCATCCAGTAATATGCCACTTGTCCCTTATTCACAGGAATATGCTGGATACTGAGTTAGACAACTGGTTCCTCTAGCTCAGTAGTGGTCCATCCAGCCCACAGCAGCTCTCTAGACTTTCAGATGGAATATTTCCACATTCACTGGTAAGAAAAGATCTCTGCCTGAATATTTGGAGAACTTCATATTAACACTCTCCATCACCCAGGTTTCTAGGCCAACCAGCAAATCTAAATATATTAGTGCTTCAATATCCACAGTCATTTTGTTCCCCATAGTCTTCACGACTCACCTGTACTTTCCCTACATAGGTCTCCTCCAAGTAGTCTACTGTATCCACAGGAAGCAGAGGACCCAAGACTGTGATGTCCACTTCAGGTAGAAGGCTTGGGTGGGTCATCATTTCTGAGCTGTGGAACACAAGAAGGGTCAGGAACGAAAGGTACCTAAGTTCAACTTTCCACTTTCAGGCTGTTCAGTACATCTGAAGCAGGATTATATGTGCATATTTCTAGTATTCTTGTACGGGAAAATGCAGCCCATTGCCAAATCTGCTTCTTTGCAAATGCCACCCGGCGGTTGCCTGCTGGTACAACAGAGAACATGACTGGATAAACACCCACCTGTTTAAAGCATTATCCTACCACTTTAACAGTCACAGCTTCCCCAAAGCTTCCTGGGAACTCTGCTTCGTCAAGAGTGGTGAGAGTTCTCAGTAGACCAGTGGTGGCCAAACTTGGCCCTCCAGTTGTTTTGGGACTACAATTCCAATCATCCCTGACCACTGGTCCTGTTAGCTAGGGATGATGGGAGTTGTAGTCCAAAAACAGCTGGGGGGGCCAGGTTTGGCCACCACTGAAGTAGACCTTTCACAAATGACAGTTCCCAGAATTCTTTGGGGGAGCCATGACTGTTAAAGTGGCCCACGAGTGCTTCAGATGGATGGTGTTTGGGATTCCAAGTCAGAGTTATGGGCGGTAGGCAAAGGTAAGCCCCAGCACTTCTTTTTCTTAAAAAATTAATGACCCCTCATTTCCCCTATGAACCCCAACACCTGCCATTAGGAGCACTGACCTTGGGTAGACATGGAGTGCCCACTGGAGAAGAGTAAAGACCTCCTGCTTCTCCAGCTCCCGAGTGAGGATGTGATGCAGGTGTTTGGCAAGGCTTTGATGATACATGGCAGCAAAGGCTGCGACGATATTGTAGTGAGGCGGGCAGCACTGGGCCATCAGGTCTTTCACAACACACAGTTCAGCCAGGATGCTGTTCTGCAAGGACGCCAAATGCTGAGCAAGGTGCTGTCCTTGGGCATTGCTTGGCATGGCCTGGAAGTGGGAAGCGACTATGGTGTCCTGTATAACCTGGAAGAACTTCTGCCTCCAGCACTTGGGGCGCCCTGGCGGGAGGAAGCCAGAAGGAAGCTGAGTTCTCAGCAGCAAGGCAGCATCAATGCTCTCCTCACGCTCAATAATGCGTAGCGTGGACACAAAGAGGGAGGGGTCCTCAGACACCAGTCTTGTGCTGTGGGCCACAACGTGCCACAGGTGCTGGGCAAGGGCATCGTTCAGTTCCAGGAGGCCCCTGAAGTAGGACTCCACACTGGCCAGGTGCGAGGAGCTGAGCAGGTTGTGGTGATGCAGCTGGAACAGGATGCTGTCCCGTAAACTCTCTAGCTCCATGAATCCTGCATGGGCTTCCAGCAGGTGGTGATTCTGCAGGAGGTCAAAGGTCTCGGAAAGGAGTTTGTGTACTGTGTAGGAAAGAAGAAAGGGAGAAAGGGCTTCAAAAGCATAACCTGGGGAAGAAAGAGGAATGATATCCAGTGTGGTTAGAGCAGTGGTTAGAGCAGGGGTTTGGAACCCTCTGTCCGAGGGCTGGGCAGATGAGAGGGAAAGGGGTGCTGTACAAAGTATGCAGCTCCTCTACAAGATTATCTGCTGCAAGACGATCAAGCCAGAGAGGGAAATGTCTCAGCTGAAAGGTAGGTGCGTTGCTTGCAGATATATAGAAGGTCATCCCATGTGTTTTGGAATTGCATGCATGCAGTTTTCCAGATGCAATGGCATTTAGATATTTGAGGTTATGAATAGCCTCTTTACCCAAGCCCTTGGCTGAGTGCTCTGTGCTGGTGTTTTGTTATTCTGATATGATTGTTTTGCAGTTTAATTTCATAATTTTAGTTGTTCATTGCACTCATTCTAATTGTGTGGTTTTTGTAACCCACTCTGGGACCATTTGGTGAAGAGTGAGGCACAGATGTAACAAGTGGATATAATAATAAATAACACATATTACAAACTGAAGCTCACCTGAGAAAAGTTGGGGCAATGTCTGGGCAACTGAACCCAGCTGGGCATGTTCCACTGCCACCTCCCGTAGTCTCTGCAGGCTCTGAAAAGAGTCGGTGTGGGGTGCCAAGGACTGGCATATGTTTCTCAATGCTTGCCGCACATGTTGAACATCTGCAGTGGCTGAGTGCAACTGCTCCAGGCCTGTGCTCACACCCTCTAGGTAGGACTGCACAGTTGACTAGGGACAGAGAGAATCAAGTGGCAAAGAGGACACAGAGACTTCACAGGCAGGACAAAGGGCCGTGGCTCAGTGATAAAACATCTGCTTTCCATGCTGAAAGTCCTAAATTCAATCCCCAGCATCTCCAACTAAGGCTGGGATGGACCCCTGCTTGAAACCTGGAGAGCCGCTGCCAGTCAGGGTAGACAATACTGTGCTAGCTAGCTCTGACTCAGTATAATGCAGCTTCCAGTGTGAAAAGCTCATATCTGGATCTCCAAACCCTTGTTCTATTAAATTCATAATCAAGGCTGCTTAAACCAGTGAGATTTCAGGATCAAGCTGCATTAATACTTGAAAGAGTGGCTCTCCTAGTATATGTCAACCTGACAACCGAGGTTTTGGGCAATGCCCAACAGACAGTGACCCAGGATAGGGTCTTTTCTGTTGTGGTGTCCTGGATGTGGCATCACCTGCCTCTGTAGGTGTGCCAGGCATCATCAGTATATCAGCTGTCATAAAGACACACCTCTCCACTTGGACCTTTGGAACCCCACTGGCATTGGTGTTGGGTGATTTTGGATTTAAATCCTTTTTTGCCAAGGTTATTCAAGGCTGCTAGTGTTAATCTAGTTTTATCCTGGGACAGAGCAACGGGAACTCACCCTATCGTGGGAATTCAAACTGCAGACCTTACGATCGGCAAGCCCAAGAGGCTCAGTGGTTTAGACCACAGCACCACCCACGTCCCTAGAACCTTGGTTATTGGGTGGTTTATAAATAAATGTAGGCATAGCCAAGGCCTGGCATCTGGGATTGCTCCTGATGGGCACTTGCCAAGGCCCATAACTCAGCATCAAGCCCTGAAACTCCCTGATCCTGCTGGTTCTCTTTTTTACAAACAACAACAGCCCTTGCCTGCTTTGAGCACACCACAAGTGATAGGGGTAGGGAGAAGGTGCAGCTGCCTTTGGTCACATGACCCTTCTGGTGAACCCATCCAATGGCCATGCAAAAGCTGGAAGAGCCAACCCAGGTGTTCAGAGAACAGTCAGTGGAGGCTGGTACATTAGGGCGAGTGGGGCACTGCCCCACCAGCCTCAGTCTGCTGTCACCCATCCCCCAACTGCCTGCCTCCATACTTACAATGGGTTCAGGAGGTGGCATTGCCTGTCCCCTTCCTCTTCCTTACTCAGTGTGGCCACTGCAGAACTCAACAAGGAGGAGGATGGTGACAAAGCTAGAATCAGTTGTGTGTGCTTGTCATTGGCATTTGGCTGCACTTCATGTTGGGTTCCCTGACTTCCGCCCTCCCAATCCCAATGGGCACTGGCCAGCACTGGTTCCAGTGCTGCAACTACCAACCTTTATGCGGGATTGGATGGAACTGTTGCGTTGTATCTCTCGGATCCGATACTCCTCAAGGCCCTCTAATTTGTCAGGTCGGTAAAAGACCCCAGATGCCCATTTTAAGGCAGCTCCTCTGGCTAATTTTTCAGCTTTCTCCACTTCTGGCCATTCCTGGTCTAAAACAGAGAAGGGAGAAGAAGGAAATCCACACATACAGCTGCGAGTCTTTGCAAGCCAGGAATTGCTCTTCCATCCCCAGCTGCTCCCCTGGAATGCAGGAAGGAAATAGGATGTGACCGCCTACCCACGATCTGGATAGCCTAGGTGGAATATTGGTGGAGGGGAAGCTTCTGGGGCTTGGAGACACAATGACCTGGGAAAAGGAGGCACACTTGTACTGTCAGACGTCTGGCTTCAGAGACAAGAGACGAGGCGGGAGAGGGGGCGTTCGAAGGGCGTATGGAGTCTGATAACTAATTCCCTCTACTGTATCTGAAGAAGTGTGCATGCACACGAAAGCTCATACCAATAACAAACTTAGTTGGTCTCTAAGGTGCTACTGGAAGGACTTTTTTTTATTTTGTTCCCTCTACTAAAGAATAGCTGTTCTATTTATAATAGGCATAAGGGCAATTATGAGGCTGCTAGCATGATACCAGAGTTAGTTCAAGCTTTGGCTTTTAGCATTCAAAGCCCTGTACAACTTGGGGTCAGGTTACCTGAGGGATCGTCCAGCAACTTTGCAGTGGAGGCTGGAAGATAGGAAATTTCGCAAAGGCAAATGGATTATTGCACTATAAACAGCCACAGCTTCCCCCAAAGAATTCTGGGAACTGTAGTTTGGTAAGGGTGCTGAGAGTTGTTAGGAATGCTCTATTGCCTTCACAGCCCTGCAATTCCCAGAGTTCCAATAGCCAGGGCCACCCCTTGAACTGGTTACAGTGGTGCCTCGCAAGACGAAATTAATCCGTTCCGCGAGTCTCTTCGTCTTGCGGTTTTTTCGTCTTGCGAAGCACGGCTATTAGTGGCTTAGCGGCTATTAACGGCTTAGCGGCTTTAAGAAAAAGGAAACAAACTCGCAAGAACTCGCAAGACGTTTCGTCTTGCGAAGCAAGCCCACAGGGAAATTCGTCTTGCGGAACGACTCAAAAAACGGAAAACTCTTTCGTCTAGCGAGTTTTTCGTCTTGCGAGGCATTCGTCTTGCGGGGCACCACTGTATTAGTAAGGGGTTGGCAAGTGGCTGCGGGGAGATTTAACTTGGTGGGGCAGTGCCCCATTTGCCCTGATGGACCAGCCTCCACTGCAATTGTGTTCCTCGGGGGGAGGGCATTGTTAAGAGTTCTGCATGCTGCAGATGTATGCATGAGGTCAACTAAAACCCAGGTCTTAAGTGTTGTTGTGGCTTCAGCTCTATGGAATCTGCTCCCTGGTGAAATTAGACAAGCACTTGGGCTTTTAGGCAGCTATTGAAAGCTTTCAAAGAGGACTTACCCTGAGGAGTGACTCAGCTGTTTTATACTCAGGAGTGACTCAGCCATTTTTTAATGGCATCTTGTAATTTAAGACTTTCAAGATTTGCTTTTTTAAATGTTACATACAGTGGTACCTCGGTTTATGAACTTAATCCATTCCAGAAGCCCGTTCTTAAACTGAAGCGCTTTCCATAATGAGGCCTCCTGCCGCTGGTGCCCTTCTACCATTTGGCTTCCGTTCGTAGACTGAGGTAAAGTTCTCAAACTGGGACACTACTTCCAGTTTTGTGGAGTTCGTAAACCAAATAGTTCATAAACAGGGCTGTTCGTAAACCAAGGTACCACATATTTCTGTTGTACACTGCTTTGGAAACTTTAGTTTGGAAGTGGTTTGAAACTCATTAAGGAAATAAATAAAGGGTGAATTCAAATGACTGGGCAAATCTGTACCATGTAGGATCAATCTTCCCCAATATGATGCCCTCCAGATGTTTTGAAATACACTGCCCATTAGTTGTGCTGGGTGGGTCCACTGGGAGTTGCAATCCAAAACGTCTGGAAGGCTGATATAAAGAAACCCAACTTTGCCACTCCTCTCCATCCAAAGCATGAAGGTGTTGTAACACCAGGCTTCATCTTGTGATAAGAGGCATACAGACCAGAAGTAGCCCACTGTGTCCCCTCCAGATATTGTTGGACTACAACTCCTATTATCCTTGACTATTGCCCAGCTGGCTTGTGGCTGATGGGAGTTAGAGTCCAACAGCATCTAGAGGCACCATGTTGTCTAATCCTGCACTACTTTATTTATTTCTTTTATATCCCACCTTTTTCTCCAAGGAGCTCAAGCTGACATATGGTTCTTCCACGCCCCACATGTAATGCCAACAACAAGCCTGTGAAGTAGATTAGGCTGAGAGCCAGTGATTGGTCCAAGGTTACCCAGTAAGCATCATGGCTGAGTGGGATTTGAACCCTGGCCCCCCAGAGCCTACTCTGACACTCTAACCACTGCTCCACATTGACTCTAGACTCTAGACTGACAGCACCCGACATAGCAGCATACACTAGAGTGGCCGTGTGTCCTGCTTTCAGAGGACACTTCTCTACTTGAAGGGCTGCCAGGGGCCAGTCCTTTATTTAAAAGTGTCCTCTATCAGAGCACCACACAGTAAGGTTTTAAAGCATCTATGGTATTACTCCCAGTGAGGACAGACAGTGGACAGACAAACCAATCTCTGGCTCTGATTTTTCTAGCCCATTTATTTCCAAAAAGGACAGTTACTATGACATGTAAGTATCTCTCTGAGACCTCTCCCTTCCTGTATGACCCCAAGAATGCAATATTATCTAGGAAAAAGTATCTGTGACATCTCACAGCCCAGGTGGATAAAGTTTAAGTGCTTTTCTTAAAGTGGAAGGTGCCTGGAACCCATATACTGATGGTTAGGCTAAAATTGTCTGGCACCTTCCTCCTTAAGGAAAGCACTTTAAAATCATAACTTCATTCATTATACTTGTGCCGAGATGTCAGGTACAGTATTTCCCCCCCTCATCAATTGCAAGAACAGGGAGTCCTTTCTCAAGTAGGGAGAGAGAGAGAAATCAACACAGCTAGGAGACTTGCTTTACCCAAAGCCCATCTAGGAAGGGCCCCATATGCCTCACCCCACCCCACTGAATGGTACGGTCACTGAGATCCTGTAGCTGCATTTCCCATTACCTTTGGATCTGGTGGAATCGTCCTCCTCTGCAGACATGCCCATAGATTCAGCTGCAGTGCACAGGTCCAGAGCTTAGGGCTGGGCTGAGCAGAGGAAGCAGAGCCAGCAATAGCAGTTTCCGTCAGTGATACTACTTCCAGCTCCTCAGGGGCTTGTTCTGTAACACTGCAGATAGACTCAGGATGTAGGAACAGGAGGGCGGAGGAAACAGAAAATGCACTCGAAAGTTTAATTCTTAGGGAATGCAGATTAAGCAGCACAGAACAACTCTGGTATATATGCATGCCTGGGTTGTGGTCACCAGGATTCCTGCATGTCCCTCTGCCTTCAGCGGTAGCTACTGGTCTTTGGGACTAGTAAGGAAGGCAGGGAGATCAGCAATAGGTGGAGACAGGCAGGCAGAATGACAAGTAGAATCAACCTCTAGCTTGTTGTTAGTAAGGAGGAAGACAGGTCCACAAGGTCCACATTTAGTCCAACCCCCGCAATGCAGGAATCTTTTGCCCAATGTGGAACTCGAACCCACAACCCTAAGATTAAGACTTTCATGTTCTACCAACTGAGGACGTGTTCTTTCAGATATTTGGGGCCCAAGTCATACAGGGATTTAAACACTAATGCACCTTGAATTGGGGCCATAAATAAACTGACAACCAATATACTGAGTTCCTTTTTTGGAACCTAACACAGCATGTTAAAACACACACATATAATGTGGCTGAATAGACAAATAATATGAAGTGCTTCTTTTCTCAATGAAAGGGTTATCTAATCAATTGCTTGAGTTAGTCAGTGTGCCCCATCCTGGATAGTTATTGCTTATTTGTTTATTTTACATTATTTCCTTTCCTCTGAAAGGGCTCAAGGTGGCTTACAGGTAAAAGAAGGACCACTAGAAACATAGAAAAATCAATCATTAAAATACAACGAAACACTGATAGAATTAAAAATATATAATATATAAAATATGTTTAAAACATACCAATAATTACAATAAAAACAGCACAGCACCAGGTCACATGACTGAAATGAATGGAGATAGTATTCAGCTTAAGTCCTGACCTGCAGCCCCAGCAAGCTTTTGCTC
Source organism: Podarcis pityusensis (assembly GCF_964106645.2). Lineage (NCBI taxonomy): Eukaryota > Metazoa > Chordata > Lepidosauria > Squamata > Lacertidae > Podarcis > Podarcis pityusensis. The sequence goes on along the minus strand of NC_138033.1, from coordinate 46,363,704 downwards.
ATCCAGCCAAGCCCTGTGTGAGCCGGGGTGAGCCAACTATGCCAGTGTATTCCTAGCTGAACTTGCATTCAGACTTACACTGGGGTAGCTGAGCTCAGAGTTAAATAACACTGAGGAAAACTTTTGCCTGACAGCTATTAGTATGGTTTCCACTGGGTGTGCATTAATGTGGTGGCACAGCTTATAGGGGGATCTCAAGCTGTAAGAAATCCAGTTCCCACCCCTGCACTGCAAGACCAGATATTTCTAAAGTGGGTTGCTACACCCACCATTCAGCTGTGATCTACATGCCAAAGAAGTATTTCAATGTAAGTGCTATCTGGTAAGATAACCCATCCATCCAACCGGTTGCAACCATAGATTATCAAATCAGCAGGAAACAGTTTGTGTCTGAGGACAGTGATAACTGGGACACACAACCAGGGCTAAGAGAGGCGAGAAGGACATATATACAGATGTTGAGAAAGGTGAAAAGCAAGAGACTTTGGAATAAGGGGGTGTCATAAGTGCCTTATGGCAGTAAGGTCCTAGATTTGAAAGTTATTGCTGTACTTTATAAATCTTTTTGGGACATTGATGACTATTATGGAATAACACTTTGTGCATAATTCTTATTTCATTTGCTCTCACAACTACCCTGAGATAGATCATCACCGTTTACACTTTGCAAATGGGAAAGGAGTGACTTGTTTCAAGCTTAGGCCATCAGTGGGCAGGAATCCAAAACCAGGAGCTGAAGATCAGCTCTCTACCCATTATGGGGCAGTGGCTCCCGCATGAAAGGTGTGTGGATTTGTATGGATTAAATCGCTAAACACAAGTCCCTAAACTGGATGTTTCTAGTCATGTGATTTCTTTCAGTTCGGCAAAAGATTTGACTTAAATAAAAAAAAAAGTTTCTGTCCTGTAGTAGCAAACTACTGTAGTTTGCTATTTACAGTACGGCAGCCTACAAGTGGAACCCGCAACAAAATGTTGCATCATTGAGTGTGCACTGATTTAACCATTTGGCAACAGAAGTCCACCACTCATAAAGAGGAGATCATAACAAGCCCACCGGACAGAGCTATATTCTGCTCTTATGGACAAGAAGACAACGGGGGGGGGGGGGGAACGTTCATTTTCCGAACACGCCACAGGCGCAACCCTTTGGAATCCTTAAGGCGCCACCAGTGTTTACACGCCGCTGGCCAGCAGGGGACGCTACAACGGCACGAGAGGGGACGCCGGTGGTAGTGGTGGTGGTGGTGGGCGGAGCCGAGCAGAAGGAGGCGGGAGGGAGCGTGGCGGCGCTCCGCCCTCTCTCCCAAGATGGAGCCTTCCCTCCGCCTCCCTCCTCCCGTCGTGCCCTGCGGCGGCCGGAAGCGGCAGAGGGGTCAGCGCGCGGGGGCCGTACCGGAGACCCGGGATCTGCACCGGCCTCGGCGGCGGAGGGCCTGAGCCGGACGTGGATGGCGGAGTCCGCAGCGCAGCCACCGGGGGGCGCCCCGAGCCGGCACGAGAAGAGCCTGGGGCTGCTCACGACCAAGTTCGTGTCTCTGCTGCAGGAGGCCAAGGACGGCGTGCTCGACCTCAAGCTGGTGAGGAGGAGGAGGAGGAGGAGGAGAGAGCGGGGGAAACGGGGTGGCCGGGGGGGGGGGTCCTGCTTCCACAACATGGCTGGGGGTGGGCTATGGCTGGCTCCCATCAGGGCAAGAAGCACTCCGGCTGGGCAGACTTAGGGCTTCTTGGATCTACTTTGTTCCCCCCCTCCCCCCAAAATCCCCCCCTTCACCAGCCAGAGGGAGCTGAACACACACACACACACGCGTGTCACTCAGCTAGTAAGAACAAGGTGCCAGGATCTGGGATGGGTTCCCTTGTACCATAACGGTATTGATATCACAACCCTTTCACGCTTAGATTAGCTTTCTTCATTTCAACAACAGCCCCATTAGTGATTTTTTTTGGGGGGTGGGTTGTGTTGCTGCTATGAAAACAGTTAAGAAACCCTTGCCGGTAGATCCCAATTGCTTTCTGCCCACCCGATGGTATAGACAAGGGAAAGGAGGCAGCGTGGAGTGGCGGTGGCAGGATTTGCCTCTTGGGGCCGGATCGGGCTTACGGAAAGTAAGGATCGGGCCCTATTAGGTATCTGTTCCGACCACCTCCTTTTGTCTGGAGCTTTGGTCTGTTGCTGTGTGTCCACATTTGGGATCTCTTGACTCCGTTCCATCTTCCCATGCAGGGTTGGATGTGTGTGTGCGTGTGTGTGTTAGGAAAAATCCCAGTTAATAGATCCTGCCTTGAATTGGGCTTTTCTCTCTCTCTGTTCTCAGACCAAATGAGCAAACTTTGGGGGCCAACTGCTTCCCCACCTGTTTGCTAGCTCTTCCTCTGACCTCCCTCACCTCATATCAAGGAAGCATGACCGTTAAGGTGCAGCATCCGCCAAAAGGGGAGATAATGCTGAGTTGCATGTTGGGTATGGACTGCAGGAGTGCATGAAGGGATCTCTGCGGGTGGGGGTGTTACACTGAGCTGGTTGCATATGTATAACTTAGTCACAGGTGTGATCAGTCTGTTGCCAGTGCAGAACTCCAGCAGTTGCAGGAGCTTCTGCTTTACCGCAACAGTGGCTTCTGTGTGAAAGGGACTGCAGGTGTTCGCATCCTTGCCTGAAGTGCTTAACCTTAACTGAAATCTGCTTTTGGTTCCACTGCAATGCAGGCAGATGGGGAAACAGGCAGACGCCTCTGCAGTTCAAAACGGTTTAGGACCAAACATGGGAAATCTAGAGTAGAAAAAGTGGGCAGGAAGAAGCTTTTAATGCTATGAACCACAAACTGTTTAAACAACAAAAAAAAAGCATTAGTATAGTGTTACTGAATCCAGATGTGGCTTCTTATGTGAACTAGGCCAGTAAGCTGCATGGCCATCTAAGGGCCTTTGGTTTGGAAGGGAACAGCAGTGGGAAGGAGCCCTGCTGGAGCCCTGTCTAAGGTGATTGATGATGGCTTTGACAGCATAGGTCTGTGTATCTTTGCACCAAAGCAAACCCCCCTCTGTTCAGGTAGTGCTTACTCCTACGGAAGTGCAAGGAGGGTTGCAGCTTGAGACTTTTCATCAAGGCAGCTCTTGTATTTTGCTAACTCCAGAGGAGCAGACATAAGAAGCTGCCTTGTTCCCCCTAGCTCAATATTATCTAAACTTTAAATTACTGGCAAAAGCTTGCCAGGGTTTAAGATCGGAGGGTTGCATACAGTTTAGCGCCACTCAGAGTAGATCCATTGAAATTAATGGGCATTATTAATATAGGTCCATTAATTTCAGTGGGTCTACTCTGAGTAGAACTTGTGTACAATCCAGGGTCCTTCCTATCCCTACTTAGAGATGCTAAGGATTGAACCTGACTTCTTTTTCATGCAGGGTCTGTTAGCAGCAGCATATGTCCATGGGCACTTTAAAGACTTAATTACCTTGTTAGAAGCTTTTCTGAGGCAGAGTCTATTAGAAGTATGAAATAGGTAAATGGGTGGATATGCATACCCTGAGTAAGGAGAAAACAATGTTTCGATGAAGTTGAGAAATGGAAGAGATTGTGGTAAGTGTCATAATATGCACAACACAAGTGAAAACAGGCTCTGGTCAACAAAGATCAGGTACAAGAAGCATCCTTGTGACCCATTCTTAGCTAGAAGTTACTTGTGATGAACAGGCATAGCTAAATTGATAGTCTCGGTAAACACTGAAAGGGACAGTGGCTCTCTCTTCCCAAGTGGTTTATTGAGGCCAAGTTCCCTAGTGTCAAGTCTGGCAGTGAAATCTAATTTGGCAACTTCATGCCAGAGTCATCCGTTCCAACTTCTTGAAGGCTTTAAGGTCTGCTGCAGAATGTATGGGAAGATTTAGCTGGACCTGTAATCCAGATGGTTAAGCAAGATGGATACCCTGGGGAAGTTCATAAGAAAGGTGTAATGATTATATCTGTCTCTGGCTTATTCCTGGCATGCACCAATCAATGGCTATTAGTCATGATGGATGTGTACTACCTCCAGTATTGAAGAATTGTATCTCTCTGAATACCAGTTGCTGGGGAACAGAGTGTTATTGCGCTCATGGCCTCCTTGCAGGCTTCCCATGACCATCTGGCTGGCTGCTGTGAGAACAGGATGGTGGGCTTTTGGTCTTACCCAACAGGGTTGTTCTTATGTAGTAGTCATACTGTTCTTGTGAATGACAAAGTTGCACTTATATATTTAACAAACATGAACTGTGCTGCATGTTGCTGACCATAGCTCAGTGGTAGAGCACATGTTTTGTATGCAGAAGGTTCAGAGTTCAATTGCTGGCATTTGAAGATTAAAATAAAATCTAACGACAGGTAATGTGAGCTGCTGCCAATGAGAGCAGACAATACCACGTTACGTGGACACATAGCGTAAGCTGCTCTTACACAACTCCCTTTGATCCATTTGTGCTCCCAGCATTGTGTGACTGAAAGACATCTGAATATTTTTATATCTGGGTGAAGTTACGAGTCCTCTTAATTTCTCTAGAACCTGCTTTCTAATAGTAAGCGCTCTAATCTACCTACCTTTTCACCTTTACCTTGAGAAAAGGGCATCTTGGTATCTACAAAATCTACAAAATCTTTTGTTAACACATCAGGCATTTGTTAACACATTGCATTTTATGCAACAATGATATGGGGGATTTTGATTTTCCCCCTCTATTGCATCTTACTCCTGGATATGCTTCCAGGCATTACCTGTTTATGCATGCTATACATTTGGTGAAGCTGAGGATCCAGAAAAGTCACAGAATACAACCCAGCTGCCCTGCAGCGATACTGCCTAAACAGGATATAGAGAGTTTGGTTCTTCCGCTGGGTACTGATAATCCACATCACTGTTCATTGATGTTCTGAACAGTGGATATATAATAGTAATAGTAATAAATAGGAAATCATCTTTTATATGTTATAGATTTTGGGATTGCAATATTATCATCATGATGATTATGATATTACATTATCCTGTTCTTCCTGCAGGGAGCCCAAGACAATTTACATATTTCCCTCTCCTGTCTCCCATTCACAATAACTTGGCTAGATAGGATTAGGCTGAGAGAGTGACTGCTCCAAGCAAGGCTTTATGGCTGAGTGCAGATTTGGATTCCTCACCCAGTTCTCTAGCCACTACACCATGTTGTCTCTGTGTGTGGCAGTGTAGCAGAGAAAGCAATGCCACACACTTAACGCTTTTCTGCCATGAAAGGTGGGATTTGTGCCCTCATCTGCCATGACATCAGGCAGTCTTTGGGGCCACTTGGAAGGAACCCCAGGATGGCAGATGGGTTGCATCTTCTCATGCTGGACTTCTGCTTTGTTTATAAACTAACCCCCTGAAATGGAACATGTGGGAGGCAAAGAGATTTAATTGATGGTTCCTCTCCCAAACCCAAGACAGAAAAAACTGAGTCCAGGCATGCTCCTATGTATAACTGACAAAGTGGCTGGAGGTGTTTTTTTGTTTTGTCAGCTTCCTGCTGTTCTCTGAGTGGCTCAGGCCTTCGTGAGCAGGGCATGATAATGTTTTGGGTTTCCTACACAGGCAGCAGATACCTTGGCAGTGCGGCAGAAGCGGCGCATTTATGACATCACAAATGTCCTTGAGGGCATAGGGCTGATTGAGAAGAAGTCCAAGAACAGCATACAGTGGAAGTAAGTGCCCGTGAATTGGAGCAAGAATTGGTGATCCTGAAACTAGGCTCTGTTCTCAGTGATGCATGGGGGGCAGTTGCATTTGAGGAGTGTGGCACAGTCACAGCTTGCATTTGAGTAGTTGACTGTGTCCTGAGTGCAGCTTTTAAGGCAGTTTTGAATAAGCTTCACCAATGGTCATGCTGTACTCCTGTTTGCTGAGTGGTTACAAATAGTAGGGAAATAGCTTATGGAACTGAGTTGTAATGGGAGTTGCAGGCACCCACAGTATTGGGATTTAGGTGCCTGCTTAAACTCATCTGTTTGCATTCACTTTTCCTGAGCAGTGATCTAGTTATGTTTGATGTATTAAGCAGATATACTAATTTGGAATGTGTTTTATAATTTTTTTGTGAATATAAGTTTATTTTATGCTGTTTGCCGCCATGATATTTTCCCCTTGATGTTGGCAGTATAGCATTTATAGGTGAATTATAGGTGTATTTTCCCCTTGATGTTGGCAGTATAGCATTTATAGGTTCAAACTTATAAAAAATGTACCTCACCTAAAACCTAATGACATGATATACTATTTGGGAGTAAAAACATGACTGAAGTTTGGAGGAACTCTCTTCCAAGGGAACTGTGTTGGTGGAAGGAGATCTTTGAATATTTTATTTTTATTATTTATTGCATTTATAGCCCACCTTTTTCTCCAAGGAGCTTAAGATGGTGCACAGGGTTTCTCCCCATTCTTCATTTAATCCCCACAACAACCCTGTGAGGTTGGTTAGGGTGAGAGGCAGGGACTGGCCCCAGGTCACACAGTGAGATTCATGGCCCAGTGGCGATTTGAACCCTGGTCTCCCAGATCCTAGTCCTGCACACTAACCACCGCACCATAATGGATAGAGACATAATATCTAAAGGGCTTTCAATTCCTCTCTGGAAACAAAAGGAGGAATAGTTTGTGCTCAGCACAACTGAACAATCCTGTGGGTTTGGGGAGGTATTTTGCGGTTGCGATGGCAATGTCTCTGATAGCTCATGCCATCTAGGGAAGCTCTGCAAAAGGTGGCCTCTCTCATTTTTCTTGCTTCCAATTCTCCTTCCCTCCAGAGGAGTAGGTCCTGGCTGCAACACTCGTGAAATTGCCCACAAGCTGATAGAGCTGAAGGCAGAGATTGAGGACCTGGAGCAGCGGGAGCGGGAGCTGGAGCAGCAAAAGATGTGGGTGCAGCAAAGCATCAAAAATGTGACGGACGATGTACAAAACAGCCGATATCCTTCTGAGTGCACCGTAGTCCTTTTTCCTCCTTCCCCTTTCCCCTTTCACTTCAAGTTTCCAATGCTCGTTCCAAGATGATCCTTCTAGGATGGCGGAAGGAAAACATTACTTTCCAGGGCTTGAAGGCAGTGACACCAATCCTGTAGTGCTGGCACAACTCTTTAATTTCAAATCACTTGCCACCCTGTCCAGGATACAGAAATTTCAGTCTTCTTGCTGGGTCAGGTCCACAGCATTGGCCAGCGAGATATCTATGGTGAGATAGTGACTGTGTGTCCATGTGTGTGCGTGTGTGCGCATCTATCTGTCCCTGGATGAAATGCTAAGAATACCAAAACAGCACCAACAACTCAACTGCCGTATCCCAGATCTCTTTTTGAGAAAATGGAAAGAATTTCTCCACATCATTCATCCCCACTCCCCTGCCATCATCGCGTTGATGTCACTTTTCTTTAATCTATCATATTCCTTTCTTGGGAGTGGGTTTTTTCTTTTTTTTCTTTTTGCAGAAATACAGCTGGAAAAGCAACAGATCCTTTTGGCTCCTTGAAACTTATTGTGTCATAAGCTTTCATGAAGTCCACTTAAAGAAGTAGACTATGGTCCACAAAGGCTCATGTACCACAGTTCATTTGTTAAGTCTTTAAGCTGCCACAAGACTCTACTAAGGCTCCACCTGCACTACACATTTAAAGCAGTTTCATACCCCTTCTAACAGTCATGAGTTTTCCAAAAGAATCTTGGAACTGTAATTTGTAAAGGGTGCTGAGAATTATTAAGAGACCCCTTTCCTCCCTACAGAGCTATAATTTCCAGAGTGGTTTAGCAGTCAGTCCCTCTTCTCTGGGACCTCTGGAAACTGTAGCTGTGTGAGGGGAATAGGGGTTTCCTTGCAGTTCTAAGCACCCTTAGCAAACTACAGTTCCCAGGATTCTTTGCGGGGAAAGCCATAACTATTCACTGTTGTGTGAAACTACTTTATAATACAGGTGGGTGGGTGGAGCTTAAAAAGTGTTAAGTAAACATATCAGATCCAAAATGTCCTCCTCTACTGCTGCTTTTGTAGAGATGCACCCAGTAGGCGGGGCACATAGGACTATTCTGACCAGTGTGTTCTGCAGCACTGACTGATAACTAGATCTGTTGTTCACTTGTTTCTTCCAATTCCCCTAAACATCTTGAAGTGTTCCTTTGTCCAATGATCTCATTGTTTCTGGATGCATCTGGTTTTTTCCCTTAACTTCAGGAACGTTAGCCTATGTGACTGATGAGGACCTCTGCAAATGCTTTCCAGGTGAGGATGTGGTGGTGTATCATAGCTAGATTCCCCTCCTGTATGCCGTACCTTTTCCTTGGCATGGTACTCTCCAGGTGTTATTAGGCTACAACTCCAGTCATCTCTGATCATTGACTATGCCAGTGGGTGGGGGAGCTCAGCAACGTTGGGGACCCCACTCCTTGCTCTAGGAACAAATGAACTGAGTTGGGCAAGAGGTCCAGAGTTTAGAGCCTGTTTTTCTTAGAAATCAGGCAAACCTTCACAGCTCTCAGAACGTGCAGTAGCCCTTGTCTTACTACCCAGGCTGGATTCCCTTCATGTATACTCTGTTTTGCCATCACCTTGCTTTAGTCACTTAGGTCTACTAGCATTAGCCAGATAAATATTGTGAATGAAATGGCCTTTTGCTCTGAAAAAATACAAGCAGCCTTAAAAAAAAACAACCCACAAAAATATTCGCACTGCCCTTCTGTATCTGAGAACTGTACACAAGTCTGGGAGATGTCCTTTTTTCCTGCCAATGTTACTGGCTGCGTTAAAAGTTTGCAGACCAGGTAAAGCATGGATGGGGAAGTGTTGTCCCTTCTGATGTGGCTGAACTATGACTTCCATCAACCCTGGCCATTGGCCAACCTTGTGAGGCTGATGGGAGTTGGCATCTAGCAACATCTGGAGGGCCACAGGTCTCCCATCTCTTCAGGAAAGAGATGAAAAAGAAGGAAGGAGAAAAAAAGAGTATGCGTCTTGGCTTGCAACGGCCTGCTGCTCCATTCTTCACCTAGATCAGATTAGTAAATGCTGCGTTTGCTCTCTTGTTCCAGGTGACACACTGCTAGCCATCCGAGCCCCATCGGGTACTCAGTTAGAGGTTCCTGTCCCGGAGGTAGGTGGCACGTGGGTAACAAAGGAATGGTCCCTGGTTGCAAAGAGGCAACGGTGGAAGCCTTATATGAGGGATCGCTAGCCTTTGGCCCTCCTGGTGTTGTTGGGCTCCTGTTGGTGCCACCGTAGCTCATGTTTTGCCTGCAGGAGCTCCCAGGTTTAATCCCGAGCATTTCCAGTTAAAATGTGGTTGGGCAGGGGAAAACCTGTGGCTGAAACCTCAAGGAGCTGGTGGCCCTTGGAACAGTCAGCAGCATCTCGCATTGCAGGTTAATGCTGGCTGCAAGTTGTGAAGGCGCTTTCATTTCGCATTTTCTTGCACAACAACATTCATCTGGCACAAAACATTTTACCAGTGGAACAAGTATCCCGCTAAGATTGTTGAGATTCCTGCGCTGCAGGGGGTTGAACTAGATGACCCCCGGAGTCCCTTCCACCTACAGTTCTATGAGTCTAAGTAACTTAATGCTATATTGGATACAGTCCTTTACACACATAGATGCATCACTGCGCTGGCTTGGGTGCCTTACCTTGCAGCAATCTCTCTCCCTTTCTTTAGGGCTTAAATGGTCAGAAGAAATACCAGATCCACCTGAAAAGCACAAGCGGTCCAATTGATGTCCTGCTTGTAAATAAAGACGCCTGGAGCTCTCCTCCAGTGGTACTACCTGTGCCTCCCCCGGAAGACCTCATTCAGTGTCAGCCAGTCACACTCTCTAAGGCACAGAGACCACCTGTTGCCCACTTCCAAGAAGCATCTCTTCCCAGTGGTACACACCCTTCTGCGCCCGTTCCCAACAGCACACAGGACCAGGTCTCTGCTGTGCAGAAAGCAGCCAGCGCCACAGGTGAGTCCCAGAGGAGCTTTCCCTTCTCAGTAACCTCTCTCGAATATGACACTGAAGTCGAGTCACTTGGCCTTGCTGTCAGCCTCTTCCAGGTGAAAGGCATGGGCAGGCATGGCCAGAGGCCTGCCTTCTTCAGCAGTCACCTGAGAACTTTGGAACCTGGCCTAGGCAAAGTTAGGAAGCCTCAACGTCACTGTCCTGTTTCAAAACGGCACCCAAACTGGACTGGGGATCCTGTAGCCCTCCAGATATTGTCAGGCTGCAGCTCTCATCTTCCCTAACCGTGGGCCACACTGGTTGGGGCTGATGGGAGCTGGAGTTCAGCAACATTTGGAGGGCCACAGGTTTCCCACACATGCTGTAAAACCTTCCTATTTCATCAAACCTTAAGGGAGAATTTAAATTTTCTGAGTCTTTTCCGTCGTATGTGTAGCCTCCTTGTGATTTTATAATTGTTTGGCTTTTTGTTTATTTGCTTTAGTGTAAATTAGTTTGAACTCTGGAAAGCAGTACAGCCAGTCAGCTGCAAAGTGCTTGGGTCTCAAACTGGAATAATACATTTACAGTGGACTGTACCAGCTTTTCCCATCTTGTTTAAAAATTATAGTTGTATATAAATTATCTTACATAATTTTCAGTACATACAATTATTGTAAGCCAATAACACATACATTCCTTTTTTCTAGTTCTGAAACAGCACATTCTTTCATATATGTAGTTACTGTATTCCTTATCCCAAATTAAGAGGTGGAAAGCACATAACATCCATTCATTGTAATCATCACTAGTCTTAATGTATTTATTTCTTTAAACACATTATTAAATAGGCTGCCATCAAAGTGGTGTACACTGAGAATGAAACACAGAAACACAAGCTCAAAGAACAGTAAAATCAATTCAGCAAACTCAAACAATAAAACTATCCATACAGACTCTTAAAAACAACAGTACTATTTTATCAAATATAAAATTGATCTTCCATAAACGACCGGCTTACACCTTGGGGTAAGATTTCCTTTAAAAAGCCCGTATTCAGTAGGCTCTTGTTAGGTGCCTGGCTCGTAATTGATTCTGGAGAACTGGAGCTACAACACTTCTTATACATTCAGAAACCCAATCAAGTATTGGCAGCTGTTTTCTCTACTATTCCATTGTTGGGAGAGAGAGAAAATCAGTCCTTCCCTCCACCACACTCCCAAGTTTCCCTTCTACATATCCTTCCTTCCTTAAACTTGATCCTCCATGTATCAGGGATGGGGAACCTGTGGCCCTCCAAAAGAGAAGTTGTTGGACTCGGCCACAGCCAGCCTGCCCGATAGTACTATAAAAACATCTGAAAGGCAACAGGTTCCCCATATATGGCTTACACACCAGTTTCACAATCTGCCTGCTGCAGGTGCATCAGAAAAGGGCAAGATTTTTCTGTGGCAGGTCTGCCTGAGACAAATATTTGCTTTGCCTTGTGCATTTGTTTGTTTGTATGTGTGTTCTCTCTCTTTTTTCTCTTGAGGATTAAATTGCGGTCTACCACACCTCACTCCTGGAATGTGTGTTGAATTGTTAAGGCAGTGGCTTGGTTTTTTTGTCTAAAATTCTAACCTCAAACCTACCTTTGATAACTGTTTACAGGTTGACTCTTTGGGAAAGCTGTATCTTCCCAGTTGTTAGGTTTTAATAAAAAGTATAGCTGGGGTTTTTTTGTTTTTTAAAGTTGCGTAATAGGTTGTTATTGTGGTAAGAATTTACTTCTACACCACCTTGCTCTCAGCCAGGCGAGGGTAAATAAAACACGGAACCAAGGAAATAATTCAAGGCTAGCGCCCAGTTAGGAACCCAGCATTTATTGTAACAATAAGACAGAGCTCAATTTAAGTGGTTGTTCTAGCTGAACCACTAGTTAAGAAGTCACCTGCCACTAAGAGAATTAGAACAAGGGTTTTATACACACAGGACACAAAAGAGTCATAAAACATCTAAACATTCTTAAAACATAAACATCCTTCTACATACATCAGGAAAAGTTACAGGTCATGAGAAGCAAAACACACATGGCTCAATCTTGATCCCCACAATCAGCTTGGGGTGCCCCAAGAGTTCCCAGGCCATATGGTCTCAAATGTAGCATTTCTATCACTGTTACCCTGACAAGCAGCCCTTCATCAGGTTGTTGACATTCCTTCCTTTATCTCACTTTCCTTGGGGAAGCTTCAAGGATAGCTGATTTTACACTCTGGTCCTAACTCATGATAGATTTAGAATAACATCCTGGAGGGCCATTTGTGCCACTTTCAGGGTCAGATAGAAAAGGAATGCAGCATGGGAGTCATAAAATGCAAACACAGAGAATCAAGTCTAATACATGCTAGCCAAAGCTTCAATACAATTAATATTGGAATGTTTTAAAAATCTACACCCTGGGTTTCTAATTCTTATATCATTGTAATACTGTTCATGTTGGCTTAGTTGCATCTGGCCTGTGGCGCATCTGTCTGGAGAATGGCGGATGGCATAACAGCTTTTGGATATATGAAAATTCATCCCCTTCATGTGGGAAAAGGCATGTTGAGGAGAAAAGTTCTAATCAATGACCTATGAAGGCTAGTAACTTTTCTGTGGCATATTTATAAGGCTTAGGGGATGCCTGTGGGCATTTAATGCAACACTGTACTGCCCTGGAGTTTGCTGGATGAGTGTCATGTCCTATTCAGTGTGAAATCCATGAAATGTTGCAAAATTGTCGCCATCTATGTCTTACACCTTTGCAGATAGTGGCGTCTCAACGGCAGAACCGAGAAGCAGCGGGGAGCTGGACCCACTTGCCCCCTCGACAGCCCCAGCCAGCCCACCTGCTGGGCTGGACACGCAGCCCCTCCAATCCTCCGCCTTGCTGGATAGCAGCTCCATCCTGCCCAGTCCCTCCACCTCCTTTGAGCCAATCAAGCCAGACCCCACAGAAAGTGAGAATTCTTTGGTTGCTGCCGTTTGGGTTGGGGGTTCCTGTGTTCCCAAATGGGCATGGCGCCAAGTCCCTCTTTTTCCAGAAACTGGAACAGCTTTATAATGGTTGCTATGGTTAAAAGTCTGCCGTGGAGCAATGTTTGTGTGCCTGTGGTTTGTTTTGGGTTTTTTTGAATAGCAAAGCATCTGCTTTGCCATGTGCAACAAGGGTGGAGAACTGGATGTGGTCAGTAGATTGGCCTCACCTCCCCCTGTCACAGGCCACTTTTGCAAGGTGGGTGGAGCTCCCCACCTTTCAATCAGCTGATGCCACAAGTCTCTCTTTGGGGGCATGCAGTGCATATTAAAGAAAACCCCAACGTAATGCTGTATTGGAGAGGGCAATGAAATGGGATTTCTAAAATACCGGTAGGCAGGGTTGTGGGCAGGATATTTATGTTGGTTTTTGTACTTTTTTCATGTTCGTGGCTTCCTACAAGGAATGCTAGGATCTTTAGCTATGTGGGAATGAGTGTCTCCAGACATTACTAGCTACTCTCAGAACTACAGTTCCCATGATTCTTTGAGGCCTGGTTCACAGACAAGGCTCAACTGGAGTAGTTGCGAAAGGCAAATGGGAAGCATCAGCTTTCTGGCTGAAGCTAACTTGCAGTTGCTGCATCCAGCAAGGGCAAACTGGCTGGTTTAAAATATTGTTTATTTAAAGGAGCAAAGCTAAAGCTCTAGCTTCTGATCCTGGCTTGTACTGTACAAATAAAACCCTAGCTTAAAATAACCATTGTTCCTGGGTTGGAAGTAGCAACATACTCTGGATAAGTAAGATCTGGTGCTTCTGAGCCCCTCACCCTGGTGTGTGTTGCAGGAGATCATGAGCCTGAGGCTTGAGCAGATGGATTAGCATAGGGAGCCCTTTAGCATTGCTTCCAAACTGAGCCCTCCTTAAGCCCACAGTGTAGATGTACCATCAAGCTTCACAACCATCTATAGCGGAACTGTCTAGCAACAGTGGACTTCCACCAAATATTATGGCAGGCGTTGGTGGTGTGTGGGGGGGGGGAGACTCGTGATTGTGAACAGAGGCTACAAAACAGGGGAGAGCACCCTGTATAGGTTACTGCACTTTGGACATTATTGGAGCAGCATGGAAACCAAAGCCGTCTCTTCTGTTTTTCAGTACCGGAACTTCCCAAAGAGCTTTCGGAGATGTTTGATCCAACAAGAGGTGCGTTGCTTCAGCAAAACCATATTTGTTTCACTTTTCTGGGGCAACGTGAGGGACCTTTGAACCTGCTTGATCTCTCATTTTCTCCCATGTTTTCAGAGGCCCTTACTATACTCAGTTTGGAGAAAGCAAATATCATGGCAGAGTGGCCCTCTGCTGGATACATGTGAGATAACAGCCAGCTCAGGGATATTCATGCTGTGGTAGTGACACTGCACTTGCTGTGAAACTAGGATGCCTGTGGCTATCACTTTATCTTGTACAGTGGTACCTTGGGTTACATATGCTTCAGGTTGCATACGCTTCAGGTTACAGACTCCGCTAACCCAGAAATAGTACCACCCTTTGCTTCAAGATGAGAGCAGAAGTCATGCTCCAGCAGCATGGCAGCAGTGGGAGGCCCCATTAGCTAAAGTGGTGCTTCAGGTTAAGAACAGTTTCTGGTTAAGAACGGACCTCCGGAACGAATTAAGTACTTAACCCGAGGTACCACTGTACAGTATTACTTGCTGCATTGCAAGCCGGCATCTGTTAATAAGCAGTTCCTTTAGGCCTCATTGATCTGTTTGGGTCATCTGGAATGTAACACTTCTCCCTGAGCGTGCCAACACTTACCCCAAGAATAATGGGAATTGTAGATCTGTATGGGTAAACTACAGTTCCCAGGATTCTTTGGGGGTAAGTCATGTGTTGACTGTATTATAAATACACAGTTGGGGTGTGCAACTGACTGCTTTTGTTTACAGTTAACATCCAGGTAGTTAACATCCATCAAAACCAAAGCTGGCTTCTTTAGCAAGGGAGTGTATTCTAAACTGACATACCTGAGCCTTTGTTTGAAATGATACAGAATATTCTCCTGTAGAATCCCAAAGCAGAGTGTGTGGTTGTAATGCAACTCTTTCTTCACACAGAATGCATGAATTCTGAGCTGCTTGAAGAACTAATGTCATCTGATGGTAAGGATTAAGCCTTTTGCTATTTCCCAGTTTTGGGGTGGAGATGGGTTTGGGTAAGGCTAGAAAGTTAGGGTATAGGAAATTGAGTTGGTCCAGTTGAACTGTAAGCAAGTGGTAAAGCTCAGCTGAAGTGTAATCAACTGAGTAGGCTAATGCACACTGGTCTTAAACTAACACAGGTGTGGGTCTCTTTACAAGCAGGACATCATTTGGACCCCTTGTACTCCTGATGTTGCTGAATTACAACTCCCATCATCACTGGCCATTGGCCATGCTTACTGGGGCCGATGGGAGTTGTAGTACAACAACATCTAGAGGGCCAAAGGTTCTCCATATCTGGACTAACTGGTTAGGATCCACAAGCTAAGTGGTTAGGATCCACAAGAAGTGACCTAAAGTTGCACTTCTTATTTTTGTTTTAACTGTCCCTTCCACCCACCACAAAACATAAAGCATATGTTTATCTTTGCTGCCCCCTTTTTGAAGAACAACAACAACATACATGTTGGTTCTGTAGTAGTTTAATTGCCATGGTTGTTCCTCCATCCCCCAAAATCCGGGGGTTTGTAGATGGGTGAAGATACTAAGCACTTCGTGTTGTGGGTCCTTAACCCCACCAGTTCCTCTTCTTTCCCCACCCTGCAGCTACGTTTCCTCAGAGAGAAGGAGTAAATGTGGCATTGGTATATCTGCAGTTTATTTGTGTGCCCTAAAAGAGGCATAGAAGAGCAAAGGAGCTTATAGGTTCTAAAGTTAAGGCAGGGTCCCATGTTTGAAGGTTGGGTTTAATGGTGAGTCCTGAGGGTCAAGCTACAAGTTGACATGGGCAATCTGTTCCTTGGGTCTTCTAAGGTCTACTTTTGGTAAAGCATGCAGGGCAGGGAGGCATGTGGGTCGGGTGTTGCAGCATGTGGGTGGGGCCTTACCCTGGTTTTTGTTGCCAAAGGGCCAGCATACAGGCACAGTGAGCCAGACACAGCCTGACTGTACTCCTTTCCCTTCAACAGTATTTGCTCCTTTGCTCCGTCTCTCCCCACCTCCTGGTGACCACGACTACATCTACAACCTGGATGAGAGCGAAGGGGTGTGCGACCTTTTCGATGTGCCTATCCTCAACCTCTGACTCCTGGCATATGGATGGACTTTAGGATACATGTTTTTTTAAAAAACAAACAAACAAACAAACAAACAAACAAACAAACAAACCAGTCTTTGGAAAAACCTGGGGTTTTTTTGGATTCCTTTTCTGCTATTGTGCTTGAGTGACACACTTGGCTGCTCTGGTCTTGACTGAAGATCAACAGGGATGGACTTGTGGACCAAGCAGCAGCAGCAGGAGCAACAGCTCCCTTTCCTGGCTTCTTTTCTTCCTTTCCTATGTTGCACAAGGCAGTCCCCTGGTTTCCCTCTTGCTCCATTTTTGGCTGTCCTTTCACTAGATCCGAGGCCTCCTTCCCAGCGGCCTGCGGTCAATTCTTCCTGAACAGCAGAAGAGCTTCCTTGGGTCTGCAAGCCTGGTTTGGCTCCCCTACACTCCTGGTGGCACTTTCTGGAGAGAATAGGAGGGCTGAACAACAGGGGCAGGGAAGGCTCATGCTGTCTTGTCTTTATAGCTTGTCTCTATGTATTTCAGAGGTGCTCATTTCCTTTTCTCTCTCTGGCAACTGCACACTTTGACACAAGGAACGAGGGGGAGAGGGGGAAGCGATGCCTCGTCAACCCTGCCTTGGATCCATTTTATGTATGGAAGGTGCTCAGAAGCTTCTTCCCGAGTTGTAGCCGCTTCTGTTTCACTTTGAGAGCACGACGATCACCCAGGTGTCTTGCAAGCCGAAACATGTCCAGTTCTTCTCCTTTAGCCGTGTAGAGGTGCCAGTTTTGCACAGTCACTTTTCCTCCAAAGAGTCAGGATGGAGAAACAAATTGCCCCCTCCCCAACAGCCAAGTTGTTTAGGGATGGGGAAGCTTGGCTGGGATTGCCTGCAATGCAAGGCCCTGAGCTCGACAGTGAGAGCCCAAGATGGAGGGGCTTGGATTGAGGGAAGGGGCCAAGTCTGGGTGATTTATTTCAATATCCTCGGTCAATGCTGAAGGTGGGCTTTTTTGAGTGCATTCGAGCTACTGCATCTTTCCCTTTCCAAATTGCTGGTTTCATTTGGATGCCTGTCCGTGCAGCTTACTTTCTCTCCCAGAGTCTGTATGCGACACGTCTTCCCCACCTTCCAACACTGAGTATTGCTCACCTCCCCACCTGCACCTGTGAGGATCTGGGTTGGTGAACCTCCTCCTATGACTCCTTTGCACTTCTCGACCTCTTTCCGGTAACCGCAGTGCTGCTCTCCAGTCTGCAGTTGTGCTTTTACCAGATGCCAGCCCCTAACTCACGCTCCCTGGCCCGTAACCTTTGCACAGTTCTTGGCCGCAGGCACTGAATATGAAGGTGGTGCTGCCTTGCACCCTAACCTTAAAAACTGCTGCTTGGGTGAAGAGTTTGATTTCAGTGGGATTTAGACCTGCAGCCCTAAGCACACTCACCACTGAGCCGCCCATATTAAATCAGGGAATGTTTGTGTTGTCATGTGGTAGCTTTTGGCCAGCAAGAGCTAGTTTAAGCTGGCTGCCCTGTCTTGCTTCCTAAGAGTGGCCACAAGGGTGTAAGTGGTGCAGCCGATACTTCCCTCTGTATGGAATATACAGCCCTACAATTCCTCGGCATCCTTTCCAGAGTGGGAACTTGTTAATACTCTGCTTCCAGATGCTTAGTGTTTAGAGAAGCCTCTGGTGTACTGTTTAGCAGGGATGGGCAACATGGTGTCCTCCAGATGTTGTACTCCAACTCCCATCAGCCCCAGTCCACATGGTCAGTGGTCAGGGAGCTTTGGGAGTTGTAGTCTAGCCACACCTGGAGGGCTACCCATGTGCTTAGGCACCTGTGAGGACCCCTTCCTGGCCTGCATGTCTCTGTTTCCAGAGCAGTTCCTGCATTGCACAGATGCTTTAGGAAGCCCAGAGGTGTGTCCCATTTCTTCCTCCCCAGTAGGCTCACAGGCTTCTCTATGTCTTTCGGAGGGATCTGTTTAGCAGCTGAACCGTCACTTCCCTTTGCTATAAATTTCTTGCCTTCTCTTTAGATGACGTCCTGGAAAAGATACCTAAAGAAAATGTACAATGGGAAGGGGGGTGGAAATGAACTTTGATTCATATATAAAGATTATTTTTATACTTTTTGCAGCAAGAGACTTGCCTGTAATATTTGTACAGTTTTTGTTTTTTTGAGTGAATAAACAAAACCTTTCCAAAGCTGTTTCCTGTCAGCATGTTGGAACAAGCCATTTCATGTCCTTTGCAGCCTGGCTGATGCTGTGAGGCAATCGAATTGCAAGGCAGAGTTTAAAGAGATTCTAATGCTAAAGAAGGATTTCCATTGCACGGAGCGTCTGTAAAAGAAGCAATAACTGCCTCTTTTGGTTTCTTTTTCAAATAGTCTCCTCCAGTCTCAAATTAGGCTATAAATCAGGGGTGGCTAATATTTGCCCCTCCAGATGTTGGGTTACACCTCCCATCAGCCATGCACTCTGGAGCTCATGAGAGGTGAAGCCCATTAGCATCTGAGGGCACCATGCTGGCTCTTGTTGCATCTGTCAGTCTAGGCAGTCATACTGCTGGAAGGTTGCAGTGCCTTCTGTGGCTGTAGAGACTGATACAGGAGAGATGTTTAGTTGCAGATGGGGCAGATGAAGGCGTCTGGTTGTTGTGCTGCTGCTGCTGCTGCACTATGGCGTTTCTTCTCTCTGCGCTCCTCCCAGCAGCCATTCCTCCTCTGGTCACTGCTATGGATGCACAACCTAACTGATGATCTCCAGGTACTGCGGTTGCCTGCATCATGGGGTTGGGGTTGCCAGCCTTCATGCCACGTTTGCAGACATCTTTGTAACACAGAGTTGATCTGCCAATGGGTCTGGTACCGGGAGCCAGCTCCCCTAGAGCACATCCTTGAGCATTCTGCTATCTTCTGTTCTGTGGACATGACCAAGCCAGTGTAGACGTCGCTGAGACAAGAGAGTGAACATGCTGGCTACCCAGTGGTGGAACTTCTCTAAATAGCACCCAGGTCAGCCATGTGGGGTGTGCACAGAGGGAGCCTGCTGCGGCAGGGACACATTCATGTGCCCCAGTCCAGGAGAGTGGATGGCAGCATTGCTGCCTACTCTCCTCTGCCAGAACTGCTGGTCTGGCAGAGGTGTGAGAGGGGACTCTGGGGTGTGGGTGTGCCTGGTTCATGCCCCCCCATGGTGCGCCCAGGGCCACGCCCCCCCCACTCCACTGTGACTACCCCAAAGGTATTGTGCATTGCCTCGGTTTGGGGACTTGCCCTGAGGCTCCTGCCGCCCACAGAGCCTTATCCTGATGGCAGATTGTTGCTCAGAAGGAGAGACCAAACGGTTAGGGAGCATCTTGCTCTGGGTACCGCCCATCCCAAACCATACTGACTTTTAGAAATCCCGGACCACCAAGCCCGGGAGGAGAGGAATCATTACTACTTAACCACTGATAGAGGCTGGGATCATGGCCACCACCTTTTTGATTTTGCCAAGCCCCGCTCCCCTTTCGACGGCAACCTCTTCGCGCCCGCACCCCCGACGTGAGGAAATGCGGCACCCTGGACCCTTTTGCTGGAAACGGGGAGAAGCTTCCCCACTTTTACACGAAGCCGGTGCCGCGACGGCATTTGCCGGAGAGGGGCCGGGAAGCGAGGCGTCTGGGGGCCTGAGGATCCGGCGATGGGCTGCGCGCCGCCGGCCGGGGGCGCCCCGGCGTGTTGGACGGTACTGGAGGCATCCGGACTTCCTAGCCCTCCCCAGGGGCGGGGACGCTCGCCTTCCTCCTCCGCACCCGTGGTTGGGGGGGAGCCCAGCCACCGCCCCGGAACTACCGAGAGTTGAGCAGGAGGAGGCCGGGCCAGCGCGTTCTGGCGGCGAAGATCGGAAGACGAGGCGGGAGGAGGAGGCGAAGGAGACGGCGAGCGCCCGGACGAGACCTCCTTGGCGCGTCCTCTGGGGACCCCATCAAGGGCACCTGCTTGCAGAGGTGCGCGCCGGTCCCTTGCAGGAGCCAGGCTGGGGCTGCTCTCTGCAGGGCGCCTTCTTTTCCCGGAGGAGGCGGGCGGCGTGGTTCATCCGGGCCGCCGTCCCTTTCCACTCTCCCGCGGCGGGTATGTCTCCACCCCTCGTTTGGGGACGAAGGGAGGCAGCCACAGTTTGGAGGGCAGAGGCTGAAAGCGAAGCAGGGGGGAGGATCCATCGTACCCCGGCAGGGATCGACGGACGTGGGGGAGAACTGGGGGATCTGCAGGCGGGGGATCTGCAGGCGGAGGGAAGCTTTGCAAAATCCTGCCAGATCAGAGTAGCTGCATGTCGTGTTCAAAGTTCCAGAGAGAGGAATTTTGACTTTGGGACAAAAAGGGTTAAGCGGCTAATTACTGGTTTCCGGAGTCAGGGGTGATTTGGTTCCATTTCGTAATTTATTTCTCCTTATGATATCCGCTCCAAAAAAAGTTATATTTCAGGGATAGCCTGAGAGCTGGGGTATTTTTTTGGAGCTTGAGCAAGTGCAAAGTGCCTTGTGGTTTTACTTCACCATCTTTAAAATGTGGGAAGACAACCTTGCTGTGTTTGGAGGTCCTCTTGTTCATGGGGGAAGGGCCTTAGCTCAATGGTAGAGCATCTGCTTTGCATGCAGAAGGTTCCAAGCTCAATCCTTGGCATCTTGGGTGGGACTGGGAGAGACTGCCTGCCTGAAACTCTGGAGAGCTGCTACCAATCAGTGTAGACAATACTAAGCTGGATGGACCAAGAGTCCAACTCATTTTTAGGCAGCTCCGTGTTCCTGTTGTGCTCAGTGGATCCCTGGACATCTGCCTCGAAGTTCTGCCCTGGGTGTTATAAACCAGGGGTTGGAAACTTCCTTCAGTCCAAGGGATGCATTTCCTTCCAAGCCACCTTTGGTAGGTGGAGCTACAGGCAAAAGTGGGCGGAGCAATTGATGTGAATTTTTGCCTTTGTGAAGTGGGCTAGTATCTACACCTATTAACCCACCTGTCTCTATCCTCCATCCAGGCAAGCAAGAGCCATTATCAGAGTTCAAGGACGCATTTCAGCCAAGCGCTGGCTCACAAACTCAAGGAGGGTGTGAACAAAACCGGTGAGGGTTTGTGGCCTGGGGAGAGTCCCATGGGCCAGACTGAAAGGTGTGGATCTGGGCCTGCAATTCCCCTCCCCTGTTACAAAGCTTTGAGAACCTAGCAGCAAATACGCAAAACGAGCTTCTGGTTCCTAAATGGGCTTCCTCGCTCTCAGGGGCAGGGGATTCCAGAGGATTCCTCTTGTGGCTACTTCTCTAAAGGCCTTCTTAACTCCTGTGTTCTTCTCTCAGCTGGCAGCAGGTGAGGCAGCACCATGCCGCCCTCCAAAGATGTTGTGAAAATTGCTGTCCAGATGATGGGCGCCATCCCCCAGCTCATTGAGCTTAATCAGGTGAATGCCTTGCTGCCTTACCATTCTGTGCTTTGTCCTAGGAAGGGGTTCCTGGCTTAACTGTTACCCTAAGTGCTCTACAAAGCAGGACCACGTCCAGGTTGGGATCCTTCTGGGCATATTTTATCTAGAATGGAAATGGTTTTGTTTCTCCTGTGTATGGAATCTGGTCTCCATGTACCGTGTGCTTTTAATTTCAGGCCAAGCCGCTGTCGGCAGTTGTGAAAGAGGTCTGCGACGCGTGAGTAGCCTCTGCTTTCCACCTTCACCTTGAATTAGAGCAGCTTAGAGGGCAAGGAGTGAACTGCCGACTGTTACGCAGACCTTTTCCAGCTAGAAAGCCATACTCCATAAATTTCTGCAAAAATCTACCATAGTTTTCTATGAACATGTTGAGCTTTAACTTTGTTTACTCTTTCCAGCTTTATGCGTGAGTAATATCTTCAACTCTGTTCTTATACGCCCAAGACTGCATGTATGCACATGCACCACAATTCTGTCTAAGCCCAAAATGTGACGTTGGCTGCAGGATTTGGTTTCCTCAAACTCTGGCTGCAGGCATTCCCTTTTACTTTTAAATAACTTATTGCGCTAGAGATGGTTGCAAAGATATGCTTGAAAGTGTGTTTGTGAACAAAGCCTGGTTAGATGTCTGTTGCTGGAGTGGTAACTGAATAAGATTTTCAGAGTCCAATGATGGAGCTTCTGTGTCCTGTGTAAGCAAAACAGAATCTTGTTGCTCCTTAAAGGCTGCCAAACTTATGATGGAGTCAGTTTGGACTCTAGTTTGCAAAACGTATGCCATAATAAATCTGCTAAGGTGCCACAAGACAGATGATTTTTGCTACCACACAGGGAGTGGTGCTTTACAAAGCTCTTTGGCTTTGTTCATGATTAGCAAAACCAGAATATATGTATAAACATTGCAGAATAAACGGAGCAAAACATATGTTTTACAAAATTGCACAATGAGTTTTCATGTGCATGATTTATGGAAGGTTCAGAATTCAACTGATTTTGGCATAGAATTTAATTCATTTTAGGGCAGTTCACACACAGCCCTAAACACTTCTTAAAAGTGTGAATAAATAAAGGTAGTTTTTTTCCCCTTTAAAGGGCTGTTCTCTGTTTAAAGAAAGCTGAAATGGTTTGAGTATTAGTCTATCAATCTACCTTTTCATCCATTTGCATATAGGTAAAAACAGTACTACCTTCGTTGTTAGAGATAGTATGCCTCTGGATGTCAGTGGCTTGGGAATCGTAAGTGAGGAGAGCAGTGGGGCACTCAGGTCCCCTCTTTGGGGCTTCCCATAGGCACCAGGTTGGCCATCGTGAGAACAGGGTGTTGGACCTGATGAGCCCTTGGCCTGACCCAGCAGGGCTCTTCTTATGAAGTCTGAAGCAAGAAGCTTACATTTTTAGGTTTTTAGTGATGCCTGCATTTGTCCTAGGTGGCATCCACTTGGAAGAGTCGTTCCCTCTTCTTTGTGGTGGCTCCTGAAATGGTGATTGACAACTGCATTTTTTTAAAGTATTTAAATTAAAAAGAATCAGGGACCATTCTTATTGACATTCAAAAAAGCAAACAGTGTTGCTGCTCTTAAAAAAACAAAACAAGCTTAGGTCATTCCGCCCCCCCCCCCCCATGTTGAACTGAATACTGTAGAAATTGATCTGCCCATCAGAAGCATTCTGCCTCCTTGTGGGATGGGAATATGTCCTTTAGAGCTGGTCGAATTTGCCTGAGGACATGCAGATGCTTTTGTGATCCCTGCTGTTGTAGAACTCTGACGGGTGGTCTCCAATACAGGTGGAACTTGAATAATTCGGAGCGCTACGCTCTGCAGTATGTGGATGGGCAGCAAGCGTACATCACAGAATCGGTGAGTACATTTGGCTTATATCATTGGTCTTCTTTCCTAGTGGTTGCCCCCTGCTTGATTCTATATTCTGTGCCAAATTTTGATTGTGCAACCATTTTCTTTTCTTGTTTTTGCCAGAATCGTGGGGAGATTAAGAATGGGAGCATTCTGCAACTGACCACTGCTCCGGTAGGCTCAGTTATGCAATTGTTAAGATGAAAAATGTACAATGAGATAACTGTGGTCCCTCGATAACTGTGTCATGCCCACTTTGATGGGCAGTTCTCAAAGGGTTGACCGTGCATCCATGTGGCCCTTAACCAGAAAAGGGTTAACTGCTCCTTTACGCCAACTCTGGTATAAAGAAGGAAGTGCAATACTTCCATCTGTTTCTGATGTTCAGGCTGTGAGTGATGTTGCTTACACAATAACCAAGTGTCACTATCCAGCCACCCACACCCGAGGGAGGTGTCACTTAGATTTGCAGAAGGACCAAAGATCTGTAGGAGGAATAGCTCCAAGCAAGTGGTGAGGGTGGGGACACAGGAAACAGTCTAGTCAGGATTGAGCCCTAGAATGCTGATGGACTGAATTGCTGGTTGGTGGCATGTGAGAATGGAAGAGCAAGTGGAAAGGGAAATATAACGGCATACTCTAGAGTAGAGCATGGATGTCTAGCTGGCACACTCAACAGAAGTGTTTCATGCTTCAACATTTTGTTGCAGTTCTCACTTGTTCTGCGTATCTACTTTTATCTTGCATGATTTTTTAAAGCATTTTTTATCTTGCATGATTCTTTAAAGCATTTTTCAGATGTCCCCTCCTTGCCTGAGGTGTGATTTTTACCCTTTCCTAAATCTATTTTGTTCATTTGTTCTATTTAAAAACATTTTTATACTGCCATTATAACAGAAGAAAACTCCTCCCGATGAGATTTAGAATTAAAACATGGTCAGAATGCAATAAAACATTTAAAGGTCAGCAGAAAAGCTCCACAAACATCCAGCCCTAGAAATACCAAAATATAGTATGTAACTGCGACAAAAGGCAAAAATATTTGTGGTCCTTGCTATTGTCTTGTTTTAATTGACTTGTGTTCCGTTTTTCGTTCTTCTTCCACACTGAGATGGGGGACCTGGAATGGTGCATGGTATTCCAAATGTGTCTGCTGCTTGGATCTGTCTAAAATTAAAAAGCCAAAAATTCTGCTTGGCAGGACCAAGAGGCAGCAAAGTTACATGGTGGGATTCAAAGCAACAACGTGGATGTGAAGTCTGAGTCTTTGAAGAAGCTGGCGGGCCTCTCCCGAGACGTCGCCTTTGCCCAGGAGTTCATTAGCAGAAATGGCCTCAACCAGCTCTTCCTCATTGTGGAAGAAGATAACAAGTGAGTATCCCAGGTGGGGGAGAAAGCTTCAGAGACCCCCAAACTTCACAGGGGAACATAGGAAGCTGCCTTGTACCAAGTCAGACCATTGGTCCAACTAACTCAGTACTGTCTTCACTGACTGGCAGTGGCTCTCCAGGACCCCTGGGGCCTTCTGCATGCAAAGCAGATGCTGTCACTGAACCAAGTCTTCCCCCATGCGCTTTGGCTGCAGCTGATGCTTCTTTCTGGCCAACTCTGAGGATCCTTTATGCAGAATACCTTCATAAAGGATTTGCCAGTGTATAACACATGGATGAGGGACCTGTGGTGTTCCAGATTTTCTAGGACTCCAACCCCCATCCATCCTTGAACATTGGCCATGCAGGCTGAGGCTGATAGGAGATGGAATCCTAGGGCCTCAGGTTCCCCATGCCTGTCATATCTCCATTTCTATAGCTAGGCTGAGGGGAATCCTTCTCAGCAGTCGGTGGTTTGGTTTACAGCTGGCAGGTCTCATGTATTGAGAAGGACTATATCTTGTAACCCAGAAACCTGTAGATGATTTAGCAGCATCCAGCTTGTGCTTTCAGACTTCTGGAATCCAAGTTGCATTTTATAGTCAACTGTGAAGTCCTTTTTTTCAGCCCCAAATGTAGCTTGGTGGAGGAGGTGGGGTGGATTTTCATTGGGATCATTGTGTTTGGGGAAGGCTTAAGGTAGCATTCCTTCAACTGCACTCGCAATAAGGATTCCCCAACTCCCCACCCAGCTGCAGTTTGGGGTGCTAGAGGAATAAAAGAAGAGACCTAGGGAGACGATGCAGTTTGGAAACAAGAAAGATTAAAACTGTAGAGTGGACAGACACAAACAGCTAGAGAACTCTGTACAGGCTGCAGCTAGTCAAGATAGCTGTGTGATAGGCCATCTACACCTGGAGAAGTTATGTTAAAAACAAAAAAGGAAGTCTACCATGGAAAACATAGTGGGAGCATGTTAGGATTAAGATGTGACACAGGATTCCCCATAAAAAGTGGCTAAAGGCAGTGTGTCTATTCCATAGTAACCGCCCATTGCAGAACCAGCCCCCAACACCAGACCTGGGTTTTTTCATTCCTCCCATTGTACATGGTTCTCCCCCCATTTTCTTTTTTCTCCATAGCCATGTTATCCTTGCAACAACCTTACAAATAACTGCTTTGACAGGGTGTTTTTTTGAAAACAGACACAGATGACAACAACAACATCCAAAAATCAAGTGTTATATAAATATTATGAAATAAATAAGTAAAACCTGTGAGGTAGGGTAGGTTGAGAGAGAGAAACTATAGTAAGGGAGGGGGGGTGGAAGGCAGCAACTGTACATAGTACTCAGTGAAGTTTTATTCAGAGCAGATCTATTGGAATTAATGGACCTTGTCATGTTTGTTCATTGCACTGTGTCTATCCTTAGTAAAACTTGGTTGACTCTCACCCATAAATGCTCCAGAATTAATCAAGTAATTTTTTAATGTTTGAAGTAAATTTTCTTTCCATATGCCATTTGCCAAATTTGGGGTTTATGGGGGCAGAAGTTGAGGTTTTCTGAACTCTTCACCACCTGCTTCACCACCTTGGCCTTTTCTAGGAATTTGAGCTTATACAGAACTTCCTTCTCGTCACCTCTCGCTCTCCTTCTCTCTTCTTTTCTCCTTTGTCTTCCTTTCTCTTTCTCCCCCTCTCTCTTCCTTTCTAGGTGTCTCTAATGCATCCTTCCTGTCGTTTCTGGGTGTCTCTGTTCCAGCTGCACTTTGGCCCTCCTGGGGGGCCTCTCTGGGGCTCTCTTACCCTGTTTGCTGTCTGTTGCTCCAGTATAGGGGAGATTCTAGCCTATGCTCTGAAGGCCTTCGTGGAGCTGATGGAGCACGATTTCGTTTCCTGGGAGACTCTCAGTCCAGCATTCATCAAAAAGGCAAGGTTACCTATCCATTAATGGCAGCTCATCAGGTTTTTGCAACCCATTGGAAACAAGCTCAAGGGCTTTGGGCATATCCACACCATACTTGAGATTTTGTTGAGATCTCATGAGATCTCATGGGAAGTCAGCGCTGATGCTGCCATTGTTTCTGCACTGTCAGTGGAGGTGGTGGGGTGCTGCCTTGGGGAGTGGGTTGGCCTTGCTCCAATACATCCTAGGGACTGTGAATCTTCCCAGGATATTCTACCATACAATTTGTGTTTGTTTTAAATTTTGTCAGCTGTCTTGAGTCCTGGTTCTGGAAATAATTGGGATCTAAATAAATAAATAAAATCAATTATCTTCATCCTTGGAAAACTTCAGTTTCCAGGATTCAATGGGAGATGCCAGGAAAAACATAGGTGAGGCTGGGGCTTTGGCCCCTCCCAGATTTATGATTCTGTCCATTCCTGTTCCTTGGCTGCAGATCGTGAGCTATGTCAACATAGTCCCGATGGATGCCTCAATCCAGCAGATTTCATTGGCTATCTTGGAGAACATGGTGCCAACCAGCCATTCTCTCTTTGAGCTGGTCAAGCAACAAGTGACTCTGGATCGTCTCATTGGCCTTTTGCAAGTGTAAGCCCAGAACAAACCACCGCCAATTTAGTTTTCCTCCCTACAGGTGCCATTTTTTCCTTCTTTTTCTACTCTTCTCGGTTTTATTGCTCAGGTGTTGGCATTAAAGCATTCTTCCCATCAAGGCCTCCATTGTCCACTCTTTAAGCACAGCCTTCCTCAACCTGGTTATCCTTCAGATGTTTGGGACTTTCATACAAGCTGTCCTGGCTGGGGCTGATGGGAGTTGGGAGTCCAGAACACCTGGAAGGTGCCAGGTTGCCAGAGGCAGCTTTAGGAAGTCTCTCCTTGTGTGCCTAGTTAACAGTATGACAAGCACTCATCTGTAGGTTTTAGTACCTGCATCTTGCAACTAACTAAACTTTTCATGCATTCAGCATGAACATACATGGGGGACCTTTGGTACGGCACACAGGGGGTGCGGGTGAGATCCAGTCTCCTCCAGCATTTGAACAATACTAATCTTTTGCTTTTCCTCTAGAACGAACCAGCAGCTGCAGCTGAAAGCCATGGCTCTTCTTATTGCTCTGCTCCTCAATGCCAAAGAGCCCGACAGGAGGGTAAGGGAAATCTGTTGGCCCCAGAAGGGCAAGAGGAGGAGCAGGTAGTCCTTAGCCAGTGGTGTTGGTGTAGGAGATTCACTTCCTGTAGAGATGGTAGAGCCCCCTCTAGCGGTGACAACAAATATTGGGGGTGGGGGTGGAAAGGTAACACTCTCATTCCCAGTGTCTCCCAGTCTATCCCAAGCAGACCTTTAGCCAGTGCATGTGTGTTTTCTCCTAGGTGTACAGCTATTGTGGATGTACTAAATTCTGGACCATTAGTGGGGAGGGAGGCGAGGCAGTTAGAGCAGGTGTGACTAACCTTTTGAAACCCAAGGGCCTCACTGAAGATTGTCCATCGCCCTGTGAGATTTGCATGCCTGTGGTGGGCTTGGCCAAAGTGACTGATGCTCGCTCACTTATTTGTTCATCTGTGCATGCATACACACAACAAACATGCTACTTTCCATACATACAGTAGATGCACACAGACATTCAGACAAGCAGAGAGCCCGTTGTTCTTTAGCTGATCAGCAGAGAGTGGGGGGCGATGTTACCTTCCACATCATTTTACTTCCCTGTGGCATCACTGGTCTTGGAGGAAAGGAGCCACTCTTAGCCCACACGGGTGTTAGATGGAAAAAAGGAGAGGAAAGGGCCTATTCTCCCTTTGGTGCAGCACTATTTCAAGAAGGTCTCCAAGGTTCAGGAAACAGAGCTCCTCCTTTCCTGAGCCTCTTAGAACCTCTTTGCATTGGTGTCAGGCTGGGAGAGCAAAGAGGTGCCTGATCTTGGCAGAGGGCTAGCAGGCCATGAGTCGCCACCCTTGTCCTGCAGCCTGCTTAGGGCATGCATGGGGAGCTTGTGAATTGACAAGGGTGCCAAGTAGTCTGTGGGTGGGGAACTTTGCCACCTGATGCAAGAAATTGGAACTTGGATGCTTGCTCAGATGTGCTGGGGACCTGTGCACATGGCTGAAAGAAAGGTGGGGTGGGAGGTTTGTTTTGGGGCTGACTTCCTGACTCCTTTCTCCTTCCAGGGCATGATGGAGTATCTGGGGAAGAAGAACCTCCGGCAATTTATCCACAAGGTGAAAGCATGCAAGTGGCCTGTGGTGGGGTGTGTGGCATAGATTTCGTCATAAGCGTTGCACTTTCTCACCTGTGTGCCCACTTCTCAGGCACGGGGATGGAGAAGCTTTTTCCGCCTGAGGGCTGCAATCTCCCAGGGGCCGCGTGCCAGTGGTGGCCAGGGCCAGAGGCAAAAGTGGGTGGGGCAACAAACAGGCATTGTTACCTTTGTACAACAGGCTGCTTTCTATGCACACCCCTCTCTAGCCCCCACCCCAGGCAAGCAAGAGCTTGAAGACATAGTTCAGCCAGATATGGAGGGTTAGGAGCTGGGCCTGTGATGGTGCAGCTGGGAAAGCCCGGGAGAGTCCTAAGGGCTGGATAGAGAGGCCCCTAGGCCTGAGGCTTCCCATCCCCGCTCTTACATTTTCACTGACTGGCCTGATTTCTCTGGGTCCTCACTCTAGCTTTCTCCCCTTCTTCTGTGGCTTCTCTTCTGCCCGTTTTGCCTTGGTGGATGGTACCCCCTGTCCCCACTGAGCTCTGCTGTGAGGAGTTGGAATATGGCATCAGGGGATAAGGGGTGGGGGTTGGAGGGAGGGAAGGAGGACAATGCAGGTGACTCTGCTGTTCTCCGTCCTTAGAACATCATCCATGCCTCTGAGCCCATTGGGGATGAGATGGCCCACTACCTCTATGTGCTGCAGTCTCTCACGCTGAACCTCCTGGAGCAGAAGATGAGGACCCCTATGGACCCCTATTTACAGGTCGGCTCCCTTTTCCTCACTTTCGTGGCTTGCCTCTCAACTTCATTGTATTGCCCCAAAGTTTGATGGCCTAGGATCATTGGTCCCAGATTGCTGCGATCGTCTGGAGAAGCCCTACTGACTGGTCCCACAGTTACCTCATATTTAGTTTAGTTTTCCATGCCTTTTCCATGCCTTTTAGCTTAGCAACCCCGAACTTTGGAACACTCTTCCTGTTGAAATCTGTCAGTTCTGATATTTTGTTACCTGCTGAAAACATGCTTGTTGTGCAAACCTGGACCAGCACTCCAGCACCTTCCCACTAGCCACCTCCCCCACCCCCCACGCCCACCCCAGATTGGAAATTTGTGGGAGGGAAAAACTGTTCCACAGCAGAACTACACCTTCATTGTCACACAAACAGTTCAACTCTCAGTGGAGTGGAGTTTTAGCACCTTGTAAATAAGCCCCACAGAAATTGTAACCCTTTTGGGGGTTGGCTGAGAAGGGGTGGAGAGCTCCGTTCTCCTGTATACCTCTGTCACCTTGTCACCTATGCCTGCCAGGCTAGTGTTTAAATGCAAGCTTGCAGAAGGTGCCAGGCTCATTCCCCAGTCTCTCCAGCTCATAAGGAAAACCCTGCTGATATTCTCTGTGCAGGATCAGAGGGAGCTCCTCCAGTCCCTGCGACATGCGGCCTTTGTCTCCGAGAACGAATCCTACGCCAGCAGCTCTAACACCGAGCGCAGGCACTCCCTTTGTGCCAAGGAGTTCCGGAAGCTGGGCTTTGTGGTAAGTTCCTCATAGACTGGGGTGGAGGACCCTTTTCAGCTCAAGGGTCGCATTCCCTCGTGGGGAACCTTCTGGGGGCCTCATGCCAGGGGTTGACGGGGCCAGAGGCAAATATGTACAGGAGTGCAGTAGCTGTGGCTCTTACTTCAGGACAGCTGACTACACGCCAGCTTTGCAGAAATCAGAGGTTTCTAGACACTCCTTTGAGGCAAGCAGGAGGCATTGTCACAGTTCAGAAACACATTTCAGCTTGGCAAAAGGGCTCAAGGAGGCCCAGGGAAGGGCTGTGGCCTGGGTGATGGGTGACAGTTCACATGTCCTGACAGAGAGGCCCAGAGGGTCACATTGGGCCTCTATGCCCGGTATAGATTATATGCCACAAGAAGAGAGCACAGCAAGTATTCAAAGTACCCACAGGGCAAGTTTTGTTGAGAGGGTGGCATTGCCTGTGTCGGCACCTAACAGCTGCCAGCGTTCCAGAACCAAAGCAGGGCCCACCACTGACCCAGGAAGCCAGTCAAAGAGACCAAATTCCATGACTTCGTCAGACTCTTCAGACACCTTCTTGGCTTCCACCTTGGCTGGGACTGCTGACACCTGCATTGCCCTCCGCGGCCTCTGCTTTTATAAGTTTTTGGCCCAGCTCTTCAGACAACCCTGGGCAGCTGGGTCATGCCGGCATTTTATTTTCTGCCATGGTGGCTAGGCCCAGCCAGACTTGTAGTACTGCTACTCATCTCTAAGTCAGCTTGTCAGGGCCTGGCAGTGAAGGAGAGCCCTCTACCCCTCAGCATTTTGAGACACTGCCTCTTTATTGTGTCTTTTGGGTTGTTTTGTGTGTGTCTCCTTCCCTCCCTCCCCAATCTAAGCAGCCCTAATATTGCGTTATGTCTTTCTTTTTCAGAATAACACTAACCCTGCCCTGGATTTGCATCGCAGTCCTCCAGGGCTCCTGGCTCTAGACAGCATGGTCTATTTCTCCAGACACTTCCCAAGTGCCTACAGCAGGGTAATGGAAGAGCTTGTTTGCTTTGTGACGCTGGTCCTTTCCTCCGCCCCCCCCCCAACTTATAGCAGAACTTCAGGAATCAGTAGCAGCCATGTGCTTGGGATGGGGCTGGCTCTAGGATTGAGATGCCCCCACCCTGGGCAGTGTGTCCCTCTGGTGGACTTTCCTCTGCGGTGGGGAATAAATCCGGTTTGGTTCAGAACTTAACAGAAACCTACCTGATTTGCACTTTCTAAAACAATAGGCAAACTGAAGCGCAGCTATCCTTCCAAATTTGCACTTCTCCGAATTTCATGACACTTTTCCCCAACCGTAATGTAATGTAATGTAATTAATATAATAAATACTGCCTCCCTAAGCTTGCTTTTGAGACTCTTGCAGGCCTGAAGAGGTTATGACATTCTTCCTTTTCCTCTCAGTTCATTCTTGAGAACAGCAGCCGAGAAGATAAGCACGAGTGCCCATTTGCCCGGAGTAGCATCCAGCTCTGTTTCATGCTCTGTGAGATCCTTCACGTGGGGGAGCCTTGTGAGTATTAGTACTTCCCTTCTCTCTCTGAGCCCAGGATGCCTTGCGACTCTGGTCCCTCTGCCGGCATTCACACACTGCCATTGAGGCCTTCTTTATGAGCCGGCAGGGCTGGCAGTAAGGTTTCTTTCTCCCAGTTCCAGTGCATTCACAGCTTTCCATAGGAAAATGTTTCTCCACTGCTGTAGGGCTGGTACCATAGGCAGGAGGTAGATTGGCGTCAACGTGCAGTATTTGGAGCATTTTGTGGCAAATTGGCAAGGCTTTCTGATTTGCAGTTGTCTAACAGCCCTTTATAAAGTGCTTTCTCTTCCTAAACTAGATTGCTGAAAAAGAATGTGGTATGGGCAAAAAGGAGTGGATTTGTGTGGAAGGATGTGTGAGTGTGGTTCTGGTTCTGGTCACACATTCCTGGGCTTGGAGGTGTGTCCTGTTCCTTAGTTCTTAGCCTATGTTCACCAGCCCGAGACAGTATTTTGCCCTGGTTCTGGTTGGTGGATCCTGGAGTTACAGTAAAAAAACAAAGTAGATCCCACAAGTCTAGAGTCTGCCACACACACCCCACACGTGCTGTGGAAGAGCTGAGAAGGAAACAATAAAAGGAACAATCAAGGCCTAAAAAATGGGAGGGGAGGGGGAACTAAGTTGCCCTGGATGTAAAAGGAATTTATAGTGGTGTCCAGCTGTAGAGAATGAATGTAGGCATTTAAAAATATGGTGCTCTGGAAGACAGAGGGAGCTCTCCTCCCCTACCCCCCACAGCCCTTAGGGAAGCAGTGAGGAACTTCTGGCCTTTCAGATGTTGTCAGACTCCAGTTCCTATCAACCTGACCATTGGGCTACGCTGGCGAGGGCTAATGGGAGTTGGAATTCAGCAGTATCTAGAGAGTACCATGCTCTCCACCCATGCTTTAGGACAGAGCTTTCCAAACTGTGTGTCGTGACATGTTAGTGTGTCTGCTCCAGTGTGTGTGTGTGTGTGTGTGTGTGTGTGTGTCTCATGCAAATGCTCCCCGTGCTCCTTCCAGGGCTGGAAAGGGGTTAGTTCAATCTCTGGTTTGTTAGTAAAACTGAATTACTATATCATGAAATGATGCATGGTCTAAAAAGTGTGTCACCAACATGAAAAGTTTGGAAAGCTCTGCTTTAGGACACTCACATCTTGTTCTGCGAGACCTCTGAGAGAAATAGGAAGATGGTATTGTCAGGGAGAGGCAAACGGGAAAAGATGAAAGAACAGAAACCAGCAATTATAGAGAGCCTAAAGAGATCATTAGCAGCCTGTCGTCTGACAGTGAGTCTGACGTAGAGAGGGAGGAGGATGAGCCGGGAACAAGTCATTCTGTACACAGAGGAAGTCAGGGGAGGGGTTTCCGCAGACTTGCATGCTGGGTACGGAAAAGGAAAAAAAAAAAAGAGTAGACGCGGCAACTGTGCAACAAGGGGATGGACGCTAATTGAAACGCTGGAGATGTACTTTTGAACTTTGTCAAATAAATCAAATTGTTTGGAACTGGCTGGGAGCCCGGAGTCTTATCTATGCCAGCTGGACAGCATTAAGCCTCTGACAGGTATTATGGGGAGAGAAGCTCTCCATGGAAGTTCTTGGATGGTTATCGAATTTGGAGGAACATAACTGAAAGGAGGGAGGAGATGATTAAAAAAACAGACCCAGGGATTGTGTTTCTCTTTTATGACAGGCTCTGAGACAGCCCAGGCCTTCTACCCCATGTTTTTCGGCCAAGAAAGCTTTTTTGAGGAACTCTTCTGCATCTGCATCCAGCTGTTGAACAAGACCTGGAAGGAAATGCGTGCGACACAGGAAGACTTTGACAAGGTGAGGCCTAGCAGCAGGGACTTTGGGGCTCAGGATGCAAATGTGCATGTGCTAATTGATATGGATAGGTGAATACCCATTTTATTCTCCCATGTACCCAATTTATCTTCCTCACAACAACTCTATGAGGCAAGTTAGGTTGATAGAGAGCAACTGGCTTGCTGTCACCCAATAAGCTTCACCGTCAGTCCCATGCATACCCATTGGCATCGTATGATAAATAAGATGAAAACCAAAACTAATTGAACTAGAATACCATTTTTTAAATCTTACATAAAATCCAGTAATTGACCAAACAACAAAAACAAAAATTAATTACTATATCCTGCTCTACCAGATACATATCTAAATTTTAAAATCCCATTAAACAAATTTCCAGTTTTAGTTTTCATAGGTGACTGTTAACCAGGAGAAAATATTGGTCTTGAGCTATTGGATACTGAATTGAAATACTCCATCCTGTGCTGTGCTTACATGGAGGCCAGAGAGGGGCTGGCTTACTTAACTATAGTTTTTAGATGGCTACTTTTCATTTATTTCAATTTGTATGCTGCTTTCCCACATAAAAGTGCCGAAAGCCACTCACAATGCCACAGCAATCGTGCACATCGATACATTTGGTATGATTTTTGTTGCAAACTAGATGGGAGTCGGGGAACAAAAGTGTGTCTTGATTCTGTTTATGTCTCCCCCAGCCTTTCTTTTGTAATTTGAGCACTTGCTGTATGAACATGCTTGAGGGGGCTTTCAAGAGTTTAGGGGAGAGAGGAATTTGGTAGTGATGGGGATAGGGCGTCATATCCATTTGTTTACCCATTGCATGAATCTCTGGCCCTGCAGGTGATGCAGGTGGTTCGGGAGCAGATCACCAGAATCCTCACCCTAAGGCCTACTTCAATGGAGCTCTTCAAGAGTCGAGTGAATAGCTTAAACTACAGCGAGATCCTGCGTCTTCGGCAGACGGAGCGGATGCACCAGGAGGAGATCCTAGCTGCGCCCGTCCTGTGAGTAAGGAGGCTTTGATATATGTTTGTGTGAGGTGTCTGTAGAGCCTTGTATCAATATTTTTAGTATATCTGGTGCCTGAAGAGATACCTCAAGGTATCAATCCCTGCTCTAGCTTTGGATTTCCTGCTCAAGAGGGTTGTTGGACTATGTGGCTTACAGGCTTTGTGATTCTAATTCTTACAGCCCTAAATCAAAGGGTGGAGAAACTGTGACTCTCCAGATGTTGTGGACCACAATTCCCATCATCCTTAACCATTGGCTGTGCTAGTAGGGGCTGATGGGAGTTGTAGTCCCAACAACTCCCATTAGCCTTTAGGGGAAGGGCCATATCTCTACGGGAGAGCATCTGCTTTGCCTGCAGTTCAGTGCTGGAACAGAATGGGAGGATGTTCTGCTCTCTGGGAATGCCAGAACAGAGAGAATGTTCTCATTCCGGCAGTAGGGATGAGGCTGGAGGACGCTTGAAAGGTCATGGGGCCTTGTGATATTAGGCAGTGTTACTCTTCCTTCCACTGTGCTTTGCCCCAGGGAATTGAGAGAGCGCCTGAAACCTGAGCTTCTCAAGCTGATCCAACAGCAGAGACTCCTCCACCTCTGCGAAGGGACGCTCTTCCGCAAAATTAGTAGCCGGCGGAGACAGGGTAAGTGGCTGGAGGCCATGTTCTCCACTGAGGGATTGCAAGGGCAGCTGGAGCTTGGGCCTCTGATGGGAGAGGAGACTACTAGGAAACAAGTGAGTCAGGAAGTTGGAAGGCAAGGAGCTCATACTGGATCTACTGCAGGAAGGGCTCTTGCAGCCATAATCTCCATGCTGTGACTTGTTTTCTCTTTGCTAGATAAGCTCTGGTTCTGCCGCCTTTCTCCCAACCACAAATTTCTGCACTATGGAGATGTTGAAGAGGGCATAGAAAGTCTGCCAATTGAGAGCCTGCCGGAGAAAGGTACGCAGACCTGTTCCGTGTGTCACATCTGACCTTCAATATTCCTGCTCTCATGATGGCTTCCGAGGCTGCTTTGCTTCCTCTGTTGTGCCACTCACAAGAGCAAAGGTGGGAAGCCACCAAAGCAAGAATGAGAACTGAGAATCCCTAAAGTGGGTATCTCAGAAATATGAGGCCACCACTGAAAAGACCCTGTATTTCTTTCTTTCTTTAATTTATATCTTGCCCTTGCTACCAAAGGGCAGCAAACATGAAGAGATAAAACATCATAAAAACAATTCCAAAACAGATGTAGGCTAGGAAATATCTCATTTTAAAAGCCTTGTTGAATGAGTAGATTCCTGTCTAATATTCAAAGGCGGGAGGGATTCCAAAGGGCAGGTGATACAACACTAAAGGTCCGATTCCTATATTGTGTGGAATAGACTCCCTGATCAGATGGCAACTGCAGGAGGACCTCACCTGCAGAGCACAGTGCTCAACTGAGTATATAAGGGCTGAGATGATAGTTCATTTATCTGAAAGTGCCCATCAACCTAATACATCTTGATGGTGGGCCCATACGCAGGTCTCATCGAGGTTGATCTTAAAGCAGCCCTCCTGGAGGTGGAAGGAGAGGGTGCCACCCTCCCAGAGGAGGAACAAGTCTTCCCTTGGGGCATCTGGTCAAGGACATCCTGCCAAGGTCCATCTAGTCAATCATCCTCCCCAAGCGCTCATCCAGGTGCCTGCAAACCAGGGGTGGGGGACCTGTGGCTCTCCAAATGTTGCTGGACTCCAGTTCCTATCATTCCTGACCACTGGCTGGAGCTGATGGGAATTGGAGTCCAACGAAGACTGGAGCACCACCACTGCTGCACCCTTGGCTTGAAGAAATTCATGTGGGAGGGTTTGGATTGAGCACATTCTTATCCCTGCTCCTGAATTCTGTGATTCTCCTGGTTTGAACTCTGCACACCTGTCCTTGTTGCCTGCTGCTGTATTAATCTGTGTGTGCTTCTTATCCCAAAGTTCCTGTGGCAGATATGAAAGCATTGCTTACTGGCCGGGAATGCCCACAGACCAAGGAGAAGAGCTCTGGCAAACAGAACAAGGTCAGTTTGCATTCTGTTGTTCTTCTCCTCTCACATATAGAAATAGGGGAATTGTGCACATGTATGCAAGCTACCTTCTCCCCCTACTGTTACTTAAGAGTCCTGCTGGATCAGGCCAGTGGCCCATCTAGTCCAGCATCCTGTTCTCACAGAGGCCAGCCAGATGCCTGTGGCAAACCCACAAGCAGGACCTGAACAGAAAAGCATCAGTTCTCCACCAGCTTCATTCACCAGCTTCATTCAGGCCTGTTAGCATTAAATACTCATATTGATTTTTTTAATGGAGTTCAAATTGTAATATAATAAAATAAAATACAATAAAATAAAATAAAATAAAAAAGCAGTAACAACACATTGAAAAAGCATACAGCATCTAGCATAGTGCATTATAGTTGCTACGCTAAGCAGAAAAATGGTCCAAGACCCTCAGAAATTTTCAAGTGGCCTATGGCCACTTCTGATGGTTTTCAAATTGTTTTGAAATGTTTTAAAGTTGTTTTTATTTTAACTTTTAAAACTGCATTGTGTTAACTTTTTGAAGTTTGATGTCTGTCTTGTTGTCTTGCGCTTTGGTTGGAAAGCCAGAATAGAAATTTAGTAAGTAAGTAATTCTGCTGAGTGGGGACCTGGACTTCTGCCCCAAGGTCTGATGGAACCGCATCATTGAAAATGCCTGGCATCTCTTCCCACTTTCCTCCCTGCAGGATCTGCTAGAGCTTGCCTTTTCCATCAGCTATGATGTTGGGGAACATTTGAATTTCATTGCTCCTACACGCTATGAGGTGAGAAGCTACTTGCTGCCGAGGATCTCCTATATCTTAACAGAATGGGGTATTTGTCTCTCTCTGCAATAGAGCAGGGTTCAAGTGGAACCTGCAAGAACATGCTGGTGCATGCTCTTGTTCACAGTTCCCCTCAGCCGTGCTCTGTGCAATCTTCCTTTCCACTTCCCCTCCCATCTATTGAGCTCCTCTCCATGATAGCCAGACAGCATTTTGTAGCTGCGTAGCATCCTCATAGGAACATAGGAAGTTGCCTTGTACTGGTCCATCTAGCTTATTATTATTGTCTACTGACTGGCATTGGCTCTCCTGGATTTCAGGCAGCGTCTTCTCCCAGCCTTACCTGGAGATGCTAGGGATTGAACCAAGGACCTTCTGCGTGCAAGGCGATGCTCTACCACTGAGCTAGGACCCTTCTCCCCTTAAGTGGCTACTCAGTCCTCATCAGGCTGTTTCAGGGTTCTCTCCACTTGAGCCCCCCCCCCCCAAGGCTTTGTGTACTCATGCAAACTTTGGGGATTCCCCCATGCCTGCTGCACGGAGGGTGTTGTTTTGGCTACAAAAGCAATGGCAGGCACACCTGAACAATTGGAAAGAGAGGGAATGCTTAGGCACAGAGAAGGGACAGCAGTAGTACTGTAGCAGTCAGACCCAGCACGAATTCTGAAGTGGTCTACGGTGTGTTAAACATATCCGTTAACTCAGTGGGTTGTATCCAGCTAAGCTTTACTCAGAGTACGCCCATTAAAGTGAATGAACCTAAGCCAGTCATACCCATGGATTTACTCCGATAAGTGCTAGCATTGGCTACAACCCTCTGATCCTTGCTTTGCCCCTTTGCGGCAACGTGAAAATAGCACAGGGAGAATATTAGTGCTCTGCTGGATCACACCAGCTTCCTGTCAGAAAGTGCTTGTGTGAACCCCTCCTTTAGCGCACAGGCTGGAGCTTAGGAGTTAATGGATGATGGGACTAGCAAACCCCCTTTTCCTTGTTCTTCAGTTCTGCTTATGGACCGATGGGTTGAACGTGCTCCTGGGCCGAGAGATGGCGAGCGAACGGACGCAGAGCGACTTGGACATCTTGCTGTCTATGGAGCTCAAACTGCGGTTGCTGGATCTGGAGAACATCCCCATCCCAGATGCTCCACCAGCCATCCCAAAGCCCCCCAGCAACTTAAACTTCTGCTATGATTTCACCCATATAGAACAGTAAAGGCTACCTGTTTCTAGCCTGCTCTGCTTCTCATAGCCGCTGGCTCGTTTTGGATAATCCTCCAAACCAGATCAGGAACATGCTGCATATTTTCCCTCCCCGCAACCCCTGCTTAGGTACCAGTTCACTTCCCCATGTCACGTTTGCTGTAACCATTGTTTCCCATGATGCTGAAACTGGAAAAAAACACACTAAGCTTAGTGCTAGCTGGTAAGTCACGTTTGAGCGACAGTTGCAAATATTTTTGTTTGGAGAGTAGTGCTGACCCACAGATTGCCTTATTCAGTTACCATAGCAAACCAAATTGCAATGAATCAACATTATCACAAGCAAGGGAGAAAGAGTGTGCCAGTCTGCGGCATGTTCTCAATCCTCCAAACTAAGCCCATGTATCTAGAATCTTAATTCTGAGTTCAAAAAACCCAATAGACACATTTGCAGATATATATGTATGTATATAAACCTGACCTAACTTGCTTTCTTCCAGCTACAGCATTTGAGACCTCTCAGAATTTTGAATAATTTCCTCCAGGTTGTTTTGCCAGGGACTTGGGAATGTATTGGAGGACGAAACAGGTCTTAAAGATTGAAAACTGAACACTATGAAAGGGAAACGGAGATGATTCCCACCCACGGGGATTCCCACCCACGGGGCTCTCTTGTATTTATAGCCAACACCTTGCAACAATGAGTGCTAGAAAGTTGCTTTAAAAGAAAGAAGAGAGAGGCTTGCCTTCCGTGGATCCTGGGTTGTATTTTTAGATACCCTATTTTAGACTTTCCCATGTGATGATAATCCACCACACAGAGACGTTGATTCTGTCAGCAAAACTGCTGCTTTACCAATGGATTGTATTTCACATTTAGCCTTGCTATACAGTGATGTTGCCTCAATTATGCAGATGACCTATATTATGCAAAATTAAAGGAGTTGGGGAAATATGATCGGGGGAGGACAAAGTCCTCCCCTCCCTCGCTTTTCTGAGGAATACATAAATAGATCTCCCACCTTAAGAAACTTTGACTCCTTCCACAGAGAGAGTGGCAATGCCATCTCTTTCCTAGTTCTGTTTAGCTAAATACTGCCTACAGGAACTCTCTTTGCCACATTTTGAAAGGCAGAAACAAGCACTTTACAAAACTGGCTCCCTTGCTCTATGAGAACAGCATCAGGTATGTTTTGTCACCTGCCTGAGCAACAGGAGAGCTGTGACAGGGTGAGGCACTCTGCCTAAAACTGTAGCATAACTATCTTTTCAGGGACTTTCCCCCCATAGCTGTAGCAAGGGAGGAACATATGGAGAGAGGCATTTCTTCTTTCTTTATCCCCTCTTTCCAGAATGCTTCCTTTCTTCAGAGGCTCCTGAATCAGTTCCTACTTCAGAGAAAAGCTCTTAAAATGCATCCAAAGTTTTCTTGAAAATATTTTCAGGATGTGACATGATAGTTGTTAAGCCAGGGGTGTGTGTGTATCTGTTGCTTTTGAACTATCTCCCTCAATTATGCACTGACAAAAGAGGGATTCAATGGCCAATGTCAATCATGCAAATTAAGCAGCTTTAAGTAACTTCTTATTTTGCGCTTCTTACCATTCCACATACTTTTTTCTTTCTTTTTCTTTTGCTAGCCTCCCAGGGGCAGTGGGGTAAAGGGAGATACCTATGCAGACACTAAAGTCCCATGGTGGGGTGGGGAAATTTTGGCCCTCCAG
This sequence comes from Podarcis pityusensis, assembly GCF_964106645.2. Classification (NCBI taxonomy): domain Eukaryota; kingdom Metazoa; phylum Chordata; class Lepidosauria; order Squamata; family Lacertidae; genus Podarcis; species Podarcis pityusensis. Next base: position 46,322,975 of record NC_138033.1, on the reverse strand, counting down.
ATGTTGCTGAACTACATCTCCCATGAGCCCCAGCATTCATCGCCAATGGCAGGGATGATGGGACGTTGTAGTTCAGAAACATGTGGAGAGCCAAAGTTTCCCCACAGGTTGGCTAAGGCCAGGAAGCTGACACTCAGGTGGCATTCCCATGGGCAGCCAATTCCTTTGTTCTTCTGTTAAGTCATTTTGTAAGTAAATGTGATTTTTGTTTTCTTGTGAAATTTTCTAGATGTAACACACACACACATACACATATATATGTATTTTCACAGCACTATGCCTCTTTACTAACACTGAGTCCAATTGCACTGGAGCGGCTATTTCCTAGCCTCCTACCCCCTTGCCTGTCTGTGTTAATCTTCAGTTTTGTAGCACTGTAGCTGCCCACTATCATAGGAAACATTTCCACCTTCAGTATCTTCTGTAAAGGACTTCCCAGACTCCTTGAATTCCTTCCTGCTCAGGTGCTTCTACTGTAACATGTTCACTGTGGTACTGCCTCTGGCACAGAGGCCTTAATATTATTATTATTAATAAAGGGAATTCTCTTTATGGAGTTTTTTTGGTAACTGCTGTGAGCTTTGCGATGACTGTGCACAAACCAGAGCAATCGGTTTCCCTGCTTGCCATTGTGAAAGCAGGCGGTTCCTCTTGATGTGTGATGCTTTGGAGGTTGTGACTGGGATTTAAAAAAGCCCAGTGAACAGATGGCCCAACCTGTGGCCCTCATGTTGCTGTTGAACTCCAGCTCCCATCAGCCCCAGCTATTATGGCCCATGGCCAGGGATTATGAGACCTGTAGTCCAGCAACATCTAGAGGACCATAGATTCCCTGTCTCCCTTTTAAAACAAGTGAGCTGCACTCTTCAGGCCACACCAGCAGCTGCTTTTTGAAGTACTCTGCAGAGGAGCCCCTGCATGAGAAGCCCAATGGCGTACGTGGAAGTAAGTGAACATTATGCAGCTGCCTTATGGTGGGCCTAGTTGTGGGTTCTCTTCAGGCCTGGTATCAGTATGGTGGCATCCCTAGGCAGCAGCCAGAGCCCAGTAGGGCTCTAACTGGGATGAGCCCTGAGCGTGACTTAGCTTTCTCTGGTTTGGGGCTCACAGTCTCTGAAGCTCAAAATAGGAGGGCTCGGCCCTGAAAGGAAACTGCAGCCGTGGCTGTCTGCACGAAAGAATGAAGTGGTTTTCAAGAGGTCAGAGGGCCTAGATTTAAATCTTTCAAAAATATGTTATTCAACACTTGCACATGTGTAGAACAGAGAACAGCTTTGCTCGCTGTGGAGGTGCAGGAAATGCCTTGTGGGCGAGGTGTGTGTGACTGTATCGCAGAACATTGTCACACAACGCTTAGCTGGAGGTGCAACCTATTAAAAGGAGCACCCAATAGGTTTTAGAGTCCTGATTGGAACCCAGTGCCATTATAGTTCCTAACTGTGTGCTGGCAATGGAGATTGATCCATTAGAGCAAATGACCCACCAAACTGAGTTTGACCTCTGTGAGCCCCTGCCTGCCTGCCTTCCTACATGCAATCAGTCCAGGGGGTGGCACTGTCTTGGCAGCTTCTTCCTTCTCCGTCTCAGTCAAGGAGGGCAAGTCAAAGTTTTACAAGCTGCCGTCTCCATTCATTTAAAATCCAAAGTATGTAAAACAGATACTAAAGTCCTTTATTAGTGCAGTGGCTTTGGTGATGTTTATGGAAAACCCTGGTGCATAAGCATAGTGCATTTTTGAAAAGATGAGTGGGAGGCTGGCAGGGCAGTGGCTTTCTCACCTTTATATTGTTTGCAGGAATGCACAAGAGGAAAAGTTTTGGTGCCTGAATATGCCATGGACTGCTTTTGTGGGAGTGACCTCCCACTGTCTCCATGTGTAGCTCTAAAACTAGCAGCTGTGTACCAGGGGGACCTGGAAAGAAGTCTCCCTAGATGCAATTTTCCAGCTGATTTTTTAAAAAATCCCTTTCACTGACAGGGATGTTGCAGCTGCTGAAAGCAAGGGTGCAAATTAAGTGCTTGGCACTGGCTGTGCCAAAGATTACATCAGCAGCCATTACCGTCTTGCCTTATGGCTGCTGGTTACTGTTCCTGCTAGCGTGGGATCTGCTGTGCTCCAGGCAATCCCTCCCAAAGCCCAAGGTGCACTTCCCCATTCTGCTTGCGGAATGGGGGTGATGGGAGGCTTGCGCAACAGCCAGCTCCTCCATTGAGGCAGGCTTGTGTGAGGATGCCCCCTCTATAGGAAGAATCGGTCCATTTTATGGACCCACTCAGTGGCAGTGGTGCAGCTGCATTTAACAGTAGGCCAGTGGGACTACCAAGACAGGAGCTGTTTCCCAAGACAAGTCCCCTATTGCCATTGAGGCAGCGTGGGGAGGGAGAGCCAGCTTGACCGCCATTTATCTCTGGGAACTCAACCTACAAAGCTTGCATCAGAGAGTGATGGAAAGGTCTGCTCCACCCACAAACCGTGACTGGATGCTAGTCTGACTCTGCAGCGGGAGTTGCGACTGGAAATGCTCAACGTCTGTCATGCTGATCTTGCTGCACATGGAGACGTCCAAGCTCTTCAGTTGCTGGCACTCCTGCCCAATGGCCTTCAACGTCCTGCAAAGGAGAATTCACCAGTTGTTGATTTGTCTCTGCCTCTCTTTTGGTTCCTCCTAGCCAACCAGCCAGGCCTTGAAGGAGCTTTCAAAGGCCTGCCTCTGGCTTGCCTTTACCTCTCTCTCCACCTGCCAGTGATCTTTGCACTCTGCAGAACTACTCACCTGGGAGTCAGCTGGTTGCAACCAGAAAGGATGAGATGCTGAAGTCGGTGCAGGGAGCCAGCTGCTTCCATGAAACCTTTGTCGGTAAGGTTTGTGCAGTGACTTAGCGTGAGGTGCTCCAAGCTCCGGCAGTTTTGAGCGATGGCTGTGAGGCTGGTGTCTGTGATGTTGGTCACAAGGCTGAGGGACAGGCGCTGCAGCTCGGGAAAGCCAATGACCTGAGGAGGAATAACAGAACAAGGACAGGACGTTGGGTGGCCCTGTCTGGGCACTGTGATGAAGGGTGCCCAAAAGAGCATCCTTGCCCAATGGCTGTAAAAGCTTTTGCTCTGCCATTGGCCATGCCCAAAACCATTCAGGGTGGAGCTCCACACCAAGAAAGTGAACATGTAGACTGCAGCGTGTAGCAACTGAGGAAGAGAACTTCTTTCAGAGCCATTCTGGGGGCTAAACAAGATGCTCAGAAAGATAGCAAGTTGCAGGCTTCTTGGAGTGTACCGCTTCAAAATGCAGTTGCGGATGGGACCACATGTGTACAAATGCTCTCCCAGGTCAAAGCCTCTCTGTGTGTAGAAAACAACCACATCAGAAAGATGACAACTGCTTGGAACCGTTCTCCCTGACATGCTAGTTTTTAATGGGCAGGGAGTTTTGGGTACCTTGGTCAGGTCTCATATAAGAGAAGGAAGTAGGAGCTTGGACTTTAAAGCTCTCCCTCCAACCAAACTGATTACATATCCTGTGACGTTCCTTGCATTCCTTTTTGGATTTTCTGCAGAACGTGACCTGTTGCCAACCCGTTTAATCCTCCCACTTTTTTTATGCCTTGACAATTTTCTCTCCATCTGTGTATCAAACCACTTCCTCTTCCTCCGTGACCCACTTTTCAAAACCCTCTTCTCTAAAGCCTCTCATTCTCTCCATGGTTGTGTGGCCGGTCCCTCTACTCACTGACGTCTCACTACCCACACATTCTGCTCTTGCCTGTCTAATGTCAGTCTGCCTGGAAGCATTATATCCCTCCCATGGCCTGTACTGTTGGTGCTCCATAGATGTTTAATTTGAACAGGTGCCACTGAAAGGGCAGGGCACACAGCTCAGTATTACTAGGGCATCTGATTTGCATTCCAAAGGTCCCAGATGCAATCATTGACAATCTTATGTCAGAAAAGAAAGACTCTCAAGATGGGAAAGACTCATGCCTGAAATCTTGGAGAGCTGCTGCCAGTCAGTGTGGACCAGGGATGGGAACCTGTGGCCCTCCAAATGGTGTGCTGGCTGGAGCTGATGGGAGTTCGTAGCCCAAGAACATCTGAACAACCACAAGTTCCCCACCCCACACTGACCGAGAGGGACAAATGGTCTGACTCTTGAGTAAGGCGGCTTTTGACGTTCTTATGGTGGTACTCCTGCTACCCTGAAGCCAAGGCTGTAGATGGTTTCTTTTGCAAGAACACTCTGTTTCATAGGAATTTGTCTATGGCCGGATCATGTGTCCCATCTAGCAAAGCACCTACTCTCCCACTAAGCGATGGTCTCCCCATAGCTGTCTGTATTTGCAAGCTGCAGTGTCCAAACCTTAGCTATGCTTGCATCTGTGAGTTTTGTGCAGGCTGTCAGGTCAAGTTCCTGAAGACGAGTCAGGGCATTCAAGGAGGCTTTGTGCTTCTGCTGAGCATCCTGCTTGCTGATGTCAATAAGAATCTGGGTGTCCTGCTCCAAATCCTGTGGAGGTGGTTGGAAAAATCCCATGTTGCCAAAGTTCCTGCTGAACTTTGGGCCAGCATCCTTCTGTCAAGGCAACAGAATGAGGGATTAAAAGGAAGCTGGGACCATCTTGAGACTCTCTGTTTCCTATCTGGGAGACACAGGTGAGGACCAATGCTGTGGATTTGAGTAAACTAAGATGAAACAGATGTTACACAGTGAAGACTAAGGCTGTGGTGTGAAAGTAGCTCCTGGCCCCTCTGTTTAAACAGCCTCCCAAGGCTCATGCAGCCTGTAGTTTCTTGTGTGCTGTACTTCACAATAAGCAGCAGGGGGCCACGAAACAACAGGAACCAAAGAGCCAACTAATCCCAACGTTCTGCTTACGATAATTCACCAAGGAGGCTCACAAGCTTGATATGAATCTGAAGGTCATTTTCTGTTTGTCTAAGAATAAAAGGCAAACTACTTTCAAACCTGGGGGAATCCATTTCTACTGTCCTAGTTAATAGCCCTTGTAGTGTGGCTGGTTGGGAGGAAGGCAGAAAGGCCAACACCACTTAGAAATGCTAATGAATAATAAGTGGTATAGAAATGCCTTAAATAAAAATAAACAAACTATAGGTGGAGGCAGAGCCAAGTAATTCTAGTTTTGCCTGCAGAGCTCTACAACGGCAACAATGCGACTAAGGAGGAGGTGGCTGACAAAACTGAACTGAAGGCTGAGAGCAGATTGAGTTTGGGGGGGCAGTGCCCCATTTGCCCTGATGAACCAGCCTCCACTGAATCCTTGACAGATAAACTCACCCCACCCCAATGCAATCTATCATGTGGGCATCATGTAAATAGTTTCACTGAACACTTTATATTTTGCATTCTGTGAAATGCTTCCTTCTCTTTGCCTTGAATTGCCCCCGAGACAGCAAAGCACAAGGGAAGAACTACCTGGCCACTGGGAGGTTATATCCCCTGCTCTGCAGAAACAGGATCCTGGCCATCTGGAAGATCAGTCTGGCCCCACCCATTGGCCAGAGAAGTGGCAGCAGCAGCAATCTCTATCTGCCCTCCCTGCCAGAAAGAACACTCTGCTTCAGTTGCCGTGGGACCATAAAAAATATTCAAAATGAATAATAGATCACAGACTTTTGATTAATCTTGGGAGAGTGAGTGTCACTTGTCACCTCTGCAAAACCAGACACTGAGTACCCAGAGGCCGCCTAACTAGCCAGCAGGCCAGAATAGCTGTTCTTGGGATTAAACCAAAATAGTGTCAATACTAGGAACAGCTGAGTACTACAACTTAGAAAACTGATAAACAGCCACCAGCACTTTCCACATCTGAACTGGGCAAAGTTTTCCACGCTGGTTCTGAGAAAGCAGGTACCTTTTCCTTTGGAAGGCTCCTGCCGTGATGACAGGAAGATAAAACTGCAGGGTTGCTTCTAGTCACTGCAAGCTGTGCAGCTCAGCACGGGGCAAGGTATGTAGACGGCAGCATCCGGACTGTGGCAAAGGTTTCACCTTGGAAAGGAGCAACTTCTGGACAAGCTACCAGTCTCTTCTCTGAAGCTCTGTTCACCACAGACAATGTGCTCCCCTATTCCAGGACAGAAGGTTGCCTCTGCCAGTAGGTCCAACCTTAGCTATCTCTTTATTAGTCCAGTAAAGGCAAGAGAGTTACAAGTTGGGCTCCTGGCCTCTAGAGAGGCAGCAAGAAGCAGATCTGACCAGTTTTCCTGCCCTTCTCCCAGCTAAAAGAACAAATTAAGCACTGGATTAAGAGGAAACAGCTTCTTATTATGGGCCTCTTTGGGGGAAAAGGGGAGGGAAACAACATCAACAATAATCGGAGTATCAAAGATACTGTCACAATATATCTCCTTTCCCCCACTCCCAGGTCACCGAACCAGAAAAATGTCTACTCAAACCTCTCTGGCACGTTCACGCTCCTCTCTGGGCTCCTCAACCCCCAGCAGGCCCCAATCCGTCAGCTCCTTGCACCAAGCCAAACGCAGGACTCTCAAGAGCAAGAGGTGTGAAGCGATTGCTTGGATGCTTCTGTTAGTGATGGACACGCAGGAAGAGAGATCCAAAATCCGAAGGCTCTTTAGGCTTTCAGCCAGTGAAAGGACCAAGTTGTCCTGCGGAAGAGGGGGGGGGGGGGAATGTTTAGTTGAAGGCTGCATGCACACCACATGTTCAAAGCACATCCCCACTTCCAGCCAGGAATTCTGGGAACTAGTTTACCCCTCACAGAGGCTCCATCTGCACTATACTCTTAAAGCAGTATCATATCACTTTAAACAGTCATGGCTTCCCCCAAAGAATCCTGGGAACTGTAGTTTGTTAAAGGTACTGAGAGTTGTTAGGAGACCCCTCATTCCCATCCCAGAGTTCCCCGGAAGAGGAATTGATTGTGAAACCACTGAGAATCGTAGAGAATTGAGCAACATCTGGTAAAAGGCTGCAAAATAACAAACCAACGCCTTAGAACTTACCCGTAGTAAAGAGCAGAAGGCAACGTTCAGCGAGACCAGTTTGGGCTGTCCCTTCACAGTCCCAAATGCTCTCACCAGCTCACTGCACCTCATGAGGCTGCATTCAGAAACATCCAGGCTTTGGAGCTGCTTCAGGTGTGAAATGCCCTGGAAGCCGGCATCGGTGACACGTGGCAGCTTTCCCAGACACAGGTGCTGAAGGGACAGGAGCCGGGAGGTGATGACAAGGACAGCCCGGTCAGACAGCTCAGAGCAGCCACTCAGGTCCAGCATGGTCAGGTGGGGCTGGTGCTGACACAGGATGCTCACAGCCTCATTGGTTAGATCCCGGCAGGCCTGCAGCACCATCTCCTGCAGGCAAAGGTTCTCTACCTGCACCAGGGACTTCATAGCTTGGCTCGAGATACTGGTGCCACTCAAGTTCAAGGCCTTCATGGTGCTGGCTCGCTCCCGGACGAAGTGCAGGAGGTTGCGGAAAGACAGCAAAGCCGAGGAGTTGTAGTTACTAGAGCCATAGTAAGTGTCCACCTCGAAGGTAATGTGGCAGCGGGCAAGGGAGAGCTTGGCCAGGGATGGACAGCAGCTGGTCAAGCGGTTGAAGGTGAGGTCAGACAAATATCGCACACCGGACAGGTTCAGCTCCTGCAGGTTGATCAATGTTTCTTGGGCTTGCAGGAAGGTCTCCTCTTTGGAGAGCAGGGTCCCGGACATGAAAAGGCTGTTGCAGCCGCTCAGATCCAAGGCTGTGAGGCAGGGGCAAGCAAGAAGGAGCTCACTGAAGTTGGCCTCCGTAAGGCTGCTCCCGTGCAGGCACAAGCTGCGCAGGTGAGGCCCCAGGAAGCTGGCAACGAACTTGATGATGTCCCGGGAAGTGGTGGAGCCGTCCAAGCTGGTCATCCTGACGTTGCACACGTGCCTTCGGGACAGATTCTGGATTGTCCGGAGCGAGGCAGAGGTAGCCGGGATGTTATAAAATATGCTTTCCTGGAATTTGAGAGGGACTACATGGTGAGCTTTTAGATATGGACGAAGAGACATGGCTTCAATTTTTTTTCAGTTAGCAAAAGAAGTACCCTGGGATGGCCAGGGCAAGACACACCTGCTCTTTCTTGGCCTAATCAACTTTGCAGGACTATTGTGAGGTTTAAAAAAACCAACATTCACTGCCCTGAGCTCCTTAGAGTAAGGGTCAGAGGAAAAAAAGTATGACAAATCTCTCTCAATCTATTTTTGTTTGTGTTCTTTTGTTGTAGCAGCTCCAGTGTAGCCTGTGTTGTGTATATTGCTCTTGAGGGGACTTGTGGATGGATGAGCCTGTCTTTGAGGAAGGACCATGGCTTAGTGGCAGAGCACCTGCTTTGCATATAGAAGGTCCCAATGCCCTAAGAACATAAGAAGAGCCCTGCTGGATTAGGCCTGTGGTCCATCTGGTCCAGCATCCTGTTCTTACAGAGGCCAATCAGATTCCTCTGGGAAGTCTGAAAGCAGAACCTGAGCACAACAGCATCCTCCCTGGCGTGTATTATTTGTTTAGCCTACTCTTTTCCGTGCAATTCCCCATCACTTCCTAACTACAAAAGTCTACTGCCATTGTTTTTTAAAAGTGGATCAGTTACAGTACAGTGACAGAATACTTGAATCCACTTTAATGACGCAAACCTAAATTTCCGGTATTGTGCTTGAATCCTTCCCGCAAATTGCAGACAGTCTGGAGGTGACCTGTGGCTTAGTATTATGTTTGAAATGGGGCTATGACTCTCCCACAGGGCAGCCCTGTAAGAACAGAGGAAGTATGGGTAAGACACCAAAGCAAGAAGCTGTTACCTGGCGTAAGGTGTCCTGGGCTGCGAAATACCATGTTTGATTCACTAGAGAGGCTTCTTTCCTATCTGCGATGGGCAGGAAGCTCAGGATATAAGTGATAATCTGCAAGGAAGAAAGAGAAAAGCCTTGACAATGAGTGAAAGCTTGTTTTTCAACAAAAGGGCACGCCAATTTTAAAAAGGCAATTTAAATTGCAAGGAGTAAGAAAGGCCAATTTTAATCAAGATTCCCATGTGTTTTTGTGGACACGAGAGGATACTAATTCAGCTACTGAAACGGTTAAGATGGGTTTGCAGCCTTTGGCCTCCCCAGTACCTTAATTAAAAATATCTGGCCATCCAGCTCACATCCTTTCTGTGCAACATAATTATATCTGATTAGAGAGAAGAAATGGGGATGTAATTGTGAAATTAATGGAGCAAGATCTGGCAAATTACTGGGCGGAACAAAAACATTTCTACAATATGTGGGAAGAAAATATCTGTGCTATTTGGCTGATAGAATCATAGAATTGTAGAGTTGGAAGGGATCCCAAGGGTCATCTAGTTCAACCCTCTGCAGTGTAGGAATCTCAGCTAAAACATCCATCACAGATGGCCATCCAACCTCCAAGGAAGGAGAGACCACAACCTCCTGGGGGAGGCCGTTCCATTGTCAAACAGCTCATACTGTCAGAAAGTTCTTCCTGGTGTTTAGTCAGAATCTCCTTTCTTGTAACTTCAGTTTGAGTCCTACCCTCCAGAGTAGGAGAAAACAAGCTTGCTCCTTCTTCCAATATGCGAGATAAATGAGCAGTGTTTTTACCACAGAAAAGGAAGCATTACATCATTTCATTAGCTTATGGAATATGGGAAGTCTGAGGTAAACTGAGTTGAGGAAGAGGTTGGAAGGGAGGTAAAGCTAGTAGGTAAAGTGAAATTTTTATGTATCACTTGGGAAGACAGGTGAACGAATGTCAGTGGAAGAAGCAAAGATCACCAGTGTCAAAGCAATGATTCTTCAACATCAACTTTGTTGGACTGGTCATGTTGTTCGGATGCCTGATTATCGTCTTCCAAAGCAACTACACTATTCCCAACTTAAGAATGGAAAGCGGAATGCCAGTGGACAACAAAAGAGGTTTAAAGACACTCTCAAGGTAAATCTTAAAAAATGAAGTATAAGCACTGATAATTGGGAAACACTGGCCTGCGAGTGCTCAAAATTCGAGAATAGCCTTTAACAAAGCCGACATTGACTTTGAAGATGCAAAAGGGAGAAACGAGCTAAGAGGAAGGCACGTTTAGCAAATCCTCACCGTGATCAACTCCCGTCTGTAAACCTATTTCCCCACTGTGGAAGGACATGTGGATCCAGAATTGGCCTCCACAGTCACTTACAGACACACTGTTAAGGGCTACAAGTGATCGCCAAAGAAGAAGGGAGGGAGGGCAGGTATTCATCATGAAAGAGCAGACTTTTTTGCCTGCTTGCGTGAAGGAAGTATTCTGCAAGTGGCAATGTCTGCTTTTTCAATTCAACTCGTCTATAAAAACCCAGGCATTACTGACCCTTGTCAAGGTCGCATATTATAAGGCTATTAAAGCAGTCAATGATTGACTTGGAGTTGATCGTACAAAATTGAAACAGGAAAACGTGTAATTGCCATCCCTGAAGAAGGCATTTTGACTGGATGCATTGGGCTTTTTGAGTCTATAAATTCTCTTTTAAGTACCAGTGAGAAGCCAACATATATTTTGCCCTTCTCTGGATGTTGCTGTGGTTGCCCTCCTTTTCTTTTTAGAAAAGATTAATAATTTTCAGACCAGGGAGTAAAATCTCTTTAATGAGGTGGAAATTGAAAAATCAATTTCTGAGACATGGTGGTTTCTCTGATAAACAGAGATGTTAAAGCTGCCAAACTATTCTGTGTTTTTATCAGTCTGTCTTTTTGTCTCACGTTCATGCCCCTCTTCTCCCTCCAACCACAAGATTTGCTTACACAAAGCTTGTTTGAACCCAAAAGGATTCCTAGGTGGAAACAACAACAAACTGAAAAACTACCCAAGCTATAATCTGTGTTTTAAAAACCTGTTCCACCTTGAAACTGTGTTGTTGGTATGCTTTTGTCCACAGAGATTATGTTTTTTAAACAATTGTAATTGCCCTCTACACAGCATTTAAAAAACAAAAAACAAAACTTTATTATGAAGTTAAAATAATAGTCCAGTAAAAAATGTAAAATAAAGTAAAATAAAATAACAAAAAGAGTAAAAAGAAAAACTGTACATAAGAACCCCTGGGTTCATAGCCGTAATAACATAAAATAATGTACATTCTCAAAAGACTACACAATATATTAGATGTTAAAACAAAAACTGGCCTGATGCAAAGATAATACAAAATGTAAGTTATGGATACCAAATAAAACCATATTTCATCTGGACTTGCCTTCCCCTAACTTACTTGTCATATAAATACCAATTGGCCACCAAATGGAGGTGAAATCAATAGGTTTAGTTGCATCCTGAAATACCCTTAATTTATGAGCTAATTTTCCAGAAATAAGGGTAAATATTACTTTACTAAACCAAATATTTAATGAAAAACGTGAGGATTCCTTCCAGCCCTGGGATATGGCCAAATGAGAAATTACAAACAGAAAAAATATAAGCAGTTCCCATTTTAAGTACATATTCAACTCATCAAAAATTGATAAAAGACACCATTTGGGGTCTTTACCTATTATTTGAGCTATTTTCTTCATCATCTCTTTCTATCCTCTTTAGAGCGACTTCCACCATTCAAATTTTTTACCACACTGGAAAAGTAAACTCCCACTGAAGTCAGTTTTTAAAGGAAACCATACAGGCCAGCCCTTCAAACATCATCATTGTGTTTTGCTATAAGAAAAACTGCTCCTTTTCCCTTATGGGGTACCCAAGAGCCCGTATAGAGTCCTTATGTAGGTTCTCTATCAGTAGGAGAAAATAACAGAGGCCAACCAGAGAATATTGAGAAGCAAAGCAGCTAGTAAGCATGATTTTTATTAACAGTTGCAACAGGGTGCTCACCCCTCAATGCAGGAGGGAGGAGGAACCCAGAACAATGGTGTGCAAGTCCTGTAGCTCAAGACCACCCCCCTCAATACATCATACATACATGACAGAAGGGGCAGCCTATCACAGAAGGGGCGGTCTACAGCAGAATCCTGTCTGGCAGGAAACCTCTTAATGGGTTTACCTGGACAGCCTGGCCATTATTTTGTGATGATACTGAAAATACTTAATTCCTGAGTCCAGGTCACAGACTCACCCTATTCATACACAAATGTGCCCTTAAAGCAGGATTTGTGAGCACAGAGACAATGGGGAGGCTTTTCCCATTTCCATCCAAACTGCAGAGGAATATTTGAGGTCACTGAAAGAGTCAAAATGGTTTAGGACTGTTTTCCTGTACTGTTTCAGACATGTGGTTTATATATTTATGTATGTGTTTGCCTGGTACATTTATGAACATTTATTTTATATCTTAGACCTTATAATTCTCATAACAGTTCCAGGAACATTTGACAATACGGAAGGAACCCTTGAACGCATGCCGTGACATGTTTGCTAAACATTTAAAGGAAAGAATTTCTCATAAATTTCTCACATTCATTTCTACTTGAGTACAGCTAATTCTGTAGTAGAATCTACGGAAGCTGGTCATGTTTTATTGGATGAGTTTTAGTTACTAAGACCTCAGGCTGTGGACATGCTGCTGTGAGACATACAGCAGCTGCTGGTTGGCTCATTCCTTGCCCATTATGGCTAATAACATCTAGTGGTTAATTGCTTTTTACAAGAAAGGGCAGCCTCAGTCGCCTTGAAATAAGTGGCTGTGAGGATATTACTGCAAAATTCATCCTTGGGTCCTGAGGGCTACAGTAACTATAAGCCAGTCCCTAATACAGACCTCCTTCTTGGGCAAGGTACCTGGTACTCAAATAGGTGGTGAGTATTCGACACCAGGTATCCTTGAGATTGCTGATGTAGACCTCTTTTAATCTTGTTCCAGAACTGGCACAGAAAGACACCTTGTTGTGCTTCTAGCAGAATAGCATTACTACCCCTCTGGAATTTATCCCAGAAATGGCTCCTTGATATTGAGAGCTATATCTACATAAAATCTGTATCTTCTTGTCCAGGTTTTTCCAAATGAGTTCACATGCAGGAGGGAGTGCGGGTAAGAAATAAGTGACTTCCTCAAATGCATGAACTTGTCCTAAGTTAGGTTTGCTGTCCTTCTCTACTGATCCGACAACCTTTTCCCTGATCTAAGCTCAGTTCACTACAATTTATTTCCTTAAAACCAAGGATCCCTACAAAACTGACTCTGGCAATCATTCGCCTCCCCTTTCCAACCACACTGATTTAATAGGCATTTAATAAGTTTAGGTACTAGTTTTTCACTGTGAATACCAATTGCTGGAGCACGTCTAATTTGCATAGGTGATAAGGTCTTCTGCTTTTTACTATCGGTGGCAAATCCAGTCTACTAAATGTATGTACAGTACACTGAATTTGAGAAGGGGTGTGTGTTAAAACAGTCAGTCTTTCTTGCAGCCACACCTATAAATAAAGGACTGGGGGGTGGGGTGTATTCCCTATCATGCACTTCCACAACCATAATCTATCTGTAGGAAATACTGGAGCATCAAACCTGGTCCAAAGCTTTGCTTGCACACATTGTGTTATTAATATATGATGTCTCCATGCCAAGTAAATTATTTTCTTGCCACTACAAATGAAGTGGAATTTGCACCCCAAAATAACCATGGGGCGACACCCTAGGCCATAGATCTCCTGTGATAGACATGAAAAGGAGCATCATAGTTGAGAGTACTGTACTGCAGTTTGTGGCCCAGGCAGAATACTAGAGTATCCCAGAGGTAATAGTCTCCAAGTGGCAGGGATGTATGACTCAGGATGGTTCAAATCTTACTTTGGGGGAATTTTGGTTCCTTACTGAGGCTGCTTCTCACGCACACAGAACCACATTATTTGAATACTGTTCAAGTGGAAAATTCAGGGGGAAAACAAATTCTTTCGTTTTGCAGCACCCTGCACAGCACTGAGTGGCTGGTACTTTTGACCATCCTGAAACCACTTCCTTGGAGCAGCTTTTCTACGTTAATTAAAAATCAAACAATCTTGTGGTATCTTTTAAAGCTTCTGAACAACGGTTTACAACAGATAAGCTGCGGGCTAGGTACCTGAAGAGCAACAAGAACAACATGCAGAAGATGCCAGATTAAAGTCCAGGCATCATCAGAGAGGGCTGGGAAAGATCCGCCTCTGCTCCTAGGGAACTACTGCCAGTCTGTGCAGACAATACTGAGCTACGTGGACAGCAGTTCTCTGACTCGGCGTAAGGCAGCCTCCCAGATTACTAATAAATAAAACCGCCGGGCAAAGGAGAAGCTATTAAAGAGGCAAGTATTCCATATGACAAATGAGAGGGCGTGTGTGAAGCCGAGTACCAGGCAGGAGGAAAACAATTACGCGCCGACACGTGTTTGTAGACATGTCTGCGCGCACCAACGCGTGTTGAGTTAGGACCTGCGCCCCCCTCCAATCCCCTTGCAAAGCTGGTGCGATCGTTAGTAGCAGCCTCTTTTCTTCCCCTGCTCCTTACCTCCATAGGCAGCTGGCATGCCTCCATAGCTCCCCGGAGCTCGACCTTGCGGGAAAACCAGAAAACAAAAGTACAGTAAAGCCGGCAGGTCAACGGCCAGGCCACGCCCCCATTCCTTCTCTCAGCCCCGCCCCTTTCCCCTCAGCTTCCCCTCTCTCCATGACGACGGCGCGATGCTTTTCGGGAGTTGTAGTCTTCCAATGGACAGACGTTTGTTGTCCGCGTCTGGCCCGAGCGATGACGTAGTGATCCCTGTGCCGGAAGTCTTGCTGTGCTGACTTGGTGGGTTTTCTGCCTGCCTGTCGTTGGGACTCGCCGTAGAGCCACCATGGCGGTGAGTGAAGGGGCCCGAGCGTGGAGAGCTTTCGAGCGTGTGGGGTGGGGATTATTGTGCGCGGGGAGCCAAGCCTGGCACGGATCGGGGCCGGAAGAAGGTTGTGGGTTCTCTCTGGCTAAATCATACTTAGAGGAGACCCGTTGGAATCATTGGAGTTGACTTCATATGTGTCAGCTGGTGTATGTCATGTGCGACGTATTCGGATGCAGTCCTCGATATTTTTACACCCCCATTCAGGATCAGCTTTCATCTCTGCATATTTCCCCCTTTCCTGTGCAGTTTTATTTTATTTTTATTTTTTAACGTGGTGCCAGCTATGTGGCACTTCACAAAGAACTGGCGTGACAGGCCCGCCCCCAAATTTGCATGCAATTTTAAAAGACACTTGGAAACAAGCGAAGACGGGGTGGGGGGGAATAGAGGTATAAGTAGAAAGAGGAAGAATATGTGATTACTCCTGTTATATGTACAGTACTTTAATGGGCTTAAGGTTGTAACTGGGCAGCAAGGTGTAGTAAATAAAGCTGCTGAGAAACCTTTTGGAATTGTTGGAACCTAGACTACTTAAGGTAAATACTCTCTCCCACTTTAATATTACAATTCTGTAAATTGTAATTGTTAAGTTGTGGGTGAACATATCAGACGACACAGCGATTCTTCAAAGCAGCTCTTTATTCATAAGCTGGAATAGAACTGAACTGAACAGCTAACAGCTCAGCCGGCCTGCTTTTATAGGCAGCCGGCTGTCAACATTGTAGCAACAACAACCCAGGGTTTCCCGCCTAAAGTAACTGATGTGGACCTGAGTGAAAACTATATACATGATACTCCTGGTGGCCAGGGTGAGAACTTCAATACATAACAGTAATAATTGCATATTCTTCGTTTGTTTACCCCGTCTCCATTTCGGAACACTGCCACTTCAGTTTTAGCTTTTGTGCTGGTTCTACTCTACTCTGCGATTCAGAAGTCCAGAGTGTTGGGTTTGGGTAGGAGTCACCTGGATTCAAATCTCAGATGAACTGGACAGATTGAACTATTTCACAACCTTGTTGTGCAAGAGAGAAAATAACTCACACAGGCTCTTGTGAAAGATCAGAAAATAAGGGTAATTCTTTTTTTTTTTTATGAACTTCCTTGATACTGGCTTATTCAGCACATTTAGCATTTGACTCAATCCCTATTTTTCTATTTTTTCAGCCGAAGGGAAAGGTGGGAACCAAAGGTAAAAAGCAGATATTTGAAGAAAACAAGGATACCCTCAAGTTCTACCTGCGGATCATCTTGGGAGCTAATGTAAGTGTGTGATGCTCTGTGTGTATAGATTCAATACAGTGGACAAGGCCAGCCTGGATATTTTGGGCAGAAAGTATTTGCAGTTCTAAAAAACAAACAACCTTTAGTTCTGAATAGCTTATCTGCTGGGTGTCTTTCCCTCCCTTTTTACTTTGTGCAAGGCCCAAAGAAGTAAGAACTGATACCTCACATGCTGCAAGCTGTGAGATACCACTTCTAAGACTAAAATGTCAGGGTGGGAGAGATAAGGGGAACAGATATTATATGGGTGAGCACTGGATTTGGACTACTGCCCATCCTTGCCCTACGTAACATGGAGTTCAAGAGCCTGCATTGCTGCTGGAAAGCCAGTCTCCTTTTCTTTTTGATTGACAGTTCAGTTTCTTCATGGAAAGGATTATCAGCCTGCCCCCCCCCTCGAAAAAACCCCTTCTGGTCTGAGTGTGAGCCATTCATTAGTAAAGCTTGCATGTGGCAGATCCTGCCTACCTGGGGTGCTTGAGACTAGGTGATGGTTGGAGGCAGTGTGATTTAGTGATAATCAGGGCCAGAACCTAGGAAATTCAGAATTCAATCCCTGAACTGAGCCAAGCAACATGTTCAGCATGCAGCTTTTTATTACTGCAAAAAGCAGTCAGAGGGCAGGGGATGTGCATGATCAGAACTGTGGGACAACGGGGTTTAACTATTCTGTCTTAGGCTCCAGTCCAAACAAACCAGCCTCCTGTCACTGCCTCTCTGCCCCCCACCTTACCCTCTGCCCTGAAGCTGCTGTTTGCCATGGAAATGAAGCTGTTGAATATTTGATTTGTTGCATTTCTATCCTGCTTTTCATTCAAATGAATCTCAAAGCGCCTTACAAACAATAAATAACAATAACATAATAGAGCATGGATAGGCAAACTAAGGCTCGGGGGCTGGATCTGGCCCAATCACCTTCTAAATCTGGCCAGTGGATGGTCAGCATGTTTTTACATGAGTAG
The DNA here is from genome assembly GCF_964106645.2 of Podarcis pityusensis. Taxonomy (NCBI): domain Eukaryota; kingdom Metazoa; phylum Chordata; class Lepidosauria; order Squamata; family Lacertidae; genus Podarcis; species Podarcis pityusensis. The sequence goes on along the minus strand of NC_138033.1, from coordinate 46,305,898 downwards.
AATGTGTGCTTTTATTTAAAATGCATCCTTGGGTTATTTGTGGGGCATAGGAATTCGTTCAATTCCACCCCCCAAATATATAGTCCGGCTCCCCACAAAGTCTGAGGGACAGTGGACCAGCCCCCTGCTGAAAAAGTTTGCTGACCTTTGTAATAGAACATCACAAATACAGCATAAATCATATTAATTAGCAAATCATTAATAAAACAATTACCACCTGTAAAACACTATTAACCAAACAGAACTAAAAAGTAAGGTAAACATCATGATTGCAGCAAAAGTCATGTTATATGATTAACAAATCAATATGGCATTTAGAATCTATAAAACAATATTAACAACATTAACAAAATAGCAACTAAAAAATAATAAGCTAGGCATTGTTAACTTCATATACACATACTGCACACCCCATGACTCATAATCTTTCACTCTGTTCAGTTCATTAAAATACACATGTTGTTGGTGTCAATAGGAGATCTTCTGCCAGAGCAAAGGACAGCATTGGAAGGGTGGCTTCTGGTGGGACTATGGCACAAGGGTAAATAATAAAAGCAGACCAGAAACCAAAAGCTTTTTTATGCCACAGTCCCAATCCTGAAGCTGCTGTTTACATTATTGTTTTTAAAATGCACATTATGTCCAAACCATTTGTTTTTAACACACAGTCAATCACTGGGCCGATCAGAAGGGAGGTTGGAGATGATGCTTTGCCCATTTCACAGGGTTGGTTTGTTTTTTATTGGAATAACCAGGGAGAGGAAGGTGGAATGGATATACACTGTCCTGAGCCCTTTCAGATCCTATCTTAACTATTCTGTTCTTCTAAAGTAGCTACTCCATAGGCCTTTGCTCGTCATTCTTTCTAAAAAAACAAAAACAACCCTTAGCTATCAATAGCAACAAGACAGCCTGTGCCCATATCTGTCTGGAAGGGAAGGAACTTAGTATGAAGTTGTCACTTCATAAACTGCTGTGCCTGAAGATGGAACGGTGGGTTTGGGTTTCACCAGTGTGGCTTCATTCAGATTTAGATCAGACTAGTGGAACCTGCAATAAAACTTTGTAGTGTGGAGTGTTCCCAGTTCATTCTCTCTCCTTTCCCACTCCCCCACCCCAGTTTTTCCCTTCCTGTCCCAAACAGTCAGAAAGTATTCCATAGCTCACACAGCACTCATTGGGCTGTTCTGTGGGTTTCTCTTCCACCCCAGCTTTGTTTTCTAATGGTTTTTTGTGTGCTTCTGAAAAAGTTGGGGTTCCCCCTAGTCTGTTGCCTCCTCTCTCTTGTGTGTCCACAGTGTTGTTTGGGCTGCAATGGCACTCACTTCCAGAACTTATTTATACTACATTCATGTTTTTGATGCAAGAAGATTCAAAATTATTCTTTGTGTCTTCCCTTTTATGTGATTTCTGACATTTGCTTCCCTTAATTTCAGGCAATTTATGGAATTGTTAACTTTGTGGTCTTCTATGCAACAGCCACTGCCTGGAGTTGGGTGAGTTCAAAATGTCTGGAGGGAACTACGTTGGGGAAGGTGGTATACTCTGATAGTATAAATTGTCATCTTCTGAGGGAAGTGCAATCCAAAACCATGTTGTCTCCCAGCCCCTGAAAATAATGGAATTTATACCAACTTAGTAAAAATACTGTATCATTACCATATGAAGCCATATACTGAGATAGAAGATTGAGCCCATCTAGCTCAGTATTGTGTTAGCAGCACCTATGTGACCTCTCTGAGGTACAAGCCTGGTCAGTGTGTATTGAGGTCTTCGGCTGCCCAGATGACAAGACCCCCATCTCAGCCTTGCTGATGTGGTCCAAAGGAAAGCAGAGCAATGTATTTGGTGCCTGCTTGGCTGCAAGAGTTGCCAGAAGGAGGCATACAAGGCACCATCCAACCATTTTAGGGACTTTATTCTGGATTTGTGTAGTGTTTACTCCTTAGCCTTTTCTTCTCCCAAAGATACCCCACAAGGCAGCAGAAGTTTAGGATCAGTTTTCCTTCACTTAGATGGACTACCTTCCCAGGTTGACTAGCCCCATCTGCCCCTTACTTCCCTCTACTACAGCATGCTCACAAACCACCTTCTTGACCGTAAAAAGCCATTTAAGCCAGTGGCAATCACCGCATCTTTTGACACTGATGCAAGTTAAGTGTGCATGTGTGAGGAGGCAGTTTGTCCAGAATCTTCTGCCATTCAGTTTTTTCACTTTTTCCATGCTGTGCATAATTTTATAAAGTTTTTATCATGTCCTCCTCTTCTCCTCACCCCACCATGTCCTTCATTCCTAAGTTGAGCAAAAGCTGGACAGATGCTGTAGTTGAAAGAGTGCTACAATGTCCCTTTTGTCTCTACAGTTCTGTGGTTCTATGACTTTAAAAGGCTCCAAATGCTTTAGTCCAGGAATGGCTAACCTGTCACACTACAGATGTTTTTGGACTCCCAATTCCCAGCGCCACACCAAGCATAGCCAGTGGTGTCAGGGATGATGAGAGTACCATCTGGGTAACTACCTTGCTGATTTTTGTCTTCTCCTTGTAGATTGCATTTGTGTTCAGTTTGATGATCTACGGGGCCAGTTACCGCTCAATGAGCTCCATGGCAAAGCCTTCTTTTGCGGATGACGGCAGCCTTGCGGATGGTGGAATTGACCTGAATATGGAGCAGGGGATGGCAGAGTGAGTGTCTACACTACACAAGTCCAGGTGAGCAGGATCTGCTGCCTGAGTGCATACACAGATCTCCTTCACCCCTGAGCAGGAATCATATAAAGGTACTGGTGTCTTTGGGGAGCCATTGGCTGCTTCTCAGAGCTTTGTTCTCCAGCTCCTTCACTGAGAAACTGCGGGAAACTTCCTCCTTGTGTACACCCAGTGGTTAAGAAAAATGAAGTTCCTAAGTCCTTCCTTCTCACTGGCCCCTAAAATATGTTGCCGTTCTCACTCCTTGTCCTTTCTGCCGTTTGTCATCCCAGTTGGTGCAAACAAGTTACAAATAACTTTAGAAACCTGAATGGACTTGATGATGCTTAATATAGATTAAAAAGTATATGATGGACGTTGATTGTAAAAATGAAGATTTGAATTTCCTCTAAGGAGCTCAGTTATGCATTTAGAACTGGGATTTATGAGCTGTGGGATAATAGATTTATTCAGATTCAAAGTTCACATTTTCCTTGGCTTTTCTCAGAAAATATTATACCAGATGCCTTTGTTGCCGCGGTACTTCCAGCATCAGTGGCATCGCTAGAGGCGACTGAGAAAGACAGCAAAGCAGAGTGGCCGCTTAAGGGATCTTGCTGTGTTTAGGGAGGTGAAGCCAAGAGGAGCAGCATTTTGCTCCCTAGTGAGCAATAAGGTTTTTGAATTGTTATCCCTATAGATTAGGCGAGTGAACCTTATGTGCCAGCATCGAATAGTCATATTTCATGTTGTTTTTAACCAGGCTATTTCTGGAACACACACAGAGAGACCACCACCACTCCCATGCCATCCCTGCCTGCAGCCCCTCTCCTCCAGTCTCCAGACTCTATGGCAGAGATAGTTTTCTGTAGCTCTTCCTGCTAGTGAAAGGTTTTGGGACCACAGGGCTAGGCAAGGCTTTTATGTTCTGATCCAGTAATCACCAGCTTCTTCTTGTTTATCCTCAGGCATCTGAAGGATGTGATCTTGCTTACAGCCATAATCCAAGTCCTCAGCTGTTTTTCCCTCTATGTGTGGTACTTCTGGCTCTTGGTGAGTCTTTCTAGCTCCATTGTTTGGTACATAATGAACCTCTAACTTTCCTTTTCCACTGTGTCTGCAGATCCCAGCCGCTACCTGCCTGGATCAACCTTATACTCTTATCTGTGTTCAAAACAATGTTTTATTCTTCTTCCTTTTTTTGGAAATGAATAATTGGGAGAGGACTGTAAAAGGTCATTTCTGCAAAGACGTAGTCTGTAAATGCCATGTCTGCTGTTGGAGGCAATAAAGCTCAGAATACCAGTTTGCTGGGAATTTTTGGTGCAGGTGTCTGGTTCACCTGTGAGAGCAGCATGCTGGACTAGATGGGCCTTTGGCTTGATCCAACATTTTACGATGTTTGAATAAAAGTCATAGTTTTTCTCCAGATTCCAGGTTCAAGGAGAAATGTTGAATCAACTGCCCTTCTAATGCTGTCCTATAGAGATTAAGGGGTAGCTTTGAGAAATGAGAATTAATGTCAGGCTTCTCAATCTTGTTAAAGAAGTTCAGGCCTGGAAGTTCACGCTTATGGAAAAATTGGGTTATGAAATAAGAGTGAGAAGAAAAAACACAATGATAAATAACTTTTACTTTGTTTGGTCAGACTTCATTTTGCATGCAATGACAAAGGAACATGGCTTCAGACTACCTATTATTTGTAGCAACTAATAGAATACCACGCTGGTATGAAAATAGTTATTGGTATATATATATATATTGTAACTTGGGTTGCTGCATACCTGAAGGATCTGTAAAAAAAAGATCTTTGCCTCTATCTCTTTTTTTGCAGGCTCCGGGTCGAGCACTCTATCTCCTCTGGGTTAACATCCTAGGGCCTTGGCTCACTGCAGATTCTTCAGCCGCCAACCAGGAGCCCAACGAAAAGAAGCAGCGTCGGCAGGAACGCCGTCAGATGAAGCGTTTTTAGCTGTGCTCATGGAAATAGATATCATGCCACCTGTTGTCTCCATGTGGCTGCTTATCAGGGATGTGATTTCTTTTTAACCAATCAGAAACGTCAGGGGTTTCTTCTCTCTGCTGACCCTCCCCTTCTGTGACAGCAGTTCACTATAAGGCAGGGCTGTGGAATCTGTGTCTCCCCCCAGTTGCTGCCAAATTCCATCTCCCCATATTCCTGACCATCGGCCATGCTGCCTGGGGTTGATGGTATTTGGAGGCTCACAGCACCTGGAGGGTCACAGCTTCTCCATCTGCGCTATAAGGCTCAATTGTTTCAGGGGAAGTGTCACCAGGCAGATACTTGGCCTTCATCTGCTTTGTGGCAAGTGGGGAGGGGACCTCTTGGATGTCGGAGGTGTGTAAATATCTTTATAAAGTGATGCTGTAATATGAATCTAAGGGTGGAGGCACTGCAGAGTTTTAAGAAATGGTTCATTAAAAAAACCCAAAAGGCTATAAGAGTCTATGAAAGTGCTTGTGGCTGAAGTTGATTTTATATCATGACAACTTGTACCTTTCACATTTGTTGACCCATTTCTAAGTGGGCACAGCAAATAAAACCAAAATACAAAACAAGCAATAAACTTCAACAGTCAAAACAATAATTAAAGCCAGAGTTCACAAAAGATCGCATCCTATTTAAGGCAAAGAGAATAAGAGGCTAGTTGAGGTGTTTGAAAGAAGTTCTCATTTAAATCCTGGTGTATTTTTATTTTTAAACTGGCAGGTAGGAACCTCTGGCCGAAAGGTGGTGTGTAAGTATTTCATACGCAATTGTACACCTCCCTGTCCTCTATAACAACAAAGCTGAATTGATGAGGTTAGATGGGCCTCCCTTTGCAGTGAATTTCAGAAACCTAACACCACTACTCAAAAGACCCTGCACTGGCTTCTTGTGAATCTGACGTCCTTTGATGAAGGAGCTGGAAATCCCTTTTTCAAATCTTTGTGAGTTGTGGATTTCTAGCACTCCTGGAAATGTATTTATTCATTGGCACAAGGCTATTAGAGCCTCCTTGGAAATAGGGACAGGGGGGCAAGTTAAACTAATGGCAAAGACCAGCGGTATCTCCAAGCAAGGAAGAGGAAGGATGGTTGGAAGGAAGACAGGGAACAAGATTGGGCCTGGGGTTGAAGCTGCTTCCTGCAGCGGGAGGGGACAGAGGGCTGATAGCCTCCCCCTTAAAATAAACCAGCAACAACAGAAGGTGGAGGTGACCTCCTGCTGGTTCTCCACTTCAGCTTCATAGGAATGTCTTCAGGGGGCTTTGCTTAGGGAGAGGCACTTAGTATACCTTACTGGTGGCAATTCAGGGCAGAGTGGTGAGGGGAGCTGTTTTGCAAGAGGACATGGGCAGGATGGATGAAAGCCTCACAGAAGTAGCACCCCACCTTCCCACAGCAGAAATATTAGCACATAGCCCTGCATCTGGAAGACAACAACTGGAACAAACCATGCTAGGGCATGTTGACCCACTACCCCCAGCTCGCTGCTCCACCCCCAGCCCCAGCTGACTGGAGTGTGAGGCCAAGTTGCTTGAGGGCATTGGAGACATCAGACGCTTCCTGCGCTCAGCCAAACTGATCTCCATCAGCTGTCCTGCAGGAAGGATTTCAGGAGAGGCAGCAAAGACCACCTCATGGCCTGCTCTTACTGAACTTTTTCCATCCTTGGCCAAATAAGATCTATGATCAACTGCCCTGTGAGAAATATCCTGGTGACTTTTTAATGTTCATTGTAATCTGCCTTGGACGGATTTGTATCCCGAAGGGCAGGATGCAATTTAGTTAGTTAGTTAAATAAATAAGATGCTGAGAACAGGAGGGAGAAAAGCATTGAGGTGCTCCATTACCCTGAAAATACGATCAGAATGAACAGGAAGTAGCGATTTGGGGAGGGTGCACTCTCACATTATGGGGGTCTGCAGGAATTTTTCTGGGGTTGTGGTGGAGCAGAAGTAAAACAAATGAAAAGGGGAGAGTGGCCTGATTTCTCACAAAACATGAGAATACTGCCTGAACATTTTGTCTCGTATCTTACATGTGCTAGAAACACTCTTAAAAAAAAAAAGCTAGGAATGGGGTGGGGGTTCATCCCCCCATGACCCAAATTGGAAGTAGCATCTGGTTAGAAAAGGAAAGGGGAACATTGAAGATAAAGAAGAAAGGATGACGTCTGTTCCTTAAAATACAACTTCCCTTGTCTGTCGTCTGATTAAAGCTTGCTAGCCCCGTTCAGTGTCTTCCCTTCAGTACCCTCCCCTTCTTCAAGGAAAATACGTACTCCATTATTTCTCTCTGTATATTTCAACTTCTAAATGGGATTTTTATTTTGAAGGCTGGATAGGGTGTGGTCTTGCACAGCTTCCACATCGTCATAGGCCAGAAAGGGAGTGGCAACCCACTTGTTTTTAAATATTTTACACATTAGGTTTCTTCCAGTGTTTTGGATTTACTCCAGTAGCTCTATTTAGAGATTTCTTCATGTTTCCCAGCCAGTCAGTTTCCATCAGTGCTGCTGCCTCAAGAGAGAGAATGGAGTCCAGTACAGCCTAAGTGAAAGAAATGCAGTAATCCAAGAGGGAAGTTGTTGGGTTTTTTCTTCATTTGGGGCCTTTTCTGCTGAAGGTATGCAAGCTTTTGCATTTAACAGAGTGTCCTGGTTTTCAGGCAAAAACGAAGCGTCTGTGTGTATAACCTTACTGGAGCCACAATGGAAGCTTTTTAGTCATTTAATGTAAGTACAACCTTCAGAATAAATTGTTGAGATAATATGGAACTCTAAAAGCCACTTTTATTGCCTAGGGAAATTGTTCTTTAAAAAAGAAGTTTAAATTCAACATGTTTGTAGATACCAGGTTTTTGAAATCATTTTCTGATTTTGTACAAAAGGAACAGAAACAAGTATTTTGAGACAGTATTCACACGTGTTGTGTACATGTGGATAACATTCATATATCTACTCTTACCAAATAAGTATTCAGTTTGTAAGAAAAGAAGTGCTAGAGCACAGGTCAGCAACCAGCACTCCAAGGGGCTAGAAGCAGCCCCCAATCTCATTTTATGCAGCGTCCATCACCTGAAACTACCCTATTCTGCTTCATCAGAGTTCCTTCCTGTTCTGTTCCTCATTTTTCTTGTTTAAGTGAGTTCCCTCTCCATTTTTTTCTATGTAGTTTGAGAACAATTGCATCATTATTTTATTTGATAAACATAAATTGATTTTTTAACAACTTTCCCCCTGGTTGTAGGGAAAGGATGATTTTCCTTAGCTATCTGAAAACAAGCTGGTATGCGTCTACCATACCTGTTTGTATAGCACACTAAAGTAAAAAAGAAATACAGTGCAGTATTGTGGTTAGAGCAGGCATCTCCAAACTCGGCCCTCCGGATGTTTTGGGACTACAGTTCCTATCATCCCTGACCACTGGTCCTGTTAGCTAGGGATGATGGGAGTTGTAGTCCCAAAACAGCTGGAGGGCCGAGTTTGGGGATGCCTGGGTTAGAGTGTCAGAGTAGGACCTGGGAGACCAAATCCGTCCTTGACCATGAAGCTCACTGAGAGACCTTGGGCCAGTTACTCTCATCCTCACCTACCCCACGGGGTTGTGGGAATTGGAGGAGGAAAACTGTGTATTCCACCTTGAGCTACTTGAAGGAAGACGTGGGATACAAATGCAATAAATAATAACACAAAATATAAACAAACTACTAAAAAGTATATATTCCAACTTTAAAAAACCCCACCCCACAGCCATATGACTGACAACTACGTCCTGTGTGAGGAAGCATTTTCTTTTGGGTCTCCTGAATCTTCAGACACTCTGCCTTCATTGCATGTCCAGGAGTTCTAATATTATGAGGAGGAGAAGAAATTTTTCTCTTTTGGCACTTTTGGTCTGGAGTTGGTGTGCCTTTTGCTTCAAGCTGGAAGCGTTGGTCCCCTCTGTATTTGAAACGAGATTTGTGTGGGGCTGTGAGGAACGAACGAGTCTTCTTTCGAAGTGAGAAGCCTGATAAGGAGCCCGTTGTCCTTCGAGGAGCATTTCGGGTGCCAAAAAAAATGAAGCCGCCGAATACGCCCGTGTTTTCGCGGCGAGAGCTGCAGTACCGTGTGCCTGCCAGGAGGGGGCGGGCTACCTGGGGAAACTGCGAGAGGCAGGGAGAGAGAGGCGGGGCGGGGCTTGGAAGGATGGGGGAGGAGTCGGGCCGCTGCCCTTGCTGTCGCCATGGAGACGGGCCCCGCGGCCTGACCCGCGCCGAGGAGCCTTTGGTCCAGCAGGGCCTGCGCTGAGGAAGGGGGCCCCTCAGCGCCCTCCCGATCCCGGGCATGAGGCGGGTGTGTGGCCGCCCGGAACCGCCACTGAGCTGGGGGGGGAAGGTGAGGAGGACGGACTCGGGCCCCCCTTCCCCTGGTGGGTGGGGGTTGGATTTATACAGCCGCCGGAGTGAGGCCTTTCCCGTCGGGGGGAGAGGGGGGATCGTGGACTTATGGGGTGCTCGTGGTTTTCCACGAACCTCTATGGAAGTATTTTTTGGGATGGAGGAAGGGACTCTGTGCCATCACCGGCGTCTTGGCTTGAGAAGAGCTGGTCTCTCTCTCTCTGGCTGTCGAGTTTAAATCTATTTTAATTTTTATTAAATCTACCTCTGTTTAATTAGTGCTGGAATTATACTAAACGTTCTACGGAAGTGAATGGCAAGCACGATCCTGTACACGTTTACTCGGAAGCTATGCAGGCAGTTATCTGTGCACACTTTCCTAGGAGTGAGCCCCTTTGATTGGGACACACAGTAGTATAAGTTTTTTTTTTTTTTAATGCTTGTGGGACTTTGAAGACTTAACAAATTTATTATGGCCATAAGCCTTCCTGGACTACAGTCCACTTCATCAGATGTATGAAGTCTTAGTTATCCCGCGTTACAGGTATAGTTATACACTGGGTGCTTCCAGACAACCTGTTTATTATTCAGTGTTCAGACATCCAGATTTATTTTCAGGGAGGCTAGACACTTTCAGCCAGAGATTTTCAACCTTTTTGAGTCCACGGCTCTCTTGATGTTTAACTGAGCTTCCTGGGCATGGCTGGACCGCGTAGCATGTTGAGAACTGAAAATGCAAGTTTTCCATTATATGTGCCTTCCTTCCACTGACTGGCTTTTTCTTAAATCCTATCTGAGACATTTGGACAGTTGTGATTTATGAACTGGCACTTTAATTTCTCCATATTAGTAGCCTCTGAACATCTCCTGATATACTACACCTAATTTTCTAAGGCATGGGCCGCTGTTTCTCTGAAAGGTACCTCAGTTTTCACTTTTCCGAACTCGGAAAGGCATGTGGAAAAATAACTCCCCTTCTTCCCAGCTTGGAGACAATATGTTTGCTTCCAGTTCTAACCAACCAGATCACTATATTTCCTTCCTCAATTAGCCTTTGATAATTCCAATAACTTTTAAACACCCACTCACCAGCTAGTTCTTACTAAGGTGGTAGACAGTGTTTGAAACGCTCATTGTTTTAGGTGCATTTCGCAACTTGGAATTTCATTAGCATGAGCAGTTTCTGAGCTCTGGGCGCAGTACTGCACCTAAAATTTCAGAATAAGACTGCAGTGTGGAAGCAAAGGAGGACTTTTTTGTGCCTCCCCACTTCCAGCTACTCTCTGAAGACTGGAGAAGAGACCCTCTTAAGAATATTAGGGTGGTGGACAGGGGAAGGACTAGACCATGTGAAAAAATGGAACATAATATTTTAGCTGTAGCACATTCATTTTCAGCAGTGTATTCTTGTTATTAAAAAAGCGCACATAGACATTCCGTTGTTGTTCCCATAACCTAGGTTTAAGGTTCCATTTAGCTCCTAGCTTTCATATCTCAGTTTCTAACACTAGTGGTAGACCTGTGTCTGGGCTGTACCACTTCAGACTGTGGGGATGCTCACATAACTGAATGGTCTTTTGTACAAAAAGTGTTCTCTATGTAGAAAACTAGCTTGTCTAGGAGAAGATGAGGCAAGAATCATTTTGCTTGACATAAAGGGTAATAGTGATAGTTAGAGTAGACCCATTGAGATTAATGGTTCTCTTCTGATTTAGCTGGACTGGGGGACATTCCATTATATGAGTGCCCCCCTACTTGGACAGACTGAAATTGTGCAGCCTAGACAAAGGTTTACCATTTAAGTGAGAACTAGATTGTAGTATTGTTACATGTCACCCCAATCTCTGAGCAGTATGAGATTCCAGAGGTTCCAGTTGCCTACTCAGGGTTTCCTTTGGAATAAGGTTCGGCAGAGACTGTGGTGTCTTTATGATATATGGTTTGGTTGACATCCATCTGTCTCGGGAGACAATGGAAGAGTACACTTTTGGGGGTGAAGTCAAACTGTTGGAGAGTTACAGTGCCTGCTGTGGCTGTAGAGACCAATAGGGGAGAGACATGTTTTGTTGCAGCTGGGGCAGATGAAGGCATCTGGTTGTTCTGATGCAAGTGTACCAAGGCATTTCTTCTTTCTGCCCTCCTCCCAGTGGTCATTTGTCCTCTGGTCACTTCTTCTCCTATAGCATTGGATTCAAATGAAAATCAGGCACCCCCCTACCTCTCTCTTTCTTAACAGCCTACTGCTTTTACACATCTAGCTCACATCACTCAACTATCAACTCTGGCGTTTGTCTTTCTAACTATCAGCAAGTTGAGGGAAATCATAGTGTGATTGATGCTGTGTAAATTCCTGAACCCTCAGGTACAATATAAGACTTGACTAGGTATGGGAGCTTCTGTTAAGTGCTGTCTAGCAGAGCTATAGATTTATATATTTTTGTCTCCTTAATCATCTGCTGTGATTCATAATAATATGAATGTTTACAACACTTTTTTTTAATCCTCACAACAATCCTGTAAAACAGTCTAATATTACTATCCCTGTTTTCCAAATGAAGAAGTCTGGATCAGAAAAAATAGTGGCTTCCCTAAACCCATCTAGTGCGTACATGATAGAGATCAGATTTTAACTAGAGACATCCAGACTACACAAGCTTTCTGTGGTTGCCATTTGAGACTGTTGCTCTTTCAAAAAATGTTTGCAATCCCTGACTACGAAAATTTGGGTGTTGTGTATTTGAGTATTGTGAGCACATGTGTGCAGTCCTCGTGTTGTCGTGTGTATTTATAAGAAAGTGTCTAGGAGATCTGGCAATACACTAGTGTTGTGTTCCCTAGGGAGTGGCATCAAAAGTCACTCCTCTGCCAATGCATAAAATCAGTTGCTTTAGCCTCTGCTTAAAAAAAAACAAAAAACCTCTGTTAAAGGAGAATCATGAATTTTCACCTCTTGTAGAAGTGTCTGTTGTGTTCCAGTTTCACCAGCCAAAGCAGACAGTGGATAGCTTGCCTCTTTTTAGCTTTTGTAGTTCAGCTAGTTTCATATATTGGAGAATGAAGTGGGCTTTGCTTTGCAATAAAGGATGACCTATTTGGTGGGCTTTTCCATCACACCTGTCTTCACTGGATAGAGATGAAATGGGTCAAAAAGCAAAAGATACAAAATTGTTTTAAAAAACAGTATTACTTAAAATGTAAAGTATCATTTTTGTATTGAAGGCTTTGGTACAGAAGCCTTTATGTATCATATTTTTTCAAAAGATTGTTTTTGATATGATTTAATCCTTCTAATTTACTCTTGACTATCTACAGAGAAAAGGACTGTGGGCCTTATGAGAACATTTTAAGAGCTACATGATCAGATTAAAGGAGCCTGCACTGAGAAACTGAGGCCACCATCTTGCGGCTGGGGTAAGGGAAGCCTCCATGACTTCTGCAACTTTTATAGTCTTCCATGGCCTTGGGCTTCTCCAGGTTACACACACCTTGTGAAGCTTAGAGTTTTCATGTGACGTCTTTGCTTGTTTGTAATAAATATCAAGTAAGGGTGCTTGTATTAGATTTGTGCAGAAGACAAAGTAGCTGAACTTGTGGAGATAATCCAGTCCTCCTCTTCCCTCTGTTTGCTTGTCAAAGTACTTAGCATAAATGCAGAAAGTCATTAGACATACATACTGGTTAAAGGCAGACATATGGACAGGGGAGGGAAAACTTTGCTTCAGAACTACTTATGTTTGGTGAGATATGTTTCCACAGTGCACTAAAGCACACATACTCATTCAGCTACGGGGGTTGGGATGCAAAGCATTACACAGTTCTCACCTAGAGCAATAGCACACTTGGCAACATTGCACTTATCTCAATGCCTAACAGTATAACAGATGTAACCTTTAGACCTGGTCTAAGCAAACCTCCAAAGAGACAAGGCCAGCTGCAGTATGGGGTGGTCTTTTTATTATTTATTTATTTCATAATTTTTATACTTCTTTCTTTTTAAAAACCTTCAAGTGGTTTACAGAACAATAACGTTATCAGTAGAAACAGTTAAAAGCAACTGTTTGAAACTTTTTTTATAAAAAATATGCAATAAACTAAACAGATTAAAACACACACGGACATTCTACAAATCAGGTTGGGCTTGTCTGAAGAAAACTGTGTTTAGCAGGCACTGAAAAGAGGACAGTGAAGGTGTCTGCCTGATGTCAATAGGCAGGAGGTTCCAAAGTGTGGGGGCTGCCATACTTAAAGATCCATTTCCTACAAATGTAGAACAAATTATATTATGTAGCACCTGTAACAGTGCCAGTTCCGCAGATCAAAGTAGTCAAGTGGGTATATTTGGGCAACGCAATTGATCTTTCAGATAAATAAAGCTTTCTTTTCTGCTTCTGGTAGATGAACATCTGCAATAAACCACCTAATAAGACAGCACCAGAGAAGAGTGATGAAGCAGCTCATGAGGTCCAGTCCCAGCATGCCCGGAGAAATGGCTGGAGCTGGCCTCCACATCCATTCCAGTTTGTTGCTTGGCTGCTCTACCTCTTCTTTGCAGTGGTTGGCTTTGGTGTCCTTGTGCCACTCCTGCCTGCGCACTGGGTTCCTGCTGGGTATATTGTATCCTTACATGTTGATGTTTCAGCATAGTATTGCAAATACAGCTGTCACAATTACTGGTGAGGTATTTAGGAATGGTAGAAAACCTTTAGTGAGCAAAATCACTGAGTGTTCCTATCGTTCAGACTATACCCTTACTTTACTGCAATTTGTAGGATTGTTGCATTTCAGTAATATCTTACGCTTTCTAAAAGAATAAATGCAATTTTCTGTACACTAATGGCTCATGCCGTTTTGCTGTGTCCTTTTGCTCTCAACGCTGCCCACATTCCTTGTTAATTTTACTTTTCCTGTGCCTTTGTGAATGAATGATAATTTGAATCCTTTGACTCACTTGGTGACAAAAGAGACCTTTTTCTTAACTGAAGAGATTAAATCTGATATTTTGCCCACTTAAATGGGACCCTGAAAATGAGAAGTCAGTATATTTGTAGAGACAACCCTTAACTGTGTCCACTTCAGTGTCCCGGAGTGTTTTTTCTCTGCCATCTAGTAGTTCATCTTACAGCAGTTTCTATTGACCCAGCTGATGACGGTGTGCGAGAGAAGAATTACCAGGGGCCACTCACTACTTTCAATCGAAGCCAGCATGCTCACGTCATTGAAAACCGCCACTGTCACATCTGTGATGTCAATGTGTAAGTAATAGCCTTGCTCTTCCTTGTGTTTTCTGTAAGTTTATTGCACTGAATCCTCTCACAGACAGCAGTCAAGTATTGGAAATATCAGAGGAAGCATGTGTGTAATAGTTGTGGAGTTATAGTCTACCTTCATTGGAGAACTGGAGATTTATTGAGCACAAGGCTGTCAACTAAATACCCATTTCTGGTTCCAGAAGCAGTCCAGTCCTTAATTTTTCCTCAGTTCAAGTTATGGAAACAAATACTGCCAGGGCAATGATTTTTCCTGTTGGTAGGGTCCTGTGTTTTTGTTGTTGCTTCATTTCACTGGAAGCCAGTGGCTCTGCTACATTGGTGGCAGGAAGTCATGGACAGCGCAATAACCACCAGCACCATTGTGTTTGTGCATTGGACACAGTGGTTAGGTAGGGATTTTGGCTTGCCCAACATACTCGTCTTTCAGTATTATTGTAGCATTAAGAGAGAGGCTAGAATGATCTTGCTCAGGTGTGCTGGCAGGAAGCATAAAAGTCAGCAGCAATTAAGAAAAGAGCAGTGGTCTCATGCTGCTTCATTGCATTTAAGTGGGAGTTGCATTGTTGCAAAATATATAAGTAGGCTCAATTGGGTTTGTAGCCTGAGAGAAAGAAACAGGGGAAGAAAGAGAGTGTGTAATGTTGGTCTTCAGTAGACTTAGGTGTGCTATTCTTCTCCTTTTCTTTGTGTTTTAGGCATCTAACATAGCATCCCAGACTGTGAGAGGCATGAGCAACAAACTGCAATTAGTTCTGTTTTGCAGGTTTTATCCACTCTAACATGAACATTCCTTTCTTATTGTTAGGAGCTCCAGATCAAAGCACTGTGGGACCTGCAACAAGTGTGTGTGTGGATTTGATCATCACTGCATGTGGCTTAACAACTGTGTGGGAGAGAGGAACTATTGGTATGGGTCATGTCTTTCATAGCATTAATCCACACAAGCAAAGCTACTGTGCAAGACTGTTGAATCATCCCTGTGCCTTGTGCTTCAGCCACTATTGTCCAAATACCTAGTTTCTCTCCTTTTCAAAATTATAGCATATTCCATACAAATCAGAGAGCGCCCTTAAGTTTGCAGGCAGAATTGTATGCCTACTTCTTCAGTAGCTTTTAAAAGGGAGCACAGAGTAGAACTTATTTAGCCAAAGATTAGGGATCTCTGTCCAAATGCTTATTTTGAACCCTAACTCAAACAGCTGGACATAGAGCTCACTTTCTTGCTCTGTTCCTTCTGGATACTGAAGGTTAAGCTTTGTCCTCTTTTAGTAGCTCTGAAGTAGGTGATGCCAACCTTTTTTGGCGTGTCAGACTTAAATTAGGATAGAGTTCTGTAGTGTGTGCCACAGTACGTGCACATCCCTCTGGCCTTTGAGTCAAAAAAAAATATCCCAACTTCGCTTATTCACAGATGTGGTCTGAGCAGACAATGATTGACCAGGAAAGGGATCTAAGGGTCATGGTGCATAGTTAAAAAAAACAAACCACCAACCCAGTGTGCATTAGTTATAAAAATATGAATTCCATGTTCAGGGTCATTAGGAACAGAATTGAAAACAAAACTGCCAATATCATAATGCTGTTATACAAATCTATGGTGTGACCTCTTGGAGTGCCATGTTCTGGGAGTGAACTTTCAAAAGGATGTTGTAGAGCGGGAAAAAGTTGCAGAAAAGGGCATGAGCAACTCTCTTATGAGGAAAGACCATAACATTGGGGGCTTTTTGGTTTAGAAAGAAAAGCAAGTTGCATAAAATTATGAATCGTATGGAGAAAGTGGATGGGAAGAACCGGGATCATTCAACAGACAGAGTAGTGCTAACTGACCTTCTATTTCCTTGGCAGGCTTTTTCTGAACAGCGTGATATCTGCCATCCTAGGCCTTCTCCTAATCCTACTCATTGCTTGCTACGTTTTTGTGGAATTCTTCCTTAACCCCATGAGACTGCGCACAGACCAGCACTTTGAAGGTATCAACCCACACTCTGCATGAGGAACTGTCTCAATGTGAACACTTTGTTCAACTAGGTTCCCTCAGGGAGCACCTCTAGTGATAAGTATCCCAATTATCATACACTATTACAGCATTCTATGATCAAGAGTGGCATGATGCAATTTCTTTAAATAGTTAACATCTATAAAGAGAAGTTCAAGCTCAAAGCTTCTTAGAAATTGTTCCCTTTGACCTGAGCAGCAAAGGTATTTTGCACCTTCTCAGTATCACTCCCCTTCAGATGTTCCATGGCTCCAGACTTGGCTTCAATTTCCTTATTTGTATAATTCTGTTTTCTAGGCCTGAAGAACCAGACGGATGTGTGGTTTGTGTTCCTTCCTGCTGCTCCCATTGAGACACAAGGACCTGCCATTTTGGGTTTGACTGGGGTTCTGATTCTCCTGGGGCTGCTGACTCTGTTCCTGTTGGGTCACCTGCTGATCTTCCACATTTACCTCAGTAGGTATCACTTTTTATCCTGAAGTTCATGTTAATTGGGAACCCCCGCTGTGCACATGCTGTGTAAGGAGCAACTGGGATATGTTTTCTATTGTCTATATAAATACTCTGCAGAGACTTTAAAAAGAAGTAAGTATTTGCACACAGGCTTCCAATCTAAGGCACAATACAAAAGGAAAAGGAAATGAGAGAAGAGAAAAGACAAGCAAATTCAGATACTAAGTCTTAAAGTTACATAATTCCCCTTAGAAGTGACCAGCTGAACTGGCCACTGAGGAGGCAGTTTTGGGAGAAGAGAAGCCAAATAGCAGTTGGTCCCAGCTAAGCTGATGTAGTTGGTCTCTCTTCCCTCTGCTCAGATTCATCTTACTCTTCTTAGCATTTTTATTCCAACAGTTGTCTGCTTCTATTCCCCAGTGGTTGAGTGTGTGTCTATCCCAACTTTCAAATGGTGGGGTAGTAAGCAGAATGGCAATTGTACATTCCCATTCAAATATCTTTCTAAAGTGTGAATGCAGCTGAAGGTGAAGGTGACTGGGGCATACATTCACTTATGGTCTGGATAGACAGTGGAGTTCATAGTACTCTCCCATCACAGTTCTCCAAGGACAACCCATGACTTTTGTTTAGATTGGAGTATTTTGCATGCAGTGTTTACTTAACACTTCTGCCCTTTGATTTAACAATGAAAAATGTATTATTTATTGAGAACCCATAAGGAGGATGTTAGTTAATAATTCTGAGCTTTTCCACCTTTATTCATGCAGTGTCTGAGCTGGCAGATTTTCTATCATTTAATTCTTCTCTTTTCCGTTTCATTAGTGTGGCATCGATTGACCACCTACGAATACATTGTGCAACAACGCCCCCCTCAGGAGATGAAGGATCCTGTCAAGCAGCTAGAATCCTGCCCTCCTCAAGTGAGGCCTATTCAGGTATTGCAGGGGTGACCAACCTGTGACCTATGGGCTGGATCTGACCTGACAAGGCACACAGAGTAGTTTGCTGGCTCCTGCAGCTTATCTTCCAGTCTCAGCATGGTGGTACCCATTACTGAGATTGAGAGTCAAAGTGCTCTGCTTGCTCCTTAGAGATGAAGTGTAAAAGACAGCACTGTGGTGGTGGTGTTTTAAAACCTACATGGGGAATGTATTTAAAATCTTACCATAAAAGGTCTTTCTCTCGAGAGCTGGCAAAGCTGCTTTCTGCAGGGATCGGGGAACTCAGTCAGGCAGCTGATCCAATTGTGCCTCTCCCTACCCCACACTTGGCATCAGGTTTGGATGAAATGACCTTGTGGGCCCAATTGGGACCCATGCCAAGCCAAGTTGCACCCACAGTCCTGGGATTTCCCAACCCTGATATAGATAGAAAAATCTCCTTTAAAAAGAAGAATTTTAAAAAGAATTTTAAAAAGAATTGATTCTCATGCATCATATGCCTGATCAATCCTCTCTTGGAATGTATAGACAGTATTCACATTGACAATAAATTCAGTTGTACAATTTAAAGAAATCATCCATTCCAAGTGGATTTTGTGCACTTTGGGTACAAAGTGATCTTCCATAGTCTCTCAGCACTGCATGGTGAGAGACAGTTTAGCTTGTATACTCGAATCTCGCTTTGAGCTGAATTTCAAATATGTAAGAAACTTGTGCAGACTAAAACCAAGCTGTCAAAGGGAGGTGTAAGCCATGACTTGAACATGGCATTAATAGGGAGCTAGTGACTTTTAAAATGAAGTGATTGATAGTGTTGGTGCTCAACTAAACACAGCATAATTTTATATAGTTCATAAACAATTGCCCAAGCCTTTCATCTTTTTATCATCTAAAATACAACTAGAAAAAGTGAACTATATGCAAGTGCCTCTCATTTTTATTCTGGTTGAGATTTTTTAAGATGTTGCAATCTATGCATGTTCACTTGGGAACAAACCCCATGGAACATACTGGGACCTCCTTCTGGGAAAATATATTATAGGACCAGGCTTTTAAAAAGTATCAACGATGTTGAAATCTACAGGTACCTGAGCTAAATAACCAAATATTCCTTCCGTGCCCCACAGTATGGACGCATTTGTAGAAACAGGGTTTTACAGTAATTTTGACTTACAATAAAGAGAGGGAAACTAACTTGCCAGGATGCCTGGGTTGTTCACTTGCCTCTGTTTTAAAATAACTCTTGCACATTTCAGGAAATGCAGTTTTATGTAGGAAGCCTTGGATATACCAATCCTGAGATCCAGGTGGAAGACTCTACAGGACTAGCATCTGGGAAAGAGTGAGTAAAGCTGATGTCAAGTTTCTTTTCATATAACTGAGCTTACCTAGAAGCTGTTCTAGAGACACAGCAGGTAGTTTAATGAAGTCACTCCGAGGGGAGGAAAAATTAGCACTTCCAGTTTTTCCAGGCATCTGAGGCGTCATAACACCATTCTCAATGTACATAATCTCATAGGTACAAGTAGAGAGGTTAGCTGTTTGTGTGAATGGGCTATAAGAGAAGTTTCCCTGTGTATAAATGTTACTAAAGGGACACATGGAGCAACTTTTATCAAAGCATTTCCTCAAATCATGGAAAAGAGATTAAATACAAATTATAATATTAAGATGAAATATACAGAAATTCTCCACATTGCAAATGGATTTCACATGAAGAAGAAAATTATGTTAAACTATTATAATTTACATGGTGTGACATTTTTATTTTGTTACTTCTTGTTTTTGTATTTTAAAAAAGCAAAAACTGAAGGCATTTCTTCTTTCTGAAGAAATTCTGGGAGTTCAGACTAGAACTCCAGTAGCAAAGGCTTGATGGGCTGACAAAGGAGGTGAAGCTTGTATCAATTGCAATGTAGATGGATTGGTATGTAAGAAATCAGCACTGCCTGTTCTGTTTTCAGCCTAACCAAGTTCTGCATTCGCAGTGATGGCTCAGACACCAAGCTCATCCTCACCCCTGAGCAATCAGAGGTGCAAGATGGAGACCAGCCACAGGTGAGAGATAGAGCTGTGAATTCTAGTCTTTTGTGCTGGGGCTGTGCTGCTGCGCCTGATCTTGGGGCATAAGTCATCATGCCACACTTCCTCTTTCATCTGCAGCTGTTATCATTTACAGCTGAACTTGTATCCTTGACATCTTCCCTTCTGTGGTTAGTGGCCCTTTATCTGCTTGTATCCTTCCATTGAAGCAAAATTACAAAGTTCATACTTTGATGGCAGTATGAGGAATGGGGTTCTGAATGCTCTTAAACTGAAAGCAGTGTTGTACTGAGGCTAAATATGAAAAGGGTCAGATGTGCACTTTCTCCTTTTCCATGTTTTCATGGAAAATCATATCTCTCATTCTGAGGGTATTTATTACTTATTTTATTTTTTAAATTGTATACCACTTAACTGTAAAAAAAACCCCTCTTCTAGGCAGTTCACGCGTGCGCGCGCGCGCGCACACACACACACACACACACACAGGTTAGGCTGAAAAATAGTGACTGGCCCAAGATTACCGAGTGAGCTTCATAGCTGAGAAGAGATTTGAACCTGAATCTCCCAAGCCCCAGACTAACAATCTAATGTCTACATCACACTGACTCTCAATCATCAGTTATAAAACCATTTTAAAATGGAAGGAAGTGGTGCTAGTTTGATACCTACCATCTTACTCGTTGTTTTACTTTTTATCACTCCTCCCTCCTTCCTTAAAGGGGCTCAGTGGGACCACATTGTTCTTTGCCCTTGCTCACCCCCCCCCCCCGTTATCCTCAGAGGTTTTTAGACTAAGAAAGAGTGACTGCTCCTAGGTCACCCTGCGAGCTTCAAGGCTCAGTGGGAATTTTAACTCTGGTCATCCAGGTCCTTCTTTGTCACTCTAATCTGGGATTGGCTAACCACCCAAAGCATTTTTCCCTGCCTCCAAGTCCCCATCTGTTGTGGCAGTTGCAAAGCCATTGTTGTTTTTTATTTCTCTCTGCTCAGCCCACTCCCTATTGGAAACACAACTCACTTCCTCCCTGGTCATCAGATTAATCATTTTATGAGCAGGAAGGGAGTGATAACACTCCCTCTTCAGCTGATCAGCACAGATCAGCTGAAGCAGGAGGCTGTGTGATTATTCCCATGAGTGTAGCATGAGAGTGTATTTTGGCCACACCACTGGCATTCAACCCCAGTGGGCTGGCCAAGGGTGAATCTGGGCCTCGGGCCAGTAAAAGGTTAGCCACTCTCCTCTAACCATTAAAACTGCAATGATTTAAAGCGGATTTGTCTTGTTGTGTAACTTCAGAAAAAGAAGAAGAAGAAAAGGAGAAAGAAGTTGCATAAAGTCCCCTCTTCTGCGTCAGAAGAAAGATCCAAGATGGCTGATGGCCCATGGTCCTCTCTTCCAGCTTTACAACCAGGTAAAAGGAAAAGGTGGAGAGAGTCAGAAGTAGAAAGTATTCAAAGAGAGTTTATGGGGTCATGAATGGTGTATGAAGGCAGGCATTTTCTTAGTTTAATAAATAACCTTTCAGTGTATAGAAATTTTGGACATGGCATTATATAGGACGTTATAGACATGGTTTGTACTATTGTTTTAAACAGCACAGTTCTTTTTCTTTTTTATAATTATGTTCCCCCCCCCCAATAAAATAGGGAAAGTTAGATAATACCATAGAGATCCATAACCACAGCTGTCTTAGGTTGATCAGAGTTTTGTGGAAAACACTTTTCCAGGCCAAACAGCCTTTAGGGAGGCACCTCCTTTTCTCTTCCTGCCGCATTGCACAGCCTCTAAACATTGGAGCATTTCTTCTCAGCAGCAGAAACCATATAACTAGCTGACCAATCAGTAGATTCCAGATTTAACTGCAGAGCTACCGCCTCTCCTTTCTCTAGCTCACTTCTTTCTACATGCCAAAGAGTAGATTCATACTCCAAAGCCCATGGAGACTGGAGCTCTGTTCTGTTTGCCTCTTGGCCTTTCTTGTGGAACAGGGGTAGTGGATAGGATCCAGCTGCTGGGCCTGATCCTGAGTTCCCCTGAGTATGGTAGGTGGGCAAGGTGGCCTACCTGTCAGTTCCTGTCAGTCATCAGGTGATGCAACAGAACTTACTAGTGTAAATGCTGGTCAGTACTTAAAGCAAACCCCTCTTTGTGTGGGGACTGGCTGCACTGTAGAGTTCCTAATTGAAACATTCCAGTTGGGAATTCAGAAGCACAGCCAATCCCTGCAAGGCTTGTTGTCACCACCAATCAGGTGATTGATGCTGATGGCAAGCCTCACTTGCCAAGGAACAATCTGGGGCACACTTTAAGGTTTCCAATTATTGATTTGCAGCCACATCTCTATCTGCCCACATCTGATACCACATATAAGGTCATGTGTGGTTTGTGGAAGATGTCTTCACAGGGCATATTACGAGCCCTTCCAGACTTAATTTGGTCTGTGGTCTGGAGGTTCCCTGCTGTTGCTGCTGAAGGAGGGAAATATCATTTCCTAACACCCTCTTCCTCCTCTTATGTTTGCAGAACTTTCCATCACAGGTGCCACCTCCTCAACATCCTCGTCCTCCAGCCTTCGCCTTCCCATGCCGGCTGCCCCTCCCAAAATAGTCACACCCACAGGCAGCAACGGTCCTGTCCAGGCCGCAGGTCCTCCAGCTGACTACCATTCCGAGTCAGCCGAGTCCATGGATGAGATCCCTGTGGCTCAGACGCGTCTGGGGAGCAGTGCCCCAAATGCAGCTTCCCAAAGCAACGCTCGGCATCTCCCCTTCCCCACCGTCCACTCCAGAGGGGGAGGAGAGAAGCACCAGAACACCACGCACAACCCAAAAGAGAAGAACTGTCAGCCACCTGCAGGGCAGCGGGTGGAAGAGCTGGAACTGTCTCCTAAGATCCCAACCATCTTTGTGAGCAAAAGCAGTGGGGAGCCACCTGTCCCCAAACCCTGGTCCGGTGAAACATCATTTGAACCCCCCCACAGAAAATGCTCCAGTAAACGGCACGTGGATGATCAGGACTGCCACGTATGGGACTCAACCACCAGTTCAACTGCAGCTTAGACATCCTAAGAGCCAAGGCAGAAGAAGGGATGTGTGGGCTGCTCACTCTCCAAATATATTCATGTTCAAGGATTTAATCTTGAGTCATCTGTCTTGCTCTCTGGAGCTGGCTGGTCATGGCTCCTTGTTAACCTGCCTTTTGTGGATGGGGGAGAGGGCTTATTCTATCATCTTTGTAGCTTTTGCAGGGAAGTCATTTTGCCTTTGAAGGCCAACGGAATTGTAGAAATCTGCTCCTGGGCAACAGTCTTTCCGCACTGAAGGGTACCAGGAGGTTTGAAGGTTTAAGGCTAAGCCTTATAGGTGGTTGGATTCTTATTTCAACTCTCTTACAGATCCCACAGAAGCAAGCCTGTGCCCTTTGCTTAACGCAGCATATTCCTATGGGGTGCCAAAAGCAGCTACCACAACAGTGGAAGGGGCAGGGTGGGAAAGTCACTCGTCCTACAGTAGCATGGATTACACTCTCCTCTGGAAACTGCTCCCTGTTTTTCTATCTCTCTGTCTGAAAGGGTTTTCTCTTTCTGTGATGGCTTATTCTTGCCTTGTAATGCAGATTCACTGGCCTCACAGTGGAGGACTTGCATCGATGGCCAAGGGCCAGAACCAGGGACTTTGAGTGGGTAGCTTCCCTTGAAAATGCTGTCTGGGGAAAATAAGGCTCTTTGCAATGTGTGCAAGGAGATAAGGCCCTAGGACGAGGCTCCTGGGTGCTTGTGAACCTCCTCAGTGTTTCACTGCTTGCTATGGAGAGGGATCATGTGATGGAGCACATGCTCTGCAGCTCGAGCAGGGCGGGGAACCTGTCATCCCTTCCAGGTGGTGGGCTGCAGTTTCCCCACTTCTGCCCTCGAAGTCTCGTGTTCCATCCCTGGCATCTTTAGTTTATAAAGGCACAGGTAAACAGTGCGTGAGACTGTGCCTGCGACCCTGGAGAACCACTGCCAGCCAGGGAAGACAACACTGGTCTAGACTGATGAATAGGTTGGCCTCTTGCAAAGCAGCTTCTGATGTTCACGCAGCAATATTCTCGGGCTCCTTGATCAGCTCTGTTTACAATAAAAAAAATTTCTATGCTCTTTGCTAAATATTTTTCTCCAACACCACCCTGACTTTTGTGCCTTTGGTGAGGATGAGCAGCAGTTTTACCTCTTTAGAGGCCCAAAATGTTTCAGTGCAGATTCGGTTGGATCCTGAATGCAGCATCCCTCCGCTCTGAAAATGTTGTAACCTTTTTTTGGGCGGGGGTGCAGTCAGCCCTTCAGTACCTCTTCAAATAACTGCACTTTTCAACTGGTTAAATACTCAGAGGACAAATCTGATTTGATCTCTTCTGAGAACATTTGGGAATCATTATCAGTAGAAATAAAATCAGATTTGTCTTCTGAAAGGACA
The DNA here is from genome assembly GCF_964106645.2 of Podarcis pityusensis. Lineage (NCBI taxonomy): Eukaryota > Metazoa > Chordata > Lepidosauria > Squamata > Lacertidae > Podarcis > Podarcis pityusensis. The sequence continues at coordinate 46,281,660 of NC_138033.1, read as the reverse complement.
GCTCAAGTAGGAGAACACATTTGTTTCAATTCACAAGCTCTTGGGCGTCAATTCCTGGCATCTTGAATAAAAGGATATCAATGTCAGGGATGGGAGTGATTCTGCTTTGCCTGAGTTTCTGGAGAACTGCCAGTCAGAGTTAGTGCTGAGCTAGATGGATTAATTGTCTGTGTTGGTATAAGGCATCTTTATATGTTCAGCATATTAGAAATGACTCATAATACAACATCCAACCTAAGTCCTGGTTCTAGATGTGTTGAAGAATAACCAGTCTTCAAAATCTGCAAATTAAAGTAATCTACAGAGCAAGCTTGTAAATCCTACAGCAGCCAATACTTGCAGCAGTCAAAACTGAGGGATTACGAATCTAGAGTAATCTTTACCAGTACTACATGCTCTCTAATCAGGTGGTCTCTAGGGACCAAACAGCAGCTTTAAAGTGATTTGGGTGATGATTTTAATCTGGAAAATGGAAGGGAAGGGAACTTTTAACCTCCTCCTACAATACCTTAGTCCCAGCCAGATTCCCTTTCCCTCACAATCTCCCACTGTCAGATCTAGTTGTGCATTGTTGGCTCTTACAAAATGAAACCTCTAATGGCCTCTAGAGGGCAGACTCTGAACAGAAGTGCACCAGAGCCCTAAACTATACTGTACTTGCATCTGCTGCTGCTGTGCGCTGGGTTGCTTGATGTATTAAACCTGACAGACACAGCACTCTTCCCTTTCTCTAATCGCCTAAGAGGCATCTGGAAGACATTTAAGACAAAAGCAAGTGGTCCTTTCTGGCTTTGGAATGAAAAACTATGCATGTTGCTGCTGCCAGATTGTGTAGGGTGTGGATTGCTTGGCCAATCTCTCCCTGAGATGTGCTGTGTGCAGGTGGCTTCATGGGAACATCTACAGCCAAGACTAGAGCAGAGATGGTTTCCCGTCCACCTTTCAGTGTGTTACGACTTCTCCAAATTCCTCCTCTCCCCCTTCCTTTGGAGAAATCCATTTGAGGCTGTGCCCTTCCTCTCATTGTTCTGATGCTGGAGGTGGTGGCAGCACCTACATTTCTGCCAACATCGCTACAGGGCAGCCTTTGCGAAGCTGGTGCCTCCAGATGTTTTGGACTGCACAGCCACTGTAGTTGTAGTTCAAAACATGGAAGGCACCAGCTTCACAAAGGCTTCACACTGCAGCAGGCTTAGCCGTGCTGAGCAAAGCAGATGAGCGCAATGGGAGTGAGGTGTCCTATCCCTTGCATCAAGGGGAAAGAGAGCTTGTTTGAAGCCTGTAAAATGTGCTGTGTGGATGAAACAGCAGGGCAAGTGCCCACTGAAAGCCAGGGGCCTAGCTAGAGTTTGCTGGTTGCCCTCCTGCTGTGTGCCCTTGGCTTGCCCCTGGAGAGCAGTTGCTCTCAGCCAGTCAGCTCAGTGTCTCATTTCCTTCCCCCTGCTGTGCTCAGCTGCCAAGAGGAATCCAGCAGCTGCCCCACAAGGTTGCAGGATGCCTGCCGTCTAACTTGTATCGGCTCATTTCCTTTCAGATCTCCCTAGGGTGCCCCCCTCCACCTTGGCTCCAGTGACTCTCTTCCGTGACACTTAAACCGGGCTTATGCTCCCTCTTTGGCTGTTGTGGGTGCTTGCAGAAACTACCTGCTGGCCTCCTGCCATCCTTAGGAAGATATTGGCAGTTACTTGCTCCCGTGGCCTTTCAAGACCATCCACCCCACTACACAGGCACAATTGTAGGTCTCCACGGGGCAACTGAGCTTAATGGAAACTGCAGCAAGTTGTTGAGTAATGAACATTTAAATGTGGAACAGCCTTGGGAACTCCATGGCCATTTTTTTTAAAGGCTGAAAAGGAAGTAGAAGTCTCTTTATTCTGCCCTTAATTCCCATGTTTAGTTTAAAGATGAATCCTAAGAAGGGAGATCAGGGGCCTTGAATTTGCCCATCCATATTTAGTGTCTGGACAGCACACAGCATGTAGGTTCCCTAGTCACAATCTCTATGGTGGTGAGAGGTACAGTATTATACTAATTATTTTTCAATTTACATGTCTAAAATAGCACATGCAATTCTGTTTCTCCTTTCATCCTCTTTTTGTGTGTGTGATGCATTTCCTCTTTCTTTGTGATGTGTAAGTTTGCCACCCTAATCAGTGCACCCCTATCCTTTTCCTGCTGAGGAGTTCAAGGCAGCCATCATGGCTCCTTTCCACTTTCATTTTTATCCTCAGAATTAGACTGAGAGATGGTGACTGCTCCAAAGTCACTCAGTGAGCTGCTACTCCTGGGTTGAAACTAACCACTGTACTGCACTGATTCTTTTCTGAGCTGAATTCACAAGTGGGGTTGCCAAGAAATTCTTGTAGGACAGAGTGTTTCCCGTTCAGAATTCCAACCATAATCACCACTACTTCCTCCCCATTTCCTCTCCAACAGTCAGCCATCATTTTGTGTTCTGGGTTTTTCACCAGCTTATTTGTGCATATCTTGGGATTCTCTCCCAAGTCTGCTACCAGCTCTCTCTTCTACATGGGCAGTGCTGTTTTGGCAATTTAAGCAACAGCACTCGTAGCCTGAACATTGGAAATAAAAGGAATGATACCACTGTGTGTTGAAGGGAACTGCATGCTCAGCTATGGTTGCAGGAAGATGCTGCTTCTGTACCACTCCCTTTTCACCATTCCATCACGACGGTGAACCTGGCTTCAGGTAATGACTAGGTTTAGCCAAGCAATGTTATGTTGCCTCCTGGTGGTGGGGTGCAGCTCTTCCCCCATATATGTTGCAATGTTGCATGTGGAGTTGCTGTGGATACCAGGTATATATATTGCATAAGAGCCCAGTAGACAGGGCTAGTGTTTTGTAGCAACTGGTGTTATAGAAGGTGTGCTGTGTAATAATCATCTCCCTCTGGGCTTCCTGCACAAATTCATGTCTTCCCTCCCCTGCAAAATAAGGTTCCCTACTGGCACTACGAGCAGAACTTACTTGAATGCCAGAGAAAGCATCTGAGCATGTGCAGAATGCCCTTCCTTTACCATTGAATAATTTCAACCAGTTCTAAAACCAGCTGCCCTGTGATCTAGAGAGGAACAGGGAGCCAGCTGTCACCGACTGTCTCTAAATGGCCTGTTTTTACTAATTTAGTTATACATTATTCATAATACTATTCATTTTTCATACATCTTATGCAAGTTGCTCTGGGAGATTGTTGTTTCAAGAGGGGGCTAAAATGCTATGGAGAAATCCATACCTATATTAAAAAGGGGGAAGTGCTTCCAGAAAAAGAGATTAAATGTTGTTTACAGGCTTGTAAATTCCAAAGGTCCCTATTTACTCAGGTAAAAGTCCGTTTTCTGTCCCCTGTCCTTATTTTTGTTTCCTTAGTGGCTCCTTGTTCCAATTTTCTCATTGTGAATTGCTAAATTTGCCATTATTTAAGTTGCAGGCTCTCCCAAAGGGCTATAGATGTTAAGGCTGCAATCCTGCAAAACACTTAGATTCTGAATCATTGAGTGAGAACACAACTTCAGTGTCATTTAGTCTAACACCTGCTCAGTCCAGGATCTGCAATGCAAGACACGTACAACTTCACCACCGAAGATGAGATAGCACCCTCCGCTACATCTGTGGCAGCAGGCTAGTTGCAGAGTGGGGGGGGGGGCTGGGGGTAGGACAGGCCATGTAACATACACAGCTTAAGAGGAACACCAAGGGGTCTGCTGCCCCCAGCATCTGTAACCTCAGGCCATTGCCTCACTTTGCCTAATGATAGAGCTGGCCTTGCTTGCAATGTTATGCAGTTGTGGATCCATACAAACAGGATGCATTTCAGCTGCTCTGATAGTGTTTTGTTCCCTTGAAAACCCATGCACAGAAAAATCTCCCCTCTTTTAAATCTGTGCAGGAGGGACCACTGCAAAGAGCAAGGACATACAGCGAGGAGTCCTTTGACAAGGTGTAGCAGCAGTGGGTGGGGTGAGCCTGCAAAGCGATCCCCGGCATGAGAAGCAGGGTGTTTACAAGCATGGCCCTATTTCCATCCCACAAATGTTGCAGGGCTCTCCAGATGGCTTCTGGCATTAGCCTCCCTTTGCTGCTGCTGAAACAAAAGTCGTGGTGTTCCAGTGTGATAAATAGGATCAGAGCTGCATAATAATAGAATCTCCATTAGCCCAGATATAACATGATGCTAGCTGACAGACCACACCCAAGGACTGCAGACCTCTCTTAGATTTTGTGCTGAGCAAGCCAGGAGGAAGGGAGTGACTTGGCCACACGACGCCAAGCACCAGAGAACAGGGTGTGGAAGGACTGATGTGCACCCCATGGATCAGCCTTTGTCAACCAGGTGCCCTCCGGATGTCTGGGCTACAGCTCCCATCAGCCCCAGCCAGCTATGCTGCCATGGTTGTTGATCTGATCATCAGTATGTGCTACCTTTTGAGTGCAGCTCCTAAGATCTGGCTGTTTCCGGCCTCCCCTGCCAACAGATCGATCAACGCAGGCTGGCTCAAAGCCCAAGGCATTGCTGGGAAATCTAATTAAGGAAATTGGTTTGTAGCTTTGCTTTAGAGTGCTATACTGTCAGCCAAGGACAGGAGTGGAAGATCTGCCCAGCTCCCTGAAAGTGGGTTTGGCTTAGCTACCCACCAGTTTGGGAGGAGGCAAGCTTGAGGGATATGGGGGCTGCCTCTGATGATATGTGGGTGTGCAGTTAGGATAGAGGCGCAGTTAGGTAACTTCGGGTTTAAGATTCTATGTTCTTACAAGGGGGCTCTGTAATGTGTATTATTCCAAAATGTGGTGTGCAAGCCTTACTGTGTCTGCCCAACCCTCTTGCTCCTTCTGGTGTGGAGTGGGACTCTGGACTTCTGCTTGAAAGTATGGACTTGATTGCACTACTGAGTTAGGGTACAGAATCTGAGTCCTGGATGGGTGGTTTACATAAGGCTGCATTTACTAAGGTCTCTGGGCAGCTAGCAAATCTTCCCTAGACTTGCACAACCAGTTCTTTCCAGGCAGGAGAGGTGTGGGAGGTTCATTCTGGTAGGTGCAGCAAGGAAGGTGGACCTTTATGCACTGCCCAAAAAAGAGGGAATATAGTGTCACAAAAGGGAGCATGGATTTGCATAAAATGTGCACATGCTAATTTATATGTATAGATGCATATATATATATATATATATATATATATATATATATATATATATATTAAAGGTCACCATTTTAAAGACAAATGCAACACATCTCACCACAGTGGGAGAAGACTGTGACCAGGTGACCTGTGTGGCAGCACAGATAGCTGTCTAAGGTGCTAACTTTTGATGGGCACCTTCAAGGATGCCTGGTCTCCCTTCATAGGGTTGTTCATCTTTAAACTGGAGATGGGCTGGACAGCCCTTCAAATAGAACAGGGGTGGGAACATGGTGCACTCCCAATATTGTTGGCCTACAGCTCACATCATCCCTGACCATTTTCCTGGCTGCCTGAGGCTGATGAGACATAGAATCCGACAATATCTGGAGGGCCACAGGTCCCCCACTCCTGAAACAGAGCACTCTTTCAAATAGGATGCTGCCAACTTATAGACCTTTAAATTGCTCTCTGTAAAACAAGAACCATAGGTCTTGCTGATTTGAGAATCTCAGCATCCTTTATTTACCTGTCACTCCTTCCACGTTTGAAAAATCAGGGTCTGAGAGGGGTGAACAGTGACTTGAACCTCAAAAATGGTTAAACAAAGTTGCTGCTGTCTGCCAATCACATGGCAAATGCCTTGGAGAGTCTGTGTCTTTGTGGATTTCTAGTGCTAAAGTTGGCAACCTGATCCTCTCAACTTTTATTTATTCAAAAGCAAGTGACTAGTCCGCATCTTTAGACGTATTTTTGGCAGCAACTAGTGAAAAGCTCAGAAAGCTGGTTGATGTGGGCAGTCCAAATGAAAGGGGCATTAGCGTAGCTCCCCTTTGCCTCACTTGGTGAAAACTTCCTCTCTGACTCTCCAACCCGACTTCAATCTTTAGGAAAACTCTTCCTCTTTTGCTCTAAATGGATGATATACAGTAACTGGTATAAATGACATGAAGCTAAACACGCAACATGGAGTTGGTTTGCATCGCTTCTTAATCTGATGGTGGGGGTTCACAGGAGACCCTACAGCCCCGCTCAGAACTAGGCAATTAGAAAACCTTCAGTCCTGCAGAGATGGATCTGCCTTAGGGAGTTCACCTAAGGGTCAGAGCCAACCCTTTTCTAAGCTGGGAATGAGCTTGGAGAGTCATTTCCCAAGGGAGCCCTTTTGCATGGGGAATGCCTGCTTTCCCTTCCTGCTGAGAGTCATAGGTGACACCTCTGGGACCCTGGGATGCAGCTGATGGGCTGGGGCGGATTGGCTCAGCCCTGCCCGGTTGCTAGCTGCACAGGGCCTGCTGCCGTGGAGACGCCTTTGCTTTCACTACAGCCGAAAACATTTCTCCTCTCCTCTGTTGTGCAGCCTGTTTGTTCTGTTCTTGGCATCCTCTCCATTCAGAGTGAAACAATACCGCATGTGAAAGGCAGTGACGGCTTGTACCGTCCATTGACCTCTCCCACCCCATCCCCAGCTTACTGCCTGCTTCCCTCCCCCACAGTCCAAGAGGCGAGGCCACGGTGGAAGCAGCAGCAGCAATGCTTTGATCTAGATGTTCCCTGACACCATGGAGATCCCTTCTATGGGGGCCAAACAGATATCTCTGGTCCCTTTTGGTCTCCCGGTGCAAGAGCCCCTGGATTCCTGATGGTGTGTGTCACGCAAACGACCTGCCCTGCTCCCACAACTGCTTGGAGGCCTGGCTAGGAGGGCAGGCAGCTTCTTCCCTTTCATGGCTGAGAAGGCAAGGAGAAAGAAGAAGTTGTGTTGTAAGTCCCAGAGTAGTAGAGAGCCACAGTTGGGAATTGTTCAGCTGCCTTCATGCGACACCATCAGACTTGAAGCTTGAGCTGAATCCCATTAGCTGGAATTGAGGAGGTCACAGAACTGGGAGTTCTGGCCACATCAGCTCAGCCTCTGCCTGACTGTGGGAACAGAAGAATGAGCCAATGTGCATTTTGTTCCTTGCTGACATCAGCCACTATCACAAAGACTCCCAACGCCTCTGGTCAATGTTCCAGTCCTCTGGTTCTTGGGTGCTCATTTAGAAGGGAACGGCTATAAAACGTGCTGCACTCTTTTATTAGGTTGTTTGTGAAGGAGAAACATAAAAGTTTGCCAGGCACAATCATTTTTTCCAGGCAGAAAGAGCAAATTATGACACATGCCCTGCCCTCAGGTTCACAACAGCAGAAGAGAAATAGAGGGTGAGGAGGGAAGAGGAAAACCAGAACATTCAGGTACCCAAAAATGTTCTACTTGCAGAATGACTTGGTCAAACGGCCCAGGAGCAGACAGTTCTAAGTGAGCAGCCAAATGGTAATAAGTCCTATCGATTGGTGGTTGGTCACCATTTGGACTAGTGGGTCAGGAGACAGGGAGCCTAACAGCAGGTGAAGTCAGTGCCAAGGTTAAGCAGAGCCAGCTCTTTCTAGTTTTGTCCCCATCCACCTCCCTGTTGAGTTCTACAGGGGGCAACACTGAGGAAGAGGAAGCTGATAGGCTGGGCCACCCCCTGGACTAGATGCAAGTGTAAAGGCAGGCAGGCAGGCAGGTGGAGGCAGACTGAACGCAGAGCCCCATTTGCCCAAATGGAACAGCCTCCATTGGTCCTAGCTGACCTGATGGAGAGGTCTGTGTCCTCATCTCCCTCTGCCTCAGCCTCAGTTGCTGACTGTCGTGCAGGTTTTGCCTAACAACGGTGTCCTGCCCTAAACAAAACAGTTACACAATGGGTAGCCAGAGGCATAACACCTAAGCACAGCCCCTTGCGAACTTAGCTGCAGCCTTGACTTCAGTTAGGGTGTTTCCGTGGGTAGGATAGAAGCTGTTAAAACTCTCACATGGTTTTGGAAACCAGGCCAGGCCACCACTCCCAGTGGTCAACCAGCCATGGCAATGGCAGTGTGCAGCCTTTGACTTCTGTTCGCTTTCTCAGCTCATCTGAGCTTTGCAGTGTGAGAACCGTCTGTGCTATTTTCAACTAGGCCCCTCCCTTAGTCTTCAAACTGCATCGCAAAAGAGCCCAACTGGATCAGACCAAAGGCCCATCAGTTCAGCATCCTGCTCCCACACGGGTCAACCAGATCTCTCTCTCATAATACAGTGGAACCTCGGTTCCCAAATGCCTCTGTTGTCGTACGTTTTGTTTCTTGAACACCAAAAACCCGGAAGTAAATGCTTCAAACTTTTTTTGGAACCTGAACCTCAGCTTCCATTGAGTGCAAGAAGCTCTTGCAAGCAATGGGAAGCTGTGCCTTGGTTTTCAAATGTTTTGGAAGATGAATGGGCTTCTGGAATGGATTTTGTTTGAGAACCAAGGTACCACTGTACTAGAATTCAGGGCCTTCCAATGTTGGAAGATTCAGGAGAGACAAAAAGAAAGCACATCTTTACATTTAAAACTATGGAACTTGCAGTGATGGCCAACAAAGAGGCAGTAATGGCCAACAAACTGGATGGCTTTAAAAGGGCAACAGCTACCTCTTGACAACCTTGTGCTTACCATGGGAAATCAGCTATGTCCTGCCGGTCCTGATTATGGAGATCACACATACAACACACTTCATGGGTGCTATAGCACCTGAGGGTGCTGGTTGGTGACCCCGTTATACACCCCCCCCCCAGGCTGCTTAATTAGAGCTGATTTGGAGCTCTTGTGAAACAAGCCCACTTCCCCCCAAATATTGTGCTTTTTGCAATAAGGAAAGTATAGGAAAATGCAATGAAAAGTGTGGATAACACTTGCTTGACACAACTTCATCTAATTTTCCACAAACAAATCAAGATGAAAGTTCAATAAACAGGTTGTATGGAAGTGACCATTATAAAAGGCAGTATTTGTAAAAAAGGGGGGAAAAAGAAAATGTGTTTTGATTGAAAACAACCTTCTTCAGGAACACTGATTGAAAATAAAGATCGTATTGGCTTGAGAAGAGAACCTAACTTGCAATCAGTGCCCTTGAAGGTAGTTTTGAACCAAATGCACTGGAGTATGTTTCTTGGTATTTTACAAGCCCACCGTTTGATTTTTAGAACCACTTGGAGGCCAAAATCTTCCTTCTTTTGCTTCTCTCAGTTCTAGTTGTACCCCATTATTTTTCTTTGCAAAATCCAAAATCACACAATAAGTGTGACACCCTTAGATCCTCTACTACTCTGAACAAGCTTCTCTTTCTCTGGGATGCAAAGGCAAACCTCTTAAGAGGTGAACACTAGGCATCCTCTTTTAGTGCTTTCTTTCTCTGTATTATATGTGGGGGGCAACTGGAACTTCTGCTCTGCATAGGCAAATGGGAATTGGATCCCAGTGTGTTTGGGGAACAGGCATATAGTCAGTGGTTTGACTGCCAAGTCCCAATCAGGTAACTGCAACACTAGAAATCCTATTCAAAATCCCCCTACATTTCTGATGTGTTCTCCAGCCTTGAAAAATGTGCAGGTAATTTTCAGAACCTTTAGGACTGGAAGACTGCTTTTTGTTATGTTTAGGAACCTAAAGTTATTCATATTCTGAATTGCCTGCAGTAGCAAGTTTTCTGTACTTGAGGAATAGAAACAGTCCTGGATACTATCTATAGCTTACTCACCTAATGTTTTTATTTAAGATGGCATAAATCACACATTTAAAAGCTTGATGTACAGATAAAAAATAGCCCAGCTAATCAGTGGATCCTGACTGTTCAAAGAAAGTGCTCTCTCCTTGTAACACAGTGCTTTTAATTTCTGCTTGCTAGATGGCAGTATGTTTAATAGGCCTGTGTGGGATTTGTAATGGGACAAGAACACATTTTTGTGGGAGCCAAAGACAAACATCTCCTGTTGATGGAAACGTCTTCTCTTTGGCTGCAATCCTGTGCACACTTACCTGGAAATAAATCTCACCGAACTCATTTAGACATGTAAAAAGCCTTGTGCTGCTGAAGTACTTAGACTCAAAAGTACTTCAACTTTTGTTAAAGTCTTTGTTTTGAGAGCTGGTCCTACCATTAAGCAGAGTGAAGCAAACACCCCAGGGGGCAGCAGCAACAACATCCCACCAGTTCCTCTGGAGTTCCCTGTTCTCTTCTGCTGCCACAGGGTCTGTCCTGAAGGAGCATCTCCACCCCCATTGTTCAGCCCGGACACTGAGGTCCAGCGCCAAAGGCCTTCTGGCGGTTCCCTCACTGCAAGAAGTGAGGTTACAGGCAACGAGGTAGAGGGCCTTCTCAGTAGTGGCGCCTGCCCTGTGGAATGCCCTCCCATCAGATGTCAAAGAAATAAACAACTATCTGACTTTTAGAAGACATCTGAAGGCAGCCCTGTTCAGGGAAGTTTTCAATGTTTGATGTTTTATCGTGTTTTTAATATTTTGTTGGGAGCCACCCAGAGTGGCTGGGGAGGCCCGGCCAGATGGGCAGGGTATAAGTAATAAATTATTATTATTATAATTTATAATGTGACCTGTTGAACAAAGAAGCCACACCCGTTGCTGTCTGGCCCCACCCACCCACCTAGGAGGTTGCTTACTGGGGAATGCAGCCCTTGGGTTGAAAGAGGTCTCTTGCCTACAATGGCAGATGAGTCAAAGTCTCATCGAAGTCGAATGGAGGCTGACCCACTACCAGGGCAAACGTGGCACATTGCCTGTCTTCAGCCTGCCCCCACCTGCCTGCCCCCTTACAACTAGTCACAGTGGGGGGGGGGCTCTGTCACTGGAAGCCATGGGCTTTAATTGTATGTCATAGAAAGCTGTCCTCTACTCAGCCAGACCTTTGGTCTATCTAGCTCAGTTTTGTCCACTGGGACTGGTAGTGGCTCTTCATGATTTCAAGCAGGGATCTCTCCCAGCCTTACCTGGGATGAAACCTCAGACCTTCTGCCTGCAAAGGAGATGCTCTACCACTGCACTGTGACTTCTAAACACCGAAATGGCTGGGGGAGGGGGCAGGATATGCATGCAATCACTTGCTTTCCTTGAGGAGCTTAGAGCTCCTAAGAGCTCAGTGGCAGAGCATGCAGGTGCCTTCCAGGTTCAAACCAAGGCATCGCCAGGTAGGCCTGAGAATGTCTCTCCCACCTGAAACCCTGGAGGGCCACTGTCAGTCACTGAGTTAGATGACCAAGAATCTGGAAACCAAGCCATATGAGGAATGGTTGAGGGAGTTGGGTATGTTTCGCCTGGTAAAGAGGAGACTGAGAGGAGATAGGATAGCCATCTTCAAATATCTTAAAGGGCTGTCACATGGAAGATGGAGCAAACTTGATTTCTCCTGCTCCGGAATCTAAGACCCAAACCAATGGATTCAAGTTACAAGAAATGAGGAATAAGTTTCTGGCAGTAAGAGCTGTTTGACAGTGGAACAGACTCCCACAAGAAGTGGTGAACTCTCCTTCCTTGGAGGATTTCAAGCAGAGGTTGTGTGCCTGTCTGTCCTGGATGCTTTAGTTTAGATTCCTGCATTGCACGGGGTTGGACTAGATGACCCTTGGGATCCCTTCCAACTCTACAATTCAAGGGCTCAGAGTCTTGGCACAGGCGGGGGGCGGCGGTCTTTGTGGGCTAAGCCTCCCGCTTTGGGGAAAGAGAAGGGCGCGCAGGAAAAGGTTGCTGAGAACTTCAGGATGACATAAGCATCTCTCTCTCCTGCTGCCCCCCCCCCCCCCGCGATGCCATCCATTTATTCCCCGCTAATGTTCCGGAGGCAGCAGCAGCAGCAGCAGCAGCAGCAGCAGCAGCAATCCCAAGGTCTCAGCATCATCCACCGTCGCACTAATGGCCCATTTGGCGCCAGGCCCACGTTGGGGCGGGCGGAGGGGCTGCCCAGCGCGCCTGCGCCTCCCTCTTCCCCGGAGGGAGGTGTCTTGGCTCTTCCTCGCTTTTGCACGCCCCCCCCCCGTCGCCGCTTCCTATTCCCTCCCCGCGCTGTGTCACTGGGGTCTCTATGGAGACGGGAATCAACAGCCGAGCCTCGCCCCGCCGGCAGCGGCGCGTCTCCAAGAGCCAAAGGGGTGGTTTTCTCCCCCCCTTTTTTTGCAAGGCGCAGCGTAGTGGAAGGCAAGCAGGGTAAGGAGCGCGCGCGGGGGGTAAGGCGTAGCCAGGCGAGGGGGATCCGGAGTGGGGTAAGGAGGAACCGGGGTATCCCCATCCCCGTGGGCAATGCAGGCTTCTTGCAGCCGGAGGCTTGGGGAACCCCCGTCTCTCCGTTCCTCCTGCATCCACCCACTAGGCATGCTGACCAAACCTTTGCATTCCGCTCCTTCCCTTCCTCTCAGTCAATGTACCTCCGACGAGCTCTTCGTTTATTCCCATCACTGTGCTAAGGTTGCAATCCCGATTCTCTACATGCATACTCGGGAGGGAGTCCCAGTGACTTCAGTGGGATTTATTTACTTCCACGTAAACAACGGCCGCGAGGCTGTTGCTTGATGTTTGCTGTCGCAGGGTCATCAGGGGGTGCTGCGTCCAGGCGGGTGTTTGTGGCGGGGTCTCCCTCTGTTTTTCAGCATTGCACCCGAGGCGATGATGTCACTTGGCTCCAGACTAACTAATTCGGAATAATTCCTTCTCTTTCCCAGTTCCCTGTGCGTATATAATATAAATACCGGGTACACCTCCTTCCCCTGCTTGTTTAACTAACCAGATTGTGAGAATGGGCAGCTTGTCAACGGGAGCAATCTCTGTTAGAAATCCCTGTGTTGTGTCTGCAAACCTGGTAATGGAGGAATTAGCTTGGCATCAGCTGTGCTTTGATGAATATTTGACTCACTAGATCTGCACCACATGCCTTGAGTCGGCAGATCCACCCATGACTCTCTATAAAGCTTCTTTTAGGTGCTCTTTAGTTGTTCCAGGGTATGCATGTTGTTAATAGCATTGTGGAATAGAAAGCAGAAGATAGCGCTCTCTGTTTATTTCCCCCCAGTGGAATTTATTTATTTGCATAACATAATTTTGCATGTCACAAATAAGCTGCACTGAGTTCAGTGGGACTTATTACTGGAAAAGTGTGTTTGAACTGCAGCCTTTTTTTCTTTTTGATGTTTTTTTTTTCTTTACCTGATGCCTTAAATTGATTCTCCCCCCATCTCTTTTTGCATAGAACATGGGTGAGTTGACATTGCTTTGTCTACCTTCTGCTCTGTTCTTTTCTAGAATCTCTGCCCGTCATCTGCTGATGTATTTTAAAATTTGCAACCCGGGACCTCTTAACTGTTGAAACATAACTAACCTGTGGTAAGGAATCTTGAGTGTTCATTCTTGCTTAGAAATGCAGAGTTGGATCCAGACTTGGTTGTGCTTAGAGCAGACACATCGAAATCAATGGGTCTTCTTTAAGCATGATTAAATCTGGATCCTCATCTTGTTCAGTAACCTCCAGGAGAATCCCAGCACAGACCAATAGGCACAAAATGGCAAGTTAGGGGTTTCCTCTTGCCCATCTTGGACTGTAATGTCTGTGCAGTTTAAATGTTAGTGACAATCCCAAATGGATGCATGCAGCAGCTTCCCAGGATCAACCCCTGGCATCTCCAGTTAAAGGTTCAGGTTGCATGGATTTTATTTATTTATTTAAAAACATTTCTATAATGCTTGAGTGTACAAAAACCTCTAAGTGGTTTACCAAAAAAATATAAAACGTTCAAATTATGAATTAAACATACTTAAAAACAGCTCTTGAGACCCTGCAGAGCCACTGCCACAAAGTAGTAAACAATAGTGGGCGGGATGGACAAATTGTCTGACTTGGTATACAGCTTCTAAAAGCGACTCTTCTGATTTTTGTTTTGGATGTTGAGAATTCACATATGCACACAAAAAGCCTGAGAGATGTTTTACAGAGGTGCTTTTGGCATCATGCACAACCGTGCCTTTAGCCCTCTGGTCTTGTGTATGTCTGGATTTACGTGCCTGCAGAAAAGCGGCCAGCGAGATGCTTTCCTTTGAGTGCCGCTGGCATTGTTCTGGCTTGGTGATATCATTTCTCAGGCTTCTGCTTCTAGCAGTTCAGCTGAACTGGCAGAATAGAAAACTGCACCAGGCAAGCTGGCTGTAGTTCAGTGATAGAACCTTGCATGCAGAAGGTCTTTGGGTCATTCGCTGGCATCTCCAGGTAGGACAGGGAGTGACTCTGGTCTGAAGCCAAAGAGAGCCACTGCCAGTCAATGTAGACAGCACTGAGATGGATGGATCCCAGCAAAGGAGAGTCTATCACCTCCCAAGGCAGCGTGTCCCATTGCTGGACAGCTCTTTCTCGGAGGTTTATCTGGAATATGCTTTCCTGCAATTTCCACCCATTAGTTTGTGCTCTGCATTCTGAAGCAACAGTGCACAAGGCTGCTCCATCTTCTGTGCGAAAGCCCTTTGGGAAGACCCCCGAGAGATAGGTCAATTTGTCGATTTCTGTTTTTCTTGGTTTCTCGTTTTTCCAGTCAAGTTTTCCACATTTCCACAACAGCTTATCAACATTTTAGTGGAAATTTATTCTAATATGCTCATTTTTGTTTGTAATTTTGCCTAACATGCCTTTATGATTGTTATTTTCATTGATCTTTGCATTTATATGCATATTTACTACATTATATGCATTTTTGTACACATTACATAGGTGGAGAATTGCATTGCAAAATTTGTAGAAGTGTGAATTTTGAAGGATAGCTGTGTTCACGTAGTGCTTTGAAGTGATTTGGTAAGTATGCTTTAAATACAGTCTAAAGCAAATTTCTCCCCAATCCCCTACAATGGACAAGGATTGTAGTCCAAAACATCTGAAGGGCACCAGGTTGGGGATGGCCACTTTACACTAAGTAGCCAGTGTGGGGTTGGATCAGAGGGAGCCAAATCGGAACCACAGTGTGGAGGGAAGTGAGTTTTAACCCTCTGTCTGCATCCCCTGTTGTTTGGAATGAGAGGAAAACTCCTATTTCAGTCAGTGGGAGCTTTCTTCCTATTGCAAATAGCAGTTGCCGGGGGTCTGATTCCAGCTGGGACCACAGCAAGGGTTAAAGGGTGCATAGGGAATCTTTTTCAGACCAAGGACCACATGTTCACCTGGGCAACCTTCTGAAGGTTCCATTCCAGTGGTGGGAGGGGCCAGAAGCAAATGTGGGTGGAGCAATGAATGTGCATTTTACCCTTGTAAAGGTAAAGGGAACCCTGACCGTGAGGTCCAGTTGCGGACGACTCTGGGGTTGCGGCGCTCATCGCGCTTTATTGGCCGAGGGTGCCGGTGTATGGCTTCCGGATCATGTGGCCAGCATGATTAAGCCACTTCTGGCAAACCAGAGCAGCACACGGAAACGCCGTTTACCTTCCCGCCGGAGTGGTACCTATTTATCTACTTGCACTGGTGTGCTTTCGAACTGCTAGGTTGGCAGGAGCTGGGACCAAGCATCAGGAGCTCACCCTGTCACAGGGATTCGAACCGCCGACTTTCTGATCGGCAAGCCCTAGGCTCTGTGGTTTAACCCACAGTGCCATCCGCGTCCCTTTACCTTTGTACAATAGGCTAATTTTTACACACACTTACTCAGCCACCTCTAACTTCCATCCAGGCATGCAAGAGGCAGTCAAGTACACATTCCAGGCAGGCAGAAACTTAAGGAGGCTGTGAAGTAGGGCTAGTGAGGAGTGTGGCCTGGAGACAGGGGTGTGGTGGAGGAGGGGGTGCGCCTGGCAAGGGTTCCAAGGGCCCAACAGAGAGGCCCTTCAATGCACTATGTGGTAACATTGGGGAATATTCACAGAGCAACTAAAAAAGAGGAACGATGTTTGGATGTTCCAGTATAAAGCCAGCACTATTTCTGCATCAATGACACGTTGCAAATACACCCTGGAAAAAACACCAGTTTGGAGGAACCCTCTGTCTAAGAAGTGCAGGCCAGTCCAATTTCCTTAATAATGCAGACTGGATAAAATTCTTGAGCATCTCAGCTGAGGTTTTAAGATGTTCACTGGTTGAGCTCTGATATACCTTTGACTTTTGCAGCCCCTGTGGGGTCCTAATCTTTAACTTGAACTGACCCTGTCATGCCGACTGTTGATGCCACTTAAGTTTGCAGCCATGCAGAAGAAGAATCAGTGCTGGGCTTTGCTATGACAGATACTTCCTTTTCCCCAAAGGTTGCAATTTCTTTAGGGTTTCACTTCGAGTAGTACCAGGTACAGAAGCAGAGTGTGCCAGGAACTGTATAGCAGGGATGGGGAACCTCTTTCTTTCCAGATATTATTAGACACCAACTCCCATCATCCCTGACCCTTTGCCATGCCTTGAGAGTCTGCTGGACCTTCTGGGCAGGACTGAATGCGTGAAATGAAAGCAGACGAACAGCTCTATACCATAGTTTAATTGTTGTAGCTTTGGAAGTAGAAACGGTGGTTTAGGTTCTAAACTACAGTCAGCACAAGCTATGGATGTGATACCTTGTCTGAACTGAACCAGATTGTTGTTTAGATAGGTTCTGTGTTGCCCACGTAAGTTGTGTATGTGTGTATTTGTGTAGCTAAGATCTCTGAAGAAGACGCAACTAGCAAGCTAAGCATAATGACTGACTTAGTTAGGCGTTGGCCAAATGGTGAAAGAATCCATACATACCTTGAGCAACTGTAGAAAGGCAGGGTTGGTTTTAAATAAATACATTAAATAAATACAAGGATTAAGAGCTGCTGTCCTCTACCTGGGTGCTTCACGATTTATGTGTCAATCATGTTTGCTGTGGCTACAACTGACGTTGCCCACAGTAAACATGTAAAGTGTGAAGGGCAAGTGGGTGTCCCTAAAGTGCAGCTCTTTGTGTGCTATGTCTCTGACTGTGGGGGTAGACAGATGCCCTCTGAGAGCAAAGTGCAGCATTTATCCCTAAACACACAGAGACGTGTACCAGGGAGTCCTGATAGGCTGCGACTCCCTGTCTAGCAGAAGATCCCTGACTGGCTGCGACTGTGACTCACAACCAATCAGGGCTCCTATGTGAATAAGGGAGTCACAGCCAATCTTAGGTGCATGCATCTCAATTTTTGTGTGAAAAGTGAGAAAACCTGCAGTTTGCTTTGCTCACCTGTGCAAACATCTCTACTTCTGCATGCCAGGGAGACAAATTGTGGGGCTCACAGGCTGCTGTCAACCTCAAAGGGGCATCTAATATAGAACATGCCTCAAGTCTGTCAGTCAGTTTTATTGTATATAGCCAAAGCCCTTTACAAAGGACAACAGAGAATAAAATGAAAACTTTCAATCATACAATGTAGCAGTTTACAACATAAAATAAATTTACAACATTAAAATGTAAGACATGCACAAAGCTTCTGCTGGAGAGGGAGCCTTCAAACCAGCCTTTTGGGGAGTGTAAGGTTCAATGTAAGTAAAGTATAAAATGATGCACATTTGGGGAAAACACATACAGGTTTGAGCTTCAAGCTTCTTGGATGAGGGCTGCGGCAGATAATTTTAAAAAGTTAGATTATGAGTTGCTATTCACACGGGTTACCGCGTGTGTGCCTCAGGGGTAAAGCACATTGACCAAGGTACACTGACTGAGTTTAGTTCTCCACATTTGCAAAGTCAAGGATCCTGCAATTGGATAAGTACACAGCTGTACATTATTATCATTCTTTAATTTATTATTTATTAAATTTCTATACTGCCCTTTTTCCGCGGATCACAGGGCAGTTTGCAATATAAAAACACAAAATACATAACATAGTTATAATAATAATAATAATAATAATTTATTATTTATACCCCGCCCATCTGGCTGGGTTTCCCCAGCCACTCTGGGCGGCTTCCAAAAGAATATTAAAATACTATGATACATCAAACATTAAAAGCTTCCCTAAACAGGGCTGCCTTCAGATGTCTTCTAAAAGTCTGGTAGTTGTTGTTCTCTTTGACATCTGGTGGGAGGGCGTTCCACAGGGAGGGCGCCACTACCGAGAAGGCCCTCTGCCTGGTTCCCTGTAACTTGGCTTCTCGCAGTGAGGGAACCGCCAGAAGGCCCTCGGTGCTGGACCTCAGTGTCCGGGTAGAACGATGGAGGTGGAGACGCTCCTTCAGGTATACTGGACCGAGGCCGTTTAGGGCTTTAAAGGTCAGCACCAACACTTTGAATTGTGCTCGGAAACGTACTGGGAGCCAATGTAGGTCTTTCAAGACCGGTGTTATATGGTCTCGGCGGCTGTTCCCAGTCACCAGTCTGGCTGCTGCATTCTGGATTAGTTGTAGTTTCCGGGTCACCTTCAAAGGTAGCCCCACGTAGAGCGCATTGCAGTAGTCCAAGCGGGAGATAACCAGAGCATGCACCACTCTGGCGAGGCAGTCCGCGGGCAGATAGGGTCTCAACCTACGTACCAGATGGAGCTGGTACACAGCTGCCCTGGACACGGATTTAACCTGTGCCTCCATGGACAGCTGTGAGTCCAAAATGACTCCCAGGCTGCGCACCTGGTCCTTCAGGGGCACGGTTACCCCATTCAGGACCAGGGAATCCCCCACACCTGCCCGCCTCCTGTCCCCCAGAAACAGTACTTCTGTCTTGTCAGGATTCAACCTCAATCTGTTTGCCGCCATCCATCCTCCAACCGCCTCCAGACACTCACACAGGACCTTCACCGCCTTCACTGGTTCTGATTTAAAGGAGAGTAGAGCTGGGTGTCATCTGCATACAAACAAACAGAACCCAATCCACTGCTACTTTGTTTACTGTTTACAAACAAACAGAAATAACCCCCCTCCCACAGTTTAAAAAGCCATAGTTTAATATGCCTGCATGTTATTGCAGTTTTCCAAATGGCCAAACCCTCATAATTTGTGCCCATCTTTTGGGGGGGGCAGTTGTGCACCCAGTACACCTGCTGCTGTGTACAGTGGTATCTCGGGTTACATACGCTTCAGGTAACATACGCTTCAGGTTACAGACTCCGCTAACCCAGAAATAGTGCTTCAGGTTAAGAACTTTGCTTCAGGATAAGAACAGAAATCGGGCTCTGGCGGCGCGGCAGCAGCAGGAGGCCTCATTAGCTAAAGTGGTGCTTCAGGTTAAGAACAGTTTCAGGTTAAGTACGGACCTCTGGAACGAATTAAGTACTTAACTCGAGGTACCACTATATTTTTGTGCATGCAGATTCATGTACATCCAAGTGGGGCTGTGACTTCTGTTGGGTAGGGCTTGCAGCTCCACTGCTCCTTTCCAGGAGATACCTTCATCCAGCAGAGGCGAAATTTTAAGGCGAGAGAGAAAGGGAAAAAAGTTCACACGCATGTCTATGTCCGTTAGTGTGGAGTTAAGTACATATGCTAATCCACACTATCCTCCCCAGAGCAACCACGTCCAAGTAGCACAACCCGCCCTTAGTAACCGTCGCCAGGCAACACAAACTGTGGCCGCCCCAGCAGCCAAGCCCACATGCCTGTTTTTGTTTAATGTCAGGCCGTAACTAAGATCCTGGACCTGGCAGCCCCCCCAGGCTGGCTAGTGCCCTAATAGCCTGCCCCGGGCATGGGTGGATCTTGGCAGGGAGCCCGAGCAAGGGGATAGCTAAGGGTAAATGTCCGTGAGAAATGGACAGCGTTTCCCCAAAGTAGCAGTGGATTGGGTTAATAATTGTGCGGGGAAATTCCAGTTAGTGCTGGCATTGACACAGGGCAAGCCAGGGCGTTTGCTGAGAAGAAAGGTGTGCTCTTGCTAGGCATGGGCAAATCTGTCCATTTTGGTTTCCCTTGTTTCCTCATTTTTCTAATCTTAAGTTTAGTTCTCCACATTTGCATAGATGATTGCAAAAATAAATTTAAAAACTTGGAAAAAAATCTCTCATGAAAATTCATCAGCGTTTTTGTGAAAATCTCTGCTAATAGACACCTTTTTGCCTACAACACACAACTTTTGCAAAGCAATTTTCCTTAACATACTGCACTTTCCTAATGTCCATGTGCTGGTTTTTTTGATTATGACAACAATGGTGCTCGCATACTGAACTTCAGAAGTAGGGGGAAAGTTTATGATAAATCTGAAAAAGCCAGAAGCTTCTACAGAATGTTTGAGAAAAGTGCTCTATCTGTGATGTCCTGATTTATCTCAGGAACCAAGAAATCTGTTCAAACAGTGCACTAAGACCAACAATGGACCTCAGGGAGAAATTCAATTTACTTTGCATTTAAATGTGGATTTTTCTAATTCACACTTTCTAAAACAATTTGTGAACTGAAACGCAGCCAATCCTTTGGAAATTTGCAGTTCTCCAGATTTTGCAATGCAGTTCTCTAGCCAAGTGGTTGGCATCTGTCTGTCTCGAGAGACAATGGATCATGCCTCCAGGGATGAAGGCAAACCGCTGAGTTAGCAGCACTGAAATGCCCTCCCTGGGGCACAAGCCTGAGCAGTGTATATGGAGGTCCTGGGCTGCCCAGATGACAAGACCCCCCTCTCAGCCTCACTGATGTAGTTCAAAGGAAAGCAGAGCAATATGTTTGGCACCAGCTTGGCTGCAGCAGTTTCCAGAAGAAGGCATACATGGTGCCATCCAACCGTATTAGAGACTCCATTCTGGATTTGTGTAGGGTTTACTCCTTAGCCTTTTCTTCTCCCAAAGATATCCCACAAGGAAGCAGAGGCTTAGGACCAGGATTTTCCTTCTCCTAGAAAGGTTATCTTCCTAGGTTGACAAGCACCATCTGCCCCCTCTTCCTTCTACAGCATGTGCAGAAACTGGCTTCTTAACTGTTTGACCCAGTATTGGTTTCATCTACACAATCTTCCGGAGTCTGTCTTCACGTGCAGGGAAAGTCCCTAACTCACCAAGGGATTGAGATACATTGGCTACCCTCACTTAG
The DNA here is from genome assembly GCF_964106645.2 of Podarcis pityusensis. Taxonomy (NCBI): domain Eukaryota; kingdom Metazoa; phylum Chordata; class Lepidosauria; order Squamata; family Lacertidae; genus Podarcis; species Podarcis pityusensis. The sequence goes on along the minus strand of NC_138033.1, from coordinate 46,260,725 downwards.
TTTAGCCAGCCTGTCAAAGTCGTTTCCTGGGGTGTGGCCGCTATTGCATGCTGACAGTTTTTAGGTGCCACAGGTTAGAGCTGAGTGCAGATGGGGACCAAAAGTGAACAAACTACTCCAAAAGGAGTGCAATGTATCCCCCATCATAGGCGCTGCCCCACCCCTAGCACCCCATACACCTCTCTAGTCAAGTAATGTGTACTATAATACATATACTAGAGTAAAGTGTTCATATAATACATACATTACTGAAAGCAAGATATAAAAATGCATTATATATGGGGAATTTCCTTGGCAAAAATGTGTATAAGGAGAAAGGTGACCTAAAATGCCGATGAATTCTCCTAAGGACTCCCCCCACCCCCCAACACACACACTTTTAACAAAAATTGCAAATTGTTGCTGTGAAAATGTGGAGAACTGAATTCCAGTTTGGGGGAAAATGATAAATGAGGGGAAAATGAAACTGACAGATTCCACCATCCCTAGGTAGGGGGAAATGTCTAGAGGAGCTTTTGGAAATTTGTACATGATGGCACACACAATGCCTGTTGCTTGGATCTGAGCAGCCCCCTGTGTGTTTTACAGAACATCATGGCTGAGAGCACAGACATGGCTTCATTGGAGGAGAGCTTCCGAAAGTTTGCCATCTACGGCGACACCAAAGCTACAGGGCAAGAAATGAATGGCAAGAACTGGGCCAAACTGTGTAAGGATTGTAAAGTAACCGATGGCAAAGGGGTCACCAGCACAGATGTGGACATTGTCTTCAGCAAGGTGAAGTAAGTGCCTGCTTCCATCTCACTTCCTTCTGGTTCTGCTTTGTGTTGGTTCTTAATTTACAAAACCGAGGAGACTTGGATGGGACTGAAACCCGTGGGCAAGTCTTTGCCACAGCTCTGAAGCCCTGACCCTGGAAGCAAGAGCCCAATGAGCTAATTCATAGAAACATTATACTAAATCAGATCCTTGGTACCCTAACAGGCAGGTTTCCCTCCCATACCTGCCTCAGATGTTGGGGATTGAACCTGTGACCTTCTGCATGCAAAGCAGATGCTCTTCCACAGAGCTACAGCCCTTCCCCAGACTTCCATTCATATTTTCTGTTTTACTATGGGGCACAAAAGATGCCTACCAGGCAAGGCCTCATTAAGACATGCTGAGGCCCTAAGCTATGTCAATTTCAATTTTATTTGCTGTTACAACCATTGTGGTCATTTCAACCACCTTCAGAAAGAAATATACATCCTATGCATACTATATAGAATGTGCATAGATATACTTGTGTGTGTGTGTGTGTGTGTGTGTTGTGTGTGTGTCTATATAAGCTTTGCCAAGTTGAAGAGATCCATAGCATTACCACCCCCCACCCCACAAAATTCATAGACAACACTGAGCTAGGTGTACCAATAGTCTAACTTGTTATAAGGCAACTTCTTATGCCCTGTTGAACCCCGCTCCCCTCAAGTCAAATACTTACAGCACAATTTTATGCATGTTGACTAGGAAGGAAATCCCATTGTGCTCAATGGTGCTTATTCCCTAGGGGTAACATGCTTAGATTTACAACTTTAACCAAATACCTTCCTAATCTATTTTTTGTCTTCTGGAAAAAATGTTTGAGATATTTTTGTAACACACTTGTAAAAATAACACAGCACATGTTTATCTGTTTACTAAATATAAGTAAAATAGATAAACCAGATCTCAACTGATTAAGGGCAGTGAATTTTTTTCTTTACTCCAATACATAATTTTCCAGATGACTTGCATTACTGGCGACAAGGGACAGAAACTCTGCACATGTTCAAAAACCATGTCTGTAGCCAGACTACAAACCTAGCAGAAAACAGCCCAACCCACAAAAAAGAGGCTTAGCTTTCTGTGTCAATGCCAAGCACCAGCTTAAAAAGATACACACACACAGCTTCTTTGGCTCAATGCCAGCTTCAGTTTGGCATTGTTGTGTTTCACATCTGTGCTTCTGGGGAGACTGAGCAGGCATTGCTCAATGGTGCTGTCCCGGTTTGATTCAGCAATATTGGCAGGAACACTTTTGTTTGTACTGTTGAACTGCTCCATGTCAGCTGCTGTTTGAGAAATTAAGCCTTTGGTCCTGGCAAAAATAAAAAAACAAACAGCTATTGACTGCTGCTAGTGTAACTCTCTTGTAATGGAAAGCACTTTGGCTGCAGTAGCAACAGCTACAGTTTAATGTGGGGGGGGGGGGAGAGAAAGAGAGAGATGAGCTGGGCCAGCCCACCAGGTATATCTTTTCCCTCTTGAGCTGTGACCCCTCCACCTTCCCAATATCCCTCCTGCAGAGAGACTTATGCATTACTAAAAAGTTTCCATTGCCACCAGCTGGATTTTTTTTAAAGCTTTGTAGCAATGACAGAAAGGGGATTTTAAAATTTTTTTATTGGTGGGATCACAGTTGGGGAGAGAAGTGATAGACCTAACTTCTGGGCTTGCAGTGATCTCAACAGCAAGTAAGGCCCTCTGCAGCTATAAATTAATTTAACAAAAAAACAACAGTCATAGTGGCACACAAGTGTAATATGTAGACTTGTGACCCCAGGGCAGGCCCAGCTTCTGAAGGAAACTGAGACATAGATGCCTGGCTGTGCATTAAGCTTAACGTGTGACTTAACCACCAGAAGCCCCATTTCTCAGAGGTGTGTGGAATGGTTGCAGTTAGTGGTTTGGGGAAAGCTCTTGGCATGTTCTCAACTTAAGTCTGGTCAAAACTCAGGGACAGCTTATACCAGGGATGGGGAAGCTGAATGTGGCCTCCAAGTCTCTCTGGCTCACAGGACTCTCCTCAGGCCACAACCCTCTCCAGCCTTGCTTTGCGCCCTCCTGGACTGCTTTTGCTTGGCTAGAATGTGTCCTGCAGCTCAGATGACGACTCGTGCTTGTCTGGATGGGGGATGGAGGCAGGGAACTGTGTGTGTGAGTCTGTGTAGAAACAAGCCTGTTGTACAAAAAGTAAAATCAGTCTCCATTGCTCCACCCTCTTTTGCTTCTGGCTCTGGCCACCACTGGCATGTGGCACCCAAAAGGTTGCCTAGGAGGGAATGTAGACTTCCAGCTTGAAAAAGTTCCCCTGCCTCTGGTTTATGCAGGCAACAGAATCAATAAGTAAAGCTATTTTCTGGATGGCGTCACCTAAAGCCACAAATGAGGAATTGCATATCTGAGTGCTCTCTCACATACCCAATATTTCCCTGCATGTAGAAAATCAGATTGAAGACTGGTACTTGTAGGATAGTGGGCCTGGTCTGGAAGCACCTTTGTTGTGGTCCTTCCAAACATACCTTTCCTCTCTGGGGGTTGAGGCCTCAAAAAGACAATTTCTGCCAGTTTGCTGCAGAAGCTGTCAGCGTTCAGCACTGAAAGGTGTTGCCACCAGCTACCCAGTCTCTAGGACTTTTAAACAAATGTTTCAGTTATTCTAGCTAGTTAGCTGGTATATATCAAGATTTTCAGAGATGTAGCCATGTTAAGTTGCATACACACTCCAAACCAACTTCAGTCTGAATTGAGAATGACCTAGCTGTGTTTTAAGCTGGTAATGTGTACACAGTCTCTTTCTTTAAAAGCAACAAAGATTCTTGTGGCACCTTAAAGACGAACAGTTTCATTATGGCATAAGCTTCTGTGGACTACAGTCTGGTCTGGCCTGACTACATCGGATGAAGTGGACTCTAGTCTGCAATGGTCACAGCACATCTGGAGTACCATGTCCACTTCTGTATGGCACAACTTAAGAAGGATGTTGACAAGCTAGAGCTTGTCCAGAAGTTGACACCCAGGATAGAGCTGGGTATGTTTAGCCCAGATAAGAGGAGATTAAGAGGAGACATGATAGCAGTCTTCAAATATCTGAAGGGAGGTCATGTAAAAGATGAAGCGGACTTGTGCTTTGTTGCTCCAGAGAGCAGGAATAGATTGAGTGGTAGAAATTGCCGAGAACCAAATCCCAGCTAAACAATGGGAGGAACTTGCAAGTTCTTGTCCTTCTACAGCTGGGAGCCAGGACACCCTCCTTGCATGCTTTTGCTTGGCAGGAATGTATTCTTGAACTCTGATAATGGTTCGGGGTTGCCTGGAAGGAGGTGGTTAAGGGGTGTGAATGTGTATTGAAACAAGCCTACTGTACGGAGGTAGAATTTGTATTCATTCCCTACCCTCTTTTGTGTCTGGCCCCACTTATCACTGACCTGTGGCCCCCTTAGAAGTTGCCTAGAAGGAAATGTGGCCCTCAGACTGAAGAAGGGTCCCCACCCCCGGTGTATGAGTCAGAGGGGCAATGGTGGTTGCGATTTGGCTCCTGAGTCCCTTGTGCCTATTCTGTTCCAGAGGGAAGACGGCCAGAGTCATAAACTATGAGGAGTTCAAGAAGGCCTTGGAGGAGCTGGCCCCAAAGAGGTTTAAGGACAAAAGCAAAGAGGAAGCGTATGAATCCATCTGCCAGCTGGTGGCAGGCAAAGAACCGACTAATGTGGGCGTCACTGTGAGTAACTGCTGCCAGTGCTGGAGGAGGAAGCAGAACAGACTCCTGGTGGGAATCCAGAAGCAGGCCAGGTTGGGTCTAGGACAGGGATGGGGAGCCGATGGCCTTCCAGGTGTTGCTGAACTCCAACTCCCATCAGCGCCAGCCAGCATGGCCTGGGATGGTGTGTGTTGTAAACTAGTAACATCTGGAGACCGCAGGTTCCCCACCTGAACTCCACTGAAAAGCAGCAGCTCTCCAGGGTTTCTGACCGAGGAGTTTCCCAGCCTTACCTGGAGATTCTGTGAATTGGACCAGGAATTGTCTGTATGCAAAGTGTGCATTCTAGTAGTGAACTGCAGCTTTCTTGAATGGTAGGGCTTAACTCACTCTCAGTACTTCTGGACAGATCAGTCCTTTTCCAATTCCACAAGTGATCGTTTATGAACCTCTTCTATCCCATTAACTAGCAAAAAAGAAAGCAGTATGGAATTTTGTGTATAAATAATATTTCAATACACAATTTATCATAAAATGTACATTTATGGTGGTACCTCGGGTTAAGTATTTAATTCGTTCCGGAGGTCTGTTCTTAACCTGAAACTGTTCTTAACCTGAGGTACCACTTTAGCTAATGGGGTTTCCCGCTGCTGCTGCGCCGCCGCGGGATTTCTGTTCTCATCCTGAAGCAAAGTTCTTAACCCGAGGTACTATTTCCGGGTTAGCGGAGTCTGTAACCTGAAGTGTCTGTAACCTGAAGCGTATGTAACCCGAGGTACCACTGTATATAAATCTTTTATCTCATTGTATGTATTTATGTATAGTCCAGTGCTTTTTTCTGAGGGGTACTCAAGGGAATGCAGTACCAGCACTTTTTTCTAGAAGAAAAGTACTGTACACATTTTAATATGCATTTTAATGCATTTTGTTTCATTTTCTGAGCTGGGAACTTTATCACAAAATTCAGAGAAGTGTAAAATAGGGTGGATAACTATGTTCCAGTCTTTATGATAGTACAGCAGGTATGGATCAGGTCAGTCTGCTTTGGAACTCATGGAAACTGAATTCCTTAAACACCCCCAATCAATACAGCTCCTGCTTTTTTCCTATGGGAGGCCCCAGGTTTAATACCTGCAGCCCTCATGGAGGATTGACAAAATCATTGAGAATAAGACTTATTGATCATGATGGCTATGTTCCCTCAGGTATCAGAGCCAGTGTGCCTCTGAAGGCCAGTCTCCAGCAGAGCACTACTGGGCTCATGTCCTGCTTGTGGGCTTCCTACAAAAATAACGTTGGCCATTGTGTGTAGAGGGCGCTGAGCTGGATAGGCCTTTGGTCTGATCCAGGAGGGCTCTTATGTGCCACTTGAAGGAGCCTCCAAATTGCAAGACTGGGGAAGACCGCTACCTGCAATGCTGGAGAGCTGTTGGTAAAGCCAGTGGTACTCTATGTGCCAGGGATGCGGGTGGTGCTGTGGGTTAAACCACAGAGCCTAGAACTTGCCGATCAGAAGGTCGGTGGTTCGAATCCCCGCGACGGGGTGAGCTCCCGTTGCTCGGTCCCTGCTCCTGCCAACCTAGCAGTTCAAAAGCACGTCAAAGTGCAAGTAGATAAATTGGTACCGCTCTGGCGGGAAGGTAAATGGCGTTTCCGTGCGCTGCTCTGGTTCGCCAGAAGCGGCTTAGTCATGCTGGCCACATGACCCAGAAGCTGTACGCCGGCTCCCTCGGCCAGTAAAGCAAGATGAGCGCCGCAACCCCAGAGTCGGTCACGACTGGACCTAATGGTCAGGGGTCCCTTTACCTTTACTCTATGTGCCAGTGGTTGGACTTGGTACAAAGCAGCTCCTCATATTATTGCCTAGAAGATAGTAAAGGAGGTGGAGGTGATGTGGAGGCCATGTTCCGAAGTAGGGGCGATGGTAGTCGTTGCTGAACAAAGAATGGTTTTGACCCCCTCCCTTGTTTTTGTGATTGGCAGAAAGCCAAGGCTGTGGGCGCGGTGGAGAGGCTCACCGACACGTCCAAGTACACAGGCTCCCACAAGGAACGTTTCGATGAGAGCGGGAAGGGCAAAGGCAAGAGCGGACGGGAGAACATTGTGGACAACAGCGGCTACGTGTCGGCCTACAAGCACGCCGGCACTTACGATGCCAAAGTGAAGAAATAGGAGCAGCTGCCGCACCTGTTTGAAGGAAGGGCCACCCTAATGACACGCCCCCTTGCCCTCGTGGGGGTTCGGCTCTGCCCGGCCTCACTCCAGCCCCAGAGCAATAGCTGGAAGGGGTGCCTGTCCTTGAATGGTGTACGCAGCTGCAGTGTGACCCAGCCACGCACCTCGCTTCCCAAAGTTACACAAACTCAGACTTTTATCTGCGGCACCCGCCTGCGCAGCCTACCAAAGGCCTCTACACCTCAAATGTCTCCCTTACCTCACTCTAACCAGCCCCCTCCCCACTGCTTTCCTCTCTAGTGCTAATAATGGGAGTCTCCTGCACCGTAGAGAAAATAAAAGGAAAGCTTCATTTGTCGTGCAGCTTCTAGGGCCACAAAGCTTCTGTCAGGGCAACAAGATGGCTTCCCAGGCTTCTAACAGCATTTCCTCATAGCTCTTGCTCTTCCAACCCATGATGATGTCTACTTCCTGTTTGCAGGGGACCCCAGTGCTTCCATCGGCATCATTTCACCGCTTTTGATTGTATCAGAAAAGCAGTATATAAAATAAAAGTACTACTCACAATCATCTTGCTCCTCAACTGACAAGGCAGCTGATCCTTTTTAAATACTGCACATTGAATGCAGGTGTGGGGAAATTCCTCGCCCTGTGGAGGATCACATTCCCTCAGGGGGATATCTGCTGGGGGCACCATGCCATTGGTGGGCACAGCTAAACCCAGGAGGAAAGGGCAGGGAGGACAGGGAAGAAATTTGATTCATTTCACATGTAAAGGCAAATCTGTTTAATACCACACTGAATAGTGACCGTCCTTCAAACTTCACACCTGTCTGAATTTTGCAGTTCTCCAGCCAAGAAATACATACACTGCTGTGAAGTATGTCCATAAATGCATATATTCATGAAAATAATGTTAAAAACGCATTGTATTAGAGGAAACTGCCCAGCAGAAATTTGCATATTAGGATAAACGGCATACAAACATGTATTAGGAGAATATTTGCACTAATGGGAAAATGCATGTACCCGTATTTCCCTCCAATGAAGTTAGTTGATGGACATTAATTTCAGTGGGTCTACTCTGAGTAGAATTAACATTGGCTACAAGCTTTCATAAGTGCTTTCAAACATGTATCAGGAGAAATGACCACTAAAATGTTAATGCATTCTCATGTGGACTTTAAAAAAATATCACAAACTGATGTGGTGGTATGAGATCTTCTTGGTCTGGGTAAAGAGACTACTGAGTCAGGGCTTCTCAACATAAAATAATGCCCTTGGGATCCCAACTGGGTTGGAATACTGTTGCATGTGATCCAGACCTCAATAAAACCATTTTTGTTGTCTTCTCCTGCAATTGAAGCAAGGATGGCAAGTGGCTGAAGGAGACCGCCTCATGCCTGACTCTCGGTTAGGGATGGGTGAATCTGTCAATTCTGATTTCTCCTATTTTCTCCTTTTTCCAAGTTTCGCCACATTCCTGCATCCCTTTGTGATTTTTTTTAAAAAGCCACCTTAATAATTCTTAAGCATTTTAGTGCACATTTTTCTTAATTTGTCCACAATTCAGCCTAATATACATGCATCCTTTGCAAGCGATTTTTTCTTAAGAGAATGCATTTTTGTAAGTTGCCTCATACAGTACATGCATTTTTGTGCGTAAATTCCTCAAATATATGAATTTTCCTTCCCGTTCTTTGGTTGGAGACCTGAGAATGTCACAGGAGAGCTGTATTTCGGTTTGTGCTTCACTTCAGGAAATGCGAATTAGGTCGGTGCACATTACAGTGTGAACCCCATCCCTATCCCTCCTTTTGAGTTTGCATCTGGGGAGGGGCTTCCCAGCTGCTGTAGGCTAGACCAGGTATGTGTTCAGTGGCTCCTTTTCCCTCGGGTGCCAAAGCCCCCAGCACCACCTGTTAGAGAGTTGGGGGTCATGTAAGGGTGGGGGAGGAAAGTGGCATGAAGGCCAGAAATCCTGCATCTTTACACAATGGTGGAACACATTCTTTGGCTATGCAGAAAGTCCCAGGTTCCATCTCCTCATGGGGGCTGGGAAGAACCTGTGCCTAAAACCCTGGAGAGCTGCTGCCAGTCAGTGCAGACAATATTGAGCCAGATGGACCAATTATCTGAACTGGTAAAAGCCACCTTCCTATGTTCTTCCTATGCTGGGTTCCAGAATGTAGCTCCACTATGTGTATCCTTTAACCCAGTCTGACTGGGCTCAGTGTTGGAGCATCTGCTCTGCACGATGCAGAAGGCCTTGAGTTCAATCTGCAGCATCTCAAGAGAGGCCTGTGAATGTCCCTTGGTCTGAAATTCTGGAGAACTTCTGCCAACCACTATAGTAGACAATACGGAGCCAGATGGACCAGTGGTCCCAGTGCTCTCGCCTTGAGGTGGGGGAGAAAGCAAACAGCCCCCCTAAGTGTCCTGTCTCTTCAGGAAGAGTGTTGCAGGCACCCGCTCTCCCAGAGTCCAGATATTTCTGTGGGCTGGGAGAGTTGCACCAGCTGAGTAGCGATGTTGTTTTACAGCCAGCATGGAATTCTCTGCCTGCGACGGAAATGGCTTCCTGCCAGGCCTCTTGGAGCCTGTGTGGGCCAATATCTCAGCCGCTGATTTTTATGGCCTTGCTGCTATTTTCTCCCTCACATTTGTCTCTCTTTATCAGTTTTCCCAGCGCAGGCTCCTGAGAGGAATGTCAGGCGATGGCTGACCCACCATCCCTGCTCAGTTCAACAGGAAATAAGAAGCTGTCAGACCATTCATGGTACATTGAGCTCAGTGTTGTCCGCACAGACTGGCAGCAGCTCTCTAGGGTTCCAGGAAGGGAATCTTTCCAAGACATACCTGGGGGTGATGGGGATTGAATGCAGGAGCTTTGGTGTGCCAAGCTGGTCTTCTTCCGCAGAGCTATGGCTCCACCTCAAGCAGCCCAGGCCCCCTTTTCCAGAGGGAATTAAGTTGTTTCCTAGCTGCTGCCTCCCTTCCAGAAGCAAATTTGGACACAGAATTTGAATAAGAGTTTGTTGCAAACTTGGGAACTACCATCTGAATGTAGACCTCCTGGCTACCTATGACTGCCCACCAGGGAATACATAGGCTGCCTGCCTGGAATTGCAGAAACAAAATGGGTGGGTTTGTTTCAGGCACTCGATAGTACACAATTCAGGACAGGCTCAAGACACATGACTGCCTGGGGTGGCCTAGATGGCATTCTGCCATTCCATGTACAGAGCTAATCAGATTTGAATCCTACTTCTGGTAACAGAGTAGTGTTTACCAGCACATATGAGGGCAATAGGGTAGCTTCTGAGCCATGTTGCAGCCAGATAAGGGGGCCAGTTGCATTGCTAAAAAAGAGGATTTGCATCACCAAAAAAGATACCAGTTTGCACAAAGTTTGCATGGGGGAGGTACCAGTTGACTGGTGGGTTCAGTCTGCTAGCCAGGTGCTGTTAACTGCCGGCCAGGTGTTCCTGCTGCCCTTTTCTTACCTTTAAACCAGACTTGGGCTGGACAGCCCTCAAACAGAGAACAGCTTCAAGCAGAGGACTGCCCCCTGATGACGCTTGAAAACAGAAGACCGTTCTCTGTGAAGTAGGACACATGGCCATCCTACACCCCCACCCCCCACCCCTCCATCATCCAACATCTGCCTCCATTCCCATCTTCGCCTGATGTCTCAGCTGCACTCTATACCTAACAGTAGGGCTGGTGCTGCCACCATTCATGGCTGGTTGGGAGAGATGCCCTTTGGTCAGGAAGCGCTTGCATACAAGGTTGCTGACCTCCAACACAGCAAAAGGAGGCTTGCTCTGCATTTCCAAGGGTCCTGTGTGAAAAGGGTCATTGTCTGAGGATGGCAGGTTTGGGACAGTGTATCAAAGAAGACTGGATGCTGCCAAATACAATTCTGTGTTTTAATGTCCTGCATCTTCCTGGCTGACGGGGGCCCTGAGGATATTAAGGATACTACATCAGAGCACCCTTCTTCAATATCCTGCAGCCGGCATTATATGGGAGAGGCAGCTACTGGCAGTTCAAGTTCGGTGGGAGCTATCCTGCCTCTTTTATACAAGCAGCCTGAAAAACATTTTTTTTAAATTGCAAAAGCTGAGAGGCTGTAAAAGTGAGAATAGCACTTTCATCTGTTAGCGAAAAAGTGTGATGCAGATTGAGGATACAGCCAAAGGAGCAGAACAGACAACAGCACCATCTGCTGGGTTAAAGGTTTAATGCCCCATGAACGTTGGGACAAACTACTCCAGAAAGAAAATAAAAAAAAATCCTTCCAGTAGCACCTTTAAGACCAACTAAGTTAGTTCTTGGTATGAGCTTTCGTGTGCAAGCACACTTCTTCAGATACACTGAAACAGAAGTTGCCAGATCCTTCTATATAGTGAGAAGGTGGGGAGGGGTATTACTCAGAAGGGTGGTGGGAATGGGAGATAGGCAGATAGCTGGGATGAGCCTGCTGACGACTCTTAACGACTGTAATGGGTCTTACAGGAAAAGGCAATGGGTCTTACAGGAAAAGCTCATACCAAGAACTAACTTAGTTGGTCTTAAAGGTGCTACTGGAAGGATTTTTTTTATTTTGATTATGGCAGACCAACACGGCTACCTATCTGTAACTACTCCAGAAAGAGCATGATGTGTTCCTCACCAGGGGGCCTACTCCTCTCCTAACACCCACCCCATATGCCCATCAGAAAATGAGAGAAATAGATTCACCCACTATTACCCCTGTAATGCTTGTATGGTGTAAATAACAGTTTGGAAAGGCAATCTCTGCCTTTGCTCTGGCCTAGAATGGCTCCCTCTCCTGTAACTGCTGTTTCAGTGAACCATGAGATCCTGGCGTCTCATGCAGTTTGGCACAAGAGGGGCCAGCTTCTTGTTCACAGGAAGCAAAACCAGTCTGAGCCTTTCCAAGTTTATTCAAGAGAAAGGCAAACTACCTGACCAAGGTGAGTAGTCCTCACACTGGTCAGCTGGACCCAGCGGGATGCAAGTCAGTGGGGAAAAGAGGCTGGTGGTCAAACTCTAAATGAAGGGAAGCCTTGAGGTGGAATCTTAGGCATTCAGCTGATCTGGAGCTCTTTCACAAGAGGTCCACCCCAAGTATGACTTTTTTGTGATCAGAAAAGTGATGGGGAAATGCACTTGAAGGTGTGGGTTAACAGTGGCTTGATGAAACAGCATCTGACCTCCCTCTAAACAAACCAGAATGAATGCTCAGTAAATAGTTGGTGTCGTCTGTGCTCCCTGCAGACTTTGTGCAGGGATAAGCTGGTCATGTAGAAAGAAACCTACCGTTCCTATCAGATTCTCTCACCAGCAGATGGTGCTGGAGGTTTATGTGAATCAGAATTAATGTTCATTTCTGTCATTATGCACAACAGAGAGACTGTGAAAGAATCTAAAGGGGCCAGGGGAAAAATAAGCCTTTCTGTAGAGGGAGAAAAACAGAACAAGGCAAGTCCAGATCTGTGACTGGGGATGGACAAAGCCATCAGTTGTGTTCCTCTCAGTTTCTCATTTTTCCAATCTTCAGTTCTCCACATTTTCACATCAGCTTGTGATTTTTTTTAAAAAAGATGTGAAAATTCACCAGCTTTTAAATACAAATTTCCCCAGACGTATACATTTTTGCCTACGTAAGTCACATTTTGAAAAGCAATTTACCTTAATATAATGCAGTGTGTGTGTGTGTGTGTGTGTGTGTGCGCGCGCGCTTATATATAAAAATATATGCATGTCTATGAACACTTTACCCTAGTATATACATTTTTATACATATTACTTGGCTAGAGAACTGCACTGCAAAATTTGGAGAAGTCTGAATTTTGAAGGACTGTTTTCCATTTGTGTATTGTTTGGAAAGTATGAATTAGGTAGATCATTCCCAAGTGCTACGGAGCCTGCATCCTATTTGGCACTCTTGAAAAGAACTCTAAAAGTTCAGTCGGGCACCTTCAGTCTGAAATGGTATGGTCCAGAACTCAACCATTAAAATGAACCATCTCTTCCAAAGGCAATGTGAAGACAAATGTTGTCATTCTGATATCTTCGTTTTTCCGTGAGCATGCTCTTATATGGGCAAAGGCATGTCCTCTGTGTGTGAGCATGATCAATTCAAACAGCCTTGTCTGGCAAAAGCTGGCATTATTTGTTGTTGCCTAGATACTGACATCCATCACCCTTAGAAGGCTAGAAAATCAGGTGACATGTTGCTCAGTTGTTAATTGTCTTGAATACAAGGGGGGCGGGGAAGGCACAAAATTCAATAGCCGCTCTTGCCTCTAAATAACTTTTACTCATAAATTTCACAGCAGGAGCAAATACGTAAAATGTGAGCAGTCACATTAATATAAAATTTTAAAAATCTGTGCTTATTTTGTATGCAGTTATTTAGACATTGATGACTAAAGTAGCTGCTGCACACTCCCTGCGTATGGATCCTAAAACTACAAACTAGAGCATTGCTTTATGACAGTAGCTGGGAACCTGCTCCAGCCCAAGGGTCACATTGCCTTCTGGGCAACCTCCTGGGGTCCACATGACAGTGGTGGGTGGAACTAGCGGCAAAAGTAGGGGGAACAATACATGTGAATTTTAACTTTGTACAGTTGGCTAGTTTCTATAGGCACTCTATCCTCCATCCAGTTAAACGAGAAGCAGGATCAGGGTTCAAGGACACATTCCAGCTAGGAGAAAGCAGGGCCAAGAAGGGCTACGACCTGGGGAGACTTCAAAGTTCAGAGAAAGAGGCCCAGAAGGCCACATTTTGCCTCTAGGCCTGATGTTTTCATCCCTCCTTGAGGATATTCAGTCCAAACCACACCAACTGGAACACCTCTGAAGGCACTGTTGCTCCATTTGGTGGATCTTTGCCAAATCTGGCGTGATGGTTCCAACCTGCACCAATTTGGATGCTTCTGGGGATATCACTGCCAAACTCGGCACAAGGTTCCCCACTGTGGGGAAGGTGGTCTTCATCTATGTTTGCATGTGTTGGGTGCCATTTTTAATCGAGATGGTGGACCAAATTAACCCCAATTAGCTTCTTCCTCCACAAATTGTTCCCCAGCCCTGAGTTGGTGTTTGTGCACGTGTACATATGTGCGCAGAGCCCTAAAACCCACAGATTACAATATCTATTTTAAAATTACAATATTTTGGGCGTTAGTTTTATGTTTTAAATTCCTGGGCAGTGCCAGGCACTCCCTGCTAATATAAATATAAACATTAATATAGGCAATCCAGATGTCCAGATAGATATCTAAGCTTGAATGACAAAAATATGATATATATTCAAATTGCATAATGGATGGTGGCTGCTTATCCTTCCAATCTTGAAGTGTAATTCTTTTTGCAACCATAAAGGGCTCTCATGTCCCACTTGCAACCACCTCATTTCCCCCCTAAAACTCTGTATAAATATCTAGGCACTTATATGTTGCTGTATTTTTAAAAATGCGGGCAGCAGCTGGAAAGCCCCTCTCATCAAGCTGGACGACAAATGGAGGCAGCGCATGAGAATGCTGAACAAGAATTTCCTGCAGCACCCACCTGACCGAGGATAATAAAAACCTCCACGGGAAAGATTCCATTGGATCATAATGGCATTTGCCTATGGAATCTGGGAAGCATTTTTGATTGACAGCACAGAAGGCTGATTGGAAAAAGAATATCAGTCCCCCTGGGCTGACTCACAACGATGCCTTGTTTCTAGAGGTTGACATAAGCTGTGACACCCCAAACTTAACATTTTGTTTAAAGCTTGAGAACTCAAGTTTTGGTTCCGCATTGACCATGAACTTTGCTGAATGGGATTTGGGATCCTTACTGAGATTTGTGGGGGACCACAGCTGAGTGGTAGAGCATCTTCCTTGTATACAGAGGCTCCAAGATTCAGTCCCTGGTATCGCCAGGTAGGCCTGGGAATAGCTCCCACCTGAAACTCTGCAGAGCTACTGCCAGTCAGTGTAGACAATACCGAGCTACATCAGCAACTGGTCTGGCTTTGTCTAAGGCAGCTTCCTCATGTTCATTATGAGGTCTAGAAATTGTTTAGCTGGGCTGATGCACAAATAAATAAACATATTTGTTACAAATCTGTATCTGGAGCATCTCTAGCTGGAATTGTTTTAAGTTTATTTTATTGTTGATGCTTTTACAGCGAAATTGCTTTGAGACATTTTATGGGAAGGCATAAATGCAATCACACACACACACACACACACACACACACACACACACGGAGAGAGAGAGAGAGAGAGAGAGAGAGAATAGGATTTAATATTTTAAATTTGGATTTATTTATTTTTTTAAAAAATTTAGAAGCTGCCCTGCGTTAGGCAACTAATAAAACAATAAATAAATCATTGTGGCTGTAGCTTCTGCCCCAATCTATGTGTTCACAGAACATGTCTACAGAGAGTTTCATTTTAAACCACTGGACAATCTGAAAAAGAACTGTTGCTAAGATCCCTCCCTGGATTAGCTAGTTGAAAAGGTCAGAGAGGATAATTATTTCAATAAATATAATAAAATAATGGTTGGAATCAAAAGGACTCCAAAAGGCAGAACTAAAGATTTGGGCTTGCTCATTGGCAATACTGCCTTTTTCTTTATTTGAACAGCAGACACCACCAAACTACTGTCACAGATCCCTTCCTTTTCAGAAAATGGATCAGGAGCAGCTACAGTTTGAGAAAACGGAGCCCAATGCTCCCTCGACGGCACAGAACCAATTATGTGAGTTTAAGCTAAGAGAAATAAGGTCCAGGAGTGCCAGTTTCGCCCTGCAACCGTGGGTGCCCGGGGCCGTGGGTGCCATGCAGTGTGCACGGCCCTGGCGCCAAAATTTGTGGGTGCCTGGCCCCTTCACAGGGGATTTTGTGGGTGCTCGGACACCCAGGGCCCCAGGGAGTTGGCACCTATGATAAGGTCCCAGGTCCCATCACCTGCATTTCCATCTAGGTCTGAATAAAACCCCTCTCTGAGACCCTGAAGAGCTGCTTCCTGGTCATGTAGATCATCAGTGGGAGCCTCACGCCTGGAGGCCAAAGGTTGCCCTTCAGGCATTTCTTGCTGGCCCTGAAGACCCTCCGCAGACCACATGGCTCCTTAGCCCTGCTCCACACCCTCCTGAAGTGCTTTTGCATGGCTGCAAAGTGTCCTTGAACTGTGACGCCACCTCCTCCTTGCCTGGATGGACAATGTGTGCATGTGGTGGATGTAAGTGTGTAGAAAGCTCTACCTTTGTACAGCTGAAATCTATCCGACTGTACAAAGTTAAGAGTCGCATCCATTGCTCTGTCCACCTTTATCACTGGCCCCCCACACCATTGGCATGTCATCCCTCTAAGGTTGCGCACAAGGGGATGTGCAATGGGACTCCCCTTGGACTGGAAGTGCTGAGCTAGATGGCCAAAAGGGTCTGACTCAGTATGAAGCAGAATCCCATGATTTTCGAGCAGGCCTCGAAGGTACAATTCCAATGCACATCCCCTAACACAGTCTTCACACCCAGTCCACGTAATCCAGAATGCAACACTTACGTAACTGCAACAATATTCTTAGCATGCCACCCATACGTAAAGTACTGATGAGGAACGCTGCACTCTTTGCCCTGACCCTGAAATGGAATAGGAGAAAGTAATGGAGGAGGGGGCGGGGAGAAAAACCACCCCAGCCCTGAGCTCATGCTCTGAATTTATTCCAAACGTGAAATCTAATAGGAGCAGATGGGTGACCACATCCAGTATTGCTCATGAATCAGCTGCTCAAATTCCACGGCACCAAGAGGCTTCCCAAATTTTGACACCACGGCATCTCATCAGGATCAATGTGCCAGAATAAACAAATAGAAATAAATCAGACTAAAGGCTAAAAATAACAGATATCTGAAATTAGACTATGACACACTCGCCTCTTAAACACTTTGGCAGCCAAGCAATTTGCCAATTGCTTGCATCCAGTTCCCACCACTACCGCCACTGCCCCCCAAGGCAAGTGTCTGAGTAGTAAATAGATAGGAGAAGGAGCAGCAACAAAATGTTGGAAGATCATCACCTCCTAATAAGTGGGCTCCTGTTTAAAGTTCCAGTCTGCCTTCTTCTTCTTCTGGATACTCCCTTCTCTCTCCAACCTATCCTAATTTTTCTTTTCCAACAGACATTCAACATTCCATGGCTACTAGGCATACAAAGTTCTGTCAATTACAGTTCTCTTGGTTTCTAATTTTTCCAATCTTAAATTCAGTTCTCCAATTTCTGTAGCAATTTCTGATCTTTTAAAAATAAAATCCTCATGAAAATTCATCAGCCTTTTAGTATGAAAGTCTCCTAATTTTTGAGTAATGTACATATTTTTGCAAGCAGTTTCCCCAAGTTTAATGCATGCTTGTAAGTTATTTTCACTAAAGTATATATTTTTATGCACACTTTATTATGGTTGGGGAACCAAATTGCAAAACTAAAACAAGTGAAAATTTCAAAGGGTGGCTGTGTTTCAGTTTTCATACCATTCCCTGAAATGTAAATATGATGGATTTGCTTTTAAATGTGAACTGAATAGAATTTCTTCCACATCCCTAATAGGTACGGAGTGTGCTCAATCCTCATTTGGGAGTGGGGAGGCAGCTTCTGCAAGTTTACTTTCTGAATGATTTCTGTAATGTTATTTTCTCCTAGCAAATGGATTATTAAAAAACTGGTGTCTTGTCAAAACAGAGCCTAGCCTGCCTCACAGGACTGAGTTTAGTTAAATGATAAGCAATTGTTCTATGACAATGCCCATGGTACCTAACAAGAAAAGAATAGCTTATTGGATCAAACCAATGGGCCCATTTAGTCCAGCATCCTGTTCTCTCAGTGGCCAACTAGAAACTGCAATGAAAAACCCTCAAGCAGGAAACAAGCATTAGAGCAATTCTGTGATTTCTAGTCACTGGTATTCAGAAGCATTACTGCCTCCATAGGCAGAACATAGCCACCAGCACCTTTGCAAGGGAAGAGGATGGGGATAAAACCAGAACAAATTGGCCTCTCCACTGGTGGCCCCTGTGGTCCTGCCTCCAGTGACCCCCTCTTGGCTGTCCCACCAGGGGCAGTGACCAGCCACCATTGCTTGTAGTGCAAGTCCAACTGCACTGAAAATGATGTGGTGCTACATCATAGTGGTTCAAGATGCAGGATCCATCTATCGAAATGAACAGTTATATAACTCTTGGTTTCCAAGGAAATGTGTAACCAATAGCTTATGTTAAATCTCACAATGGGGCCGATGCACAAACAAGCAATTAATAAAGAAAATACTAGGCCAATTCATGCTAGAGGAACAGAAATGGTAAATAAGTGCCTTTGGGGGAGCTTAATAACAACTGCATAATTGCCACCCTTAAGGCAGAAGGTCCATGCAGATGTATTCCAGGTGGTGAGTCTGTTGCAAGTCATTGCTTGTTCTGAGTACACAATAGAGGGTGGCCACTGGCATATCACAGTGAAGAGCTGCTGGGATTGCTTGTTAAGTGTAAGTGATTTAATTGAGACTGAAGTGGGAATGGCTAAAAGTGTGTTGGTGAAAAGGTTTAACTCAGGGAGATTCCATTGAAGCTAAAGAACAGCAAAAAGAGCTCTCTCTGAGCTTTAACTAGGTGATAATTAACTGGTTGTTGTTCTCTAGCAGCTAGATAAGGTGACAAGGTATTTGGTTGCAAATCTCCCTTTTGAAGGGAGTTGTCTAAATTCTCTTGCTTTCAAAGCTTTCTGAGAGTGAATGAAGTTCTCCTAGAAGCTGCAAGGCCTTAGGCAGGCTAAGGAAGGTTTGAATGGGGGAGACACCGTTTTGATTTTGTGAGTTATCTTTTATTTCTAAGATGCTGAGCCTGTGCTGGACCGCACAAGACATTGTCTGGATGTTTGTATGTATCATTTGATGTACTTTGTTATGTTATTGAAGAAAGCTCTGCATTTAACTTTGCTTAATATTTTTATGGGTCTGGACAATGGTTTCTTCCAAAAGGAGTCAGTTCCTATGCTTCCAGTCACTTCAAACTGTGCAGTTATATCACTTTGGGCAGGACAGTTTTTGCTGTGACTTTCCCTTTAAGGCAGCCTCAATCTCCCTTTGCAGGAGCCATGACTGCTGCTACTCAACCAGGACAGGCAGCAGCAAGGTGAGGCACTTAGCAGCTGCTACCACCAGAGCTCTGGAGTCTAGACTCTGCCTCCATAGTCAGAGGCTTCTGAATACCAATTGCAGTGTGCTGTTCTGCTCCTTGTTGTGGGCGTCTCATGGGCATCTGGTTGGCTAACGATAAAAGAGGACATGCCTGTGCATATGCTCATTTCTATATATAGATGCAGGCTTAGACATTATTAGTGTGATTTGAATGAAAATATAATAAAACTCAGTATGGTGGAGAAGATTGTGACCAGGCGATGAGTGTGCCTGCTCAATTTGCTGTCCGGGTGCTAACTGCAGATGGGCAACTGCGAGATCTCTGCTCTTCCTTCTTATGGTCCTTCATCTGTAAAACCAGACTTGAAGAGAACAGCTGTTCAAACCGAAGACTCCTTCAAATTTTAGTTTCTCCCACTCCTTGTTAGTGCATCCATTGTTAAAGCAGAGCACCCTGACTGCAGTCTTAAGCACATTGACTTGGGACAGAGATCATAACATGCAGGCTATGTACAGATACAGAAGTGGAAGTGCACTCCCCAGCTTAAGTTTAGATACACAGTTTCTCTGCTGCCTGAAGCGGCATATTTATAGCAGATGATGGTTGTGCACAGCACTGATTTGCTTGAAGTGATGCTGCTACTAACCTGCACCCCCCTTCTTCTCCAAAGCAGCATTTCAACATATTTTAAGATGGGATACTCAGTTGCACATTTAGTTGAAGAAACATACATGAATCATTTAAAAAACAAAAAACTGGATAACCTGCATACTTCATGTGCAATGAGTGACATAGACTACTGAATGAATGTTTGATTCACTTATCAGTCTGCTAAATGTATTGCAAATGCAGGGAGAAGCTCATTTTAATTCATGGGAGAAAGATCTTCAACAAATCCTGATTTGTTTGCATGTATATTTTTATGCAACCTGAATGTGATTTACTTCTGAATAATGATGCATGTGATTCAACTTCATGCATCTTTTTTTTTTTAATGTAGAACATTAGGAATTGGAAAAACTGGGAACCAATTATTGACTTCTTGTTGGTTGACTCATTCACTTCTTTTTAACTGAAGGTATAAGTCATTGACTAAATGTAATAAATTTGCACATTCGTAAAAATGTAACAAATGTGCCTTTTAGGAGACATTCAAAAAATACAATTTAATAATCAAAAGCAGTAATTGCTAAAAAGAAATACTAATTTATGCTTTTCTGTTTTCATGTTCCCCATTTTACCAACAATTCCAGCTTTTATTATCTCAGCTCTTGCCTTGGTACAGTTCCCCCTCCCCCACAAATGGCAACCTCCTAATTTAATGCCATTTTAAAAATTACTTTTAAAAAACCTCCACCTACAAGCTGTAGTTGCTTAATCAACTGTGGCGGGGGGGGGGGAGGGATTTGAACCCTCAGTGCTGCATGTTATGATAGATTTCTGGTGCTGACTCATAAGTTCTGATGTTTATATAGACAAACTGCATTGCCTGCATGTAAGAATCAGCTAGGCCTGAAGCTTGCAGAAGTACCCCCAAAAAGGGTGGGGATAAATGACCCTAATGGAGTGAGAGGAAAACATCTGCAAGGCAGCCCAATTCGGAATGAGCATGCTCAGTGGGCCCAGAATGCTAATTGTTAAGAATAAAAACAGAAAAACAGGAAGGTGGAAGAATGTAACAGAGTAGCTCAATGGAGGGCATGACACCGTAAACAAGAAACAAGAAATGTTGCCATATTTTCTTGCAAGTCCCACTTCTTCCATACATTCCTGAACTTGCTGCCCATGAAGCTATTCTTGAATTTGTAACTGGTGATCTCATGAGGCAGGGCGGTTCCTTGGTAAGAGGCATTGCCTAAGAAACCTAAGCCCCACCCCCTCCACCAATCCAGCGCCTTGAATCGCGCTTGGCAACCTACTGGAAATCCTGGGTATGTTTAGAAGCCAGGGCTGGGTATGTTTATGCGGCGCCAGGGTGCAAAGATCCGCCTGGTGCCCCCCCCAGGTTGCCCAGTCCCAGGTGTGCAGGAGGGTGGAGCTGGCCGGCCGGCCGCCTCAGAGTCTTGCTGGCTCCGTTGCCCCCGAACTCGCGGCACAGAGCTGCCCGCAGCAGAAGAGCCTGCCGTGGTGCTCCGACCGACAGGTGGGCTCTTCCCTGGACCCAACTCTTGGGACCTGGACTCTCGGCCTGGCGCCCCTGAGAGCCCGGCACCCGGGTGCCCCACACCCCTAGCGCCTATGGGTAAGACGGCCCTGTTAGAAGCACATGTGGAGGTATGCTGGTTCATGCGAAATTTACCCTGCCTGTTAAAAGTGAACAGCTTGGCAGGGTGACATCCCTGGTTGATTCAGTGGAGCGAATGCCGTCTTCACCTACTTTACCAGTGGCTCCGACTAATTCTAACTGACAAGACCATCTCTTTGTTGAGAGATAGGCCAAGGGGCTCTTGCTGAGAGCAGCCTGTGACCTTTCCTTGTCACATTAACACTCCTCGCCGTAATCAGTCAGGCGAACGGGACTGAAATTATCCCACCGTGGCACACTGGGCCAATTTATAATCTCCTTGTAGGAGTGTTTGCGATAAGGCAGCTAAGGAGCAAAGCAATAAATACTAGTAAATAGCAACATGCTCACCAAATGGTGAAAAGGTAGTCTAGAGGTGGGTGAGTCCTTGAAAAATGAGAAGCGTTCGTCTGCCCCAGGCCTAGCAGAGTGTCCTTGCCCTCATAGTCCAGCGCTCAGCTGTTTCCCCAGACAGTAGCTGTGGCAAGATGGCTACTTGTGCACTGCCAAATAACAGGAAATGCATTGCCAGCAAGGAGAACAAAGGGGGTGTGCATTTGCATAAAAATTTGCATGTGTTAATGTATATGCAGCTTTCAGACGTCTCTCTCTTCCATGCCAGTAAAGACACTGGGCAATCAGACAGTCTCTCAAGCAGCTGGGATCTTATCATAGATCTGTGGTGAGGAACCTCTGGCCCACAGGCTTAGTTCAGCCTCCTAGGCCTAGAAGGTTGGCCCACCAGGCTATTTTTGTGAGCCATGCCCACCTTTTCCATGCCTGTTTTAGCTGCAGCTGCTGCGAAGAAAGAATCGGGCAGGGTCAGCGCATCACATTTCCCTGCTTGAGGCGGAACAAAGTGCCATCCCACTGCGCCATCTCTGCCACCAGCGGAGGCATCAGAGGTGGGCATGAAGCTGCTTCGGGGTTTCCGCTGACCAAGGTGGCAGCTTCACCCTGCCTCATGCATGGGCTGGGCCAGGAATTGAGAGTGCACTTGCAGCCAGAGACTGAAGTTACGTTCACCTGGTGTCTTATGTCTGCCCACCTGTCAAAGGGGCTTGTGGAAGGTTACCAAGGTCTAGTCCTCCACTCCAGTTATAGCTAGAAGATACCATACTGTAAACATGTAAGCATATAGGTTTGGATCCAGATCTAGTCATTCTTTTAAGGCTGTGGAAACTAGAGGTGCCATCAGGGCCCCCAAACACAGCAGGGCTGTGCATGACGTGTATGAAGGAAGTGCATGAAAGAGTCCCTATCTCCCCATAAAACATTAAGTTCAGAGACTAAAATCACCCACCTGTCCCATTGCTGCTATCCTAGTTCCACTCTGTGTCAAAGAGCAGTGGAGTGCCACCATTTGGGTTGGCACAGGGCTGCTTTGTCCTAATGCAGGGGCTGGGAACCTTTGGCCCACAGGCCTCCCTATTTGGCCCACAAGGCCATTTTGGCCAGGCTGCACCCACCTGTCCTACACCTGACATCAGGGGCAAGTTCGGATGCAGTCGGGCCAAAGGGGGTGGTGCTATGCAAGCACTGTTGATCAGCTGATGGGTGGCACCTACAAGTGCCAACAACCAGCTGATTGCAAAGCCCTGACATAGGGTCATAGGAAGCTGCCTTATATGGAGTCAAGCCTATTGGTCCATCTTCCTCAGTACTGTCCATGCCAGCTGGCAGTGGCTTTCCAGGGTTTCAGACAGGAAGTCTCTCCCAGCCGTACCTGGAAATGCTGGGTATTGAACCTGGTTCTTTCTGCAAGCCAAGCAGGTGCTGTGCCCCTGAGCAATGTCCCCGACAACAGCTCCAGCCTGATGTATTCTGGAATCAACAGCACCAGGGATGAGTCAATGACTTCAGCAACAGCAGCTAGCTGTCAAGTTGTAAAAAGATGGTGACGTTGTAAGCTAACTGTCAAGGAAATCGGAACGCTTTTTCCTAGAGTTTCCTTAAAGGTAAACTGCTCCATCAGATTCTTTCTAGCTCTTACCCTGCACTGAGGTGGGAATAAGACTGACTCTCCTAATCAATTCAAAAGTACCCTATGATGATTAAAAAATAACTATGAAGCTCAAGTCATGCTCCGTATGTGAAGAGCTCTGCTGGGTCAAGGCCAAAGGCCCATCCAGTCCAGCGTCCTGCTTTCACACTGGGAAACCAGATGCATTTGGGAAGGCCACAAGCAGGACTTATGTCCTTTCTCTACATGATTCCCAGCAAATGATATTCAGAAGCCCTTCAACACTGCCTTCCACAGTGGAGGGAGAACATCACCATCACGACTAGCAGCCACTGATAGCCTTAATCTCACTGAATGTGTATTATCCCAACTGGGAAGGACCATTGCTCAGTGGCTGAGCATGCTGGTCCAAGGCCCAATCCTCAATTTTTTTTGGGGGGGGGGGCAGCTAGGAGAGAATCCTGTCTGAAATTCTGGAGAGCCACTGTCAACAGAGTGGCCAATATTGAGATAGATGGACCAATGGTCTGGCTCAGTATAAAATAGCATCCTTTGCTCCTCTGTTCCTCTTTTAAAGTCATCCAAGTTGGTTTCCATCACTACATCTTGTGGGAGCAAATTCCATAGTTTATCTATGCACTGTATGTGAAGAAGTACCGTATTTTTCGCTCTATAACACGCACCAGACCATAACACGCACGTAGTTTTTAGAGGAGGAAAACAAGAAAAAAAATATTCTAAATGACATAGTGGATATATGATTTTTGTGGTTCCTGCTGTGGCCACAGATATGTGATCTGACAGTGAGTTTGGAGTAGCCCAATGCAAAAATCCTGAGGATCCATGTGGATCCTTGCTTTGTAACCACGGAGGAGGGAAGGAAGGGGAACCATGGATCCTCTGCTCACGACTGCAGCAGATCCCCCCCGCCACCTGCAGGCATTCGCTCCATAACACGCACAGACATTTCCCCTTACTTTCTAGGAGGAAAAAAGTGAGTGTTATGGTGCAAAAAATACGGTACCTTATTGTCTGTCCTGAATCTTCCAAAATTCAGCTGA
Source organism: Podarcis pityusensis (assembly GCF_964106645.2). Classification (NCBI taxonomy): domain Eukaryota; kingdom Metazoa; phylum Chordata; class Lepidosauria; order Squamata; family Lacertidae; genus Podarcis; species Podarcis pityusensis. The sequence goes on along the minus strand of NC_138033.1, from coordinate 46,236,539 downwards.
GTTTGAGAATTATGAGTGGGGGAGAAAATTGAGCTGTAAAAGCTCAGGCTGCCATCCTATGCACAGACTCCCCTTGCTTGGACACAGTGGGACTTACTTCTGAGTAAACTTGCAGGGGATTGCACTGGCATCTGAGAAACACGGCTGTGTGTGTGCAAGGCAACTTGTATTCTCTCATTCTGGGGTCAATTTGCAGCAGCAGGACAGGTACAAATCAAGGACCAGCCTTCCTTCCTCTCCTGCAGCTTCCCCAAAATCGAGTGCCCTCCAGCTGCTTTGAACGACAACTACCATCAACCCCAATGCTTGCTAGGACTGATGGGAGTTGGAGTCCTAAACAGTTGCTGGGCACCAGGGTGAAGCAGTTATATATTCTTAACCTGGTTTGCATCTTGTGATCTGTCTATGCTGACTAAAGACTTCTAGTCACCTTATAAATATGAAATGGTGATTAAGACTTATGATTTCATCAGCCTTTTAAAGCTACCTCATTCTCAGTTATTGCAATTATAATGAAATTAAGGAAATATCGGAAATATTATCTGGTATGAATGGTTAAGTGGCAGAATTCCTAACATGTTGTTGTTTAGAAGCTGTTTGTCATGGAATTCGACACACTTTGTTGCATCCTTAGATTTTATACTTGTTTTCCAATTTAAAAAAACTAAAAAATATTGTCATTTATATCTGCTTGCCAATGTGCTCTGTGCAGTTAAATATAGCAACAAAAGAATTACAGAGTTGCAAGGGACCTCGTAGGTACCTTCTCTGTCTGCCAAACAACCTCTGTAACTCAGAAAGCTTGTATATTCAATAATAATAATAATAATAATAATAATTCGTTGCTGCTTGCTGCCGGCTTATGGTTGGGCATATGCTTCTTTCGATCCATTTTTTAAAAATAGCAGGGACGATCCCCAATTCCGCTGGGGGTAAAAACGCCGGTGACTCACCCAGCTCCCGTCTGGCACCTCTGCGCGCCCCCTCCGGGCCGTGGGGGGCGGGGAGGAGACGCCGCGCTGGAATTCTAATTCAGAACCTGGTTGGGTTCTAGCTCGTGGCGACGTCACCAGCGGGGCGGGGCTGAGCTCTCGGGAGCTGCATAAATGGGCGCCAAGAAGCCCCGAAAGGGAACAGAAGCGGAGCATCGCTCGGTGCTGGGAAGGACTGAGGGGACGCAGCGGCAAGTGGGGACAAGGAGCACAAGAGAAAGGCGCTTTTCCGGACCCAGTTCCTTTAGCCACATCACTTCCAAGGTAAGTCGACCGGCTGTTAAGGCGGGGTAACTTTTGGCGTTGGGGGGGGGAATCGGGGGGGCGGTTGTTCGACAGCAGAGTCCCGCGGCATTTGGCCAGAGGATGGGGGGGAGGGGGGCATCCCGCGATCAGGCTCACCAGGATCTTTCGGAAGGGGTCGAGCGAGGACTTGGTGGGGGCGGAATCGGCTTTGCTGCCTCTGTCCCGAGCTGGACATGGCAGAGACTCCCACCCAGTTGTGCGTTCGAGAGACGAGCACACCATGCAGTTGCGAGAGTCGTGGAAGAGCTTCTTTCTCCTCGTTTCTTTGCTCTGCGTCTCTATCATGCATGGATTGGTAACTGCTCCGGATTAGGGATGGAACCCCGCGAGGAACTGCTTGATCAGGAGCAGGGAGGGGCGTTCATTCTCCTGTGGATAAGGAGCGCTTGCAGGATCAGGCTAACATGGCCCGTCTAGTCCAGCATCCTGATCTCAAAGTGGCCAGCCAGACACCTCTGGGAAGCCCGCAAGGAGGGCAGGAGCGCAGCCCTTCTCTCGCCCCCTTCCAGCATTGAGGCATCGCCTCGGGCCCCCGACGGCGAGGCGGAACATAGCCGTCGTGACTAGTAGCCCTTGATATCCTTTGGGGGAGAGAGCGCGCGAGAAGTCGCTTCTTTCACTCTCTCTCAACGCATTGTTCGCGACTGTGAGTGTGTGGATTTGGAGTGTCTCGCTTACTCCGGATTGAGTTCGGAGCGAGAGTGTTGCTGTGATGTCCGCCCCTGCCTCTTTTCTGTTAAATGCGTGCCTCTCACCCAGTGTGGAAGGGAGGCGCACCGTAGCCAAGAAGGGGTGCGGGCGCGCGCTTATTCCGGATTAGTGCAAGTGCCGTGTAAACGCCCTGAAACGTCTTTTCCCCGACCTCTCCCCAGGCGCCCCCATGACCCTGAACCGCGGCGACAAGCTGAGGTACCTGGACAAGCGGCGGGGCAGCACGCCCTTCGCGGCGCACCACCTGCAGCAGCAGCACCTGCACCGGCGCAGCATGCCCGTGGACGAGCGCGAGCTGCAGGCGTCGCTGCCGCCGTCCCCTCGAGGCGAGCTCTCGCAGCTGATGCGCTGCACCTCCTACAGCCCCGCCGACGACGACGAGGCGCACCGCCAGGGCTGGGCGTCCGACTCCTCCGACTCCGTCATCTCCTCCGGGAGCGACTCGGACAGCAACCTCTACAAAGTCATTCTGCTGGGCGAGCACGGCGTGGGCAAGACCAGCCTGGCCAGGATCTTCGGAGGGGTGGAGGACTGCCCGGATGCCGAGGAGGCTGGTGAGTGCGGCGGAAAGGGGCAGACTCCGGGGTGGGGCGCAGCGTGGTGCAATGGTTAGAGTCCTGGACTAGGACCCAGGAGAGGAGGGTTCAAATCTCCACTCAGCCATGGAGCTCCCCGGGTCACCTTGGGCCAGCCTCACCTGCCTCACAGGGTTGTTGTGATGACAAAATCAAAAGTGACTGGAGAATCCTGTGTGCCACGTCCAGCTCCTTGGGGAAAAGGCAGGATAGAAATGGATTAATGATAAATAAATTCAAAAGGTAGCAGGAGATCTGCTGGGGAAATGGGTCTGCAGAGGGCTGTATTCCTGAGCAATGTATGGATCAGTCCACCACCGCCTGTCCACGAATCAAGGAACATAGGAAGCTGCTTTATACTGAGCCTGACCATAGGTCCACCTACTGGGTTATTATTGTCCACACTGACTGACAGCAGCTCTCCAGGGTTTTCATGCAGTCTTCCCCAGCCCTCCCAGGAGATGCTGAGGATCAATGCTGGGATGGAGCTTCCTCAAAGAATTAGGAGCATGGGGAATGGCAGCATACGGAATCATCAGAGCTATAGGTCCATTTAGCTCAGTATTGTCTGCATGACTGGCAGTGCTTCCCGAGAGTTTCAGATAGGGAGTCTCTCCCAGCCGTACCAGGAGAGGCCAGAGACTGAACCTGGGACTTTCTGCGTGCAGAGCCCTCCTGGATCAGTCCAGTAGTCCACAGAGCTCAGCATCCTTTTCCCCATAGTGGCTAACCAGATTGTGCCTCTGGAAAGCCCACAAGCTGATAGGCTTTCTTCATTCATCATGATTTTTTTATTGTCTCTCTTTAAAGCCATCTCGGCTGGTGGCCACTTCCCCTTTTGTAGTAGCAAATTCCTCATGGTAATACTGTACTATGTGTGGGGGTGGATTAAGATCTTTACAGACCCAAAGCACTGCAAAGATTATGGTTCCCCCAGTAATTCAGGAGAAAAAGAGTATTAAACTGCAAAATAAAATAATAAATGTTTTTCAAAATGACACAAAGTTTACAAGTATGCTGAAATGTTCATATATCTGTGTCATGTGAAACACCTGATCTTAGTCCCTTGGCTTATTTTGATATGCACCCGTGGGGTTTCTCCCTGGTTTAGTTGGGGAGAAGTAATAAAAAGAGAACAGAAAAACAGGGGAAGCATGTGTAGTGTAAAGAATTCAATTGTCAAATTTCAATTGTCAAATTTCTGTCCCCACCTCATTCTCTTTGTGTGCAAAACAGAGCTGCGTTCAGGCCAACTCTGTTTCATTCGACAACACAGAACTCTAGCATTGACAACATCAGACGTCCGTACAATACTTGTGGGCTTCCCTAGCAATGGTGCTGAGGACACTGAAGGGGCACAGCTTCTAGGAAGCTTTGACCCCCTCCCTAAGATTTTATGATATTTCAGTTCCCTTCAACCCTGACCATTGGCCATGCTGGCTGTGGCTGATGGCAGTTGAAGGCCAGCAACTTTAGGAGGGTCACTGATCCCCCATGCCTGCTGTAGAATAAGTTAAAATGATTCTTTGGTGGGGAGGGGGAACTTGTTGGAGAATATTCAGGGGGTTGGATTACTGTATAAGTACTTGGAAAGTAACTTGGAATTACGGTACTTAGAAAGTTTTGTATTAAAATTGTTGCCTTTTAGAAATTTATTTTTATTAGTTTTCAAATTATTATGGAACCACAGAGACAAGTAACCAACCAAACCAAAATACTGTATCCAGCTAAAGACAAAACATACAAAACCTAAGCATATTAACTAACAACACCCAGTCTAAAATAATGACTACCGTATTTCTATGAATGGCATGGACAGAGATGCTTGTAAACCTGAAATTAAACTATAGGAAATAAAATCCCACTATACTGAAGAGAAATGATCTGGATCTTCCTGTCCCTTGAGTGTTATTTTTGTTCTGCATTGACTAAATTCCAGAGGTCCTTTTAAATTAATACCATAAGGATATAGTCAGATTAAAAAAAAATAATCACACCTGTGGATATGGCAGATGTGTCTGTTGTTTGACTGAAAAAAGTGGATTGAAAGAAGCTCAAATTCTGCCTGCTGCATTTTGTTACTTGAAAAATATGCCTTGTGTGTGTTTTATCTTCCATACTTTGGTTGTTGTTGCTTGAATAGTTGAATGGCCACCTCCACCACTTCTTCCCAATCAAACCTGAATAAAGCAAAATAAATGTTAAAGCATGGCTTGCATTGCATTCATTCCATGTCCTTTTCCTATCAAGTGCTGTGCTGGAACTGTTTGTACAACAATAAATTTAGAAGGGATGATAATTGGAAGCAGTACAAGGATGGCAGAGGCTGCTTTGTTTATGCACCAGATAAGGAGTTGTATCACCATCTAGTTTGTTCAGGTGCTTAAGCTTAACTGCACAGTTAAGCTGTTGTTTTATATTTCAGCTGATTTGGCACCTCAGTCTTAAAACACATCTGCTTTGACTAGAGTCCCAGGATTTTCAAATGGAGCTAGATTCCCAAATCATACCACCCTATGGCTACCTTCCTGATAGTCTTACTTTGCAGTAAACATGCGTAATGTTGCACTAGATGTAATATTAAGCATGTTTACTGAAAATCATGTTAAGAGTTACAGTCCCATGGAGTTGTCTTTACTGGATTTTGGATCTGACTCTCTGAAGATCTTAATGCAACAAACATCTTACAATAAACATTTTGTGGTCCCTTCCAACTCTACAATTCTATGAATCTTGAGGATTATGTTATCCTAATGTCTTTTTAATTTCCTTTATAGGCAACACATATGACAGATCTATCATAGTTGATGGTGAGGAAGCTTCTCTGGTGGTGTTCGACATTTGGGAGCAGGTAAGGCATTATTTACTTTAAATGTTACATAGATTCAGTGCTTTTTTCTGGGGGGGACGCAGGGGGGCGCATACCCCTAAACATTTTGTGAATCTAAGTTTGGCCTCATTGAGGGGCAATATTTCAATATGAGTAGGAAAATGAGAGTACCCCTAAACATTTTTGAAGAAAAAAAGCACTGCATAGATTTGTATCCCATTCTGTGGCCCAAATTATTTTCATGTGTTCTAGTGCTTGCTTGCAACAAGTTAAACAGCATTCTGTCTAAATTAGTAATATCTTTAACAGATAACCAGTTCATAAAGCAGTAAAGCACAAAGATCTGGATGTAGCAAACTTGAAGTCTGTCTGTACACTACTGTATATCTTTAAAGCACATTCAAAACACACTTTCTCTCAACAAATTATGGGCACTGTAGTTTATCCCTCAGAGTTACAATTCCCAGCAACCAATAGCAAACTACAGTGTCCAGAATTATTTGGGGAGGGAATATGTTTTGAATGTACTTTAAAAGCACAGTGTGTACCCTGCCATACCACAGTACTATAAATGCTTGCATTGCTGTGCCTTCTTACCCCTTCTTGGTCCCTTCCATATCTTGCTCCATTGCAGGTCTGGGGAATTTTTGAGCTGCTGCATATTGCTGAACTATAACACCATCACCATTGGCTATGTTTGGTGGGGCTGATGGGAGTTGTAGTTCAGCAACATACAGAGGGCCAAAAACTCTCCACCCATATTCTTCTGGCTTGTTCTTTAAATCCAAGTAACCATTCTTACTTAGAGCTTTAACATGATAGCAGATGCAGGGGTCAGCAACCTTTTTCAGCCATGGGCTCGTCCACCATCCCTCAGACCATGTGGGGGGGCCAGACTATATTTTGAAAAAAAATATGAACGAATTCCTATGCCCCACAAATAACCCAGAGATGCATTTTAAATAAAAGCACACATTTTACTCATGTAAAAACACCAGGCAGGCCCCCACAAATATTCCAGCGATGCATTTTAAATAAAAGGACACATTCTACTCATGTAAAAACATGCTGACTCCCAGACTGTCCGCAGGCTGGATTGAGAAGGCAATTGGGCTGCATCCGGTCCCCAGGCCTTAGGTTGCCTACCCCTGGTATATAGCTACCTTGGTTTGGTCTAGGTTCATATATACCAGGCAGATATAGGAGTGCCCTTTTGTGGGGATTTTTCTGGAAGAAGTTTAATTTTTTAAAAGTGTTTTGATTGTACAATATCCATTTCCCCGGCCATGAGGTCTAGTGGCTTACTTTAAAAATTCGACCCACAGTGGGATGATTCCTCCCCCAACTCAAGTTGCTAAAATAGTTACCAAGTAAAAAATATCTAACCTAATGTTTACTTTGTTCAGTACAAACCTATTTTTATTCTATTCCTATTTTTGACTGTAGGATGATAGTCAATGGCTCCAGAACCACTGTATGAAAATGGGGGACGCTTACATTATCGTCTACTCAGTGACGGACAAAGTTAGCTTTGAGAAGGCCTCTGAGCTGAGAATTCAGCTACGAAGAGCGAGACAAACAGAGGACATTCCGATAATTCTTGTAGGAAACAAAAGTGACCTGGTCCGATCACGAGAAGTTTCCGTAGATGGTAAGTTCCCTTCTCCTAATATAAACTCAAGTGTTGGGCACTTTGCTGTTGGGAGTTGGTGGGGTTCTAACAGTGATTCTTGGGAAGAGTTTCCTAAATCGTTGCACTCTCCAAGAATTCAACCTGCACTGCTGCACAGAGGTGGGGGGCAGAATGCAGGAGATGTGAAAGCCCCAACACTGCGTTTGTGGGGGCTGGTTTCACATATGCATGTTTACTGTTTGATTGCAAGATACAACTGATGACTTCCATGTGCCAATGGACCACTGTAGATCTAATCCCAAGCAGGATCCCTGAAAACATAGCAATATATAGCAAATAAAGCAATATATATATATAGGAAATGGAGCCGGTTCACATACTCTGGTGCCAGTCCAGTGTAAAGAAGTCAAATGATCCTTGTGTTTGTGTGTGAACCAGCCATTTGTCACTGAAGTAAGTTGTCTAAACCTAGGCACTGTAATCCTGGCAGCCTGACCCTATAGAGGTTGGCTACAAGTTTGAACATACTGACTCAGTCCGTTGGTCCATCTAGCTCAGTACAATCTACACTGAATGGCAGAGGCTCTCAATATTTCAGATGGGGGACATCCCCAGCCCTATATAGAGATGTCAGGGATTGAACATGGGACCTTCTGCATGCAAAGCAAATGCTCTATCACTACGCTACAGACCATACCCATATATCTAACCAAGCAGATTCCTGAAACACTACAAGACATGCTTACCAATATTGAGCTAGCTGGCTAAATTGTCTGATTCGGTATAAGGCAGTTTCCTATGTATGTATGTGCCCACACTTGCACCAACATTTGACACTTGAGATAAGTGTTTCTAGTATCTTATTCCTGTGAGTGACTGTAATTTGTTTTAACTGTTTTTAATATTGAATTTTAATTTGCCATAACCTGCTACTGGTGGGTAACAAATTGAATAATGATAATCTCCCACCCTATGATTTTCAACCCTTGTATAATCTCTTTCCACTAATATTTGGGAGGAGAGCATGTGGTCTGCTGGCACATCATAGTTTTAAATAATTCGGTGTCCTCCTCCTGCCCTCCAGAGGGACGTGCCTGCGCTGTTGTGTTTGACTGCAAATTCATCGAGACTTCAGCTGCTTTGCATCACAACGTCAAGGACCTGTTTGAGGGGATCATCCGGCAAATCCGGCTACGTAAAGACAGCAAAGAAGACAATGCCAGGCGGATGGCTAACACCAAAAGGCGGGAGAGCATCAGCAAGAAGGCCAAGCGATTCCTTGGGAGAATTGTAGCCAAGAATAACAAGAAGATGGCATTCAAGGCCAAATCCAAATCCTGCCACGACTTGTCAGTCCTTTAAAAAATGGCTTTCAGCAGGACCAGATGCTGTGTGTGTTTAGCGTGGGTTGTGAACATGCCTTTGACTGTTGAAAGTGTGTGGGGGGGAAAGGACTTTGAAAACACAAAGCTGCACAGTTGGGAGGAAAAATATGCTCCTTGATGCCTTACAGTTCCGAAGCAAGACTTGGAAGTAAGAATACTGTGTCTTCATGGGTAAAACGGTTTATAAGCTTCAGTGTGTGCAAGCTACTGAACTAATTTTCATTCAGCGGCTTTGTATGCCTGCATTCTCACTGTGTATATTTGCCAGCTGTCCTGTGGACATCAGGGATGCAAAGATAAGAATGGACAATGGTACACACACACAAAATGCAAAATGTATCACCATCAACTTGTCTCCTTTGCAGAGCAAAACTTGAATACATGTACGCAGGCTCGTACACTCTTCTCTTTGGTAAATATATTAAAAAGCAATGATCTTTTAAAAACTAAATGTGGGCTGGTAAAAGGCCATTCAGAGCGCATTTGGATGAGTGAAAGGAAAAAAATGCAGAATAAATATAGTTTTTTGAAGTTTTAATTTGCACTTTCATTAAGTGTTTAATTTGTTAAATTGTTTACATGCAGATTTTATAATAAAGTATTTCTGGTTATAATCCGTTATCACCTTTCTTTTTTCTTATTGTAAAGGCATTGGGAGAGCTAGTGGTATTTTAAAAGTGTCCAAAAAGCATATAATAGCATTCGAAGTTTGCAGATTTTTATTTTTTATTAATAACCAAACAGAGAACAGCAGACCAAGTGAGTCCAAATCTTTATGCAGTAACTTGCCCCCTAAATTAGGGGAGCTCCAGCAGTTGTATGCAAATACATGTAAGCCTCAGAGGGATTATTGTTGATTTTAAATGAAGCACACCTTGATAAGTTGCTATTTTGAACAGAGGATCTCTCTCTCTCTCTCTCTCTCTCTCTCTCTCTCTCTCTCTCTCTCTCCACACATTGCACTCTTTCCCTTCTGATTTTCTTCATACTCCATTGGTTTCCCAAGCTGCCTTCCTCCCATAATAGGGCTATGGATAGATATGATTGCAAACAGGGCTGACTCCAAGTTTGAGTGGGCAGGCACCAGCACTGTAGTGGAACCTGCTGTGGTGCTTGGGCCCCAGATGCTCCATGGTGATGCTGGGCCTGATATTCAATAGTCAAGCTTTGGAACTCTGAGGTAGCAAGGGAAGAGCCTGAAAGTTAACAGCAAGTTGGCAAGGCATGGGTTGCACTCTCATTTCTCTCTCCCACTCTTCAGTTCAAAACTGCAGCTTCCTAAGGATGCTTTCCTCTTTAAACTAGGGCTGAGTACAGAGTAGTACTGGTTTTTCCCCATGTAGTTCACAAACAATCTAGAAGATCTATTGCATATATATTTTTTGCCCATGAAAAGCGCATCTTGAGAAAGTAGTTTCATTCTGAAAATGAACACTCATTGCAGATTGTGTCTGTGTTATCCTGCAATGTGTCCATTTGCAAACAGACCTAAGTGATCCTGGTGATGTAGGAGGCATCCAAGATCACATACCAAGATCACAACCGCCACTTCCTTCTTCATTCACCTGGGGCATGTACAGGGTGGGAGAAGCGTGGATTACATATGAACATAAGATCCTTCTGGATCAGACCAATGGTCCATCTAGTCCAGCATCCTGCCAACAGAGCCCAACCAGATGCCTGTGGGAAAACTGTAAGCCCAAGAGCACTCTCTTCTCCTTGGGTCCAGCAAGTGGTATTCAGAAGCCTCTGACTTGGAGGCAGAGCACAGCCATCATGGCCAACAGCCAGTCGATAGCTCTCTCCTCCATGAATTTGTCTAATCCTCCAGTGGGAATGAGTTCCATATTTTTACTATGTGCTGCATGAAGAAGTCCTTTCTTTTCCCTGCCCTGAATCTTCCAACAATCGGCTTCAATGGGTGCCCATGAGCCCTAGCATTATGAGAGAAGGAGAAATGCCTTTCTCTGTCCATTTTCTCCATATCATGCAGAATTTTTTTTTACTTGCCTTTTCTCTAACCTAACCTAACCAAGTGAGGGTTTCTAAAAGTTTTCCAAGTAACCACACCCGCAGGCAGCAAGAACTAGAATCAATCTAGATTGAAAGCAGCATGTTGAGGGTGAACACGAATAATTCCAGGTGGAGAAAAACTACACTTTTGTTATCCAGACAGGTTAGTGTGTATGCAGCCTCCATTTACAATTCTAGTCCAGTTATGGTGCTTACATCTGACTTGGCATGTATAGAACAGCTCTGTAAAATACAACAATGGCAGAGAGGCCTTCTGAATTTAGCCCTACACAGGTAGCCTAATGGCAAATGTTGAGGTTCAAATGAATTCAGGCAAAAGGAACAAGTTAGCCCACCTCATCCACGTAGCAGAGACTCTCAATGGATTGTACAGAAATGATACTCCTGACATATTTTTGGACATTCACTCTTATTTACTACGCACAATTTCAACCTGTTCTTTCATTTCAGCTATTGGTAGGATTAGGAAATAAAGTTTCAGCTGCTATAACCCTCTCTCTTTTACATTCCCGTTAAGATTTTGTGAGCAAAATGGGGAGGCCATGTTCTTCTTGGAGACACAGCCAGCTCCAGCTGCTCCCACCACCTCCAAAGTGATAAGTTGAAAATGCTTTTTAAAAATAAGTATAAGGCAGCATATGCTGCAAAGCCACTATTTAAAGCTCAGCTGTTCTCATGGTGCAATATATTACGATGCGTCAGTTGCAATAATGCAGCAGAGCAAGTGTGACCGCAGGATCTCCTCAAGGACACAGTTAATGGTTGCGCTCATGAATACATCTCATTGTAAATCACACTCGGTTTTTATGGATAGGCCTCTTGAAAAACTCTCTTGAGCTGAAAATATTTGTCAGGAACAGAGGCTGTCATCAGCTAAATATTCCTATTGAAATCAAACAATACAAGTGTTAGGTTGCACCTTTCAGGTGGTCAAAGTACTTTACAACTTATTATAGAATCATAGGATTGGAAGGAACCCCAAAAGCCATCTAGTCTAATCCTCTGCCAGTGCAGGAGACCTGCTGCCACACCGGCCCTGAGAGGTGGCCATTCAACCTCCACTTAGGAATCTCTAATGAAGGATGACTCACCACCTTCCAAGAAAATCTATTTGACCCTCAAAGCAGAAAGTTCCTCCTAAATCAAAAGGGGTAGTTGAAATCCCCTTTCTTCAGCTCCTACCTTCTGGAGTGGCAGAAACAAATTTCTTTCATCATTTACGAGACATCATCTCCTCTCCAGGCAAAGTACAGTGGTACCTCAGGTTACAGGCACTTCAAGTTACATACGCTTCAGGTTACAGACTCCGCTAACCCAGAAATAGTATCTCGGGTTAAGAACTTTGCTTCAGGATGAGAACAGAAATCTACCAGTGGCGGCGCAGCAGCAGCAGGAGGCCCCATTAGCTAAAGTGGTGCTTCAGAGGTTAAGAACAGTTTCAGGTTAAGAACGGACCTCCGGAACGAATTAAGTTCTTAACCTGAGGTACCACTGTAATCTGTCAACCTTCAACATTTTCTGTTGGGACCATCTCCAGGTTCTTCACCATTTTTGTTGCCCTGCTCTCGATAGTATTTCCCAGAGCAGACTCACTGAAATTAATGGACATGACCAAGTTATGTCCATTAACTTCTACTTAGTTGAATGCCACCCTGTGGTGTTGTTGTTGCTGCTGCTGCTGCTGCTGCTGCTGCTGCTGCTGTTTATATATGGCTATCACTATACATGACACTTTTTAGCATGTCAGATTCAGGAAAGCTTATTTATATCTAGTCAGTTTGTCATACTAAGTAGCTGCTGCCAGAACTATTTTTTTTTTTTTTTTTTGCAAGAAAGTAGACAGTCTACAATACCATCTATTCAAGAATGGGCTGACAAATTATGGAAATTTGTCATAATGACTCAGCTAAGACATTTTCTCAAATTCAGGGAGCAAAACAAAGACATTACAAATATATGACATGGTGGATTAATGTTACTGCATATAGCAAAAAGGGGGGAGCTAGTTTCAAAGGCAAGCTATAGCTTCACAACACTTCAGTACTAATAAAGTAAAATATTTAAAAAACAGGCTGATTACACACAGTATTGTACAGTGGCATCACACTTATAATTAAAAATAAGAAACCAGGGTAATTTATATAGGAAAATCTCATTTGGGAAATGGGATAAAGATAATCAAGCTTCTTCCTCCTCCATTTTTTCTTTTTCTTTTTCTGGGGCAGAAAATTGAAGACCTCTTCTCGTATGCAGATTCGTAATCTCCTTCATGGCAAAAAAAGTTATAGAAGTGGGGTGCAATAAGGTAAGATAAAACTGAAAGGAGTACATACACAGTGAATTAAAGAAAGGAAAACCAGGTCTATAGTTATGCCAGGGGTGCCATCTCATCCTCAGGATTGTGGGTGCCGCTGCCGCAACACAGACGTGCCACATCACATGCACACACCTGTATGTAGTGCGTGGGACATCACACGCACTACATGCAGGCGTGTACATGTGACGTCGCATGTCCGTGTTACAACGGTCGGTAGCAGCTCCTCTTCCTCCTCTCCGCAGCCAGTGAGGCACCCTTGTCTGTGGGAGGGACTTGGACTTCAGGCAGAGAGACTATACTTCCACATCCAAGCCCCCCCCCCAGGGGCCTCCCTTGCTGGCTGCAGAGGGTGGAGCTGAACTGCTTCTCTCTTGGAGGCAGCGCTGCTGCCAGCTGTTGGCTTTTTTCATGGACTTTGTGGGTGCACAGTCCCCACAATTATATTATTGTGGGACTTGCCGATCAGAAGATCAGCAGTTCGAATCCCCATGACGGGGTGAGCTCCCGTTGCTCGGTCCCTGCTCCTGCCAACCTAGCAGTTCGAAAGCACGTCAAAGTGCAAGTAGATAAATAGGTACTGCTCCAGCGGGAAGGTAAACAGCGTTTCCATGCACTGCTCTGGTTTGCCAGAAGTGGCTTAGTCATGCTGGCCACATGACCTGGAAGCTGTACGCCGGCTCCCTCGGCCAGTAAAGCGAGATGAGCGCTGCAACCCCAGAGTCGGCCATGACTTGACCTAATGACTGGGGTCCCTTTACCTTTTTAAGCACCCACAGCTCCCTGGAGTTGGCTTCTGTGAGTTATGCAATTATTATCCTGTCATTGTCGTTGTCATTTATTCAGGGAAAGCCTTCTTCAACAACAAAAAAAAGTCTTCAAAAGCATGTTCAAAGCACGCTTCCAGGCTCCGTGTGCTGCTCTGTCCAGCCAGTCTGCAACAATGAGGCCAGAGCACTCCTCTGTTCCCAAGCACAGCTTATTTATATCACTGTTGGTGCTGCACGTGTAAGTTCCATGTGTGACAGGTAGGCATGTGACACTGCTGGTCTAGCACATCTGTGCCCTTAGGGGAAGCCATCTTGATGTCTCCTGGGGCCCCTGAAAATGACCCCAAAGCCTCAGGGCCAAAATCACAGCCCTGGCAGATAGAAATACAATAATATATTGACAACGGTCTGCGTAAAATCCCTTTCCAAGTAAAAGTGAAAAAGCAAGCAGGTAACTTAGTAGGAAGTTATTGATTACAAGCTTATGAAGTGTATATTGCGGGGGGGGGGGGTCTTTCTCCCACATACACCCACCCAGGAACACTTGAACACTCTTACAAAACACCAGCCTACACGCGTTGACACATGCAGGGCTCTCCGATGATAGCACAGGCACACACAGTCAGAACTCTCACTCCTTCCTCCCCAGTGAAAGAACAGTCATTAAATCACTATTGTATTCCATTGACCCACTTAGAGGTGTGTGTGTGTGTATGTGTTTTTGCTCACAGGTTATAATGATTAACACCTTTGTTTCAACAACAGACATTGCAACTACTTCTGTCTCCACTTCTTTGCCTCCCATTAGTTAAAAACCTAAATGAGTGGCTTTTATTGTGTGTACGGCTGATGCTGTTCTGTGAATCACCTTGACTGCTTATTGTGGTTTTGATTCAGGTTTCAACGAGATGCTGCTCATTAAAAAAGAACTTTACTTAATCTTGGGGAAGGGTCGTAGCTTTGCATGCAGAAGGTCCCAAGTTCAGTCCACGACAACTCTAGACCTCAGCTTGAAACCCTAGAGAGCTGCTACCACTCAGTGCTGCCACTCAGTGTGGACAATACTGAGCTAGCCTGACCATTGGTCTGACTCGGTGCAAGGTAGCTTCTTATACGCCACTGCATGGAGGAGCATTGTACTCACCTTGTGGCAGATCACCATGAGGACTTTGGGGAGGATGGCTGTAGCTCATGTGTCGAGCATGTGCTCTCCATGCAAAAGGTCTCAGGTTCTGCCAGCTCTGTCATCCAGAGAGTATAACTCCAGAGGGTATTCCTCAGAGGGCAGGGAGAAGCTATCACCCCGATTCTCCAGAATCTGCTGCCTGAGGCGGTCGCCTCACTTTGCCTAATGGTAGGGCAGGTCCTGCAATTGTATTCTGAATAGCTAAAGAGAAATATTGCTGGTATGCAGCACTTAGAAGAAATAATAACAAATAAATGTTTAAAATATTCTGTTCCCTGCCAAGAGGGTATATTGCATAAGGCACACTCCTGGTAAAAAAATTAAAAAAAATGAATTCAGTTCCTAATAACCACATAGACTTCATTGTTTTCTGTTAAAATGACAACTATTTCCCCCCATTGGCAGTTGCAGTTGCCATCTGTTACTTAATAAGTATTTTCTGTGACTCATGAGTCAATTTCCAGCATGGGCTTAGAACATTGCCATTATATGGCTTCCATTCTCTCTCTGGCACCCCCACCCCAGTAACTAACTAGGCTTTTATAACGTCAATACAGACAGCTGTAAAGATAAAAGCAGACTGATAGTGAAGTATTGGCTGTTTCCATTGCTGGTATACTGGTGCTTTAATTAACTGCTGCATGTAGCTGTTCTCTTCAAGATGGGTTTTCTTTTTTAAAAAATTGCCCCATTTCCCCCTTTGAGAACACCTACCAGTTGAAACCACTATCTTCAGCGTTTTCAGACACACTTTTAAGCCACAGCTGCAACATGGAGCACATTTTGGATGGTTTGACAGCTTAAGTCTCTCATGGCCACACCAAAATTCCCTCTATTTTAATTTTATTTAACGAAATTGATATGCCACTTGATTGCAAGAAAGCTGCTAAGCAGTTTACCAAAATATAAAATAAAACATTAAAATGATTGACTAATAAAAGAGGTGAAAACTGGTATTAAATATATATATATCAAAAGATGCTTAAAATCAACACCAGGAAAAAAGAAATAAGACACATGCAATTTCTGCATGTCTGGATGGGCTTGCTTAAATAAAAACGTTTTAAGCAAGAGTGGAAAAGAGGACAGTGAAGGGGTCTGCTTGATGTCAATAGGCAGGGAGTTCCATAGGTGCTGCCACCCTAAAATATTACTATGTGGCACCTGTAGCAGTGGGGTAATGCAATCCCACACATTAGCTGGTCTCAAGATGCTAAGGGCTTTATATACTAATGGGTTCCCAGTGCAGATCTCTGAGCAGAGATGTTCTATGTTGGCAGGCTATTTAACCATTAATGTTGGCATATGGTGACTTGTGAATGAAGGGCAAGCAATGGCAGGCAGCATATCTCCAGGGTTTCTGGCAGAAGTCTTTCCCATCACAACCTGGAAAAGCCAGGAAAGGGATTGTTATGTACTGAGTTGAATAGGATCCAAACTGCAGCAGTCTGATTGGTCCTAGAACAATAGGATCCAAATTGCAGCAGTCTGATTGGTCCGAGAACAATAGGATTCAGAATGCAGCAGTCTGATTGATCCTAGAACAATGCAGCAGTATGATTGGTTGGCAGGAACCACCCAATCATGCTCCAGATATAAGTGAATCCACAACCTGATTGGCTTACAGTAGAATTCCAGAATTAGCCAATCATGTGCAGCCCATTGTGTAAATAATGTATATAAAGCAGATACTTTGAGGGGACTTTCATTCATCCCTCCTCACCACTATGAGCTGAATAAAGAGCATGAAATCACTTTGCGACTCTGAGTATATTTCAGGGATCTGGGGCCCTCTTCATCTAATCAGGTACTCTACCACTAGGGGTGGGAAGAAATTTGACTTTGTTAGGATTTTAATGCAAACCTACCTAATTTGAACTTACTGAAACTATCTGAACTGAAACACAGCCATGTATCAAAATTTTCCAGATTTTGTGATATAGTTCTCTGGACAAATAATACGTATACAAATGCATATGTTAGAGGAACTAAGGCATGCACATGTACATGTACATGCAAATAACATAACGTGCAAATATCAGGCAAAATTGTGTGTAAGCATGTGTATGTTGGGACAAAGGTCCACTAAAATGTTAATGAACTCTGATTGGGACTTTTAAAATAATAATAGTAATAATAATAATAAAAAAATCAACACAGAAATGTGAGAACTAAACTTAAGATTAGGAAAATGAGAAACTGAGAAAAACTCAAAACCAAAAGAAGATTTGTCTATCCCAATCTATCACTGAGCTGTGGCCATAGAGGCAATAAAATCACACATTTTTTTGTTTATTGCAGTTTATATTCTATACAGTCATACCTCGGGTTACAGACGCTTCAGGTTGCTTTTTTTCGGGTTGCGGACTGCCGAAGCCCGGAAGTACTGGAACGGGTTACTTACAGGTTTCGGCAGCTGCGCATGCGCAGAAGCGCTAACTCGTGCTTTGCACATGTGCAGACGCGCTGAATCACAACCCACGCAAGCGCGCCGCTGCAGGTTACAGATGCTGCGGGTTGCGAACGTGCATCCAGCATGGATCACGTTCGCAACCCTAACGTCCAAGGCAGTTCACAATCAAATACAACCAACCCAAAAATGGCAAGGTCACGAGCTCCTCCAAGCAGATGGAAGTTCCAAGGGCAGGGTTTTGCCCACCTGGAGCCCACAGGTGCCAGTGCACCCACCAGTGCCTCCAGTGGGGCCCACAAAAAGCCTCAGTAATTGTTCCCTCAAAAATAAACTATACATGGACACCCTTCGGTTCAGACCAAAGATGTGCAAAGAGCTTTCCCTTGTGAGTGTGGCGGTGGCTCATGTAGGGGCCTTTCCCCCTTGCGGACAGGCAAAGACATACCTTTCCCCCCCCCCCCCTTGTCTCTTTGTCTGCTCTGTTTGAAGATGTGGAAGCCATTTTGTGTTATGTCATGTGCTATAGCAGGCATTTTTAATTGTGCCACATACTCCACGGCAGCCATTTTGTGACTGGCGCCCTTCCTGAAAACTCCAAATGTGTCCACTGGCCCAAAAAGGTCGGTGACCTCTGTTTTTATTTACAAATATACCAGTAGTAGAGCATAAGTAGAGGCAAGCAGTGTATGCATTCCTACCAGGCAGCGGATCAACCATCTGATATCAGATTACCAGAGAGAGGAACTCCATGCCCTACCGGGCTGGTTGCCTCCAACCTTTACCATGAGACTGAGATAATGGGACACTGGTGATACTTTGAATCCCTTGGAATGGGGTGTTGTTGCGCTGGCAATCCCAGCCATCCAGCTGCACTGTCCAAGAGCTTTTAAAAGAGCTCGAAAGGCATGCACTTTTTATGCAACACTTTCTCTCCCCCCCTCTCCGCTCCCCAGCTCTTTAAGGACATTGCTTTAATGCAAATGATACTGTGTTTGCATAAGAAGCAGAAATTTAAGAGATTATCTTTTGCCTGGGTGGAATGGGGGGCAGGCAGGGGAGGAATCAACAGCAGACAGAAAGGAATTGGAACCCTACCAGCAAAGACATAGTACACAATGGCGCTCCCTGAGCATTGCTTCCCCCCTTCCCTTCCCATGCAGAACAGTACGTGTGGATGTGAGAAGTTGAGTGCCTTGTTCTCTGGGATTAGCACCTTGCTTTTTAACTGGCTGTTAGATGAGATCTGGGCAGTAAACAAGAGAGGAAAATATAGAAACCATGTGACAGATTGTTCCATTGCTGTAGATGGCGGTTCGGTCGGTTCTGGCTTACTGATGTTTGGTGGCGAAATGTCAGGCAGAAGATAAGCAGGCTAAAAGAAGGTTTCTCCCACTCTCTCTCTCTCTCTCTCTCAAGCTGCTCTGTTCTATCATTAGTTTGACAGATAAACTTCACAGTATATTTTTAAACATCAAAAGTTTTTTGGCTTTTTATAACAAACTGGGGCTAGAGTAGTTTCAGGGTATTTGTTTAACGGCCACCGTGAGCTGATTTGTAAATCTGAACCATGGTATTGAATTACAATATTTTTGCTGAGGGTGCTAGCTTTGCTTGTTTCAATTAAGAAGTGTCCCTCTTCCACCACCACCACACCGTGAAAATTAGAGAGTGGGACTCTGCAATCTGCATAGTTGCCTATGTCTAATTCATGTTTCAAATGGTACATTGGCCAGTGTTTTGCTTGATGTAAGAAAAAAAGAAGGAAAGACGTGTACGTCAGCCACACATCAAGAGCCTATCAGAGAACCCACTTGAATTCAGTGTTACGCCAGTAGATTTCAGGCTGTTCTGTATTTCTGGCATTCAGCTATGTCTATAAAAGTATCAGGAAACAACTTAAATGGACAATGCCAAGGGTATGCTTTCTAGTTATTAGGTAGCTAATTTTGGAAATGAGGGCTACTTACAGAAAAATAATGGGGTACAGCCCTTGCAGGGCAGTAGTGTTTTAGAATGCATATGAGACTCATATATTTCAATGATATCTCAGGTCCTTCATAGGAAAATACCAGAATATAGGCTGGAGTAGCAAGCACAATGCCTTTCAGATGCTGCTGGAGTCAGATACAACTCCCATTATCTTTAACTATTGATAATGCTGGCTGAGGCTGATGGGAGTTGTAGTCCAACAACACAAGAAGAACACTGTGTTGGCTACCATTGTTATCGACCTTCTCCCTAACACACATTTCCACTGGTGGGTCAATCTGTCAAGACTGAAAAAATCAGAAACTGAGAGTAATCCAAATGGATGGCAGATCCACCCATCCTTACCCACGGAAACCTTGTATGTTAGAAAGAAGGTTTTATAGCAGTGGTAGCCAAGGTGGTGCTTCCTGATGTTGGACTACAACTTCCATCAGCATAAGCCAACCCAACTGAGTTCTCCACATTTCCACATTGTTTGTGATTTTTTTTAAAGAAGCCCTTGTGAAAATTCACCATTTTTTTGCCTGATATACATCATTTTTGCATGCATGTTTTCCTAATTCACACATTTGTGCAAAGGCATTTTCCCTAATATAATGCATTTTTGTGTATTATTTTCACTAAGATATGCATCTTTATTCACACTTTACCCAAGTATATGCATTTTAGTACACATTTATTGACTCGAGGACTACACTTCAAAATTTGGATTTTGGATTTGGATTTTTTGAAGTCTGGATTTTGAAGGATGGCTGTGTTTCAGTTTATATATTGTTTCAGAAATTGTGGATTCAGCAAGTTCGCCTTTAAATGTGAATGGAATCAAAGTTATCCCACATCCTGACTAAAGAATTCTGAATGTGAGGAACATTCAAGTATGTTTCCCCTCCGATTTCTGAAATTGCTATAGTTGCTATATGGAGGGCTGTACGGTTTCCGTGAACTCTACTAATGATCCAAGGGCACCTAAATAAGAACAGTTGTGTCCTCCAATTCCCACTGCTAGGCATTTGTTTCTGTTCCCTCACTATGACATAGTTTATTGTAATTAAGTAGCTGCTGACTACAATAGTGAATGTGTACTAGCACCTTCTAGAATTCTGCAAATAAGGAACTACAGACTTTGCCATGAGCCAGCTCGTCAAAACTAGCTGTGGCAGAGGACGGCCTAAGGTTCTCTTAGTTAAAATTCATAATAATGGTGCTTATGCATTTTTAATATGACGGGCCAATACATTTAGCTGTGGCGAAAGACAAAATGGTGCCCATCCCCATTCCACATACAGAAGTGGCTGGATTGGAATCTTAGGTCACATCCATACCATACATTTAAAGTGCTTTTATACCACTTTAACAGTCACAGAGAACCCTAGAAACTATATTTTGTTAAGGGTGCTTGAAATTGTAGCTCTGTGAGGTCAGTAGGGCCAGTCCTGTGTTATGGTTATTCTATGCACCTGATGCCACCAAAGTCTCTGTAATCTTTTCTTACTTTCCTCAGGATTCAGACTAAAAGCATGGAAGCAGACTCAGAGGCATCTAGATCAAAGAAATATATTTATATTATCCATCAATAAAACAGTTTGATTGAGGGCCTAAGATTGGAGGACCGCAATGGGAATAATACCATGGAAATTAAAAAGAGTATTGTTTGACTTGAAATTTCCAAATGACTCAACGCTTAATAACTTAATTAAGTTATTGTTGCATAATTTCTGGAGGGAAAATGTGCCCACTGAACTCAACGGGAGAGACAACCACTTAAGAAAAGGGATTGTGAGCTTACACCTCCTTCTTATGAAAGGATTATTGTTGTGGTCAGAATACTGGAAAAAGTACTCTGAAAAATTCCACCACCGTCATCCAGCTTTCATTAAAGGGGTGCTGAAAAGGACATTAGTCACATACGAGCTCAAAAGCAAAGAACAAGAAAGCTGGACTGCAAATAATGGAGTGGCCTTAAGAGCAAAGCTGGAGCACACCAAACAGCCATCTTGTAGGCCAGCATCCTGACCTTCACAGATGTCTCCAGGAAGGCCACAAGCAGGGCTGCTCCCAGTTTCTCTCACTCCTCCAGCATCTGGTATTCAGAGGAATTCTGCTTCTTAATATGAAGGTCCCACTTAATATTCATGAACAAATGTGACCAGCAATGAACTGTTCAGGTTTTCCATCCTTCTGCTGACCGCTCCACCAGTTAGTCAGCATTCCACAGCCACTAAGAATGCTATCTTCATTAGTGATGGAGGAGAAATTCAATTTAGTCCACATTTAAAGGTGAATCTATTCAATTCATGTTTCCCGAAACAGCACAAGAACCAAAGCATAGCCTACGGCCTAGGACCCTCGTACCTACGGGACCGCCTCTCCTGGTATGCCCCACGGAGAGCCTCAAGGTCCATAAATAGCAACACCCTAGTGGTCCCGGGCCCTAAGGAAGTTAGATTGGCTTCAACCAGAGCCAGGGCCTTCTCAACACTGGCTCCGGCCTGGTGGAACGCTCTGCCTCATGAGACCAGGGCCCTGCAGGATCTGATTTCTTTCTGCAGGGCCTGTAAGACAGAGTTGTTCCGCCTGGCCTTTGGCTTGGAGCCAATTTGATTCCCTCCCTCTCTTTCTTTTTTTCTTTTCCTTCTCCTCCTGCGACGAGGCTACATTTTAATATTTTAATGTTTCAATATTTTAATGTTGTATTTTAATTTTGTTTTTAAGTTGTAATCATTCAGCTTGTTTTTATTATTGCTTGTAAGCCTTGGTTGGGGAGGGCGGGGTATAAATAAAAAAATATTATTATTATCCTTCAAAATTTGCACTTACCTGAATCTTGCAATGCAGTTCTCCAGCCAACGTTAGCAAAAATGCATCTATCAGGGGAAAGTGTGCATAAAAATAATGGACAAATGTATTATGGGAAATGTGCACATTAGTCAAAACTGTATACAGAAATGTGTTTATTAAGAGAAATGTGTACTAAAATGCTGTTGAATTGTGCAAATTGTTGCAGAAGTCTGGTGAACTGAATTTATTATTGTATCTCTTATTGTTTGCTGCCCAGGACTCCTTTAGGAAGAAGAGGATAGAAATTTAATAATAAAGAAAAAAATACGAACAAACATTTTAAAAATGTTTTTAAGCATGGTCTGCCTCTATGCTTCTGCTTCATGCTCTTGATGCACATTTGTCGACCTGCAGATGTTGCAAAACACTACAGATTTCTGGTGTTCTCATCCCATGGAAAGTGACCCTATAAAAAACAACTGTCCTGGAATTTCCCACCACTTAAGTGGGAAGCAGCAGGGCTGGCGTCTGCAGCCAGCATTCTTGGGCAGCTGCCAGGGCCGCAGCACATTGGCATGGCCCACTGCTCTTGTTGCCTGCCTTGAGGCCCCTTTCAGATCCCCCCACTTCCCGGATCTCTGAGCAACACTAGGCTGATGGAACTAGGCACCATTTTAATTTGCCGCTTCTCCATAATGCTAGTCTGGGTCATTGTGGAAAATTAGAATGGAAGCAGCCCAGCACTGTTTGTAGCACTGCTGCCTGTCACCTCCAGTAGGACCCACCAATGGGTGAGGGGGGCCAGAGGGCATTTTACCCAGGAGGGCCTGAGCCATAATGTGGTTGGGTGGTATATCAGGTCATTAAGCCACTGGCTGCAGGCCCTGGTAAGCTGGAAATCAGGGTTTACCAAGACCCCCACAAGCCAGGAACTGGCCTCTGGAAGCACACAAACATTGCAGAGCGCATTGCAGACGATCCGTTAATTGGGAAGAGTTCAGATTGTATGCTCAATCTCTTTACTCGAGGAAGGCAGTTCCCAGTGCCACACAGCTGTTCTATGCAAATCCCGTCACTGCTGTTTTTAGAGTGTGATGGGCTTTGTGTCTGTAAAGGCGCTTCAGCACAGTAATCTCTCGACCGCCATTGCTTCAACATTCCTGTCGCTTTAGCAAATGCTGCCTGTAAAGCTCTCCAGTTTCCATCCATCACAGGACAGTTTACACAGGCAGCGTCTGAAGGCTGTTTCTGTTTACTAGAACTCCGAAGGGATTGCCTTAGGAATGAGAATACTTAGGAACGAGAATGGGAGGGGGTAATGGGTGATTACTCAAAATAAATTTCTTATTTTAAACATCTCTTTGAGATTGCGTTCTCTGCTCGTTCCACCGACAGAAGAAAGGCACCATCCCAAGAAGGGAACACGAGTACATCGACATAGTTTGGGAATACAGTCACCCAGTAAAAGGCACTCCATTTAAACAAAGGCAGCCAAGACATACATTAGTGGTCATAAAAATATGTATCAATGTTTAAATTAGGCCCCATCAGCACTATACATTCAAAGCACTATGTCTGATACCACTTTAAACGGTTATGGCTTCCTCCAAAGAATCATGGGAACTGTGGTTTGTTAAGGGTGGTGAGAGTTGTTGGCAGATACCTCTTCCCCTCACAGAGGTACAAATCTCAGAGTGACTGTTAAAGTTGTATGATAGCTTTCTATATGTATGCTGCAGAGGGAGCCTCAGACTGAGGGAATTTGTATCAGTGAGGTGCTGTTAGGGACAGCTGGCACCCGACTTTCTCCCAGGGTTGGCCCACAGCATTTTGCTGCCTGAGGTGAAGGATAAGATGGTGGTCCCTCATTTGAAGTCAAATGATGGCAGACAGACACTCAATCTTACTTCAACGCTAGTGATTGGACAGGGTCTGTCTTCACAGTTGTGGCAGCAGACTAGCTAAATTTTCAGTTTCCAAAACAATGCATGAATTAAAATGCAACCATTCTTTGAAATTTGCAGGTCTTCGAATTTTGCAGTACGGTTATCCAGTCAGGTAATGTGTACACAAATGCATGTACTAGGGTAAAGTGTGCCTACAAATGTATATATTTATGAAAATAGCATACATAATGCATATTTGGGGAAATTGCTTTGCAAAAATGTATACGCTTGGCAAAACTGCATACAAAAATGAATATAGGAAGAGAAATATGCACAAAAATCCTGATGAATTTTCGCAATGACTTCAAAACAAAACCTGCAATCTATCATGGAAATGTGTAAAACTGAACTTAAGACTGAAAAAAACAAAAACTGAAATGGACAAATTTGCCCATTCCTACTGTTTACCCCCCAGGATCTGTCACCTGAGCTGATTGCTTCATGGTGCCCAATGGAAGGGCTGGCCTTGTTATGCACTCCTTTGGAAACCCAGAGATGAAATGACTTTTTTCTGCCTAGTCAAGTGTCAGGGTGTATTTCACCAAGGTTGCAGCTGAAAAAACAAGAGCTGTTTGTAGCTTGCTTTGTCATTAAATAAATAAATAAATAAATAAACAAATAAAGCAGTTTATTCTTGGCCTGATTCATCATCTCTCATGCTATCTCATTGCTTATGGTCTCTCCTTTTTCACGCTGCTGGTATATTTAGCTTGCTGTTATTCCATTTGGGATTAAAATCAATCTGCAAAAACGATTTGGCTTTTCGCCTGCTAAATGGATGCCAGGCAAAATGCTGCTCCTGGTTTGATATTTTTTTTCTTTGCCTGTGTGGGCATCAAGAATATTCCATGCATCCCCCGAAAAGGAAACCAGCCTTGGCATTTTGGATTAATTCTAATTATTCTTAACAAATGGAGCAAAACAATTGCTGGACATGGACCTGTCAATGTTAAGCATATTTAGGTCCTGTTATTTTCAAAGGGCACTTCCACACAGCAGCTTATTGTGGCCCTAGTGCTACTCATATATGTACATTTTTTGCAGTGTCCACACAATGTGGCCTTCATCAAAATGCCAGACTCTCTAATTTGAAATGTCCTGTACACCCCTTGCAAGCGAAGGAGTTGTAAAGTGTACTTAACAGTGTAAGCAAAGGCTATCACTTCCCCATACAACACACGTACCACCAAAGAGGTAATGATGATGGTGATGCTGTCTTCCACACAAATTTCAAGATGATGTACAACAAAACAGCTTAAAAACAGAGAAAAGCAACACAGAAAATAAGAGCAGATAAATTTTAAAACAATACAAAAAAGACCGCAGACAGCTCCACACCATATATTTATGCAAATTCCATGGATATTTAAGGCCCAAAGCTTTTCCTAAAGCATCCTAGGAATGGTAGTTTGTCAAGGGTGCTAGAAAGTGTAGCACTGTGAGGGGAAAACTAAAATTCTCAGGTTTCTTCAGGGGAAGTCATGCACTTTAAATGTGCATTGAATGTTCTTTAAATGTATGGTGCGGATTTGTCCAAGGTACAAAGTTGGCAGGTAAGAATTATCAAGTACCATGCAATTCAATAAACACCTGCAGTTTTAAAAGGCAGCAATAAAACTGGGTGCTAGAGGTCACCTGCAAGAAAAGATGTGCGTGTGTAAGCAACACCCTTTGTTTAAAACAGAGCTTTCCAAACAGTGTGTCGCGATATGTTAGTGTGTCAGCTGCACTCCTCCTGGGTCTGGAAAGAGGTCAGGTTTGCTAGTAAAACTGTATTACTGTGCTGCGAAATGATGCATGTCTGAAAGGTGTGTCACCAATATGAAACGTTTGGAAAGCTCTGTTTTAAAAGAATGGGAAGTCTCCCTTGCAGAATCTTTGCATGTGTCTCACATTACATCACACATTAGCTCTGCACTGGGAGCTATTTGTGTAAGGTTCTTCCTTCCCTCATCTACACACTATACCCTTCTTCGCCAATGCATCTCCATTAAAAGGATTGCAGCTTGCAAAGCTCAGAGCAATTGTGAGACCTTAAAGAGTTGCTTCTAATTGGAGAGAACTAGAGTGGATGGAAAAGAGGTCTGTCTAAGTATAGCTATGACCCCATCCGCACTACACATTTAAAGTAGTATCAAACCTGGCTCCCCCCGCCCCACAAAGAATCCAAGGAGCTGTCATTCGTTGAGGTTGCTGAGAGTTGTTAGGACACCCCTAGTCCCCTCACAGAGCTACAATTCCCAGAGTTTCCAGGGAAAAGAGATTGACTGTTAAACCACTGCAGTCCTGTGATGGGAATGGGGTGATTCTCTTAGCACCCTTAACAAATTACAGTTCCCAGGATTCTTTGGGGGAAGCCATGACTGTTTAAAGTGGTGTGAGCCTGCTTAAAATGTACTGTGCAGATA
Source organism: Podarcis pityusensis (assembly GCF_964106645.2). Lineage (NCBI taxonomy): Eukaryota > Metazoa > Chordata > Lepidosauria > Squamata > Lacertidae > Podarcis > Podarcis pityusensis. Next base: position 46,210,269 of record NC_138033.1, on the reverse strand, counting down.
GGTCCTCTAAAGGACATAAGAGCAGCCCTGCTGGATAGGGACAATGGTCCAGCTAATCTAGCATTTTTATTCCTAATCAGGAGCGGCCCACAAAATGTCCCCCACCCGTTCCCCACCAGGGAAGAAGGGGGTGAGTCAAGATCTACATCAGGAACAAGAGGGGAATAAAGATCTCTTTGTGAAACTGCTTCCCCTGTGGATCCTGCCACCTAAGGCATTTGCTCAGCTTGCCTCATGGGTGGGGTGGCCCTGTTCTCAGTAGTATCCAGCCATGTGTTTTTGAGTGGGCTGGCATCAAGACTCAGCATGGCTGGGTATCTGCCAAGGGCCACCAAACCAGCAAAGCTAATGGACAAGAATCTCCCTGGACCTGCTCCTCTTCTTCACCACTGCAACTTGCCTGTTCATATGCCTCAGGCTCAGCCCACAGTGGTGGTGAGAAAGAGAAGTAACTGTGCCGCTGCCTGCTTGCTCAATGGTTCTCTGTCAGGCAATCAAGGAGTAATAGCAACCAGAAATAGGAGGTGGTGATAATGGCAGCAGAAGTGGCTCCCCAGATGGGGCAGAGCTAGCTTCCCGACAGGTGGGTCACTGTTGCTTAATGGGAGGGAGAGGGGCAAGGCAGCAGAAGGAGGCTGGTGCAGTGCAAACACTGCTGGTGCAGTGCAGGAGCACTGGACTGGCCCCACTGGTGTGTTTGCACCACACCAAACTTCCTTCCGCCTCCCCCCCTCCAACTCTCCCACTTGCTAGGAAACTAGTGTAGCAGATCTGCCTCACCCAGTGTGCCCCGTCTGAATGTCAGCAAGGGAGATTGGACCACGAAGGCAATCTTGCCCAAGGACCTGCATCCAGCACCATCTCCTGAAAAGTTTGCAAGTGGTCCTCAACCTCATTCTGGAACAGCATTTAAGCTTCCTGAATAATTCCATATATACATGACCCTGATTCCCTACAACCCGCTGTGCATTGTCATATCTGGACTCACACACTGTGGTCCCTCTTAGTACAGAAGGTGCAGTGCTTGTGGACAGAATGTGAAGATTATCATCCAGGCCCAGAATCTCTCTGCTTTCACAGGGAGCTCTGCTACAAGGGTGCTGACATCTCGCAGTTTTGCACTTGGCAAGCTGACAGTACATTGCAAAAGTTATCCTGGAGTTCAGTTGCTCTCATATGCAGACAACTATAATCAGGATCTAGGGTGGATTTTCCCCAAGCTCTCATTATTGGCCTCTGACGTCCAAGTAAGTCAGTGAGGAACCTGCTACTCATTTCAATCAGGGCATAACTATTGCAAAAACAACACACCATTTCCAATGTTCAGTTCCTGGCATCTCCAGTCAGCTCCTCTCTCTGAAATCTGGAGAGCCACTGCCAATCAGTGTAGACAGCACTGAACTTGATGGGCCAGTGGCTTGAATCAGTATAAAGCAGCACCCGCCCCATGAGAGAAGCCAACAAGTCTATATCATTCTAATGAGTTGCTGAAGGAATGGGCATTAAGTAATGCCTCCTGATTCAGCCTGAGACCCTCAAGTTACTCATAATTTCAAACTGCAAATACTGTAAAATTCCTATGCTTCCATCCCTCATGAGGCACTAATCATGGCAGCTAGGTGTTAGCACTTGGGGCTGTGAATCATCACCCACTTTCCATTTTAAAAAACATTTGCTGAAAGCTTGAACAGCTCTTCAGTGAGTAACTCCAAACTCTGAATCCCCATGTGCAAATCTAAGGAAGTAGGCAATTGGTACTGTGAAAACATAGGGCCCAATCTACATAGGATTTGTTTGGACTGTGGATGGTTACCATGAAGACACTGGAAGGATGATCTGGATAGAGAAGAATGGGAGGCCTTTACACTTTTATGCACACCATCAAATGCTGCTAAGCGTTGAGGGAACAGCTAGTTGGACATCCATGGTTATTGTCAGGGACTGGACTGAGGAGGAATGGAGGGAACCGCCCCCACCCTCTTCCTGCACCTTCCCAAGAAGAGGAGGACAGTATAGATTTAGAACAGTGGTTTGCAGAAGGTCATAGTTCAGAAGCTGCAGAGAGGAGAAGCTGGGAAATATTGGGAGAGCAGCAGGAAGCAGCAGCAGCAGCAGCAGCAGCAGCAGCAGCAGGGGAGAGACAGCCGATGACTCAGTGTCTCTAGAAAGCATTCCTGACCCCCTAGGACCAGGCGTTGAGAGTAGTAGAACATAAAGCTCAGAGGCAGAAAGCACAGGTCAGCCAGTGCAGGGGTGATGTAGAATAGAAGAGACTGAGGAGGTGAGACTTTACTTGGAGCAATGCCATTATCAAAAGGAGACCACATTCCTTCGTCTCTCTCTCTGTGAATAGCGAGTAAACAACTTCGGTAAGAACTCTTCTTGTTTATCTGCTTCCTGGCTGCCACCATGGGAGGGATAGGATTCCCTGAAGTTATTTATGGAAACAATCCTCTTCTGCTTTACAGAGATGGGAACAATTACCCTGAGGTTCCAGCAATAAATGGTCTACTTGGCATGCCAGCGGAAGTACTTTCAGTGTTCTTGATTATGATGGTGCATACACAGGTAAGAGAGCCAATGGGAAAGCATTAGTTAGTTAATGGGAGCAGATCCAAGTCGTGCAAGGCTCACTGTAGGGCAAGGTCCAAGGTCCATGTGTTCCCTTATAAAGCCCTGAAACGCTGACACAAAACCCCACACATACACTAAGTAGAAGAATAGAAGCTTTGCCACGCCGACCCACCCCCTCTTTCCCCCTTTTCTTCCCAACCTTATAGGCAACACTAATGTCTCACAACAAATGAAATTTATCTGTAGAAAACACAACCTGAAAAAAGAGACAATGCATGTACTTTTGTAAAGTAAGAAATCTTTAATAAAATTATTTTAAAATAAATAAACAAACATATAAAGCCCTGAGCAACTAAGGGCCAGGGTACAATTCTGAGAGTGGTTGAAGATTCAGTCTCACTTCCTGAGGAACTCAGG